>NC_139774.1:1975701-2576819 GCF_965231275.1 Zosterops lateralis | reverse complement strand
TCTCAGAATAGATGTCTTGGGAGTGGAGAGCATGTTCTCAGGGAAAATTGTGTGGGTTTAGGTTGGTTTGTGTTTCTGGGTGGATCATGGTATTGAGTGAGAGGTATGGCTTGGGGGCTAATGGCCCTGAGTATGGAAGTTCTTGCTGTGTTCTTTCTGGCAGAGCTTTTCTGCCTGAGAGGAGAATCAAGAGCTTGTCATTCATCAAGCAGGTGGAGAATGAGGCAGGAAGAATAGCTCTTCATTGAAATGCAGGAAGAATCCTTAGGCACTGTGGTTGCAGTGTGCTTTTTCAGTGTTCATGGCAGAATGGTGTGCTGGGCTGTGATGGGTTTGAGTTCTGAAGTGAGAGAATTTCATGGAATGTTTATGCCCATTGGAGCCTGTTTGCACTGATGATGTCAAAGTCCTTGGGGTTTGATTTTCTGCTTCCAAGGGAGATGTGTTCTTTTTCTGGTGTAGTACAGCTGTTCTTTGTCCTGTTATTGCCTTGCTGTGTTATTTGCTGGTCCGGGAGGGGAGTGGAGTCTGAGGAGTGTGGCTTTTTTCGTGATGGGGAGGGAAGGGGACAGGAGGTGTAGGGACAATGTATTTACTTGAGTTTTTCTGAAGGAGGAAATCAGGAGAGTTGTTCGTCCTCCGGAGACATGCAAGGTCCCCATGAGCTCTCCCATCAAAGAGCTGGTCTCTGATGCATGAAGAGAATGGTGTAGACATTTAAAAATCATTTTGCTTAAAAAAACATTTTGGTAAAAGGGAAATAAAAAGTATAGAGTCTGAAGAGAAGAGGAATCAAGGAGGGTAGTGTGAGGCATGAAAGAAGAAGGAGGAGAAAGAAAAGAAAGGTAAGTAAAAGAATCAAGGAGGAGAAAGGAAAACAAATCTCTGCGGATAAAAAATCAAGCAAAGAAGAAAGAGACAAAAAAGGAAGGAAAGGATGACAGAGGAGATTATGGGCATGCACCACCATTTTCTCTACGTGCTCTCTGCAGTCGAGGACCTCTGTATCCTCGGTGCTGAGGAAGCCTGTGCAAGGCTCGATGAGAAGTGATGAGGAAGAGGAATAAGAGGTTTTGTGTAACGGTGTGGCTGCACTCCGTGGTGAGAGTGAAGAAGTCTTGTAGTAAATAGTGTATTACAAGAGAAAGAGAGTAGGCAAAGAGGGAAGAACAGACGGCGAGGGAATGACAAGGAAAACCAAAGGAAAAGGGAACAGAAAATAAAACAATGAAAGAATGAAAAAGCAATTTGGAGAACAAGAAGAAAGGAAAGATGGAAGATTAAATGAGTTTGCTGGCATACACCAATGTTATCTCTGCACACAAAAATGTGGAATGAAGTGGAAAAGAGAGAGAGAGAAACAAGAAAGAAGAAAGGAATAAAGGAAGGAAGCTGTGAAAGAGAAATCCAGAGGGACTATCTCAAGGCGATTACCAGGATAGACCGACGATCTCTTCTTATGCAGAGGGAAGTTGGTCTCCTGTGATCTTCCCGTTGGCTACTGTCCCGTGCGAAGGAGATGATTTCCTGCAATTACAGCTCACAGCTCCAACACTGATCAATGACTCGATCATCAGAGGCATCGGGAGTCACCAGCAGCTTGGCAGCAGAGTTATGAAAGAGATGAATGGAAATAAAAAAGGAAGGGCAGTAAAAATTGGACAGGCAAGGCAAGAAAAAGGAAGAGAAAGAAGAGAAGAAGGAAGCAGAAGATAAGAAAAACAAAGACATGGAAGTAAGAAAAAAAAAGAAAAGAGACACGTGAAAAAGAGTAACTGGAAAAAAATATTAAAAATACCTAAATAAAGGATAAAAGAACAGAGATAAAAAAATGGAATAAAGAAGAAAAGGAATAGAAGGAAGGTCGGTGAAAAAAAAAAAAAAAAAGGAGAGAGAGACGAGCAGGACAGTGTAGAGGGCACGGCAGTGACGGAGCTGCGGCCGAGTGGCTGTGGCGGAGCGTGTGAGGCGGCGGAGCAGCGCACGGTGTCGCTGCAGGCTCGGGAACGGCGTGTGGGCGGCTCCGCCCCGGTGCGGCGGAGAGCCCGGCTGTGAGCGCGGGGGGGCGGCGCGGGCCGGGCAGCAGAGCCGGGGCGTGCGGGCGGCGGCGGGGAGCCGTGCGGGACCGGGCCGGGGCCGGCACACGCAGCGGCGGCGGCCGGAGCGGCGGCGATCGAGCGGCGGCGATCGAGCGGCGGCGATCGAGCGGCGGCGATGGGGGAGCGTCGGTGCGCGGCGCTGCGGGTGCTGGTGCTGCAGGCGGCCTGGGCGCTGGCGGGCGGGCAGGTGCGGTACTCGGTGCCGGAGGAAGCCAAGGCCGGCACGGTGGTGGGCCGTCTGGCGCAGGACCTGGGGCTGGAGGCGGGCGAGGCGGAGGCGCGGCGGCTGCGGCTGGTGGCGCAGGGCCGGCGGGCGAGCGTGGAGGTGAGCGGGGCGAGCGGCGCGCTGCTGGTGAGCTCGCGGCTGGACCGGGAGGAGCTGTGCGCCAAGAGCGCGCCGTGCGCGCTGCGCCTGGAGGTGCTGCTGGAGCGGCCGCTGCGCGTCTTCCATGTGGAGCTGGAGGTCACCGACATCAACGACAATGCCCCCGTCTTCCCCGCCGCCCGAAAAAACCTCAGTTTATCGGAGAATTCCCCTCCTGGGTCTCGTTTCCCGCTGGAGGGCGCGTCGGACGCGGATATCGGAGCGAACGCGCAGCTCTCGTACACACTCAGCCCCAGCGAGCATTTCTCTCTGGATTTAGAAAAGTCGGACGAGCGAAATCTTGTTCCTGAACTAGTTTTAACGAAATCTCTGGACCGCGAGACGATTCCCGTTCACCGGTTGGTGCTGACGGCGAGTGACGGGGGCCGGCCGTCCCTGACAGGGACAATGGAGCTGCTGATCTCGGTGGTGGACGCGAATGACAACGCGCCCCAGTTCAACCAGTCCGTGTATAAACTGCAGGTACCAGAGAACGCTACTGTGGGGACGTTCGTGGGGCGAGTGAACGCCACGGATGCGGACGAGGGACTTAACAGTGAAATAACCTTTTCTGCAACCAGTTTCGTTCCCTTGAGTGGAAGAGATGTGATTTCCGTTAATCCGAAGACAGGGGAAATTCACCTCACAGCAGCCCTGGACTTCGAGGAAGTCAGTATATTTGATTTTCGTATTGAGGCGAGAGACCACGGGACGCCCCCGCTGTCGGGCCACTGCAAGGTGGTGCTGGAGGTGCTGGACGTGAACGACAACGCGCCGGAGGTGCGGGTGACGTCGCTGTCGGTGCCGGTGCCGGAGGACGCGTCGGTGGGGACGGTGGTGGCCCTGCTGAGCGTGTCGGACCGGGACTCGGGGGCGAACGGGCGCGTGCGGTGCTGGGTGTGGCCGGCGTCGCCGTTCGGTCTGGAGGCGACGTTCGCGGGCTCGTACTCGCTGGTGCTGCGCGAGGCGCTGGACCGGGAGCGGGTGTCGGAGTACGAGGTGGAGGTGCGTGCGGAGGACGGCGGGGCGCCGGCGCTGCGCGCCAGCCGCGGGCTGCGGGTGCCGGTGTCGGACGTGAACGACAACGCGCCGGCGTTCGCGCAGGCCGTGTACACGGTGCTGGCGCGGGAGAACAACGCGGCGGGCGCGGAGCTGGCGCGGCTGTGGGCGCGGGACCCGGACGAGGCGGGCAACGGGCGCGTCAGCTACTCGGTGTGGGAGGGCGGCGCGGCGGCCGCGTCGTGGTCGGGGGGCGGTTCGGCGGGCGGCGGGTGGCGTCCGGCGTCGAGCTACGTGTCGGTGGACGCGGAGAGCGGGCGTCTGTGGGCGCTGCGGCCCCTGGACTACGAGGAGCTGCAGGTGCTGCAGTTCGAGGTGCGCGCGGTGGACGCGGGCGAGCCGCCGCTGTGCGGCAACGCCACGGTGCAGCTCTTCGTGCTGGACGAGAACGACAACGCGCCGGCGCTGCTGCCGCCCGCGGGCTCGGCGCCGGAGGCGGGCGGCGCGGCGGCCGAGGCGGCGTTGGCGTTGGCGGGGGCGGGCCCGGTGTCGGAGACGCTGTGGGCGTGGGCGGCGTGGGGGGCGCCGGCGGGGCAGGTGGTGGCCAAGATCCGCGCCGTGGACGCCGACTCGGGCTACAACGCGTGGCTGCGCTACGAGCTGTGGGAGCCGCGGGCCAAGGGCCCGTTCCGCGTCGGGCTCTACAGCGGCGAGGTGAGCACGGCGCGGGCGCTGGACGAGGCGGACGGGCCTCGCCACACGCTGCTGATCGTCGTGCGCGACCACGGCGAGCCGGCGCGCTCGGCCACGGCCACGCTCAGCGTGTCGCTGCTGGAGGCGGCCGAGGCGGCGCTGGCCGCGGGATCCTCGGCGTCGTCGTCGTCGCGGGCGGCGGCGGGCGCGGAGCCGGGGCCCGGGGCGGCCGGCGCGGCCACCAACGTGTGGCTGGTGGTGGCCATCTGCGCCGTGTCCAGCCTCTTCCTGCTGGCCGTGGTGCTCTACGGGGCGTCGCGCTGGGCGCCGCGGGCGGCCGTGCTCTCGGGGCCCGGGCCCACGACGCTGGTGTGCGCCAGCGAAGTGGGCAGCTGGTCGTACTCGCAGCGCCACAGCCGCAGCCTGTGCGTGGCCGACGGCGCGGCCAAGAGCGACCTCATGGTTTTCAGCCCCAACTTCCCTCCGCCGCCGCCCGGCCCCGCGCCCAAGGACACGCAGCCGGAGCCCTCCGCCCTCCTCGACACGGTCAGTGGTCCTTCCTTCGTTCGCTTCTCTGCTCTTTCTCATCCGCCCTCGGGGTAGTTGCTGTTGGAAGCCGGGCTCAGTTCCCCCGGCTTAGGGACGGTGGGTAATTAGCGGGTGCTTCAGGGCGCCGATTCCACCCTCGCATCTGTCCCCGTGTCCTCGCCGGAGCCCCCGCTCTTTCTGAGGAGGGTCCAGAATGTCGGTGTGGCAGCACCGTCGAGCAGTTACTGTAGGCAGCTGAGGGTTGGTGCTGTAAATGTGAGTTGTTCTGCTGTAGAATTGAATTGCTGTCATGTGCGACGAGCAGTGGCCGGAGGTGTGAGATTTGCAGACATCAAGGGGGTTCTGATGCTGATGTGCAGCATTTCCACCCGAGCTGGGGGAAGGGGTTCAGGACAGTCGGGCTGTGGCTGTGACAGACTCGCAGGCGATATGTTCCCCCTGATTGCCTTTGTTGACTGTTGTCTGTGCTGGTGTTCATTTGTCTTTTCACTGAAAACTGCCCTCCTCCTCTTTAATTAAAGTTATATGTGAAGGTGTAATGAAGGGTGAAAAGTGTATATTCAAGGACAAAAGTTCTCTATTACTGTTCTCCTATGAGACTCATTTAGAAACGTTGGTTAGTTGTGGCAAAGATTTTCAATAATATTCCTATGATCTTTTTGCACGTATCATGTTGTTCTGGTTAGGAGTATAAGCTCTTCAGGGAGAAGAGTGTATAAAATATAAACTATTCAGGGAGAAGAGCCAAGGTATGTGTGTTTCAAGAGGGAAATTTATTTGTTGTTTTACTCCTGCCCGAATTCCAGTGGATTTATATTCCTGTCCAGAGCCACATTGTGAAGTACACTCTCCTTCTTTGATGTTCTCCCAAAATTTGCATCAATTGTCACATCAATGATCAAGACTTAAGACGACTCTAAACGTGGAAGTCTTCCCTTCTGTATGAACAAAAAAAGAAATAGCCCCCAACACCAAAGAGTCACCTTTAACTACCAGCTCTTATATAACATTCTCTTACACAGGCAGAATCATTTATTAGCGTCTTCTCCACAGTTTTGGTTCTTCTCTTGGAGCACAAAATCCATGCCATTGCTGTTTAGAGGTTCCAATATTACCTTTGGAAACAGAATTCCCATAGAGAAGCAGTACAAAGCATGAGGTGTCAGCGGCAGAACGTCTGCCATACACGGTGTTGATGACACCATGCGTGGATTTTTATGGTGTGTCATTGCTGGGAAGGATAAGCAATGGTCATGTTGAGCTTTGTGGTAGGAAAGGAAACTGTGATCTGTTGTACAGAGTAGGGCTGGTCCTTTTGTGATGGGAAGGGTGACCATGAGCAGCAGAAAGACTTGTGTGGGGAAACTGAAAATCCTTGGGGAGACCATGGATCGTGTAATAGGAAAATATCATGAGTCATCATTTGTCTTTAGAACAGGTCTCAGAGTAGGGTGAGGAGTGAAGGATTTGTACAGGCAAGGGTGAGAGAGGATGGGAACAGAGTGTTCTTGCTGGGGATGCTTTCCCGGGTCCTAAGGGTTTGGAGTGGGAGGCCTTCCTGATAACGAGATGAGAGTGTGATACTGAAATGTCCACAATGTCCTTTGCAGTTATGAGTCTCTCCATCAGAGACTGTCTCTTCTGCTGCTGCCTGCCTGCTGTAGGCCACGTGTTGGTAAGAGCTGGTGAGATGGAGAGTGCTGAGTGTTGTCTGATGAAACAACTTGTTCAGGTTCAAGGTGTTGTGGGAGGGGAATGCTTGAACTTGCTGTCCTTGTGTAGCATGAGCTTCCACAGTAGTCTCCACAGCTGTAGATTTTCCTGTGATGGTTCCTTGCTCTTCCTCAGGTAGGATTTACAAGGATTTATAGTCTTTATGTGCTCAACTTCCTTTTCCTGTGCACTGCACAAGTGGCCTCAGTAGAGATGGTGTGTCCTGATGTCACATGTGGATGATTCTGATATTTGCAAGAACACCCTAAACCTGCCTGATTAACCCAGTTCATGTGCAACAAGTTGTCCTACATGGTTGACACTGCAGGTGGTTTTGTGTTTTGGCTCTTGCTGTGTTCTCTTGAAGAAATAAATCTGTTTGGACTGGGTTCAGAGAAGTCGCAGTTCTAATCACAGAAATTTTATGAACTATAATGTCCAGTTCTTTGGCATTTCCACCTGAGCCATTTGAAAAGGAGCAAAGCATTCATGCTGAAGATCATGTAGCCGAGAAGAGCCTGCCAGATGCATTTAGACATTCCATATTTCTTTTGTGATTACCATGAAGGAAGAAGAGGAAGTACAAGGGCCTGAATTCTGTGCAGAGTGGGGTTTCCAGGCAGAGCATTTGCTGAGGTTGAGCAATGTTGGATATTTTGGCAGTGATCCTGCATGTGGCACTAAATAGGGCCTGGGTCTGTGTGATGGGGAGGGTGAATTTGAGTTTGGAGGAGTGTTTTCCCAGGAAAATGAATCTGCTGAGTAGAACACGGTGTGTGTCATTGTGGAGGAACTGGAGAATGTCTGGTTAGCTGTGGAGATCTCATTTCCCATGCCTTTGGGTGATAGTGGATGCCAATAGAAAGCCTTGAGAAAACTCTCACCACGTTGTGCTGCTCTTGTGGGATCCTTTGAGGACCTCCAGCAGTTCTGAGTATTCTTGCTTTGTGTTGTTCCCTGGGATATTACAGCGTATAAAGTGACTTGCCATCCATGCCTTTAATCCTTTGTCTTTGATATGGAATTTTGTTGGTCAACCAGAAGACATTTTGAACTTTGTATAGTTCTGCCAGCCTTTCTTGGGGCGTTGCATCAGTCATCTCCCTGGTGTTGGTCTTCTAGCTGGCATTAGGGGACACTGTCCCTTCAAAGAGATACTCCGGGTCCATGAGTTTCGTTTTCTATAGAAGTAACCAGTGATGCTACAGGTGAGTTACTGCTGCCAGAGGAGGCTGTGTGTGAGACAAGATGTACTTTGGTTCCTGTTCAGGTGTGGTATCTTCATGTTGGATCGACTGAGTATTGCCTGAATTAAAATGCCTGTAAGTTTGCAGCACCTTTGTGTGCTCTCCTTCGATTCTGCTGCTTCCTGGCACAGGGTGAGGAGGGGGCAGCAAAGACAGATGGAGAGGTGACGTTAATGCTTTTCTAGGAGTCGATGTGTTGGGCATGCAGAGGATGCTTTCAGTTACAATGCCGTGGTGATTTTTTCTTTAATACCTCTGCGTGTGCAAAATTAGTCAGGCCGAATTGTCCAGGAAATTCGGAATGTGGTGTCATCCTGCTTTTTTCTCTTTGTTTGTTTGAGTTAGCATTCTCGAAGGCTTATCATGCTGTGGTCTGATGGGTTTGATTTTGCAAAGGAGAGACTCCCTTGGGTCACTTAGACTGTGGAGCGTATTTTGTATTAGATGTCTGAATGGGTGGGTTCTTCTCTGGTGTAACAAAGCTGCTCCTTACGGTGTGATTGCTTTGTCGATTTATTTCTTGGGTCGTTGGGATGACTGAAGGCTCCAAATGTGGCTTTGATCGTGAAGGGAGTGGAAGCTGCAGGTGCTTGGTAGTGGAGCAAAGAAAGAAAACTATTCCCTGTCCTGAGGAATGAGAGCTGTGAGTGCCCTTTTGCTAAAGGGAATGTCTGTGCTTCATGACGTGGTGGTGTAACTGTTTTCAAAACATTTCCTTAAGTGGAAATAATAATAGAAAATACAAGGATGGGAGCACCAGACAAGGAGAGGGAAAGACTGCACAGCGAGGAGAGAAAGAAAAAAAAAAAAAAAGGAAAAAAGAAAACAAGATGATAAAATGGGAGAAGAAAAAGGAAAAAGGACAAAGAAGAAATGGAATAAAAGGAACAATGGAAGGAATCGTTGCAAGGAAGAGGAATGAGAACTTTTTCCAAAGGACATGTTCATTGAGAGTATTATAGGAACATTTGGAAGGAATATTAGTAATGAAAATAGAAGGACATAAGAGATAAGGAAACAAAATGAGGAGGAGGACGTACAAAATAGGACTGTTAAGAACATGAAGAAGACATAGGAAATCAAACCGGGAAACAGAAGGGAAAGAGAGAAAAAAAAAAAAAGAATAGCAGAAGAAAACGAAGGAGAAAAGGATATATCAATGAAAGCGGCTACACAAGGAAAAAGTGAGACAGAAAGGGAGCAAGACAGAAAGGAACAAAGAAGAGAATGGAAGAAAAAAGCAGGAAGAAAAGGGACCTGATCTGCAGGCACCGACCCTATGTTTAGAAGCTGAGCAGATGGTGCCTAACAGCCTTCTCCAGGTTCGAGCACCGTGGCAGGGCGCTGATATAAGATAATTTGCGCTGACATACCATAATGAGTGCTGATATACCGTAGTTAGCGCTGAGAACACCGACTTCGATGGTCTCCAACGTGGCGCAGAGGGGAACTGGCGGATTCCTAACGGGGGTAAAAAAGAGCAAAGATTGGAAACGAAGGAGAAATGGCTTAAAGAGTAGCACGGGGCAATAAATCAAACGGACAACGAACAGGAGGTGCAACAATAAAAGAGAATGGAAAAATGTGGACGAAAGAGAAGGTAAGATAAGTGAAAGGAAAACCGATGAAAACCGAAGAGAAAAAATGGAAGGAAGAAAGGAAGTCGAGGACGAGAGAGGGAAATGAACCTCTGCAAGCAAAAATAGCAAGCGATAAAGGAAAGGAGATAAGAAAAATAATAAGAATAGAAGGAGACAGACGGCAGAGGGCACGGCAGTGACGGAGCTGCGGCCGAGTGGCTGTGGCGGAGCGTGTGAGGCGGCGGAGCAGCGCACGGTGTCGCTGCAGGCTCGGGAACGGCGTGTGGGCGGCTCCGCCCCGGTGCGGCGGAGAGCCCGGCTGTGAGCGCGGGGGGGCGGCGCGGGCCGGGCAGCAGAGCCGGGGCGTGCGGGCGGCGGCGGGGAGCCGTGCGGGACCGGGCCGGGGCCGGCACACGCAGCGGCGGCGGCCGGAGCGGCGGCGATCGAGCGGCGGCGATCGAGCGGCGGCGATGGGGGAGCGTCGGTGCGCGGCGCTGCGGGTGCTGGTGCTGCAGGCGGCCTGGGCGCTGGCGGGCGGGCAGGTGCGGTACTCGGTGCCGGAGGAAGCCAAGGCCGGCACGGTGGTGGGCCGTCTGGCGCAGGACCTGGGGCTGGAGGCGGGCGAGGCGGAGGCGCGGCGGCTGCGGCTGGTGGCGCAGGGCCGGCGGGCGAGCGTGGAGGTGAGCGGGGCGAGCGGCGCGCTGCTGGTGAGCTCGCGGCTGGACCGGGAGGAGCTGTGCGCCAAGAGCGCGCCGTGCGCGCTGCGCCTGGAGGTGCTGCTGGAGCGGCCGCTGCGCGTCTTCCATGTGGAGCTGGAGGTCACCGACATCAACGACAATGCCCCCGTCTTCCCCGCCGCCCGCAAAAACCTCAGCATTGCGGAACTGGCCACTATGCCGGGGTCTCGTTTCCCGCTGGAGGGCGCGTCGGACGCGGATATCGGAGCGAACGCGCAGCTCTCGTACACACTCAGCCCCAGCGAGCATTTCTCTCTGGATTTGCACCGGAGTGAAGTCTACCGAGAATCCTTGTTTCTGGTACTCACGAAATCTCTGGACCGCGAGACGATTCCCGTGCACCGGTTGGTGCTGACGGCGAGTGACGGGGGCCGGCCGTCCCTGACAGGGACAATGGAGCTGCTGATCTCGGTGCTGGATGCGAATGACAACGCGCCCCAGTTCAACCAGTCCGTATATACAGTGCACCTGTCAGAGAACGCTACAGAGGGAGCGCTTGTGGCGAGGGTGAATGCGACAGACCCGGATTTGGGAAGTAATAGCGAAGTGACATATAGTATGAGCAATATTTACCCTGAAAAGGGGATAAACATTTTCGTTTTAAATGAGAGGACGGGGGAAATTCGTCTGGGGGGCACCGTGGACTATGAAGACATTCGTTCATATGAGATACAAATAGAGGCGACAGATAAGGGGACCCCCTCGCTGTCGGGCCACTGCAAGGTGGTGCTGGAGGTGCTGGACGTGAACGACAACGCGCCGGAGGTGCGGGTGACGTCGCTGTCGGTGCCGGTGCCGGAGGACGCGTCGGTGGGGACGGTGGTGGCCCTGCTGAGCGTGTCGGACCGGGACTCGGGGGCGAACGGGCGCGTGCGGTGCTGGGTGTGGCCGGCGTCGCCGTTCGGTCTGGAGGCGACGTTCGCGGGCTCGTACTCGCTGGTGCTGCGCGAGGCGCTGGACCGGGAGCGGGTGTCGGAGTACGAGGTGGAGGTGCGTGCGGAGGACGGCGGGGCGCCGGCGCTGCGCGCCAGCCGCGGGCTGCGGGTGCCGGTGTCGGACGTGAACGACAACGCGCCGGCGTTCGCGCAGGCCGTGTACACGGTGCTGGCGCGGGAGAACAACGCGGCGGGCGCGGAGCTGGCGCGGCTGTGGGCGCGGGACCCGGACGAGGCGGGCAACGGGCGCGTCAGCTACTCGGTGTGGGAGGGCGGCGCGTCGTGGTCGTCGTGGTCGGGGGGCGGTTCGGCGGGCGGCGGGTGGCGTCCGGCGTCGAGCTACGTGTCGGTGGACGCGGAGAGCGGGCGTCTGTGGGCGCTGCGGCCCCTGGACTACGAGGAGCTGCAGGTGCTGCAGTTCGAGGTGCGCGCGGTGGACGCGGGCGAGCCGCCGCTGTGCGGCAACGCCACGGTGCAGCTCTTCGTGCTGGACGAGAACGACAACGCGCCGGCGCTGCTGCCGCCCGCGGGCTCGGCGCCGGAGGCGGGCGGCGCGGCGGCCGAGGCGGCGTTGGCGGCGTTGGCGGGGGCGGGCCCGGTGTCGGAGACGCTGTGGGCGTGGGCGGCGTGGGGGGCGCCGGCGGGGCAGGTGGTGGCCAAGATCCGCGCCGTGGACGCCGACTCGGGCTACAACGCGTGGCTGCGCTACGAGCTGTGGGAGCCGCGGGCCAAGGGCCCGTTCCGCGTCGGGCTCTACAGCGGCGAGGTGAGCACGGCGCGGGCGCTGGACGAGGCGGACGGGCCTCGCCACACGCTGCTGATCGTCGTGCGCGACCACGGCGAGCCGGCGCGCTCGGCCACGGCCACGCTCAGCGTGTCGCTGCTGGAGGCGGCCGAGGCGGCGCTGGCCGCGGGATCCTCGGCGTCGTCGTCGTCGTCGTCGTCGCGGGCGGCGGCGGGCGCGGAGCCGGGGCCCGGGGCGGCCGGCGCGGCCACCAACGTGTGGCTGGTGGTGGCCATCTGCGCCGTGTCCAGCCTCTTCCTGCTGGCCGTGGTGCTCTACGGGGCGTCGCGCTGGGCGCCGCGGGCGGCCGTGCTCTCGGGGCCCGGGCCCACGACGCTGGTGTGCGCCAGCGAAGTGGGCAGCTGGTCGTACTCGCAGCGCCACAGCCGCAGCCTGTGCGTGGCCGACGGCGCGGCCAAGAGCGACCTCATGGTTTTCAGCCCCAACTTCCCTCCGCCGCCGCCCGGCCCCGCGCCCAGGGACACGCAGCCGGAGCCCTCCGCCCTCCTCGACACGGTCAGTGGCTCTGCCTTCCTCGCCTTTACCCCTTCTCTCCTCCCTCTCCCAAGTGTCTCCCGCCCCTTTGCGGTTCCTGTTTGTAGCGTGGCTCCGCCCGCACGGGCTGAGGGCAGTGTGATGTTGGCTGGATCTTTAAAATTTTACCGGCATCTTTCAATTTTCCACCGTACCCTTTCAGACGTTCCGCAGCTGTTACTGAGCTGGGGAAATGTCTTCCGGCATCCCGCCGCGAATTAGGGACCGTGGCTGAGGTTTTCTGCTTTGAGCGAGAGTTGTTCTCTCCTATGTCTGCTCTCCCGTAGAAAGAAATATCTGTTGATTGTGGTAATACCTCCGCTGACAACGCTTTTGTTCTCTGGGGTGTAGCATTTTAACCCGAGATTGCTGAAGCCGGTCACGCAGACCTCACGTGAAGACGCTCAGGATGTGGCGGTGACAATCCCCCAGGCACCATGTACCATTTAACTGCCTTTCCTGACCGGGGATTGTGCCGATATCAGCACTGTCAAAATCTGTCTCCTCTTCCCACTCAGTGCAAGTGACGTGTTGAAAGGTTACAATTGAAGCATCACGGTTTTATTATAGTGGTCCGAGGTGCAATTTTTCCACATTGATTCTCCCAGAACATTTTTTATAGTACTTGGCAGGGCTTTATTGGACTTTTCCTGTCTTCTTTTCTAAGTGTGTTGGTTTTCTAGACAGCATTATAAACTGCTTACGCAGGGGTTGGAAATTCAGGGTCGGTGTAAGAGAAAGAATTTTGTTTTCCACAACTCCCTCCCCGTTCGAAATCATTCTATGTACTTCTGTTCATGGCTGGAGACAGACACTTGCCTGTCTCAGCGTTCTTTCAATATTGGTATCACCAGTGGCAGAGATGTGAATTATATGGAAACGTTCTCTTAAAAACCACACAAAAATACCTGTATGGATATTATCCCTTACACTGCTGTGGTCATCAGCATTTATTCTTTTCCATCACATCATGAAATGAATGCTCATTGTCATTAGAGATATCCCGTTACAGTGTCTACAAACAGATGTCCAACATGTCAAGAGAGTGGCAGAACTTGCAGGTGATTCAGATTTCCCTCCAGAATAGCTGAAGTGGTAGAAAACAAGAAGGGTCAACTACAGGGAGTCTGCTGAGCACAGCACATATAATATCATCTGTATGAGGGGTTGTGCTGTCATTGATGGAATGGTTGTAGACTTGCATTCCTGGCCAGGGAACTGGAATGATGTACACTGGCTTGTTGTGATGTTCTTGGAATATTTGTATCAAGAGACATGTTGTTTCAAAAGCCCTGGGGAGTTCCCAACAAAGAATAAACTTGACCAACCAAGCAAGCACCAAAATCCCTAATAAACAACAACAACAAAAGAGTTCTCCTCCTTTATGTTGGGGTGCTTGTCGATGATTGAGTTGTTCTATCACAACATGAAATCAATGCCATTGTCATTTGGAGTTGTTCTGACATCACCTTGAGAAGGAGTAGAGTACTGGACACGGTCTCTATGACACCATCTCTGTGTTTTGTTATCCTGCTCTCATTGCTGGCAATAGTCTGCAAAAGCTGCAGTGAGCCCTGTGGAGGTGAAGGAGGCAGTGAGGGGTTGGAGAGGTGAATGTGGCTGTGGCATTGTGCAGGCCCTGGCCATTTCCTGATATCAAGGCTGAGCTTGAGAAATGAGAGTTTTCTGATGGAACTGAAAGTCCCAGGGAAGACATGCACCATGTCATGAGAGAGTCCTCCAGGTACTCTTTACTGTGCTGTTACTGTTGCTGACTCTGATCATTCTGGTATTTAATGTGGTTTTTATTAATAACTTTGTGCTCTTCTTTGACTCTCTTCCATAAGGGAGGTGATACAAGATGACAATTTTGACCTCGCTGTTCTCCCTCCTCAGTAGTGTAATTCTCCCATTTGCTTGGCTCAGCAGAGTCCCTGTGAAAACAGGGAAGCTCTTAATCACTTTTCTTATCTTCTTTCTCTAAGTATAATTTTATTCTATTTTCCACTAGAAAGTGTGCAAGCCGAGGAGTGTGACCTGAAGTGTATGTTTTCTCTTTTTTGTCTTGCCTTTCTGAAGTGGATTGCAGCTGGATTGTGCAGTGAGGTGGCATAACCATACACTGTCCTGTTTTCATGTTATGGTAATATTTGCATCAACAGTCACACCATTAAAAAAAACTTTTAAAACCCTCTTAAAATAAGCAAACAAACAAACAAACCCCACGACCCAAACAATTCGACCCATACCCGACACCACATTTTCCTGTGCAGTAGGTATCATTGTTGGCACTAATGTATTTTTCAGCGTTTGAGTTGGTCTTTCACAGCATTCTGTCAATGGCCATTGCCGTTAGAATGGTCCTGACATCACCTCTATAAATAGCATTCTGCAATGTGATGTTTCCATCTGAGACTGGGGAGGCCACGGGAGATGAGGTGAACGTGGCAGTGGTGCTGAGCAGGCCCTGACCATGTCACAATATGAAGTGTGACCTCACAGTCTGTGGGAGCTGGAAATCCTTGGGAAGAGTGTGGGCCGTGTCATAGAAGGCAGGAATGTGAGCTGATGTTCTTGTCTTGAGAACACGTCCCAGAGTAGGGAATGGGGGATGCCTGGGGAAAATGACGAGGCAGGATGGGCACAGGTTTCCTTCCCAAGATCCATTCCTGGGCTCCTAAAGGTATGGAGTTGAAGGCCTTCTGGGTACTGAGTTAATTCCATGGGAGTTTAATGCCCATCACGTCCTTTGATGTTCTGAACATTTCCCACCAGAGACATTCCTTGTGCTGCTGCTGCCTGAGGCAGACAAGGCATTGGTGCAGAGGGTGTGGCCTGCCGACTGCTGACTAATTCCCAATGGACTTCTTGATTCCTGTTTAGGACAACCTTTTCTAGGAGGGCAGCACTTCAGTCTCCTGTCTTTGTATAGTGGTGGGCATCTATAGTAGCTTCCACAGCTACAGAACTTTCCATGATGGTTCCTTGCTCCTCCTGAGGCTAATTTTTAGGGGCCCATGATAATGTGGATGTCATTTCTGTTCATTCAGCCTCCCATATTTGTGGACTTGAAAATTTCCCCTTGGTAGAAGTTATGTTTCCTGTTGTCACAGGTGTCTGATTCTGATGTCTGACTTACACACAAATCCCATCAGAGCACCCCAGTTGTGGTTCTCGAGGGTACAAATTCTCCCTTCCAGCTGATATGATGGGGTGTGCTTGTGCTTTGGCATTTGCTCTCATTCTCTCCAAGTGCAAAATCCATGTGGACTGGGCTGACAACTGACATGCCTTTATGTCATCAAGTTCTTCAGAAGTCATTTCTTATGTTCTGTGGTGTTTCCACCAGAGATTGCTGAAAAGGCATCAAGCATGAAGTGTAGGCAGATGAGAAGAATCTGCCAGAGAGGGGGGGGCTTCCTGTCCCTCCAGATGTTCCTTGTGCCAATTGTAAGGGAAGGTGAGGATATGCAAAGGACATTCTTATAGCAGGTTTTGTGTTACTGTGAAAGAGATTCTGCAAGTGGCACAAGGGATGGCCTGGGCATGTGATGAGAATGGCCTTGAGCAGGGAAGGGTCTTGTCGGTGGGTGATGATCCATAGAACAATCTGTGTCTTTGTTGAAGGACTGGAGAATGTGTGCTTCAGTGGAGTTGCCTTTTCCCGGGGTGTGAGACAGAGGATTCTAGTAGAAAATATCAAGAAGAGGCTCCACAGACATTACTTATACCTGAGATTTCTCCAGTCCTCCAAAAGTTCTGCATATCCTTATGCCTCGTTGTTTCCTTCATGCATTCCAGTACAGTGGAATTTCATTATTTGTCTTTCTTCTCCCTTCTTACCAAAGTCTCAGTTGTGTTTTTCTGTCTCTCATGTTAGCAATGTGTTGGTAGTACCAGATAATATGAGATACTGAGTTTTGGCAGCTGTCTGGTTGCAAACATTTGGGTAGTTTTCCCCCAGAGTGCAGGATGACTTTTCCATGCTCCTGAGCTGAGGTTGATGTTGAGACAATGTCCTTCCTGAGCTTGATGGTGCCCCTCCCCCATGACACAACTGCACTGTGCTTTGCCCAATGATTTCAAGGCTTTTCTAGAATGCACAAAATTATTTTCTATCCATAGTTCCCAATAGTCTCTGTTAGTGTTAGAACCAGTTTCCTGCTCTGAGAATATTTCTTTTCTGAAGAAGCAATGAGTGATGCTACAGGTAAGTGGCTTCTTGGTGAAGAAGATGAGCCTGAGAGATAGCTGTACCTTTGTGCCTCTTTAGTTGTGATATCTGCATCTAGTATTGACCAAATGTGTCTGGATTGGGAGTTGGAGTCAACAATCCTTGTGGCTTCCTTCCAACCTGAAATATTTTATACGTCCCAGATTGGAGCACAGTCTGCTCTCATTTCTTTCTTGCTTCTTCCAGCATGGTTTGAGCAGTTGGCAGCAAGCAGAGATGGAGGGGGGCCTCTGATGCATTTCTCAGAATAGATGTCTTGGGAGTGGAGAGCATTTTTACAGGGAAAATGCTCTCGGTTTAGGTTGATTTGTGTTTCTGGGTGGATCATGGTATTGAGTGAGAGGTATGGCTTGGGGGCTAATGGCCCTGAGTATGGAAGTTCTTGCTGTGTTCTTTCTGGCAGAGCTTTTCTGCCTGGGAGGAGAATCAAGAGCTTGTCATTCATCAAGTAGGTGGAGAATGAGGCAGGAAGAATAGCTCTTCATTGAAATGCAGGAAGAATCCTTAGGCACTGTGGTTGCAGTGTGCTTTATCAGTGTTCATGACAGAATGGTGTGCTGGGCTGTGATGTATTTGAGTTCTGAAGTGAGAGAATTTCATGGAATGTTTGTGCTCATTGGAGCCTGTTTGCACTGATGATGTCGAAGTCCTTGGGGTTTGATTTTCTGCTTCCAAGGGAGATGTGTTCTTTTTTCTGGTGTAGTAGAGCTGTTCTTTGTCCTGTTATTGCCTTGCTGTGTTATTTGCTGGTCCGGGAGGGGAGTGGAGTCTGAGGAGTGTGGCTTTTTTCCTGATGGGGAGGGAAGGGGACAGGAGGTGTAGGGACAATGTATTTACTTGAGTTTTTCTGAAGGAGGAAATCAGGAGAGTTGTTCTTCCTCCGGAGACATGCAAGGTCCCCATGAGCTCTCCCATCCAAGGTCAGGTCTCTGATGCATGAAGAGGATGGTGTAGACATTTAAAAATCATTTTGCTTAAAAAACATTTTGGTAAAAGGGAAATAAAAAGTATGGTGGCAGAAGAGAAGAGGAATCGAGGAGGGTAGTGTGAGGCATGAAAGAAAAAGGAGGAGAAAGAAAAGAAAGGTAAGTAAAAGAATAATGGAGGAGAAAGGAAAACAAATCTCTGCGGATAAAAAATCAAGCAAAGAAGAAAGAGACAAAAAAGGAAGGAAAGGATGACAGAGGAGATTATGGGCATGCACCACCATTTTCTCTACGTGCTCTCTGCTGCCGAGGACCACTGTATCCTCGGTGCTGAGGAAGCCTGTGCAAGGCTCGATGAGAAGTGATGAGGAAGAGGAATAAGAGGTTTTGTGTAACGGTGTGGCTGCACTCCGTGGTGAGAGTGATGAAGTCTTGTAGTAAATAGTGTATTACAAGAGAAAGAGAGTAGGCAAAGAGGGAAGAACAGACGGCGAGGGAATGACAAGGAAAAGCAAAGGAAAAGGGAACAGAAAATAGAACAATGAAAGAATGAAAAAGCAATTTGGAGAACAAGAAGAAAGGAAAGATGGAAGATTAAATGAGTTTGCTGGCATAGAGCAATGTTATCTCTGCGCACAAAGAAGTGGGATGACGTGGAAAAGAGAAAGAGAGAAAGAAGAAAGAAGAAAGGAATAAAGGAAGGAAGCTGTGAAAGAGAAATCCAGAGGGACTATCTCAAGGCGATTACCAGGATAGACCGACGATCTCTTCTTATGCAGAGGGAAGTTGGTCTCCTGTGATCTTTCCGTTGGCTACTGTCCCGTGCGAAGGAGATGATTCTCTGCAATTACAGCTCACAGCTCCAACATTGATCAATGACTCGATCATCAGAGGCATCGGGAGTCACCAGCAGCTTGGCAGCAGAGTTATGAAAGAGACGAATGGAAATAAAAAAGGAAGGGCAGTAAAAATTGAACAGGCAAGGCAAGAAAAAGGAAGAGAAAGAAGAGAAGAAGGAAGCAGAAGATAAGAAAAACGAAGAAATGGAAGCAAGAAAAAAAAAATAGAAAAGAAAAGAGAAACGTGAAAAAGAGTAACTGGAAAAATATTAAAAATACCTAAATGAAAGATAAAAGAACAGAGATAAAAAAGCGGAATAAAGAAGAAAAGGAATAGAAGGAAGGTCGATGAAAAAAACAAAAAAAGGAGAGAGAGACGAGCAGGACAGTGAAGAGGGCACGGCAGTGACGGAGCTGCGGCCGAGTGGCTGTGGCGGAGCGTGTGAGGCGGCGGAGCAGCGCACGGTGTCGCTGCAGGCTCGGGAACGGCGTGTGGGCGGCTCCGCCCCGGTGCGGCGGAGAGCCCGGCTGTGAGCGCGGGGGGGCGGCGCGGGCCGGGCAGCAGAGCCGGGGCGTGCGGGCGGCGGCGGGGAGCCGTGCGGGACCGGGCCGGGGCCGGCACACGCAGCGGCGGCGGCCGGAGCGGCGGCGATCGAGCGGCGGCGATCGAGCGGCGATGGGGGAGCGTCGGTGCGCGGCGCTGCGGGTGCTGGTGCTGCAGGCGGCCTGGGCGCTGGCGGGCGGGCAGGTGCGGTACTCGGTGCCGGAGGAAGCCAAGGCCGGCACGGTGGTGGGCCGTCTGGCGCAGGACCTGGGGCTGGAGGCGGGCGAGGCGGAGGCGCGGCGGCTGCGGCTGGTGGCGCAGGGCCGGCGGGCGAGCGTGGAGGTGAGCGGGGCGAGCGGCGCGCTGCTGGTGAGCTCGCGGCTGGACCGGGAGGAGCTGTGCGCCAAGAGCGCGCCGTGCGCGCTGCGCCTGGAGGTGCTGCTGGAGCGGCCGCTGCGCGTCTTCCATGTGGAGCTGGAGGTCACCGACATCAACGACAACGCCCCCGTCTTCCCCGCCGCCCGAAAAAACCTCAGTTTATCGGAGAATTCCCCTCTCGGGTCTCGTTTCCCGCTGGAGGGCGCGTCGGACGCGGATATCGGAGCGAACGCGCAGCTCTCGTACACACTCAGCCCCAGCGAGCATTTCAGAATAGCCGAGGGGAACAGTAACTCTCGCAGTAAGTCCCTATTTCTGGTACTCACAAAACCGCTGGACCGCGAGACGATTCCCGTGCACCGGTTGGTGCTGACGGCGAGTGACGGGGGCCGGCCGTCCCTGACAGGGACAATGGAGCTGCTGATCTCGGTGCTGGACGTAAATGACAACGCGCCCCAGTTCAACCAGTCCGTGTATAACGTAGTTTTGCCAGAAGACGCTTTAGAGGGGACGCTCGTGGTGCGAGTGAACGCCACAGATCTGGACTTGGGAATATATGGAGAAGTGGTTTACGAAATTGATACCGTGGTTCCACCCTCTGCCTTGGATATATTCAGCATTGATGCGAACACTGGGGAGATCAGACTGAAGGGTAGCCTGGACTTTGAGGCAATTACTTTGTACGACGTACACGTGAAGTGTAAAGACAAGGGGACACCGCCACTGTCGGGTCACTGCAACGTGGAGCTGGAGGTGCTGGACGTGAACGACAACGCGCCGGAGGTGCGGGTGACGTCGCTGTCGGTGCCGGTGCCGGAGGACGCGTCGGTGGGGACGGTGGTGGCCCTGCTGAGCGTGTCGGACCGGGACTCGGGGGCGAACGGGCGCGTGCGGTGCTGGGTGTGGCCGGCGTCGCCGTTCGGTCTGGAGGCGACGTTCGCGGGCTCGTACTCGCTGGTGCTGCGCGAGGCGCTGGACCGGGAGCGGGTGTCGGAGTACGAGGTGGAGGTGCGTGCGGAGGACGGCGGGGCGCCGGCGCTGCGCGCCAGCCGCGGGCTGCGGGTGCCGGTGTCGGACGTGAACGACAACGCGCCGGCGTTCGCGCAGGCCGTGTACACGGTGCTGGCGCGGGAGAACAACGCGGCGGGCGCGGAGCTGGCGCGGCTGTGGGCGCGGGACCCGGACGAGGCGGGCAACGGGCGCGTCAGCTACTCGGTGTGGGAGGGCGGCGCGGCGGCCGCGTCGTGGTCGTCGTGGTCGGGGGCCGGTTCGGCGGGCGGCGGGTGGCGTCCGGCGTCGAGCTACGTGTCGGTGGACGCGGAGAGCGGGCGTCTGTGGGCGCTGCGGCCCCTGGACTACGAGGAGCTGCAGGTGCTGCAGTTCGAGGTGCGCGCGGTGGACGCGGGCGAGCCGCCGCTGTGCGGCAACGCCACGGTGCAGCTCTTCGTGCTGGACGAGAACGACAACGCGCCGGCGCTGCTGCCGCCCGCGGGCTCGGCGCCGGAGGCGGGCGGCGCGGCGGCCGAGGCGGCGTTGGCGTTGGCGGGGGCGGGCCCGGTGTCGGAGACGCTGTGGGCGTGGGCGGCGTGGGGGGCGCCGGCGGGGCAGGTGGTGGCCAAGATCCGCGCCGTGGACGCCGACTCGGGCTACAACGCGTGGCTGCGCTACGAGCTGTGGGAGCCGCGGGCCAAGGGCCCGTTCCGCGTCGGGCTCTACAGCGGCGAGGTGAGCACGGCGCGGGCGCTGGACGAGGCGGACGGGCCTCGCCACACGCTGCTGATCGTCGTGCGCGACCACGGCGAGCCGGCGCGCTCGGCCACGGCCACGCTCAGCGTGTCGCTGCTGGAGGCGGCCGAGGCGGCGCTGGCCGCGGGATCCTCGGCGTCGTCGTCGTCGCGGGCGGCGGCGGGCGCGGAGCCGGGGCCCGGGGCGGCCGGCGCGGCCACCAACGTGTGGCTGGTGGTGGCCATCTGCGCCGTGTCCAGCCTCTTCCTGCTGGCCGTGGTGCTCTACGGGGCGTCGCGCTGGGCGCCGCGGGCGGCCGTGCTCTCGGGGCCCGGGCCCACGACGCTGGTGTGCGCCAGCGAAGTGGGCAGCTGGTCGTACTCGCAGCGCCACAGCCGCAGCCTGTGCGTGGCCGACGGCGCGGCCAAGAGCGACCTCATGGTTTTCAGCCCCAACTTCCCTCCGCCGCCGCCCGGCCCCGCGCCCAAGGACACGCAGCCGGAGCCCTCCGCTCTCCTCGACACGGTCAGTGGCTCTGCCTTGCTCGCCTTTACCCCTTCTCTCCTCCCTCTCCCAAGTGTCTCCCGCCCCTTTGCGGTTCCTGTTTGTAGCGTGGCTCCGCCCGCACGGGCTGAGGGCAGTGTGATGTTGGCTGGATCTTTAAAATTTTACCGGCATCTTTCAATTTTCCACCGTATCCTTTCAGACGTTCCGCAGCTGTTACTGAGCTGGGGAAATGTCTTCCGGCATCCCGCCGCGAATTAGGGACCGTGGCTGAGGTTTTCTGCTTTGAGCGAGAGTTGTTCTCTCCTATGTCTGCTCTCCCGTAGAAAGAAATATCTGTTGATTGTGGTAATACCTCCGCTGACAACGCTTTTGTTCGCTGGGGTGTAGCATTTTAACCCGAGATTGCTGAAGCCGGTCACGCAGACCTCACGTGAAGACGCTCAGGATGTGGCGGTGACAATCCCCCAGGCACCATGTACCATTTAACTGCCTTTCCTGACTGGGGATTGTGCCGTTATCAGCATTGTCAAAATCTGTCTCCTCTTCCTACTCAGTGCAAGTGACGTGTTGAAAGGTTACAATTGAAGCATCACGGTTTTATTATAGTGCTCCGAGGTGCAATTTTTCCACATTGATTCTCCCAGAACATTTTTTATAGTACTTGGCAAGGCTTTATTGGACTTTTCCTGTCTTCTTTTCTCAGTGTGTTGGTTTTCTAGACAGCATTATAAACTGCTTACGCAGGGGTTGGAAATTCAGGGTCGGTGTAAGAGAAAGAATTTTGTTTTCCACAACCCCCTCCCCGTTCGAAATCATTCTATGTACTTCTGTTCATGGCTGGAGACAGACACTTGCCTGTCTCAGCGTTCTTTCAATATTGGTATCACCAGTGGCAGAGATGTGAATTATATGGAAACGTTCTCTTAAAAATCACACAAAAATACCTGTATGGATATTATCCCTTACATTGCTGTGGTCATCAGCATTTATTCTTTTCCATCACATCATGAAATCAATGCTCATTGTCATTAGAGATATCCCGTTACAGTGTCTACAAACAGATGTCCAACATGTCAAGAGAGTGGCAGAACTTGCAGGTGATTCAGATTTCCCTCCAGAATAGCTGAAGTGGTAGAAAACAAGAAGAGTCAACTACAGGGAGTCTGCTGAGCACAGCACATATAATATCATCTGTATGGGTGTTCTGTGGTGTCATTGATAGAATGGTTGTAGACTTGCATTCCTGGCCAGGGAACTGGAATGATGTACACTGGCTTGTTGTGATGTTCTTGGAATATTTGTATCAGGAGACATGTTGTTTCAAAAGCCCTGGAAACTTCCCAACAAAGAATAAACTCAATCAACCAAGCAAGCACCAAAATCCCTAATAAACAACAACAACGAAAGAGTTTTCCTCCTTTATGTTGGGGTGCTTGTCAATGATTGAGTTGTTCTATCACAACAGGAGATCAATGCCATTGTCATTTGGAGTTGTTCTGACATCACCTTGAGAAGGAGTAGAGCACTGGACATGGTCTCTATGACACCATCTCTGTGTTTTGTTATCCTGCTCTCATTGCTGGCAATAGTCTGCAAAAGCTGCAGTGAGCCCTGTGGAGGTGAAGGAGGCAGTGAGGGGTTGGAGAGGTGAATGTGGCTGTGGCATTGTGCAGGCCCTGGCCATTTCCTGATATCAAGGCTGAGCTTGAGAAATGAGAGTTTTCTGATGAAACTGAAAGTTCCTGGGAAGACGTGCACCATGTCATGAGAGAGTCCTCCAGGTACTCTTTACTGTGCTGTTACTGTTGCTGACTCTGATCATTCTGGTATTTAATGCGTTTTTTTAATTAATAACTTTGTGCTCTTCTTTGACTCTCTTCCATAAGGGAGGTGATATAAGATGACAAATTTGACCTCGCTGTTCTACCTCCTCAGTAGTGTAATTCTCCCATTTGCTTGGCTCAGCAGAGCCCTTGTGAAAACAGGGAAGCTTCTTAATCACTTTTCTTATGTTCTTTCTCTAAGTATGTTTTTATTCTACTTCCCAGTATAAAGTGTGCAGGCAGAGGAGTGTGACCTGAAGTGTATGTTTTCTCTTTTTTGTCTTGCCTTTCTGAAGTGGATTGCAGCTGGATTGTGCAGTGAGGTGGCATGAACCATACACTGTCCTGTTTTCATGTTATGGTAATATTTGCATCAACAGTCACACCATTAAAAAAACCTTTAAAACCCTCTTAAAACAAACAAACAAAAAAACCCCACGACCTCAAAATTCAACCCACACCCGACACCACATTTTCCTGTGCAGTAGGTATCTTTGTTGGCACTGATGTATTTTTCAGTGTTTGGGTTGGTCTTTCACAGCATTCTGTCAATGGCCATTGCCTTTAGAGTGGTCCTGACATCACCTCTATAAATAGCATTCTGCAATGTGATGTTTCCATCTGAGACTGGGGAGGCCACAGGAGATGAGGTGAATGTGGCAGTGGTGCTGAGCAGGCCCTGACCATGTCATAATATGAAGTGTGACCTCACAGTCTGTGGGAGCTGGAAATCCTCGGGAGGACCGTGGGCCGTGTCATAGAAGGCAGGAATGTGAGCTGATGTTCTTGTCCTGAGAACACGTCCCAGAGTAGGGAATGGGGGATGCCTGGGGAAAATGACGAGGCAGGATGGGCACAGGTTTCCTTCCCAAGATCCATTCCTGGGCTCCTAAAGGTATGGAGTGGAAGGCCTTCTGGGTACTGAGTTAATTCCATGGGAGTTTAATGCCCATCATGTCCTTTGAGGTTCTGAACATTTCCCACCAGAGACATTCCTTGTGCTGCTGCTGCCTGAGGCAGACAAGGCATTGGTGCAGAGGGTGTGGCCTGCAGACTGCTGACTGATTCCCAATTGACTTTTTGATTCCTGTTTAGGACAACCTTTTTCTAGGAGGGCAGCACTTCAGTCTCCTGTCCTTGTATAGTGGTGGGCATCTATAGTAGCTTCCACAGCCACAGATCTTTCCATGATGGTTCCTTGCTCCTCCTGAGGCTAATTTTTAAGGGCCCATGATAATGTGGATGTCATTTCTGTGCACTGAACTTCCCAAACTTGTGGACTTGAAAATTTCCCCTTGGTAGAAGTTACGTGTCCTGTTGTCACAGGTGTCTGATTCTGATGTCTGACTTACACAGAAATCCCTGCAGAGCAGCCCAGCTGTGGTTCTCGAGGGTACAAATTCTCCCTTCCAGCTGATATGATGGGGTGTGCTTGTGCTTTGGCATTTGCTCTCATTCTCTCCAAGTGCAAAATCCATGTGGACTGGGCTGACAACAGACATGCCTTTATGTCATGAAGTTCTTCAGAAGTCATTTCTTATGTTCTGTGGTGTTTCCACCAGAGATTGCTGAAAAGGCATCAAGCATGAAGTGTAGGCAGATGAGAAGAACCTGCCAGAGAGTGAGGGGCTTCCTATCCCTCCAGATGTCCCTTGTGCCAATTGTAATGGAGGGTGAGGATATGCAAAGGACATTCTTATAGCAGGTTTTGTGATACTGTGAAAGAGATTCTGCAAGTGGCACAAGGGATGGCCTGGGCATGTGATGAGAATGGCCTTGAGCAGGGAAGGGTCTTGTCGGTGGGTGATGATCTGTAGAACAATCTGTGTCTTTGTTGAAGGACTGGAGAATGTGTTCTTCAGTGGAGTTGCCAATTGCTGGGGTGTGAGACAGAGGATTCTAGTAGAAAATATCAAGAAGAGTCTCCACAGACATTTCAAATACCTGGGATTTCTCCTCCAAAAGTTCTGCATATCCTTATGCCCTGTTGTTTCCTTCATGCATTTCAGTACAGTGGAATTGCATTATTTGTCTTTCGTCTCCCTTCTTACCAAAGTCTCAGTTGTGTTTTTCTGTCTCTCATGTTAGCAATGTGTTGGTAGTACCAGATAATAAGAGATACTGAGTTTTGGCAGCTGTCCGATTGCAAACATTTGGGTAGTTTTCCCCCAGAGTGCAGGTTGACTTTTCCATGCTCCTGAGCTGAGGTTGATGTTGAGACAATGTCCTTCCTGAGCTTGATGGTACCCCCTCCCCCATGGCAGAAGTGCACTGTGCTTTGCCCAATGATTTCAAGGCTTTTCTAGAATGCACAAAATTATTTTCTATCCATAGTTCCCAATAGTCTCTGTTAGTGTTAGAACCAGTTTCCTGCTCTGAGAATATTTCTTTTCTGAAGAAGCAATGAGTGATGCTACAGGTAAGTGTCTTCTTGCTGAAGAAGTCAAGAGACAGCTGTACCCTGATCCCTCTTTAGTTGTGATATCTGCATCTAGGACTGACCGAATGTGTCTGGATTGGGAGATGGAGTCAACAATCCTTGTGGCTTCCTTCCAACCTGAAATATTCTGTAATTCCCAGATTGGACCACAGTCTGCTCTCATTTCTTTCTTGCTTCTTCCCCCATGGTTTGAGCAGTTGGTAGCAAGCAGATATGGAGGAGGGCCTCTGATGTATTTCTCAGAATAGATGTCTTGGGAGTGGAGAGCATGTTCTCAGGGAAAATTCTGTGGATTTAGGCTGGTATGTATTTGTGGGTGGATCATGGTATTGAGTGAGAGGTATGGCTTGGGGGCTAATGGAGTTGGAAGTTCTTGCTGTGTTCTTTCTGGCAGAGCTTTTCTGCCTGGGAGGAGAATCAAGAGCTTGTCATTCATCAGGCAGCTGGAGAATGAGGCAGGAAGAATAGCTCTTCATTGAAATGCAGGAGGAATTCTTAGGCACTGTGGTTGCAGTGTGCTTTTTCAGTGTTCACGGCAGAATGGTGTGCTGGGCTGTGATGGGTTTGATTTCCAAAGAGAGAGAATTTCATGGAATGTTTGTGCTCATTGGAGCCTGTTTGCACTGATGATGTCAAAGTCCTTGGGGTTTGATTTTCGGATTCCAAAGGAGGTGTGTTCTTTTTCTGGTGTAGTACAGCTGTTCTTTGTCATGTTATTGCCTTGCTGTGTTCTTTGCTGGTCCGGGAGGGGAGTGGAGTCTGAGGAGTGTGGCTTTTTTCCTGATGGGGAGGGAAGGGGACAGGAGGTGTAGGGACAATGTATTTACTTGAGTTTTTCTGAAGGAGGAAATCAAGAGAGATGTTGTTCCTCTGGAGACATGCAAGGTTCCCATGAGCTCTCCCATCAAAGGTCAGGTCTCTGATGCATGAAGAGGATGGTGTAGACATTTAAAAATCATTTTGCTTAAAAAACATTTTGGTAAAAGGGAAATAAAAAGTATGGTGGCAGAAGAGAAGAGGAATCGAGGAGGGTAGTGTGAGGCATGAAAGAAAAAGGAGGAGAAAAAAAGAAAGGTAAGTAAAAGAATAAAGGAGGAGAAAGGAAAAGGAATCTCTGCAGGTAAAGAATCAAGCAAGGAAGAAAGAGACAAAAAAGGAAGGAAAGGATGACAGAGGAGATTATGGGCGTGCACCACCATTTTCTCTACGTGCTCTCTGCAGTCGAGGACCTCTGTATCCTCGGTGCTGAGGAAGCCTGTGCAAGGCTCGATGAGAAGTGATGAGGAAGAGGAATAAGAGGTTTTGTGTAACGGTGTGGCTGCACTCCGTGGTGAGAGTGATGTAGTCACATAGAAAATACTGTATTGAAAGAGGATATGAAAAGAGGAAAGAAGAGACAATGAGAGAGGGACAAGGAAAAGAAAGGAAAAGGGGAACAGAAAATGAAACAATGAAAGAATGAAAAAAGCAATGGAGATAAAAAGAAGAAAAGGAAAGATGGAAGATTAAATGAGTTTGCTGGCTTACAGCGATGCTATTGCTACACACAAAAAAGTGGGTTGTAGTGGAAAAACAGAGAGAGAGAGAGAAAAAAAAAAGAAGAAAGGAATAAAGGAAGGAAGGTGAGAAAGACAAGTCAAAATGGGCCATGTCAAGGAGATTACCAGGATTCACCGGCCTCCCCTTCTAACGCTGAGTGAAGTTGGTCTCCTGTGATCTTCCCGTTGGCTACTGTCCCGTGCGAAGGAGATGATTTCCTGCAATTACAGCTCACAGCTCCAACATTGATCAATGACTCGATCATCAGAGGCATCGGGGATCACCGGCAACTTGGCAGCAGAGTTATGAAGGAGAGGAATGGAAATAAAAAAGGAAGCGAAGTAAAAATTGGACAGGCAAGGCAAGAAACAGGGAAAGAAGAGGAAAAAGAAGCAAAAGATAAGAAAAACAAAGACATGGAAGCGAGGAAAAAAAAGGTACAAAGAAAAGGAAAAGGCGAAAAAGAGTAACTAGAAAAAAATTTTAAAAAGGGAACTGAAAAGTAAAACAACAGAGATGAATGCAATGGAATAAAGAAGAAGAGGACAAGGAGGAAGGACGGTGCAGGAACAAAAAAAAAAGAGGGAGAGAGACGAACAGGAGAGGGAAGAGGAGATGGCCATGGACGGAGCTGCGGCAGAGTGGCTGTGGCGGAGCGTGTGAGGCGGCGGAGCAGCGCACGGTGTCGCTGCAGGCTCGGGAACGGCGTGTGGGCGGCTCCGCCCCGGTGCGGCGGAGAGCCCGGCTGTGAGCGCGGGGGGGCGGCGCGGGCCGGGCAGCAGAGCCGGGGCGTGCGGGCGGCGGCGGGGAGCCGTGCGGGACCGGGCCGGGGCCGGCACACGCAGCGGCGGCGGCCGGAGCGGCGGCGATCGAGCGGCGGCGATCGAGCGGCGGCGATGGGGGAGCGTCGGTGCGCGGCGCTGCGGGTGCTGGTGCTGCAGGCGGCCTGGGCGCTGGCGGGCGGGCAGGTGCGGTACTCGGTGCCGGAGGAAGCCAAGGCCGGCACGGTGGTGGGCCGTCTGGCGCAGGACCTGGGGCTGGAGGCGGGCGAGGCGGAGGCGCGGCGGCTGCGGCTGGTGGCGCAGGGCCGGCGGGCGAGCGTGGAGGTGAGCGGGGCGAGCGGCGCGCTGCTGGTGAGCTCGCGGCTGGACCGGGAGGAGCTGTGCGCCAAGAGCGCGCCGTGCGCGCTGCGCCTGGAGGTGCTGCTGGAGCGGCCGCTGCGCGTCTTCCATGTGGAGCTGGAGGTCACCGACATCAACGACAATGCCCCCGTCTTCCCCGCCGCCCGCAAAAACCTCAGCATCGCGGAGTCATCGCTGCCGGAGTCTCGTTTCCCGCTGGAGGGCGCGTCGGACGCGGATATCGGAGCGAACGCGCAGCTCTCGTACACACTCAGCCCCAGCGAGCATTTCTCTCTGGATTTGCAAAAATCGAATGATGGAAATATTGAACCCGAACTAGTTTTAACGAAATCTCTGGACCGCGAGACGATTCCCGTGCACCGGTTGGTGCTGACGGCGAGTGACGGGGGCCGGCCGTCCCTGACAGGGACAATGGAGCTGCTGATCTCGGTGCTGGATGCGAATGACAACGCGCCCCAGTTCAACCAGTCCGTGTATAAAGTGCAGGTACCGGAGAACGCTACTGTGGGGACACTGGTGACGAGGGTGAATGCCACTGATGGGGACGAGGGAATTAACGGTGAGGTGACCTATGCTGTGACGAACTACAGTCCTCCGAATGGAAGAGATGTGATTTCCGTTAATTCAAATACTGGGGAAATTCGCCTCACAGCAGCCCTGGACTTCGAAGAAGTCAGTATATTTAATTTTCGTATTGAGGCGAGAGATCAAGGTTGGGCCCCGCTGTCGGGCCACTGCAAGGTGGTGCTGGAGGTGCTGGACGTGAACGACAACGCGCCGGAGGTGCGGGTGACGTCGCTGTCGGTGCCGGTGCCGGAGGACGCGTCGGTGGGGACGGTGGTGGCCCTGCTGAGCGTGTCGGACCGGGACTCGGGGGCGAACGGGCGCGTGCGGTGCTGGGTGTGGCCGGCGTCGCCGTTCGGTCTGGAGGCGACGTTCGCGGGCTCGTACTCGCTGGTGCTGCGCGAGGCGCTGGACCGGGAGCGGGTGTCGGAGTACGAGGTGGAGGTGCGTGCGGAGGACGGCGGGGCGCCGGCGCTGCGCGCCAGCCGCGGGCTGCGGGTGCCGGTGTCGGACGTGAACGACAACGCGCCGGCGTTCGCGCAGGCCGTGTACACGGTGCTGGCGCGGGAGAACAACGCGGCGGGCGCGGAGCTGGCGCGGCTGTGGGCGCGGGACCCGGACGAGGCGGGCAACGGGCGCGTCAGCTACTCGGTGTGGGAGGGCGGCGCGTCGTGGTCGTCGCGGTCGGGGGGCGGTTCGGCGGGCGGCGGGTGGCGTCCGGCGTCGAGCTACGTGTCGGTGGACGCGGAGAGCGGGCGTCTGTGGGCGCTGCGGCCCCTGGACTACGAGGAGCTGCAGGTGCTGCAGTTCGAGGTGCGCGCGGTGGACGCGGGCGAGCCGCCGCTGTGCGGCAACGCCACGGTGCAGCTCTTCGTGCTGGACGAGAACGACAACGCGCCGGCGCTGCTGCCGCCCGCGGGCTCGGCGCCGGAGGCGGGCGGCGCGGCGGCCGAGGCGGCGTTGGCGTTGGCGGGGGCGGGCCCGGTGTCGGAGACGCTGTGGGCGTGGGCGGCGTGGGGGGCGCCGGCGGGGCAGGTGGTGGCCAAGATCCGCGCCGTGGACGCCGACTCGGGCTACAACGCGTGGCTGCGCTACGAGCTGCGGGAACCGCGGGCCAAGGGCCCGTTCCGCGTCGGGCTCTACAGCGGCGAGGTGAGCACGGCGCGGGCGCTGGACGAGGCGGACGGGCCTCGCCACACGCTGCTGATCGTCGTGCGCGACCACGGCGAGCCGGCGCGCTCGGCCACGGCCACGCTCAGCGTGTCGCTGCTGGAGGCGGCCGAGGCGGCGCTGGCCGCGGGATCCTCGGCGTCGTCGTCGTCGCGGGCGGCGGCGGGCGCGGAGCCGGGGCCCGGGGCGGCCGGCGCGGCCACCAACGTGTGGCTGGTGGTGGCCATCTGCGCCGTGTCCAGCCTCTTCCTGCTGGCCGTGGTGCTCTACGGGGCGTCGCGCTGGGCGCCGCGGGCGGCCGTGCTCTCGGGGCCCGGGCCCACGACGCTGGTGTGCGCCAGCGAAGTGGGCAGCTGGTCGTACTCGCAGCGCCACAGCCGCAGCCTGTGCGTGGCCGACGGCGCGGCCAAGAGCGACCTCATGGTTTTCAGCCCCAACTTCCCTCCGCCGCCGCCCGGCCCCGCGCCCAGGGACACGCAGCCGGAGCCCTCCGCCCTCCTCGACACGGTCAGTGGTGCTGCCTTGCTCACCTCTTGCCCTTTCATCCGCCGCGTCTTTTCTTTTCCGCCCATTCTCTCCTGCCTACTGGGTAGTTCTTGTTTGCAGCAAGGCTCTGCCCCCCCCAGCCCGAGGATTGTGGGTGTTTGAGTGTATTGACGGGGCAGCTCCATATTCGGCCTTGTCCTTCCCTGATTTTGCAATATATTGGTGTTTGCAAGCAGAAATAAGGTATTGTGGCACCTCAGAGCACTTACCATCCACAGCTGAGTTTTGCTGCACTGGGTAGGAGTTTTACCTTTGGATGAAATCATTGCCTATTGCAGCAACTGGTGCCTCGAAGTACCAGGTTTGCAGGCGGCTTACTTGCTTTTTTGCATGAAGGGTTTTGGTGTCAGCTTGGTGCAGGAATACAAGACAAGCCAAGGTGGTTACAGTCCCCAAATCACTTTGTATTGATTTCATGCTTTTGCTGACTTCTGACCATATTGGTATTAGGTCTGTATTTTTATTGAAAACCGTATTCTTTCATTTTCCTCGTAAGAGATCTGCCAAAAATTGACACTTGGACTTAATTTTTTTTTCTCCCTGTGGAAACAAGAATTCTACATTTAAGTTCTATCAACAGACTCATTAAGAATGCAGAAAGGGCTGTATGAACTTTTACTATCATCTTTTTCTTTGTATCTTTGTTCCTTTCTATAAAGGAAGAAAACTGAAGCATGTTTATTAAAGTGAGTGTGGCAGTGACAGAATAAGGCCCATGTATTTCTATATGTGACCTTGAGCAGAGGGAAGACTTGCCCCAGGAAGCTGGGATTCACTGGGAAGACCATGGGCCGTGTCTTAAGACAAGAATGAGTGCTGATGTGGTTGTCTTGAGAACTCCTGTCCCAGAGTGAGCAATGAAGGATACCTAGAGAAAATTGTGAAGCCAGATGGGCAGAGAGTGCTTCTGCCTGGGATCCTTTGCCAGGCTCTAAGGTTCTTGAGTTGGAGGCCTTGTGGATCTTGAGATGCTGTGTGGTATTGATACGGCCACAAAGTCCTTTGAGGTGATGAAGTTCTTCCAAACAGAAGGAGATTTGTGCTGATACATTGTTACTATATAGAATGTGTTGGTAAGAGGAAACACAATGCTGAATATTGTTTGATGAACCACTTCTCTCTTATTTTGAGAAAGGGATTGTGGGAGGGTAGAACCTCAGCTTGCTGGAGTCCTTGTGTAGGGGTGGATATCTGTAGCAGTTTCCTCGTCTATTGATTTTGCCATTCTGGTTCCTTGCTGCTTGTCAGGTGGGATTTGCAAGAGGATGTGATGAGGAAGAGAGTATAATCTCTCTGTGCCTCATATCTCCTACCTGAGCACTTGCAGGGTCAGCCTCAGTAGAAATAGGGTGTCCCCTTGTTGTGCTTAACCCTGGTACCTGCACAGCCACACAAATCCCTGCAGAGCAGCCAAGCTCTGATGTTATAGAAATTCTCCCCCACAGTTTATCTTGTGACTGTGCTTATGCTTCAGCATTTGGTGTGGTTCTCTCAAAAAAAGATGAATTTCGATCAGGATCAGAGCTGTCACTCTGATCACAGAATTCTAAATATCTCTAATGTGTATCTCTGTGGTGTTTCCATCTGAGATTGCTGAAAAAGCACAGAACATTTAGGGTAAATTTCACACAGTCTGCCGGACAGTCTGTGTCTTGGCATCCCTTCATAAGTTCTTTGAGCCAATTGTGAGGGAAGGTGGGGATGTGTGGAGGTCTGGATCATGCTCAGAGTGGGTTGTATTGCTGGGTCAAACTGTTCTGGTGGGGAAGTTTGGGTGCTGCAGCTGTAATCCTCCGAGTGGCATGGAGTATTGCTTAGGCCCTTTGTCAAGAGGAGGGTGACTCTGAGTGGGCAAGTTTCTTCACTGAGGAAATGGAAATGCTGTGCAGCATAGGGACTATCATTGGGGAAGAAAAGCTCCAGCTGCTTAGTTGGAGATTCATTTCCCAGAGCTTGGGATAGGGGATTGCACTGGAAAAACTTGTGAAGGCACCTGTCACTCAGGATTGCTTGCCTGGAATCCTCTCAGGTCCTTCTGAAGTCCTGTGTATCCTTGGTATTCTCCATGCTCTTCCCGCCAGATCTGAAAACATCTACCATACACAGCTCGCACCACTTGCTTTGGAAAATATGGTGTTGGTGAAACAGCAGCTTTTCCAAATATCAGTCTTGCTTGGTCAGCCTTCACCAAAGCTCTCCTTGTTTACATCTCTGCTCTTGTCTTGATAGGGAGTCGAGAAAGTTGTGTCCATAACCAAAAGTTGCCAGACCTGGCATTTTGATACAGTGTAATGGGGCATTCTAGTTTTCTTCTCTTCTTAAAAAAAAAAAAAAAAAAAAACAAAACAAAAAAAAACCCAAAAAAAAAAACCAAAAAAAAAAAAAAACCCCAAAAAAACCCCACCAAAAAAACAACTAACCAACCAACCAACCAACCAACAACAACAAAAAAACAACAAACAAATCAAAATTTAATTTTTTTTTTCTACTTTAGCATTGACAATATGTTGGTAACAGTGGATGAAATGCAGACTGCTGAATTTTGGCAGCTGTCAGGTAGCAGGGTTTCCAGCAGTTGACTGTCAGTATGAGGGATGGATTTTCCAGTCTTCTGAGCTGAGGCTGACGTTGCGAGAATGTCTGAAATTTGCACGATCTCTCCTACTTCACATGTGAGAAAAGTACATGAAAGAGCATTATCCTCCGTTCAGTGATTTTAGAGGCTTTTGCAGAATGTGGGTCATTTTCCCCTATTCATCTTCCCCAGAAACCTCCAATAATATTAAAAGAAAATATGTTTCAGAACCGATTCCCTCCCTTGAAAGTAAATCTTTTCTGAAGAAGGAGCCAGGGATGCTTCAGGTAAGTTGGTGTTACTTAAAGAAGATGAGTCTGAAAGACAGTTGTACCTTTATATGTCTTTAGTCATGGTATTTAGTCATGTCATTTTGGATTGGCCAAATGTGCCTGCATTTGGAGCTGGACTTGATTCTTATGGATGCCTTCTATTTTGAAGAGTTCTATGATTCCTTTACTGGATCAGCAGAGCACCACTGCCTCCTCCCATTCCTATCTTGCTGCTTCCAGACACAGGACAAGCGAATGACAGGAAGCACAGATGAAGAAAGGACCCTAACACATTTCTCAGAGTGGATGTGTTGGTAGTCGGGGTGTGTTCTTAGAGAAAATGAAATGACACAGATAAAATGGCTTTGTTGCCTTTACCCTGGGGATCAACGTTCTTGCTGTGTGTTTCTGACTGTGGTGGCCTGCCTGAAATATGAAGCCAGAAATTCACATTCATCATGCACGTGGCAAATGAGGCCTGAAGAACAGTTCTTCATCAAGGTACATGAAGAGTGTTCGGAAGCTGTGGTTGCTCCATATTTTTTTCAGCATTCATGAAGGATTGGTGTGCTGGGCTGTGATGGTTTTGAGCTCCTGAAGAAGAATCTCCTGGGTTGTTTGTGCTGAGTGAAGTCTGTTTGCACTAATGTCGAAGTACCTAGGGATTTGGCCTGTGTTTCTGAGGGCTGTGGATTCCCTTCCTGGAGACGATGGAGCCTGAAGAGTGTGGTTTCCTTCCAGACTCTGAGGTGCAATAGCACTCTGTCAGTCTAGCATAGACTTGAAGTGAGCAGGAAGTTTGTTCCTTGAGTGGGGAAATGAAAGACGACAGCGGAGAGTAACAAGAACTGTTACCAATGGCGTGTTCCTGCTTCATGGGGAGGGTGATGTAATCACATAGAAAAATACATTGAATGCAGAGATGAAGAAGAAACAAAGAAGAAGAGAGTATATGTGTGCATAATGACAGTGACGACGAGGAGGAAGACATGAAGGAAGGACGAGTTTACGGGCATGTCACAGATTCTCTTGCAGTACACAGAAAGGGAGGAGAGCAATAAAGGGGGACATAAAAGGAGTGAGAGAATAGAAAGAAAATCAAAAAGAAAATGCTGTGAAGGTATGACACAAGGAGGTAACTAAGGAAGAAAGATGACAAAGAAAAGAAAGAAGACAACAACAAAGGAGATGAGCAATAGTCACGGACGTTACCTCTAATCGCTGGGTGAAGCTGGTTCTCAAGAGCCTCCACCTCGATTAGAATATCCCACCGTCTGCCAGTAATGCCACGTAAGTCGAGTTCGTGGATCCGGGTTGTTTATTCTGCTGTCTGGCTCCGGAGGCCTCTTGCGAGTTACCGGAAGGTGTAAAGAAAAGGAAAAAAAAAAAAAAAAAAAAAAGCCCAAAGAAGAAAATTAAAGACGAGCACGTTTGGAAGGGAAAAAGCAGAGGAGATGGCCATGACAGAGCGGAGCGTGTGGGGCGGCGGAGCAGCGCACGGTGTCGCTGCAGGCTCGGGAACGGCGTGTGGGCGGCTCCGCCCCGGTGCGGCGGAGAGCCCGGCTGTGAGCGCGGGGGGGCGGCGCGGGCCGGGCAGCAGAGCCGGGGCGTGCGGGCGGCGGCGGGGAGCCGTGCGGGACCGGGCCGGGGCCGGCACACGCAGCGGCGGCGGCCGGAGCGGCGGCGATCGAGCGGCGGCGATCGAGCGGCGATGGGGGAGCGTCGGTGCGCGGCGCTGCGGGTGCTGGTGCTGCAGGCGGCCTGGGCGCTGGCGGGCGGGCAGGTGCGGTACTCGGTGCCGGAGGAAGCCAAGGCCGGCACGGTGGTGGGCCGTCTGGCGCAGGACCTGGGGCTGGAGGCGGGCGAGGCGGAGGCGCGGCGGCTGCGGCTGGTGGCGCAGGGCCGGCGGGCGAGCGTGGAGGTGAGCGGGGCGAGCGGCGCGCTGCTGGTGAGCTCGCGGCTGGACCGGGAGGAGCTGTGCGCCAAGAGCGCGCCGTGCGCGCTGCGCCTGGAGGTGCTGCTGGAGCGGCCGCTGCGCGTCTTCCATGTGGAGCTGGAGGTCACCGACATCAACGACAATGCCCCCGTCTTCCCCGCCGCCCGAAAAAACCTCAGTTTATCGGAGAATTCCCCTCCTGGGTCTCGTTTCCCGCTGGAGGGCGCGTCGGACGCGGATATCGGAGCGAACGCGCAGCTCTCGTACACACTCAGCCCCAGCGAGCATTTTACACTCGATGTTAAGTCGTCTGATGAAAACAGGAAGTCTCTCTTTCTAGTCCTCGTAAAATCTTTAGACCGAGAGACGATTCCCGTTCACCGGTTGGTGCTGACGGCGAGTGACGGGGGCCGGCCGTCCCTGACGGGCACGATGGAGTTAGAGATCTCGGTAGTGGACGCAAACGACAACGCGCCCCAGTTCAACCAGTCCGTGTATAAAGTGCAGCTGCCGGAGAACGCTACAGAGGGGACGCTGGTGACGAGGGTGAATGCCACGGATCCGGACGAAGGAAGCAATAAGGAATTTTCTTATAATATCTTGAGTTCGATTCCTATCGGTAATAAAGAACTGTTTACCATTGACGCTAGGACGGGCGAGATCAGATTAACGGGAACTTTGGACTTCGAAGACGTTCGTTTACACGAATTGCAAATCGAAGCGACAGATAGGGGTACACCCTCACTGTCGGGTCATTGCAGTGTGGAGCTGGAGGTGCTGGACGTGAACGACAACGCGCCGGAGGTGCGGGTGACGTCGCTGTCGGTGCCGGTGCCGGAGGACGCGTCGGTGGGGACGGTGGTGGCCCTGCTGAGCGTGTCGGACCGGGACTCGGGGGCGAACGGGCGCGTGCGGTGCTGGGTGTGGCCGGCGTCGCCGTTCGGTCTGGAGGCGACGTTCGCGGGCTCGTACTCGCTGGTGCTGCGCGAGGCGCTGGACCGGGAGCGGGTGTCGGAGTACGAGGTGGAGGTGCGTGCGGAGGACGGCGGGGCGCCGGCGCTGCGCGCCAGCCGCGGGCTGCGGGTGCCGGTGTCGGACGTGAACGACAACGCGCCGGCGTTCGCGCAGGCCGTGTACACGGTGCTGGCGCGGGAGAACAACGCGGCGGGCGCGGAGCTGGCGCGGCTGTGGGCGCGGGACCCGGACGAGGCGGGCAACGGGCGCGTCAGCTACTCGGTGTGGGAGGGCGGCGCGTCGTGGTCGTCGCGGTCGGGGGACGGTTCGGCGGGCGGCGGGTGGTGTCCGGCGTCGAGCTACGTGTCGGTGGACGCGGAGAGCGGGCGTCTGTGGGCGCTGCGGCCCCTGGACTACGAGGAGCTGCAGGTGCTGCAGTTCGAGGTGCGCGCGGTGGACGCGGGCGAGCCGCCGCTGTGCGGCAACGCCACGGTGCAGCTCTTCGTGCTGGACGAGAATGACAACGCGCCGGCGCTGCTGCCGCCCGCGGGCTCGGCGCCGGAGGCGGGCGGCGCGGCGGCCGAGGCGGCGTTGGCGGGGGCGGGCCCGGTGTCGGAGACGCTGTGGGCGTGGGCGGCGTGGGGGGCGCCGGCGGGGCAGGTGGTGGCCAAGATCCGCGCCGTGGACGCCGACTCGGGCTACAACGCGTGGCTGCGCTACGAGCTGCGGGAGCCCCGGGCCAAGGGCCCGTTCCGCGTCGGGCTCTACAGCGGCGAGGTGAGCACGGCGCGGGCGCTGGACGAGGCGGACGGGCCTCGCCACACGCTGCTGATCGTCGTGCGCGACCACGGCGAGCCGGCGCGCTCGGCCACGGCCACGCTCAGCGTGTCGCTGCTGGAGGCGGCCGAGGCGGCGCTGGCCGCGGGATCCTCGGCGTCGTCGTCGTCGTCGTCGTCGCGGGCGGCGGCGGGCGCGGAGCCGGGGCCCGGGGCGGCCGGCGCGGCCACCAACGTGTGGCTGGTGGTGGCCATCTGCGCCGTGTCCAGCCTCTTCCTGCTGGCCGTGGTGCTCTACGGGGCGTCGCGCTGGGCGCCGCGGGCGGCCGTGCTCTCGGGGCCCGGGCCCACGACGCTGGTGTGCGCCAGCGAAGTGGGCAGCTGGTCGTACTCGCAGCGCCACAGCCGCAGCCTGTGCGTGGCCGACGGCGCGGCCAAGAGCGACCTCATGGTTTTCAGCCCCAACTTCCCTCCGCCGCCGCCCGGCCCCGCGCCCAGGGACACGCAGCCGGAGCCCTCCGCTCTCCTCGACACGGTCAGTGTTTTCTATTTATCGATCTGCCCCCTCTCACCCGTCCCCGGTACAGCTCCTGCCTGGAGCCGGGCTCCGCCCTCGCCGCGCGGGGGCGGTTCCTGTTTCATGGTCTTTTACTCTCTGACTTCTGGTTGCATTATCCCTCGTCCTCATGGTCTGTAATGTGGTACATCGCAGCAGGTGTTTTGTGCCTCTGTGATCTTCTCTCTTACCGTGTTAATGAAGGGAGCTCTGCAAAATACTTAAATCTTGGTGCCCTCTGTGCAAAGCTGAATGAAATACTTCTTTGTCTTTCGGCTTCTTATGAGTCTTGCCTTTTTCATGGCACTGAGAATGTTGTTCATACTTACGTCACTTTCTTCCCTATTCTGTCGTTTCAGAACATTACGTAGCTGTTTCAGGATTAGTCACAGTCTATCTTAAAGCCTCATCTTTTTCTTGTCTACTCAGCTGTTTAGTCCCCTGCATTGAAAATATTTTGCCAGTTTCCTACCTAGATCTTCAGAGTCATCAACTCTTTCTGCAGTTCTTTTTCAGCAGAGCTGAATTTGAACTCTGCTCCATAGGGTGATATCTCCTGTAATCTTTGATACATTACTGTCCGTGGCTTTCTGAGATCCCCTCATGAGTTAATAAATGGAACAATTCCTTATAAAGATCTTTGCCCAACTGCAGTGTTTACGCAACCTTGCTGGTTTATCAGGTCTGGTTTTCTTCCATCTGTCGAGTTAATCATAACTCTTAGTGCCTCTTTCAGTCTTTCATTTTGAATGGACTATCTTCACTTGCCCACATTTCCCTGTCTTAAAGGTGGGGCAGTTCTAATGAATTTCTTGCCTTTGGCTGCTGCCAATTGCTGGTTTCCAGTCTTTTCTTACTCAGAAGTCTGTCCTCCTTTTTTATTCACCTTTGAAACAGAAATATATTTAATAAAGTTCTTGCCTCTTCATTGTGCCTAGCATATATTAGTTTGTGAAGTACTACAGAATTACTATGGACACGAAAACGACAGATGCGTTTCATGTTTTCCCCTTCTAAGTATGATTGAAATTCACTTTCTGATGTAAGGTGCTTAATTGCAGAAGAACACGAACCAAAGTAGATGTCAAAATGTTCATCTGTAGTGCTAGACCAAGCAAGAAATATTGGTAGAGGACTTATTTTTGGTGGATAATGTATTTGTAGAAGCACTCCACTTTGGTTTCCGAATTGGGTAGTCCCGTGCACATGGAATTCATAGGTATTGTATTTCTAAGATGTTGTGGGGTTTTAACACTATCTTATTTGTGTTTACTTAATTTTATTTTTCCCTTCCCCGAGAATAATTTTTAAAATAAACTCATTTTTTTTGGCTCACTGTGTGCTTGCCTTATGGTGATCAGGTGAATGCAAAAATGGGTGATGCTTGAAGCTCCCGATATCCACACAGAGAGATTTAGCTTGATCTTATCAGGAGATGTGTTGGCAACTGTGAGTGAAAGCCATGCTGCCAAATAATGCTCTTTTATTTCAGAGTCTGTACCCCTTGCCATCACTATGGGTCACTGTCTTGTAGTCTCTTAAGGTCAATTTTTCTTCGAGAGAACGCTGTGAGGCTTCAGGTTTCATTTGTTTCTGCCTTCACAGAAACGGATCCAGAAGTGCTGGCAATACAGAGGGGATTTGGGAGGATGAAAAAAAACCTGTTGGCTTTTTCAGCCGTACTTCCCTGAAATTTTGAACAGTGATCCTTGAACACAGGCCTGACAATGGAGACCTAGAAATAAATCAAGGCAACAGTTAGAATAGCAACAGGTGTATTTAAAAATGTCTATCGAGGGACTTACATGGACTTTTTTAGCGTTTTGTATGCTTTTTTGTTGCTGTTTTTTTACCTCCGGGTGCATGCATCATTGATTCTTCCTGTGGTAGAACCAGCAGCTCACTAATCTGCGAAATTACCTGGGTTATGTTACTGCCCGACCTACATGGCAGAAAGTGCCATAGTTTTGTAGAGAAGAGGCTCTGATGTATTTATGACAGCAGATGAGGTGGGAGCCTGGGAACATGTTAGGAGGTGAACTGTGCCTGGCCAGAACAGTGGCACAACCCTTTTGTCTTGTCTGCAGTTGTGTCATGGTTGTATGAGTCTGCTGTGTCCTGCACAGCTCGTCTCTATCAGTAACAGGCACATTGTTTTGCCATACTGTGAGTTTCTACCTGCCTAAAAATGATAACCAAGACCTTGATCTTCGTTGTGCAGCTACACTTGGGGGGATAAAACTTACAGAAAATGCTTTACTGACACATAAAGGTGAGACAGTTCGGGTTCTCTGAGCTATTTCGCTCTTCTGAGAGGAATTCTGCTTTGTTGGTTATATTTAGAACATGGAGTTAGGGAGTCGCTGATGGAGTTGAAAGTCTTTGGAACTGGTATGTGCTGATTCTTTACTCGGTTGGAAATATACTTCAGAAGGCAAAACAATTCTGCTGTGGTAAGACACGTACTCTTTGTAATAGATGGGTTTACTGTATTATTTACTCTACAAAAAACCAAGGAGACTGCGTGGAATTGCTCAGCTGCATTCCTTTCACAAAGCCATGAAAAGGTAAGCAATTTCTATTTCCAGCATTTGTGGACTAAACCAAATGCATTACATGTGAATCTATGCCTTTTGAAGACCTGAGTACGTCCTATAGATGAAATGGAAGATCGAGGATACAATCTTCTTCCGTAGAGGAAACAGATGAAATATCTTCCAGAAGAAAACATAAATGAGAAAAATGAGTTATGAAACCTCCTCAGGCATAAGAGAAGATAAAGTCCGGAGATCAGAAATGGGGGAGGCTTCATGCAGTGAAGATATTCATAGGTGTGATCCCTGGGTTAATATGGGCGTTCAATTATATGTACATTTTGGCAAGTGTATTTCTGAATTGAAGTGCCTTAAGGAAGGAGAAGAGGAAGAAGAGAAAGAGAAGGGGAGGAGACAAAAGACCCTGCTATTACCGCTGCGGAGGAAGGCAGCGTTCGGAAAAGAAAAAGCGGAGCGCGTCGGCCGAGCGGGCGGAGCCGCGGCGAGTCCATCCCCGCACGGAGCGGCCGCGGCAGCGGGCGGAGAGCAGCGGGCGGCTGCTCCGGAAGGAGCCGCGCTCGGACACCAGGTGCCGCTGTTGGCCGCCAAGGCGCCGGCAGACAGGGAAGGGCGGCAGCTCCTCCCCGAGCCTCAGTCACGGTGCCGTCAGCGGGAGGAAGAATGCGCTGGACCGGCTCGGGCGGGGCGCCGAGAAAGCCGAGCGGCGTTCCGCTGCTCCCGGGGAGACCCTAAGGCGGACGCCAGAGGAGCGACGGGGAGTCGGTCAGGGCCAGGGAAGGTCTCAGAGGCGACAGCGGCGGCGATGCTGTGGGGGCCCGTGCTGCGGGTGCTGGTGCTGCAGGCGGCCTGGGCGCTGGCGGGCGGGCAGGTGCGGTACTCGGTGCCGGAGGAAGCCAAGGCCGGCACGGTGGTGGGCCGTCTGGCGCAGGACCTGGGGCTGGAGGCGGGCGAGGCGGAGGCGCGGCGGCTGCGGCTGGTGGCGCAGGGCCGGCGGGCGAGCGTGGAGGTGAGCGGGGCGAGCGGCGCGCTGCTGGTGAGCTCGCGGCTGGACCGGGAGGAGCTGTGCGCCAAGAGCGCGCCGTGCGCGCTGCGCCTGGAGGTGCTGCTGGAGCGGCCGCTGCGCGTCTTCCATGTGGAGCTGGAGGTCACTGACATCAACGACAATGCCCCCGTCTTCCGTGTGGACGAAGAAGCCTTTAATATCGCGGAATCGTCTCTGCTGGGGTCTCGTTTCCCGCTGGAGGGCGCGTCGGACGCGGATATCGGAGCGAACGCGCAGCTCTCGTACACACTCAGCCCCAGCGACTATTTCAGTCTTGACCATCAGGGGAATAATGACCAGAGTGCGTCTTTGGGTCTTATTTTGAATAAAGCATTGGACCGCGAGACGATTCCCGTGCACCGGTTGGTGCTGACGGCGAGTGACGGGGGCCGGCCGTCCCTGACAGGGACAATGGAGCTGCTGATCTCGGTGCTGGATGCAAACGACAATCCGCCTCAGTTCAACCAGTCGGTGTATAAAGTTAAAGCCTTAGAAGGTTCAGAGCAGGGGACTCTGTTAGCCACGCTTAGTGCCACAGATCCTGACGAAGGGATCAATAGCGATATTATATATTTATTTAGTAGACGTGCGAGTACAAAAGTTAAAGAAATGTTCACTATCGACGAAAACAAAGGAGAAATCAGACTTCAAGGCAAATTAGACTATGAAGAAATGGATAGTTACGAGATCCCTGTAGAAGCAAGGGACAAAGGCTCCCCACCGCTGTCGGGTCACTGCAAGGTTGTGCTGGAGGTGCTGGACGTGAACGACAACGCGCCGGAGGTGCGGGTGACGTCGCTGTCGGTGCCGGTGCCGGAGGACGCGTCGGTGGGGACGGTGGTGGCCCTGCTGAGCGTGTCGGACCAGGACTCGGGGGCGAACGGGCGCGTGCGGTGCTGGGTGTGGCCGGCGTCGCCGTTCGGTCTGGAGGCGACGTTCGCGGGCTCGTACTCGCTGGTGCTGCGCGAGGCGCTGGACCGGGAGCGGGTGTCGGAGTACGAGGTGGAGGTGCGTGCGGAGGACGGCGGGGCGCCGGCGCTGCGCGCCAGCCGCGGGCTGCGGGTGCCGGTGTCGGACGTGAACGACAACGCGCCGGCGTTCGCGCAGGCCGTGTACACGGTGCTGGCGCGGGAGAACAACGCGGCGGGCGCGGAGCTGGCGCGGCTGTGGGCGCGGGACCCGGACGAGGCGGGCAACGGGCGCGTCAGCTACTCGGTGTGGGAGGGCGGCGCGTCGTGGTCGTCGCGGTCGGGGGGCGGTTCGGCGGGCGGCGGGTGGCGTCCGGCGTCGAGCTACGTGTCGGTGGACGCGGAGAGCGGGCGTCTGTGGGCGCTGCGGCCCCTGGACTACGAGGAGCTGCAGGTGCTGCAGTTCGAGGTGCGCGCGGTGGACGCGGGCGAGCCGCCGCTGTGCGGCAACGCCACGGTGCAGCTCTTCGTGCTGGACGAGAACGACAACGCGCCGGCGCTGCTGCCGCCCGCGGGCTCGGCGCCGGAGGCGGGCGGCGCGGCGGCCGAGGCGGCGTTGGCGTTGGCGGGGGCGGGCCCGGTGTCGGAGACGCTGTGGGCGTGGGCGGCGTGGGGGGCGCCGGCGGGGCAGGTGGTGGCCAAGATCCGCGCCGTGGACGCCGACTCGGGCTACAACGCGTGGCTGCGCTACGAGCTGCGGGAGCCGCGGGCCAAGGGCCCGTTCCGCGTCGGGCTCTACAGCGGCGAGGTGAGCACGGCGCGGGCGCTGGACGAGGCGGACGGGCCTCGCCACACGCTGCTGATCGTCGTGCGCGACCACGGCGAGCCGGCGCGCTCGGCCACGGCCACGCTCAGCGTGTCGCTGCTGGAGGCGGCCGAGGCGGCGCTGGCCGCGGGATCCTCGGCGTCGTCGTCGTCGCGGGCGGCGGCGGGCGCGGAGCCGGGGCCCGGGGCGGCCGGCGCGGCCACCAACGTGTGGCTGGTGGTGGCCATCTGCGCCGTGTCCAGCCTCTTCCTGCTGGCCGTGGTGCTCTACGGGGCGTCGCGCTGGGCGCCGCGGGCGGCCGTGCTCTCGGGGCCCGGGCCCACGACGCTGGTGTGCGCCAGCGAAGTGGGCAGCTGGTCGTACTCGCAGCGCCACAGCCGCAGCCTGTGCGTGGCCGACGGCGCGGCCAAGAGCGACCTCATGGTTTTCAGCCCCAACTTCCCTCCGCCGCCGCCTGGTTCTGCTGCAGAAAGCGGTTCTGCTGGGAAGGGGCCATCTCTGTCGCCTCTTGCTTCAAGCGTGGTAAGAGTCTTCGAAAAGTTACATTTTTGTTTCTCTCTCCTTTGTAGTACGAATTACTTAATACATGGATCTTCGATGTATTAAAACACTTTTTCTGTTATAAGACTTTTAGAATGATGTCCTGGCTTTTAATATTTTTTTTCCTTCCTACTTGGCATCAAATTGCAGTACTAGGTCTTAGGGGATATTTTTTTTTTCCTGTTTTAATAGCCTTTCCACCTCTGCGTTGTTCTGTAGTTTGATATCTCGCTCATGGTGAATGTAATTGTGTCTTTGAACCAGGTGCCTTTAAGCTTTTTTGGATTATTGTCGTGTTTATGTGCGCCAAGGTGCCCTCGTGTGAGTTTAGGAGGTTTAGGAGCTTTCTGATTGATGCCATTCGCCACTCTTGAGAAGCTGAAATACACGCGGTGATAATTTTGGGGCGAAAAGAACGGATGAAACGTTGGTGTAGGTTGCGAATATTGTTCTGTCCCTGGAAGTCCGTCAAAAATATGTGCTTATGTGAGGGTGGAGTGAAGTAAAATCCTGGATGCTTTGCGGGTAAAAGGAGAACTGTTTGAGGGAGGGCGCGCTCATTGGCCGTTCCCCACCATCTGATCTCACTCTTCGTAGTGATGGGGCGTCTCTTTTGTCCCATTCATACAGAAGTACACTCTGGAGAGAAGAGTCCAAATTTGGTGGGACTGGAGAGAGGCGGGAAAAGTGGTTAATGGAAAGTTATAAAGGAAAATTTCTGTGTGTGTCATCCTATACATAGAAAATATACCACTCCGGGCACGGTAGGTTGAAAGCTTTTGGCTCTCACAGAAACAGAGCAGAAAAAACCAAGAGAACAGTTTCAATACTATTTCCCTCAGCGATTTCTCGAAGCAGAGAGGGACTGTTTAATTATTAGGCTGTTTTCGACACCATTATTTTTCAGCTGGTCTTGTCCATGCACTGATGGCACTGAATTGACTCTGCTCTCACCTCGGCCAGCTTCAAAGCACTCTTTGAGATAAGATTTAAGGGTCGTGTTTAACGTTTCTTGTCCAGTGTCACAAAATTAAAGCAACTTTTAAAGGGAAAAGTGAAGATCTCATTTGATTTTCTCTATAGCTTAAAAGTGAAATGTGTGAAGCTGTCGGGGTAATACAAAGAAGCACTACATATATGATTTCGTGTTATGCATTCATTTCTTTTGGTTAACCCCCATATTTTTAAGACACGGTGATATCTGAAAACGCGGTATTTTTATTTTGACAAAGCACACTTGATTGGGTTTTGAGCCAATAGAGCTCTTTAGAGGAAGCCCACGGGCTGAAGAATTTAAATGACGGATCGTTGTTTCCGAAATTACGAGAATGGTGCTTATAGATGTACAGAGAACGGCAACGAATTCTGAAAACTTCATGTCCTTTTTGAAAAGTATCGCAGGAGTGGATCATCTCTCGTCGATCCATAGAAAAGCATTTGAATTTGTCCCACGATTTTCTCTTTTCTTCTCTTAGATCACTTAGTACCGGCTTTAAGTTTGAGTTGTGGATTTGCTGGGGATTGTTTGTTTATTCTCCTTTGATCGTGAACGGGAGTCGCGTGCTGAAGGGGAGTGGGTCATCACCACTTAACTACGCGTGAACTGCCTTCACTTGTGAGCGGGCAAGGTTTACCCCAGCTCTGTACAACCGTCACTTCTTTCCCTTCTTCACATCACATAGATGTGACGAAACCACGGTTTTCTAAAGGAAAACCATCTATTTTAAGCTTATGAACAGATTTAAATACCTCTGTAGAAGACGGAGAAACAGCATTTGCGCGCAGCTGTGGGAAGCGACTCGTTTATTATGACTGAGGGCGGTGTGGGGGTCTCAGTGCCGATCATTTGGGGCAGGGGAGGATTTGGCTTCTGTTCGATTCCTCTTGGTTTCTCTGACTGTAGTAATGAGTTGAAGCCCTTACCGGGGTTGGTTATAGACGTGCACTGTCAAGACAATATATCAATGTTTCTGTTAGAAGCATAAAGCAACCTTAACTTTGAAAACAGCTCGTGGATGCTTTTACTTCGTGGAATAGTGTGGGCAGGGCTTGTTAGCAGAAGGCTCTACAATATCCGTCAGTGCCTTGAATAAACGATGCCGATTTCGCGCAGAGCTGTCAGTAGCTGCAAGCCCAGGCTCTTCTTGCCGCCGCACGTTGTTCTGGAGAGTGATGCTGATTAACGCGATGTTACAGGCACAGCGCGGCCCTGGCAGCCGAGGCGGGGCTGGCAGCCGGGAGCGCTGCCGAGCGATTCTGCGGCGGCTCCGGGAGAGGGAGAAGCGGAGGGGAAGCGGCTGCAGCGCCTGCTCCGCCGCGGTGGCCGGAGGATGTTTTGCAGCTTCCAAACGAGATTTTACAGGCAGGGAAATGCCCGGCACGGCTGCCTCGGAGCTGTGAGAGACTCCGAGTGCTCGGCTGGGAGCCGCTCCTGCCGCGCGGGCGGGACTGAGCCCCGTACCCGCTGTCGCTGGTGTCCTCCCCGGCAGCTTCCGTCAACTCCGGTGGTGTCTGACTGGGGGTCAACAGAGCGATCTGTGTCCTCGTGTTCAAGAGACGAGTTCTTGCCTGCGGGGTGCTGAACAGCATGTCGTGGGTGCCTGTTTCTGTACTTTGATGCGGGTAATGAGGATTTTCGCGGGAATCTAGAAAGTCTCTGCGTATAAGACTGCATATTCCGGGCTGCTGGTAGCTAAAAGTCATTTCTGCTCCCGCGTCCCCAAGGAGCAGCTGAGATCTTTTTGAAGGGCATCCTGACAGCACTGCTCGCTCTGCCAGCAGGCACAGCCTGCCTTGGCAAAGAAGAGGGGCTCAGAGCAGATCAGCCGGGCGATGCTGCCAAAATTTCTGTCCGCCCTATCCGCCGGGAGAAGCGCGGGGCTGAGAGTGAGCCTGGGCTGGGGGGTCCCGCAGGGTTCACCGCGGGCTGCCTGTCACTCCTCCCGAGCAGGAGGGGCCGGTGTTTCGGGTCGCCGGGGCACCACTGTCCCTCCTCTCGTGTGAGAGGTGATACCGGCGTCCTTGCACCTCCGTTGGCCCCTCCGCGCTGGCGATTTGGGCTCGGTCCGACGTCCAGTCGCCCTTGGTTCGCAGGCAGACCCTATTTATTGCCGGGTTCCCATCATTGCGGGAGCTTTTCATGTGCTCCTTTCGGGCGGCGGTGAGGGCTGGAGCTGCCGTCCGGGGGCAGCCGCCGCCGCGCAAAGCGCATCGCTTTCCTTGGGAGGAGAAACAGCACAGCTCCGTCTGTTCTCCTTCACAGATTCTCCTGCTGTCTCCCGCTGAAGTTAAGAGCCCCAGTTTAGCACCAATGGGCGCCCCTCAGATCTGGTGAGCTCCCCTGGGATTTTCCCAAGCCCCAGTACCGAGCAGGACGTGTCCTGCAAACCTCCGTCGAAGGCACCAACTCTGATGCATTGCCCGCGGAAACGGCGCTTTTGAACGATCGCTGACGTGATGATGATGTTCAAACAGGAGTGTCGCTTGTGTCGTGCTCCACAGCCACGACGCAAACCGGTTTTGCTCTTTACCTTTAGTTTTTGTCTTTGGTGGTTTAACATTTTCTTCTGGCAGCCACCGTTGTTCTGAGCGCAACGCGCTTGGCTGGACTAGTGATGTCTAATCGCAGGGAAAGGGGAGGATTGGCTGCAAATATAAGGCAGGGAAGGAGAATGAGTGCGCTCCGAGGCGGGGTAAGGGCAAGCGCCTGGCGGGCAGAGGAATGTGGAGGAAGAGCTCTCTGAACTCTCAGGGAGTGAGACATGACGAGGGGTCGTGTAGAAATGAACGGTACCTTAGAAGGATCTGAAAGATGAATTCCTCCATGAGTCGGGTCAAACGGGCTCTATGAATGGATCCAATAGAGAGAAGGGAATAGGGAATGTTTTGGATATGGCAAACTGAAGGCAAACATAAGATGAAGGGGTTTAAACAGCAGTTAAATTATCTGTGATACCAAGGGAAGTGTCTGTGCTAAAGATGTTTAATACAACTTAATTCTTTAATACAGTGTAATAACATAATTAGGGTAAGTGACTTGAAATAGAGAGGAGACCTTTGAGATTTGAGACCCTGAGAAGAAGGATTAGGTGGAAGGGTGACCCAAAAACCTGAGTAGGGACACTGTGTATAAAGGCACACTTGAGACTGCCTTGAGCTGGATGTGGAAGGGAAAGCACAAACAGGCAGGGAGGAACATGCTTGGGACTCAGCCAAGCAGAGCAGTGGCTTCACACGGCAGGCAAGGCTGGATTCTGCCCCCGTGGCACAATTGTGTTATTCCCTTCGTGGCAGCAGTGTCTGTGTTGTAACTAGCCCTCGATATTTAGTATTACTGAGCACTGGATCTTGGCTGTGACCTGGAGTTATTTACCGGAGTGGTGTGGGGCTCAGACACTCGTGTGCTGGGTTGGGAGGGTGGTGTGGTAGGATCTGAGTGCCGAGATGGTGCTGGCAAACCGTGCACGTTCTGGTGAGCAAAGCTGCCTGACACGTCACTGTCTACACTGGAAAATGACAAGAGGACAAGCTATGCCAAGGTACTAAAGCGGAGTGGTGAGGTTTAAAAATAATGTTAAAAACAGGTGATGACAAATTCACTTAGAGTCTTATAAACAAGTGCTGGGCAATACTGCAAAATTAGAGATGTAGCAGAAAGATGAAGAACTTATTTCATGGTTAATGAGTAGTAAATGAATGGAATAAAGACTAATATCATTGTAGATTACCAGATACTTCTCAGAGGGCGAGTACATCTGAGAAGTAAATGTGCAATTACTTTGGTTTTGGCCATTCTTTAATCAGTTTCTTCTAGCACCGCTAGTATTTCAGGCACCAGAATGAATAACTACAACTTGTCATTACAATATTATATTTGAGGAAAATCTCCCTTTGAGAGGGTTTGTCTATTCAACAGGAGGATGTTGTGCCCAAAATTCTTGGGTTTCTTAGTTGTGAACTGAGTCACAGATGGGTGGGTAGAGGCTGTGTTTTACCTGTGTGTTTTACCTGTGTGTGCACCTGAGGGAGCAACATGTGGCTTTTCAGCTCTTCCCAGACAGATGGATTTGTCCTTGCTGCAGGTTACTGTTAAGGAAATCTATCAGTCTTTCCCGTGACTTTATTAGATGTTATTGCATTGGTTCAGGGTATTTAGAACGACTGTGCAGCACTACAGAGCAGTAAACCCAGCAACTTCTCAGGTACTGTAGGTGACACTGTTGCAGAAGAGGAGTCTAGGGCAGATTGGGAGTGGGGGGAGTCTGGATGACATTTCTGTAAGGATTGGGTAGGAGCTGGGTATTTCTGCACTTAACAATCAAGACAAGAAAAAGGGGTAAGTGGCAAACCATGAGTACTTGCATTTATACTGTGTGCAATGGGTTATTGAACAGATTTATGTCCTCTCTGAATTGAGGTGGGTGCGCAGCAGCAGCTCTGTAGCCTTCTCTCAGCCTTCTGCTGCCACCCCTGCTTCCCTCTGAGCTGTAAGAGATTCGGTAGCATCAATGAGCGGAAGTAAAATGTAACATTCAGGTACTGCCAGGACCTCCTGGAGTTAAAAAAATCACATCTGCAGACAGCTGTGCTGAAGCAGACCAAAATATCTTCCAGTGTGCCAGGATGAGAACCTCACTGTGAGGCTTTGCTGAGTTGTGAAGATGCAAACAGATGTATTGATTACTATTTTTTTTAATTTAATGTACAACTTTTGGCTGTGCTCCAGATTTTCTCCCTTTTTGAAAGGCCCTATGTATACTGCATATAATTGAAATATTCTGTTTCACTTGCCTGGAAATGCTCAGCTGCAGAAAGAAACACAATGAATATGAGAAGGGTTAAGATCTGTCCTTGCCTCTTGCTTTTGATCGATCAGGATCTCATCATAACAAGCTCTCACAGGAGGGAACTGGAAACAGAGGAGAGAAGGAGTGCTGCCAGGGCCCATCTGTGTAAACTGCTGCTGAATATCATTCCAGGAAGTTTTCCCAGAAGGATATTTTGAAATGCTTTTCTTCCCTCTCATACCTGCTTTGGGGTGTAGTTGGTAATCGTTCCCTCTCTGTGGAAAGCTGGAAGAGCAGAGAGCTTTGATGTTATTTCTTTTTCATTCATGATCTGCAGTCTCTTTGTGGTATCAGCTCATCTTTCCCCACAATTCCTGGGCATGTCCTAAATGCAAAACCTCTTTGGTGCCGGTATTTACCTCTATAGGAGTAATTGAACTGCTGCAGCGTCCCATTTTCCGCTGCCACCCGAGCCACCCCCATCCTGCTTTGGCGGGCTGGATGGGAGCTCGTCTGTGGCTGGGGGTGATCTGACTGTCAGAGCAGGAGACCCTTCTCTCCAATAATTCGTGTTGATTTCCCTTGTTTAGAAGGTGAAGGAAGAAAGAGCCTTTTATTTTTTCCTTTTTTTCATATCCTCTTTTTCTCCCCGCTTTTTTTTTTTTTTTTTTTTTTTTTTTTTCTCCCGTAAAGTTTAACAGGGGTAGAGTCGACTGCCTCCTTTAATTGCGCTCTTAAAACCCCTCTGGGAAATGTTGTGCTCAGCCGGAGCGTGCCTGGGCTGTGCTGACCCATGTTTAGCCGATGCCTGTCACTTCTCATCCACCTTTCCCTTCCACCGCGGTTCCCTGACAGCGCTCGGCAGCGCATCCTCTCGCTGCCTCTCCCTCAAGGAGCGGAGGGAGGAGGGGGCTCTGCTCTGCATCTCTTTTTCACGGAAACACATCCATGACGCGCACTGGGCTGCGCGCAGCCCCCCGCTCCGTCTCCGTCGGGGCATTTAAAAAAAAAAAAAAAAAGAGGGGAAGAAAGAGGAAGGGGAGGAGAAGCAGCCGCCGGCCTGCGGGACAGCGGCGGCGGGGGGAGCGCAGCCCCCTCCCCGGGCAGCGCAGGTGTCGCCGCGGCCTCTGGGTGGCGTCGCCGCCGCTGCCCGTCTAAGAACCGCGCGGGGCCGGCGCTCCGGTCACAGCGAGCGGCGGCGGGCGCAGCGCTGCGGAGCTGCCGCCTCGCCCCGCACGGGAGCCGGCGGCACGGCCGCGGGGGGAGCGGAGCGGCCGCGGAGCCTCCCGCGCCTGCAGCGGACTCTTCGCTTTGCCCGCCGGTGCGCCCCGGTCCGTTCGCTCCGCGCCCGGGAACTTGGGGGTGTTCGCTGAAATTCTGGATTATGTTCCTGCTGAGCCGGTCTGCGGGGAGCTGAGCCAGGGGAGGAGGAAGCATGCGGGGCTATTTAATGGTTTTCTGCCTTATTTGCTGCACCGCGGACGGGCAAATAGTGTATTCCATCGCCGAGGAAACAGAGCGTGGAGCGTCTGTTGGGAACATAGCAAAGGATTTAGGAATAGATGCAGCTACACTTTCAGCTCGGAAATTTCGCATGATCACCGGTTCAAGTAAGCAATATTTTAATATAAATGCCAGCACAGGGGCTTTGTCTGTTAACGAGCCCATAGACAGAGAACAGCTTTGTGAATTAAAGTCTGACTGTCTTCTGAATTATGAACTTGTGTTAGAAAACCCTCTAGAGCTTTATAGGATGGAATTCAAAGTCTTGGACATAAATGATAACTCCCCCAGCTTTCCCTTAAGTGAATATCATATAAACATGCCTGAGTTCTTGTCACCTGGGGCACGGTTTACACTCCCCAGCGCTCAAGATCTTGATGAAGGTGCTAACAGTGTCCAGAATTATACTCTGAGCCCTGATGAACATTTCTATTTGGAAATGCAGATACGCGGGGATGGGAGTAAATATCCCGAATTGGTGCTGAAGAAAGCCTTAGACAGGGAGCAGCAAGCCACTCACAGACTTGTGCTTACAGCCAAAGATGGTGGGAACCCTCCAAAGTCTGGTGATGTCCCGGTCATTGTGACTGTGCTGGATACCAATGACAATGCACCAGAATTTGAGCATTCAGTCTACAGGGCGAGTATCTTGGAAAACTCCCCCAATGGCACTTTGGTAGTCCAAGTGCACGCCACGGACTTGGATGAAGGTCCAAATGGAGAGGTCAGGTATTCCTTTAGCAATACAACTTCTGCTGACTTACAGAGAATGTTCTCAGTTCACCCACACACTGGGGAGGTGACAGTCAATGGCGTTTTAGCTGTTCAGAGACCTCTTCTTGAGATGCTTATTGAGGCGAGGGATAACGGGGCATTTGGCATGTCCAGCACAGCTAAGCTACTGGTGGAAATCACAGATGTGAACAATCATGGCCCAGAAATTACAATTACATCCCTTTCCAGTCCCATTCCTGAGGATGCTGTTCCTGGCACAGTGATAGCCCTGCTGAGTATTTTGGATAAGGACCCTGGGGAGAATGGGAAAGTAACCTGCCAGATCTCTGAAAACCTGCCCTTCCAGTTAAAGCCTTCCCTTCAAAACTACTACAGCCTTGTCACCAGTGAGCTTCTGGACCGAGAGCTGATCAGTGAGTACAACATCACCATTACTGCCACAGACTTGGGTTCTCCTCCTCTCACCACTCAGAAGACTGTTTGGGTGCAGATTTCTGATGTCAATGATAACGCCCCTGTCTTCAGTGCTGATGCATTTGATGTGTTTGTGGAAGAGAACAATCCACTGGGTGCTTTTCTCTACCAGGTCTCAGCATCTGACCCTGATACAGGGGAGAATGGACGGGTCTCTTACATGCTCAGGAATTCCACAGTTGAAGGCAGTGCCCTTACCAGCATTTTGTCTATGAACTTGGCCAATGGGAGCATCTATGCAAAACGTGCCTTTGATTTTGAGCAGCTTAGGAGCTTCCACTTCCAAGTGGAAGCCAAGGACAATGGGTCACCAGCCTTGAGTGCTGCCATAACAGTGAATGTTTACATCTCAGACCAGAATGACAATGCCCCGGCCATCCTGTACCCCATCAGCCAGAATGGCTCAGTAGCTGTGGAAGTTGTGCCCCGCCTGGCTGATGAGGACTACCTGGTGACCAAAGTTGTGGCAGATGATGAGGATAATGCACAGAATGCCTGGCTTTCCTATCACCTTGCCCACTCCTCTGACTCCACGCTGTTCCAGCTGTCACCACACACGGGTGAGCTGCGCACCACGCGCTCCATGCGCTCCACCGACTTCCTCAAGCACAAGGTGGTGGTGGTGGTGCGGGACCACGGGGAGCCACCACTCTCCTCCACGGTGACTGTGGGCATCCTGCTGGCTGACACCCTGCCCCAGGCCCTGCCAGACTTTGATGACAGCGGGGAACCAGCACCGCTACTCAATGCTACCAACATCTACTTGATCGTTTCCCTCGCCTGCGTCTCCTTCATCTTTGCGGCATTCATCTTCTTCCTCGCTGTCATCCGGCTGTGCCGGTGCAGGACTTGCTGCTGCTGCCCAGCTGATGACTATAAAAAGTATTGCTACAGTGTGCACATGCTTCCCAGCTCCCACCTCCCACCGGACATGCTGGAGGTCACTGGTGTGGGTAAACTCACTCACACCTATTTGTACAGGGCATCTGTAGGTCTTGGGCCGAGTAACAGCAGCATCCCAAATGGAGATGCTGGGAATGTTCCTAGTGGCTCAAGGTTACAGGTGCCAGGACCCTGCATCCAAGTGCAGCAGGTCCAGAGTGACCGGCTGAGTGCTGTCCTCGTGGTAAGTGCTTCTTCCTTTCACTTTTTTTCTCCCAGGCACGTGGCCTTGTGTCTGCACCAGCCTGCTCAGTGCAGAACATGCTGAGGGCATTTGCAGGAAAACAGGTGTCAGTTCATGGCACCTGGAGGAAATTTCGGGTTCTTTTATATATTTCCTAAAGCCAGGAATCTCTTTGGCTGAAATATTGTCATGGGATGACAAAAGAGATTTTTTTTTCCACTTTAAACATTAAGGACCTTCAGGCACAACTGAAGGCAAAGGTGTAAGTGAAAACGAAATACTTTGCAAGCCAAGCCATTGTTTTCAGAGAGCTAAGTAGAGGCATTATAAGAGTCCATGCAAGTTTCTAATCAATGGGTGGTTCTAAGATACACTGTGTAGAGTCTGTGGTTTTATTTTTTTTAAATTTTTTTTTTATCCCTGCCCTGACATTCCTGAGTTTTTTTCATTGAGGGGGAGTAGTTTATTGAGCCAAGATGCTGGTTTTCAATGCTTAAGGTAACACTGTGGTGGAACAGCTGTAATTCCATATCCAGCAGCTCTTTAGGAAATGTGACTTGTAGTGCTCATCTCACTTTCCAAGCAATCCGTACGTTTTGTGAATCTAGAATAATTATCTTCTGGGCCTCTGACCAAGCTGGTTTCTTCTCAGTAGTGTGATGAGTGATTTTGCCGGAGAAAACATCTTCCTGTGCTCACAGTGTAGGGCTACAAGGTGGGCTATGTCTGCATAGTCTATAATCTGCTGGGTGTTGCTGTGTTACTTATCCAAGATTCAGTTGTGTTATATCTATTTTTAATGGGTCCTGTGAGTCATCTTTATATTTTTTATGAAGTTTTGAGATGTTTTGCCTGCAGACTGTCAAATTCCTTGGTGTGCATAACAGTAACTAACCACTGTTGGGTCAGGCCAATACTCTGTGTCTGGTAAGAGCTACTCCAGATGTTTCTATGGGAAATATAAGAACTCAGGTTAGACAGACATGGTGTAATCTGCTTCCTGATGATGTTTTTTATTTTAGTTTACAATATTAGAGGCTGTCCCAAATCTGTAGCATTATGCTTATTTTCACCTTTGAAATCTTTATTGTACCTTTAGATATATGTAAATGCCCAGCCCCTTTTTGAACCTTGATGTAAGGGTAGCTCCAATAACTTCTTTGGATAATCAAATATACATTGAACTATATAACATTTTGGTTTATAACTCTTGAATTTCCAAGTAGTGAATTTTTGTAAGCTTTCCCTCCTAGAAGAGTTCCAAATTTACTCTTCAGTATGCAATTAATTCATCATGCCTTCCCTTATTTATGTGTTCACCAGATTTGATTTTGGTTTTCCTAGTATTTAAGTGGTCATAATTAGTTTTATATTCCGTTCTCTGTAGCAGCAGAGGGTTGCAGATGTTGTGGGTTTCTCACTGTTCAAAGAGGAGTGTGTGGAATACCTAGGTCTTGCAAAAGCAGGTGAGTTGGTGTCCTTCCTTAAGAAGCTGTAGAGTCTAGGAAAATAGCAGTTGGCAGGATGTAAAGAAGGATCTGTACCTAAGGCATTGGATGCTTTGGGAATATCATTGATTACTTGAGGATCTGAAAAACAAAAAAGTTGTGTTAGAATCTTTATAGTGGGGAGATAAAAATATTTTGGCTATATCTTGACTCAGAAGGTGTCTGCAAGAACCCTGACAGTGTCTGGGGGTGTCACTTTGGCTTTGACTCTCTCTTTTTGGAGAGTTGTTAATGATTGGAAAATTAATAATAGCAATGACATATATAGAACAACAAAAAACCCAAACAAAACCTCTCAAAAACCTGTTACAACTAATTTCTTTGTTCCAGTTGAGCAAGATCTGGATACTCAGGTTACCAACACATTAAAGAACCAAATAATAGTAAAAATGCCCAAGTTTCTCTAATCTCCATAATCAGAACAACTGTAATGTGGCTTGATGCTCCTACAGTGCCTCATTACATCTTGCTGTACTTCAGTCATTCAGGTGAATTTTTAAACTTGTAACATGAGACACCTTTTTGCAGCTTTTGATAATGGGCAAAATAAATCCCAGATGTCATCTTTGGTAATTTTATTTCTTTGGCTTCTAATACTCAGAGATGGGCAACCATAGATATGGCTTATGTGGAAAGTCCAAAGGCTTTACATTAATTGAGCTGAGTAAGGGAGCAGAGGCAGAGACTGTAAAAATCCATCTACTCTTGAAACCAAAATCATGCTGGTTATTATTAATTTGGTGCTGATCATTCCAGTGGCATTTGAGTTGGAGAATTAACTACATTTATATATATATATCTACCATTAAAAATTTAGGTTAAATTTTTCAAAATTTAATTTTGGATGTTGACTAAATGCAATCTGTAAGTGCTTTCAGCCTGAATAATTTGGAGTTAAAAATATAAACCTACTTGACCTTTTGAGCTTTTGAGATGGGTAATTGTATTGCTCCCTGAGAATATAAATGTAAAAAAAGAAAGTAACATATATTTAAAAGGCACTAGGAGCAACTTCATAGTTATCATTCAAAGCACTGAAAAGTATTTCAAAATTACAATTTTAGCAGAACTTAAATAGCCATGATTTTTATTTTGTTGGGTTTTCTGAATTGAGGAGGTGATTACGATTTCCAGTACATATAGGCTACAAAAAGACCTGCATATATGAAAATTCAATTGAATTTCCAGAAATTAGATGTATTTTCAAAATTTCTGTTGATTTCTTTATTCTTGTTCTGCTTTTTCTACTGAGTTAAACAATAGGCTTGAATGGTTTTACACATGCAGATGCATGAGACTCATTTGTGCCTTTATATTTTCTATTTGGGTTAGAGCTATAAATAGCTCTGTGTATGGCCATGACAGCAGTAGAGTAAACTGTAATTGTATCTTTTACAGTATTTTGTTGTGTCTTTCTGTAGCATGGCACAAATGGCAGCTAAGTGAAAGGCTGGATATGCTGCTGTGCTGTACGAGAGACAAAGGCATGAGCGGTTACTAAAGTAAGCAGTGGTTCCCTGACTGATTTCTGGGATTGTGATGTGGCCCTGGATTGCTCCAGTTCTTTTGTTTGCTTGTGTTGGCCATTGTGCTGCACAAAAGGCCTGTGAGATATTTCCACATTCAGAGCATAGTGACCTCTCTGTGACTTGGCATTCAATATTTAGGTTACACCCAAAAATAGACACAGACCTGGTGATGGAGAATTTTTCTCACTAAACTGTAATGGGAGTGGAATAATTTTGCACAACATGGCATGCATTTCCTGTGACAAAAATGGATCCACTTGCATTGAGACAGGCTGGCAACTGAGGCTGAAGTGCTGCAGGGTAAGCATCAGTGTCTGCCTCACATAAGTGAAGACCAGATGTGTGTGCAAGCCCTCCCTGTGTCTCATTCTGATGAGAATAACACAGTCAAATGTAAGAGTGAAGCACCTTCCCAATTCTTCCTGTCACTGCTATTAACAACTTGTCTAGAACCAGCAGTCTTATGTCCACATTACAAGCATTAATTTTTAGGAAGATTTCTTAGCTATGAATGTTGCTCCTGGGGTCAGGCCAAGACAATCCTAGAAGGAGGGATGAACAAAGAAAATTCAGTGAGGGAAGTGCCTCCTTCTGACCACTCCAATCACCTTTCACAAAGAAGGATGTATTAGCAAAAGGACACTGAGTCTTGTAAACTCTACAAATGCCTGGGCTGAGATGTTGCTTGTCTGGGGACTGCCTTGGAGTGTTATTTTTAGAAGCAGGGGAAGGGAGAGTGACAGGAGGAGCTGGTTGAGACAAAGGGCTTGAGGGGATGTGGAGTGTAATATGATTGTGTTTGGAGATGGATAAGGGGAAGGGAAGGATGAGGTTGAATGGTGGTGTGGGCTGAGGAAGGGTAATGCTTGTATGAAAGCATAACACAAGAAAATATAATTTAGATCAAGTCCAGTCCTTTCCTGTATCAGTCACAATTTAATCTTAAATATTGAAATTCAAATAATTAAATTTTAATTAAAAAAAGAAAAGTTATTCCTCCAAGGTTTTGAAATGCTCTTCTGACATCCTGCCAACTATTCTTTGCTATGAGTTTGTAGACTTTTGATTTTGTGCCAGCAATTCCCTTTTAGTATGAGTAGCTCTTTCCCTCTTTCCATCTTGCTTTATCCATGGCTAGGAAAGCAACCACATCTTTTCTTAGCCTTTGTTTTACCAAGCTAAACAAGTTGATTTCTTTCAGTCTTTTTTCCTGTGGTCACATCTGCACTTACCTGATTATGCTGATATCCCTTCTCAGCATCAGTTTTTAATTTTTGGATATGTATTTCTTGCTTTTCTTGCAAATATGTGGCCAGACTTATATATGTTTCAGGTAAAGGACTTCCTATGTAGATAGGAATACTTCCTTGCTGAGGTCATAGGGAACCACCTGATTCTTCTTAGGAGGTCAATTCCCTCCTCCATAGTTTTAATAACTTTATTAATCAGTCTCGTAAGTATTACTGCAGAACTTCTTTGGTGTATGGGTAAAGGTTAATTCCCAAGATGGTTCTTCTGCCCCAATTAATCCATCTAAATGCTTGATGTTTGAGCCTTAGATGTTAAAAAGTCTTAGTCACCTGCTCAGAACAAATCATCTTGTTCATCTTTGTTGTATGAGCTTAGACAAAGCCTACAGAGAGCACCGAGAGCAAATGAATGATTTTTACCTTGTCAGATATCCAGATTTTGAAGTGAATGATTTAATATGATTTTTCTCTGGAACTGTTGTTAGAATTGCCCAACTTCTTGTGTCTTAAACTTTTCAATGCTGCACTGTATTCAATCTTTTACTAAAACCAGAATAGATGAGATGAATTTCAGTGTACTTTCAATTGAAGAGAATTGAAAACCAGTCTAGGAAATTGTTGTCTTTGATAAATCTATGGCTGTTTTCCTTCCTTTTCAGTGTACCTTAATTTCTCTTTTAATCCTTCCTCCAAATTTGTATCCAAACAAGCAGGGTAATGGGCTTATGGTCACACAGGCTGGATTTCACCATTTTAAATTAATATCTGCAGTTATTTTCTTCAATGAGATTATTGTACTTCAGTCTTGACAGGTTTATATTAAAAAAACCCCAAAACTAAGCCAAAACAAATTCTCTTCAATCCTATGCTTTTATTTATCAGTTCTTTTAGAAATCTATGATGGAAATCAGGTAGTGGGGAATTGAGGATTTTTAACTCTCAGCATTTTGGTTCTTCCTTGGTGACATTTCTGTTCCCTTGAGTAATTTGTCACATATTCAATGGCACACTTAAGATACTGAAAACAAAGGAAAATACAGATTAATTGTCATAAAATGGGATGGTGGCTCTAGGAGATCATTTGTCCATGAGTGTCATGTTTTTGTACCAATGGCCTGTGCATCCTTTGCTTCCCACTGGAGACAAGCTGCTGGATTTTAGTGTGGCTCAATAGAACTGTGTTAATGCTGTGTGTTTCTGGGGTTATAGCTTGCTTGTTTCAAAACAACAAAAGGAGTTGTGACTTGATGAAGATTTCTTAAAATCAAAATTAATCAAAAGAGTGGCAACAAAATCCAGCATCCAAACTAAAAGAGGGCAAGCAGGCATGTGGGAATTAAGGTATTTAGTTGAGACTTTGTAAGGCAAAGAAACAGGCAAGGCAATGGCTCAAAGATTTGGTGGTATTAGAGGCATTTGGAGAATAAAAGCAAATTTGACCAATAAGGCAAATGGAAGTTAAATATCATAGAAAGAAGGTACATTAAAAAAAAAAAAAAAGGAAAAGGTCTGAAGCCTCTAATCTTTGAGCATCTCTAAGGAAAATGAACATATTTTTGTTCTTTGGATTCTTTCTTCTCCAAAGGAATGATTTTTATATTTTGATCTGTTAGTTCTTCCATCTCCCCCATGGCTGGTCCCAGTCTGATGGGTCTTGACACTGTTTTTTGTGGCTTTTTACTTCTTTCTTACTCTGCAAAAGTCAAACATCTTTGCACCACCGGCCTGCAAAATCAAAGTTTATGATGTTCCCTCACAAAACCCGAAGGTATTGATTCCAAAAAGTTCTGTGGTGTTACTTCTCAACCTTTTCCAATTCCTTTGTTGAGGTCAGAAGCAAAGGAGCAGGGAAGTCTTACAGCTGAGTGGGCTCTTCATCTTTTGAACTACACAGCTCTTTGCTCTGTGTCCTGGGAATGTGTTTTAGACAGCTTTTAGGCTCTGCTTTGAGACTGGTGCAATATCCTTATGGTTAAAGCAGTTTTCATTACATGATATTAAATTTGCAGGATTGTGATCATGCCTGTAGTATGAAGACATTTCAATAAAGGCTTGAATTCAGTCTTTCAGCTTTGTGATTTCAATAAAAGACAGATGCTGAGCTACTGGACACGGGCCAGTGGTGGGCTGCTAAGATATCGAAGGGACAGAAGCATTTCTCATATGTGGAAAGGCAGAGAGCTGGGACTTCTTAGCCAAGGGAAGAGAAGGCAGTGGAGCTGGAGGGATCTCATTACTGTATGAAAATACAGCCAGGCCTTTTCAAGGGTGCCTGGTGAGAAGAAAAGAAGAGGATGCTCTGTCTAAGCTTAAGTAATTTGTTTTGTTGATTGGGGTTTTTTCCCTCTGTGAGGATGCTGAGCACGGGCACAGGTTGCCCAGGGATGTTGTGAACTCTCCATCCTCACAGATATTCAAAAGCCATCTGGATGTGATCCTAGAAAACCTGCTTTGCTTGACCCTGCTTAGGAAGTGGGGCTGGACAAGACAATCTCCAGAGATCCCTTCCAACCTCAACCAGTCTGTGATTTTGAGCTGTCCTTAATGGAGAAGTTGACTCAGTTTTCTTCTTTGTAGAACACTAATCTTGTGGAATATGGCCTATGTCGGGTCTATTATCTGTATATATTCTGCCCAGTGAATCCTTCACGTCTTTGGATTTGTTTTATTGTGCTTGTGTTGGTTTGGTTTTGTTTTTTATTGAACAATCATAAATACTCTAAAGATAATCAATCTCTAAAGCTATTTGTTTTCAATATCATATTGGTTGGAGGGAGATTTGGTGGAAAAAGGAAGTGATTTCTTTCCTGCAGTCAGAGGAGATAGAGCTGCTACCTTATTTCACCTTTTTGGGGCTGGTGAGGTAAAATCACCCCAGCAAATGACTTGTGTAGTCAAAGTTGCCAGCTGGAATAGCTTCAAAGGATCTGGGGTTGTTGGTTTAGGACTGCTATTTGCACTTTCATCTTTGTTTTAATCTTATTATATATTTGTCTAGGGATTAGAATTAGCAAATTCCTGTCTTCTCTTTTACAGCACTGTGCTTCTCTACAAGGCATTCCACCTCTTTAATGCCTCTCACCTTATTTAAAAAAACTACAGGAAAAATTAACCCAAGCTAATACACAACATGGAAAGATGCCAGTTTGATCGTGGTCAGAATAGAGCTGCAGAATACAAATGTGCACTAAAAAATATGATCACTTTGGAGCTCTTAGTCTGGAGGGGCCCTTTACCATTGCCATGTCATCTTTTTAAAAAACAGGTTTTCTTCACTCTGATGTTTTTTCTTCACCAGATGTTTTTGAATCAAATCCAAAACCATCAAGCTGTCACCATTCTATGAATCAATAGTTCATCACCAAATGTTTCTATTCTGTTTTGTTTGTATTTTCATCTAGGAGAGGGGGGAAATGTGGGTAATTGAGGTTCCTGGAAATTTTGTAAAACTGACAGTATTGGATTAAACTTGATTGGGTGGGGAAATAATGGCTGCCCAAGACATTTGCAAAGCCAAAGATAAGTTTAAATGTCCCTATTCCCTCCTAACAGTTTCTGTAGAGCAGAAGTAGAACAAGGATGGAGTTACAATACTATAATTTAGTTGTATTTTTTTATTTCTCCTCTGAAAACACTGACACATTTTTTTTCTCCTTTGTAAAAAAAATATATATTGGCTCTGAATTAATCAGAGTCTTGGCATAAGTATTTTATGTGTGCAGTCTGGAAAATCTCCCTAATTTGTGGCCATCTCAAGCACATTAACAATCTCAAACAGATGTATATTGCATTATCTCATAACTTATTACATCTCTGTACCAAGGGTTTCCAATCACCTCCAAGGTAGCAGAATTTTTGTATTTATCAACCTTAATGTTGTATATTTAGACTGTTCCAAGTCTATATTTGGCTACTGCTAATGCTCAAGCATGGTTTGCTTCCAATAAAACTGGTGGAATTTTATATATAAAAGTGTTCTGCCTGAAAAACACTTTTTAGTTACTATTATAAATAGTGATGAGTCACTTAATACCATGCATTTTTAATGTAGTAATAATTCTTCCAAAAGGACTGTTTTTCAAAATGCTTTAACAGAGGAAAAATGAACCAGCAGCAATTACTGTCAGCAGTAGCATCCTGTATCCAAAGATCTGATCTAAATTTGTTTCCAGGACCATATCTATGTTGTTTGTGGGGGATATTTTGCTTAAACCAAAGGATAGGTTTCAGATGTGCCATCTGAAGAGAACTCTCACCTCAGGAACAGATGAAAAGAAGTTCAACAGTATGAGCAACTTTTAAAATGTTCTATTTTATTTAATGGAAGCAATTCCAATCGGTGGTCTTGGAGCCATAGAGTTCTGTATTTTCATCTCTGCCCACTAATGAATGAACAAAACCTTTTCAGCATTTTAGGCTGTGTTCATACCATTGCTTACTACAAAAATGGTCTGATGCACAGAAAGTATGTCATCACAGAAACTCTCAGCTCTCTTGGGGTGGTGACAGGTGGGAACTAGGCATTACCTTTTAGTCAAGTTTGACTGTCTAGTTTGGTCATTTCTCAGACTGCTTACTCCAAGCCCCAATGTCCAGCCTGGCCATGGACACTTCCAGGGATCCAGGGGCAGCCACAGCTCCTCTGGGCACCCTCCCAGGGAACAATTCCTTCCCAATATCCCATCTATCCCTGCCCTCTAGCAGTGGGAAGCCATTTCTCCTTGTTCTATAACTCCATACCCTTGCAAATAGCCTCTCTCCATCTTCCTTTTAGACTCCCTTAGGTACTGGAGGGCTGCAATGAAGTCACCTTGAAGCTTCTCTTCTCCAGGCTGAACAATCACAATTCTCTCAGCCTTTCCTCATGGGAGAGGTGCTCCACCCCTCTTATCAGCTTGGTGGCCTCCTCTGGACTCACTCCAACAGGTCCTTGACCTTCCTGTCCTGGGGACCCCAGGGCTGCAGGCAGCTCTGTAGATGGGGTCTCACCAGAGCCAAGGAGGGAGGCAGAATCCCTTCCTTTGACCTGCTGCCCACGCTGCTTTTGATGTGGAATGTGTCTGATCTTCCCTTTAAATGCCTTACTGGAGTATGTTTTGGAAAAAGGACTTGGTATTTGTTGCAAAGTGGTCTTTGTGTCATGCTTGATAGCCATTAAAAGCTGCTAAGGTTGGCTGAGTTACAAACTTTTGAGAAATTATTGTTCACTTTACTTGGTAGATAATCGCAGGAGCTGGAAAGCTCAGCTGCCTCAGAGTCCTGCCAGCAGAGAGCCCAGACCCAGCCAAGAGCTGGCAGGACCTTCTGATAATTGCAGTTGTATGATTGTGGCCCAGACCAAAATTGAGGCTGGGGCTGGAACTGAGGACAGAGGATTGACAGGGAAAAAAAAAACAACCAAAATTGACACAGTGCCCAGCCCAGGACCAGGGTGCAGGGAAGAGGAGGGTCCCTAATTTTAACACAAAGGTTTAGAAATATAATTCCTGTACATGGGTGCTGTTGAAGGCAGCACCTTGTCTGTGGCAGCCTGTTTCACAGTGTCACTAAAAAAAATATTCAAGGAGAGTAAGAAACTAAGAGCAGTGAGCAAGTATCAAAGATGAGCATAAATAGACACCTTAACTAGTTGCAAGAGTATAGTAATTAAACAGATGTAACACAATGGAAGATAACAGAAAAAATATTTTATATCTCAGAAATCTAATAGCTATTTTCTTCTAATACTTCTACCTGGAGTGAAGATGTTTTCTTTCAGAGAGATTCTAGCAAGACTGAAGATTGTTCAGGCTTTGTATTTCAGCAGTATAAAAAGACCAGAAAATAACTCATCAGTGTTAAAATTTGGCAGAGTTCCCATTGTGGGTGAATTTAAGTGCCAGAATTCTTGAATGAAGGATTAAAGGAGAACTGAAAGTCTTTGGTGAAAATACAATGTCAAGATTGCTCCCAGTGTATGTACAGCAGAAAGATAACTATGGTGTTCATGGTTAAAGGATTAAGTACCCAAATGATAGCAATATCTATTGCCTTGTACCTCCGTGTCTTTCAAAACCTCCTTTTCTCCTTGTTTTTATTTTGTTCTCCCCTATGCTTGTCTCTTTTTTCTTACCTTCTCCTGTGGTCTAGTTCCTACCCTCAGAAATATTTTCATATTTCACTCTGATTTAAAACACATAAACCCCTGAGAGAGGGACCAGACCCAGTCTTCTGTTCTCACTGAACCAGCAGATAGAACCATTCTGGTTTTTGTGTTCTTATAAACCTTAACTTTGACTGCCTCTGTTTCCATAGAAATGCCTCCCCTGACCACCATGGTAATGGCTTGGGGCAATATGTTCTTCTCAGTGAACTGGATTTGGAGGCCTCTAAACTCTGTCTTTAACCACTATTCAGAATGATAAAGAAACCCAGGAGGTACACTCGTGTTGCTGGATGCTATCTTAATTTTTTCCCAGCCATGTGCTCAGTGATAGTTTGTATTCCAAATGCACAATCCTAAAATCTGTCTCCAAAGCGCACACTTTGCAAGGAATATCAAATGCAAAAACCATGCTGAGACACTGCAGGTTTATCTCATTGTGGAGGACAATGTTTTGATTAGTACAAGGAGAAGGAATTGATTTCAGTGGGTACATTTGATATCATCATCCCTGCTTATCACTCATAGTCTCACATGTCCTGCTGCGGTTTCTCTCTTCAACGATGGAAGGAAGTTGCTGAGCTCAGCTGAGTTGTTAAAAGCTGGAAGCCTGGTGTCATTTGAGGTGTTCCAGGGCTGGCAGATGTATCCTGAAAGGTTGGGAGATCTGTGCCCTTCTGGAAGGAGCAGATGAGGAGCAAGATGCCCTGTCCTCTCCATCCCACAGCCTCTGCCTGCTGTTGCAGGACCTGGTACAGACAGTGTGAGTTTCCCTCAGCACACAAAAATGTTTGGTTTTGCCATATGTATGATCCATGCAAAATGCAGTAATAAGGTAATTCTGCATTATTACCACAGCACTAACTCATGCTAAACACCAGATATAGTCCAGCTTTTAAAGCAATATTTAATTAGGCCAATCACTCTGATCTATTCAGTAAGAACTCTCATGCTCGAGGAAACAAATATTGAAGTCTTACTAAATTCAAACCATAAATATTTTGTGTCACTGAGGTTTTAAGAATTCCAAAGGGAAGTTTGAAAACAGATTTGCTTAATGTTTACTTAAAAATCCCCAAACACCTATCTCCCTTCAGCACCTAGTGCAAACAATAAATTATAAATGTGCATATGTACCTTATTGCTTGAGATACCCAAGTTTCCTTTGCAGTAGTGCTTTAAACCTTGCTGTGGCCATTTGAGCCCAGATATTGCTGACATCTTAGGAACCAATTAAGATACCTGCCAAAAATCATGAAGTCCCTGATGTAACAGTGAACAGAGCCCAGCTCCCCTGACTTCCTGCTTTTATGGTGTGTGATCAATTGCCTCTGCCTCCATCTTGCTTTTGTCTTGTCTTGATTTCTAAACCCCCAGTTTAGCTCCAGGGTACTTTTCTTGTTACTGCATGAGTGCCACTGCTTCTCAAGCCTTCCTCTGAGCTTCTGATCATAATCTGCCCCACCTCATATGTTGCATCTCCGTTTTTCTTTGCTTCCCCTTCCGAGTACTCTCAGGTGCCATAAATCAGAGGTGAACTTGTGGCAGTGGTGGATCTGACAGAGCAATCACAGCAGTGTTGAAGCTGGGCATGCAGGTCCTGACCTGGACAGCTGTGATCAGTGACTTTCCACCATCACCTTAACACCTTGGCCACTGTTTCACCCCGAGGAGTGCCTGCCAGCCTGTACAACACACAGTATTTTTTATGTCATGCTGCCAAATCCCCTTTTTAATACAGTGTTTGATATCAGAGTTCTTGTATTTCCTAAAATCTGTTCACTGCTGCCCGATTCTCTGCCTCTGTACCCATCGAGGGAATGAGCTGAGAGATGTTGCTGGCTGCTGCCATCTCATCTCCCTTCTACTCTGCTCCTTGCAACCTCTCCAGCTGCCTGGAGCTAGTCCTGTTCTCCAGCAGTGACAGCAACAGCGAGTGCTAGAGACTGAGGAATGGTGAGGAAGGATGCAGGAGCTGGTGTCTGTGTGTAGGTAGGGGAGTGGACTTGGAGCAAAGACCTCATACAGCTGTGCCTTATCCCTTTCCTAAAGTCTCACTGGGTTGTAGAAACCATTATTGCTTTTCTTCTCTGGGCCTCTTCACAAAGTGTTGTCTGTGTTTTTAACTTGGTTGCTCAAAGCATCATCTGGCATCAGTCTCATCCTTTCAGATTGAGCTCTTACCCCTCTCAGGGTCTGTGCAAATTGTCTAGCACAGAACAATCTGGAATTATTATGTAGAAAACCAGGATTACAGAAGTGATTGTAAGATCTTGTGGCAGGGAAAAGTGATTTTATTCTGCAAATCCCACTCTCACTCATTTTCTTACTGGATTTTGCGCACTCACACCCACATAGTCCCAAGCATCGGTGGCTGATGGTCACTGGTGACCAGGATCACTTGTGTGCAATGCTTTGGGACAAGGGACCTTGGCTGTCATGGCTCACAGTCTCATTCAGTTGTGACAAGAAAATGATCTGGGACTTGTCATTGATGCCCATGAGCAAGGGGTTCTGTCTGGGATCTTTTGCATCATTGTTTCATTTCACCTTTTATAGTCTTTAGTAAAATTCCTTAATTTCCCTGTTTTCTTGTATTCCCTACTATGCATCTTAAGGCTCTAGTTCTCTTCTCCATCTTCTTTACACCTTATTTTAGATATTCCATTTCTTATTCCACTTCTTCATTCATTTGGATTAAAACCTCATATGGGGTCCTCTATAGCAATTAATGCATTGTTTTCTTTTGTATTTTCTTTGTGTGCCTGAAGACTTTCACTTAGAATCTTACTGCCTTTATATTAATCCTAAATAAATGTTCTTTTGCAAATCTCTGCATGCAAAAGGAAAGAAAGTAAATGGGTGCAAGTCATGGATTAAAGAAAGGAGAAATTCAGATTAGTTACACGTAATCAACTCAAACTACTGATAAAGTGTTCACAAGAAATGAGGAAGCTAAATTGTTGCTGGGGTATTTTCTGTGTAGAATTATTATCAGATTAATTTGGTATGTTATCAGGTACTACTTGGAAGTGCACAGTTGGAATCCAATCCTCTGTGCTCTTCCGATAACCTTATTAAATATGACTGAGATTGTAAAGGGCATAAAATGCCTGGAATATAGACTCCAAGTCAACAGGAAAAAAAAAAAACAAAAAAACAAAACAAAACAAAACAAAAAAAACCCAAAACCAAAACCAAACCAAACAAAACAAAACCAAAACAAAACCAAAAACAAACAAACAAACAAACAAAAAGCCAACAAAAAACAAAACACAAAAAAACCCCACAAAAAAACCAACCAACCAACCAAAAAAACCCACAACCAAGCTTTGGTGTGTCTATTTAGGAGAGAGTTGGGAGCAAGGAGGGTGCGGAATCCCACTGTGTGCCAGCACCATGCAGAGAAACACAAATCTAAACCAAAATCATTTAGCAGAGAGTGTAAGTCAGGGTCAAATGCTGTTCTGCTGAGTAAGGAAATCAATGGGATGTGTCCTGAGGTCAGATAATATCAGCAGTATCTGCAGTATTAACATTTTGCCCATCATATACGTGGCTATAGGTTATAAATAGTCCAAGAAGAGCACAGTTTGGGCTGAAGGATTTTTTGTAATAGGATTTGAAGTAAAAATCTTCTAAGCACAGAAATGCCTGCTGAGAATTAGCAAACAAAATGAAATATTCTCCTGCCCTACTTTCCTTGCTTAGCCATTCCCGTGCAGACACATGAAATACAGAAAGATGTGGAGCAGAATACTGGTCTTATTAAAAAATCCTCACATATTCAGTATGTTTTATGGAGTCTGTACTCTAATCCCCTCCTGCCTCCTTTATGGCTCTCAGCTGCTCTTTAAAATAGTTTAAGGGGTTTAATTTTCTATCTGGCTGTATGAGATGTGACACGTGTATCAGAACTGCAGGCGAAGACCTGCAGCTGAAAGTGCAGCTGCAAGCGAGGCAAGAGCAGAGGGTTCTTGGGTCTTTGCCCGTGTTGCTCAGCAAAACCTTTCCCATTTGTGCTCAAAGCTGTGTGGATTCTGTGATGGAGAGAAAAGAGGGGAAGAGGAGACTGAGGGCAGACCTCATAGCAGTCTACAATTTCGTTATGGGGGCAGGCAATGATCTCTGCTCAGTGGTGATCAGTGACAGGAGGGGAGATTTAGGAAAATTTTCTTCACTCAAAGGGTAGTTGGGCATTTTCTTCACCCAGGGGGTGGTTGGACACTGGAATAGGGTCCCAGGACAGTGGCTGAGGCCAGAATTCAAGGAGTGTTTGGACAACACTCTCAGGCACAGGGTGGGGTTGTTGGGGTGTCCTGTGCAGGGCCAGGAGTTGAACTTCAATGATCCTTATGGGTCAACTCGGGATATTCTGTGATTCTGTTTGTCCTTGGGGTCAAGTTTCTTCTTTCCCATCAGAGGAGAGAACTGCAAATCTAGACACCTGGGCCCATCAGGGTGAAACAACCCTGTTCCCAACTTGTGTTTGTGCTGGTGAACTCTGGAAGTCCAGAGCATCCCCTTCCTTGCTCCTTTGGTTGCTCATCCATTCTACAGCAAGGAATGTCCATGATACATCAACAGCTCTGCCTTCTCTGGTCTGACTGCAGCAGCCAGAGGGAGAGATCATGAATTGCTTCACTTCTGTGTTTTAAGAAGCATAGCTGTAATGATTTAATTTCCTGGCAAAGTTGACATTGACTTTGTCCAACACCAAGAAAAGAGCGATCAAGCATTTAATTCTAAAATACAACCTTGAAAGGGAAAGTCATTGCTACACTTTTAAGTATGATTAAGTAGAACTTGTTCTATTAATTTGAGAAATTCAGGGCAGCTCTGTACTACTCAATATAAGAGCATTCTGGGTCTGATTTTAGATTGAGAAAATCTGTCCATCGCTTCTCTGCTGCTTTACATATTTAACTTCAGGAGCAAATTGTAGCTTGGTGTTGTGTAAGAATATCTTGATGGTTTGAAACTGACCCTTGTAGTTCAGAGCTAACCTCCCATACAGCTTTGGAGTAGAGATGTGGAGAGAGTAGGAAGAAATTCTTCCCTGAGAGGGTGGTGAGGTCCTGGCACAGGGTGCCCAGAGAAGCTGTGGCTGCCCCTGGATCCCTGGAAGTGTCCAAGGCCAGGCTGGATGGAGCTTGGAGCACTCTGGGATAGTGGAAGGTGTCCCTGCCCATGGCAGGGCGTGGAATGAGATGAGCTTTAAAGTCCCTTCCAACTCAAACCATTCTAAGTGTCACAGAGAAAGAAAGGAGTAGAAAAAAAAATGAACAACATGAACACAGCTTAGATGTATCCATTATCCATGATCCAACCATCTTCCAGCTGTGCATCTGAGCTTTCTGCTTGTGTCTTGGGCTGCCTGGAGTGCCTTCAGTAAATGTGAATTGGAAGGCATTCCTGTCTAGGGAATAAGCACAGAACACCAAAGTCCCATTTAAATTGTCACACGGGACTGAAGTTGCATGTAGGTGTGCTTTGGTGAGAGAATGCACCTGATATTCCAGCACAGTTATAGGTTAATAGGTTAATGCCTGTTTCAGCTGGTGTTTTGAAAATACCAGGAAGAAGAGTGGCAGCAGGTGTGAGACTGATGAGTCTGGGCTGGGCTCTCTCTCCCTCACTCAGTGAAAAGTCTGCAACATTTTAGAAGAAGTGTTAAGGATGGAATAGGCAGGCTTGTAAAAGGAAGTTGCAGTGAAAGTATCTGTGAATAACAAAAGCATGAGTTAACCTTTCAGAACAAGGGGTAATCCTGTTAGTACCTTAGCAGGGCAGCTGTGAGGAAAGGAGATTTTCGCATTGTTGTTTTGTGGCTCTGAACTGAATATGATTGCCCAAATACAAGTCTCAATAAATTAGGCATTGAAATCAAAACTTAAGAAATGCTTTTATTACTTAAATTTATCATTATGTTACTTGATGTACTTTTATGAACTAAGAGAATTCATGGAGATATTATTAGGAAATGCAACAAACCTGGAAAAGTCATTAGTGAGCAGGAAAGAAACAAAGAAAAGTGTAAATGAAGGAGAAGAGAACACCAACCTCCCAAAAAGCAAAATCTGATCCAGCACAAGGTGTGCAGGTTACAATTAGGGCATTTAAAGTCAATACTTCCAACAGACTCAAAGGCAAACTCAGTTCATCATTAAAACTGTGGTTTCAAACCTACCAAATTGCCAGTTCCTTGTTAGATCCAAACCAGGCAGATTCAGGTTTAGGTTGTTAACTTCTAAGAGACACTTTAGGAATAAGCAGGGAGTATAAACAAAGCTAATAGATGTAACTCAGCATGTGTTTTCAAGAGAGGGAATCCACAGTACTTGGGTACTTGTACAGTCTTTAATAATACAAACCTGATCTCTTTTCCCTATTAAAGAGAAGCACTGACAGGCTCTAAAGAAAATCCCTTTGGTCTTTCTCAGCAGCAAAGAAGGTGACTGTTCCTCATATTACTCCTTGCCTGTACTTTTGATTCTTGCCCTCTATTTTTATACCTAGGTCTCCATTTCCATTGGTTCTGTGCCACTGTTTGGTGCTTAGCTTCCTACTTTATCTGAATTGTGTTGACAAAAACGAGGGGGAAAGGAGACCTCAGCATACCTTATCAGCATCATTTTGGAACACAGTGTATTTCTTGTATAGCCACAAGGACAAATGCAAAGCTCCTAGTTGAGGGGAGAGAAGTACAGAAAATTAACACAAAGGGAGAAAGTGAGTGGACATCCTGTGGCTTATGTTGAAGGCAATTCTTAGAGAACTGAGCACAGAACTGCTCCTTAAAGCAGAAAACTAAATTGAGTCTTCACTTTCCAGGCAAGTGCTTATTTATTTATGAATTCATATGTACTTATTGAATTAAACATTCAGAGACAGTTTCAGGAGGGTCAGAGCTCCCTCATAACCTTATCCCAGTTCTCAAACTCTAGAGAGGGGCATGCAACACATGTGAATTTAAGTATGGAGCAAAGCAGCAGCCAGAGCTGAGAAACAAATTAAATTATAATCACCTGGAAGAAACTTGTTAGACTCCAGTGTGTCTCACAACCAGTTTACTGGTTGTGGTGAAATTTAGTGAAATTAGGTGAAATTTAGTGGTGATTGCTTGAGCTGGAGAAGCACAGCCTGCATGGACAAGTGGTAAAGACTCTGTCTTCAAAGAGAGACAATGGTGATAAAGGAAAGCACACCAACCAAAACCTTAAAGAAAATATTTGGCAGTAGAAGTAACATTTACAGGCTTGGTGGTGACTTTAGAAAGGTGAAAGTTATTTTGTTGGTGTCCACGCTGTTATTGTCCTTCCATTTAGAATGGCACAGTGCATGACATTATGCGCAATAAATTACGAAAGCATTTTTAAGTCATCGGAAAAATATAGCAGAAGACAGAATGAGTCAGACATTTCCACCCTTAAAATTTAGACTAGAAGTGAGAAGTGATTGAATGTACTCTGACGATCAGGAGAAGAAAAAGGATTTTTTTTCCCTATGTATCTTCGTGGTTTATCTCAATTGAAATTTATAACACCAACCCCTCTCCATACCCCAACCCTAATTTTTTTACATGACATTTTCTAGAACAAGCAAGTTACATTACTGCAAAGAAATTGTGACCTAAATACAAGCAGGATTTTTTCCTGGCTGTTTAGCAGCCTTGGTTCCCATAACAGCAATGTTTTAAATAGCCTGGCTTCAGATGCTTGTGATACAAAAAGCAATTCTCACCAGTTAGATTCCTACCAATGGGAAAATGGATTTAAGGAAAGACATGAAAGAACAGAGCCAGTCCAACTGAGTAATTTGGCACAGGATCTGTCTGTTTCAAGTATGGGATAGGCAGGTTCCAAATTAAAAGATGACTTGTCAACAAGTAATTCAAGTGTGGAAGATGACTGGGACATAGGAGCAAAGAAATTTGGTGTAGAAAGACGTAGTTCACATTCCCTCAGGAAGGCGTTTTGCAGCATTTTTAGGAAAAGTGGGAATCCCACATCCCCAAGAAATTCCATACAGAATGCAGACCTTCATGTTGCCATATCTCCAGGCAGTATCTTCCTGCTCAAATAGCCTTGGGGCATGGGGAGTGACCAGAAAAAACCCTGTACAGTCTCCTTCAGAGAGAATTGAGGGGGGTCCTCACTGAAGTAAGCAGGGTTGCAGAAGATTGCAGGAATCATAAGAACATGAAGTGAAAGATGGGGGTGAACTGAAGAAAGAAGCATGAGTGCCCCCTTAAAATAACAGAATGTTTTTTTCCATAGACTACAAAGTACCCATGGACTAGAAGATGGTGCTCACAGGAAAAAAACCTGTATATAAGAAACTGCACAAACTCATTCCCTTACAATTTATTGGTAATGTTTTCCACTGTGGTTGATGTAATCTGGCCTATGACTGATGGATGTTCCATTCTCTGGGCTTGATTTAATTCTGAGCAAGGCAGACAAATTGCAGGCACCAAATGCAAGCAGGCACACACAGAAAATCTAGGGTTTTTTTTTTCTGGAGAATGACACCAATTTCCTGTTTGTTAATGGCTAAAGTATGGATTTTGTGGACTTGTCTCCATATTTTTTGCACAGTTTTATCAGTAGGCTGAAACCATGTCTGTTTTTATACAGTACTCAAGCAATCTCATTGCTACTAAAAATCTGTGTGCTGTGAAGTACATGAAATCTGGAGTCCAGTGCTTGGAGCTGGTGTCTTCCCACCAGTTTGGAAAGGACACTGAGTCATTGGATCGAATGTTTAAGAGATATGAGTTACTGAAATTATTTACAAAGAAGTGAAATGTCTCTTCAGATGTCAGCACCTTGGAATTCTTCGGTTTGTGTGTTGTACATTCACATCTTTCTGGTTTCTAATATGTCTTTCTCTCTCCTTTTGCTGTATGAGACTCAGAAATAGCCAGAGGAGGGACTTTGCCTAATGTTCTGTAATAAAGCAAATTGAACACAAAATTATTGCTGTCCAAGCAAGTTTATGAGATCCTTGTTACGACTTTAGAGAAAAAAAAAAAAAAACTTGTAGAAATGCGATTCAAAATGGATGAACTTTTCAAGGGCCAAAATACCTACAGAAGTGTACCTGTATATAATTGTATCATTACCAAGAGAAAAATCTGCACAGACATGTTTCTGTGACACTGCTGCTACTAATTCAGGCATATCTATATGTAGAACTGTTTCAAGGAAGGTTTGCAGAGAAATGTGAGGATTTTCCCCACTGAAATAGTTATATTACCATGCCTGCTGGGGTATATACATATCGATGTATAGCCATCTTGAGATATACTTGATTTCCTTGTGCAGGACTTGATAAAATCAGTATTCTTTGCTCCACCTGCATGTTTGTACTTGTGCCATTTAATTTAGCCAAGCTAATTAAAGCAGTGCAGTTTTTGTGTGTCAGCAAATAGCAGAGGCCTGTGTATATAGATACTGCATACAGGCAGTGGCCAATCACTCCAGGGGTTATCAGGTTTATCAGCTGGTTTTGCTGCAGGGATGAATTCTGATTCTCATGCTCGTGTGCATTGCTCTGAACTCAGTGGGTGCATTTTTTTCTTTAGTGAGATTTGAAGGTGTTCCAAAATTTTAGATGAAATTTCAAGAAATTACTGAAAAGGAAAACTCTGGGGAACAAATAAGCCCCTAAGCCTTGATTCAATTGAAACTGAAATTACATTTTTCTGTGTTTCAATTTTTGTCTATTACTAGAAAAATCAATATTACTACAGACTAGATCCTGAAGTGTTTTCTCAATTGAAATTTTTCCTGAATTAAAAATCACAGCCTGCAGGACTGACTCAGCATTCACACTGAAGCTGATAGAAATAACTAAAATTATTATGACCATTGATGAGTTCTATATAGATTTAAAAGGACCTCGGGAACATTTAATCAGAACAGAACACATTTTGGTATATCACTTATCCACTCTGTAGTCAGCATTAACTTCATAAAGCAAGAATTTTGAGAAAGACTTTGACATTTGTGCAATGCTACTGTAAATAAGCCAAGCTATAGTATCAATTTATACAATGATTATCAGAGTTGTATTTTATTGGTGCTATAAAACTTACAAAAAAGGTGAGAACCCAGGCAATCTTACAATTCTGAAAGTAGGAGAAAAATTTTTGAAGAACTTGAGATTGAGAGGCATGTTTGATGGGAATGAAAATATTATGGCATATGTGTATTATCTCTGTTCAGTTTTATGTTTTGTAGTGTTTTGCAGCACTTTGGCTGTGCACAGTCTTAGCTTGTTAGACAGGGCATGAGAAAAGAGGACCCAAGGTAATGTGTAAAGAGTGAGGTGGGCCAGGATTTGAGGGTTCATCAGCCCTTCCTTGTTGAAATAAAATAGAGCAGAGCCTGAATGTCCATCACAGGTACCTCACTGAGGTCCAGAAACAGTGTCAAAGATTCCTTGCTGCCATTAAACCCCTCTGGGTGTCTGATTGATGTGTTCCATTCATATACAGTAAAATCAGCTTGTGACTAGAAAGCTATTGCCTACAGAGAGGAGATTTATCTTCCCACCACCTCCTGGCCAGGGAATTGTTCATTTCCTGGACAGTCTTCATTAACATGTTCTTTAAGGCAGGGCCTTAGATGTTGCCAATGTTCCTGGGGCTTTGGGCTTTTTATTGTTGTTTTGTATGTTTATTAGAGGACTCTGTGGGTGTACACTTGGAGGTGTGGGGCAGCCATGATCTGTGGACTGTCTGGTGAAATCACTGTGTGATTTTTGGAAAACTGAGGGTGTGTCTCTTCAGGCTTCTGTCTTACATGATGGCTGCAAGTTGGTTTGATACATGGCTGTATAATCCATGGTCATATGTAGCACCATGGTATGTTAATGGTGCTATAACTTATATTTTTTTTGCATTCAGCAGGGTATTGGGTGGTTCTTTGATGGGTGGGGGTCTCTTCTGTTTTGGTTGGTGGGACTTTTTTTTTTTTTTTTTTTGAGACTGTCAAGGTATTTTGTTCTGAATCTGTGAATAATGTGATCTTGAAGGTGAGTGCCTTGCCAAAAATTTGCAGTTAATATTTTTCTAAGTATTTGGCTCCTGGCAACTGGTTGACATGGGCAATTTTCCATGTGTTCTAGGCACTTGGCATCTCTACCTGCTATTGTTGGTCTGCACAGACCTACATTTATCCTACTTAAAAATATAAACAGGGTTAGGTGGTTTGACAGTAATAATTGCAGTTACTGGGATACTGGGTGCATCAGGATAAATATGAGGGCAAACATTTGAGCCACAAAAATGGGCTGAGAATAAAGGAACCATCAGCCAAAATGGGGTAATGTTGTCTCTTCTGGGGGAGGTGGCCACAGATAAAAGCTGATAGATTGGTAGCAGTTCTTGGTGGTGCTGAGTCAGAGTGAGGGCAGTTGTGCTTTGAGGTTTGTGCACCAGATATTAGAGAAAAAACTTTAGAGATTGATAGTGTTCTCATGGTGAGATGTGCCCAGGCTAACAAAGGACAATACAAGGTTTCAGCTGAATGTTGGGGTCACCTCTCTCCTTGACAGGCCAGCCCAATCCAGAGAGGATTTTTTGGACGTTCCAAAAGACTTTATGGGGAAAGAAAGGAAAAAAAAAAAAAAAAAACAAAACAACAAACAACAAAAACCACCAACAACCAAAAAACCCCAACAAACCAAAAAACCCTCCCCCACAAAACAACAGGGAAAGAAACAGTTGTAGAGAAAGAATTTCTCTGTTGGGTAGTAGTTACAACATAGCTGCACACCTGGAGGACTGTAGCCCATGGTTTATTCCACTGAATCTCTCACCTCAGTGACTTAGGTGGTGTATGAATGAGAGTTAAGTTTATTGTCTTTGCTGGGACTTTTGACATTGGGGTAAAACTCATTGCAGGTGCAGCATCTCCACCCCCACTGCTGAGTTTGTTCAATTTCGTGACTGTTTTTTGTCAGTCCTCTGTCACAAGGGGAGAGAAGGAAAAAAACGGTAACTGGAGAACAGATCAGGTTCCACCTTCTCTGCAGCTGCACCTGATCACCTTGAGCCTGTGTATTGCATTGGATGAGAAACTGAGGCTCACCTTAAATGCTCATAACTCATGGGTGTGACTTGCAGAATTCTCTCAGCCGAGCGGAGGGGGGTGGGAGCAGCGCAGGGGCGCCCATAGAGGTTGGGCAGGGGGATGGTGCTGCAGCAAGGATGAATCTCCGAGGGAGCAGAGGGGCAGGTCTCCAAGAAAGAGGTCGTCAAACCCACTGCAGCAACACACAAACGGCACCAGACCTGGCTGGAAGCCCATTCTTTTCGGAGCTCTGCGCTGATTTAACCCTCTCGCGCGGATGTACTTCAGCGCTGCAGCAGCAGCAGCAGCAGGTCCACGAGTGAATGCAGTTGTCAGCTCCCCCGGCCGCCTCCCCGCGCCCCCAAAGCTTCAGCAGCGAAGCCGGGGCGGAGACGAGGAGCGGCGGGGCCGGCACGGGAGCCGCGCCCCTCCAGGCTCGGCGGCCACCGGGGCCGGGGGTCCCGGAGCTCGGCGGGGCCGCAACACGTGGGCGCGGGCGGCGGGGCCGGGCGGGGCCGGGCGGGGCGCGGGGGCGGCGCCCGCCGTGCCGCTGTTCCCGGCCCAGGTGCTGAACCGGCGCCAGCCGCGGCTTAGCGGCCACCCCCGCCTCCTCCCGCGCAGCAGCTGGAGCAGGAGAAAGCGGATCCGGCAAGTCCCGGTCCCTCCTCCTTCCTCCTCATCCTCCTGAAAGCCGCCGGAGGGAGAGAGGTCGGAGCCGCCGCTGGGCGCAGCCGGCGGGCATGGAGCGGGCGGCGGGGCCGGAGGCGGCGGGCGGCTGCCGCTCGCCGCTTGCATGAGGCGGCCGGGCGGCGGCGGGGAGTGAGGCCGGGCCGGGGCCGGGCTCGGCGGCTCGGGGCTCCGGCTGCTCCCGTAGCCACCCCCCGCCCCGGCCATGGCGGCGGTGCTGGGCCCGCTGCTGCTGCTGGGGCTGTGCGCCGGGCGGGCGGCGGGCGGCCCGCTCCGCTACTCGGTACGGGAGGAGCTGCCGCACGGCGCCTTCGTGGGCAGCGTGGCCGGAGACCTGGGCGTGGATCCGCGGCGGCTGGCGGCCAGGGGAGCGCGGATCACCTCGGGCAGCGGCCGGCAGTACCTGGAGTTGGAGCTGGGCCGCGGGGCGCTGCTGGTGCGGGAGCGCATGGACCGCGAGGCGCTCTGCGAGCTGAGCCCCTCCTGCTTCCTCAGCCTGGAGTTGGTCATCGAGCAGCCCATTGAGGTGCACAACGTGGAGGTGGAGGTGCTGGACATCAATGACAACGCGCCGCGGTTCCCCCGCCAGGATTACCGGCTGGAGATCAGTGAGTCTGCCGTGCCCGGGGCCCGTTTCCACATCGAGAGTGCCCAGGACCCTGATGTCGGCACCAACTCTGTGCAGAACTATCTGCTCAGCCCCAGTCGCCACTTTGCCCTGGACCTTAAAGGCTTCCAGAGTGGCAGCAAACTCCTGGAACTGGTGCTGCAGCAGCCACTGGACCGGGAGCAGAGTGCCCTGCAGCAGCTGGTGCTGACTGCTGTGGATGGTGGGGATCCCCCAAAATCCGGTACAGCCCAGATCTCTGTGCGAGTTGTGGATACCAATGACAACCCACCTGCCTTTGACCGCTCCACCTACACCGTGAGCCTTCTGGAGAACTCCCTGCCTGGCACCCTCGTGGTCAAACTCAATGCCTCAGACCCGGATGAGGGCTCTAACGGGGATGTGATCTACTCCTTCGGCAGCTACACTCCCCAGAAGGTGAGACAGCTCTTCAGCGTGGACCCACATTCGGGGGAGGTGCGGGTTAATGGCACTTTGGACTATGAGGAGGCATCCTCCTATGAGATCTATGTACAGGCCACTGATCAGGGCCCTGTCTCTTTGGCTGGGCACTGCAAGGTGCTGGTCAACATTGTGGATGCCAACGATAATGCTCCTGAAGTGGAGCTGACTTCCCTGTACAGCCCAGTCCCAGAGGATGCAAGGTCAGGAACTGTGGTGGCCCTGATGAGTGTCACCGACCAGGACTCAGGGCTGAACAAGCAGGTGAGCCTGCGCATTCCCCCCGGCCTCCCCTTCACTCTTAACTCCTTCAAGAACTCCTACACCTTGGTCACCCAGGGCAAACTGGATCACGAGAAAGCAGCAGCCTACAACATCACAGTTACTGCTACTGATTCTGGGAGCCCCCCTCTGTCCTCCCAGAAGGTGATCCATGTGGAGATCTCTGACATCAATGACAATCCTCCACGCTTCGAGGAGCCTGTGTACTCAGTTTACATCCCTGAGAACAACCCCCTCGGAGCCTTCCTGTGCACTATTAAAGCCACTGACCCGGATGTCGCCAAAAATGCCTATGTGTCCTATTCTCTGCTAGATGGAGAGATTGAAGGGCTACCAGTTGCTTCCTATGTCTCCATTAAATCCGATAGTGGCAGCATGTATGCTGTCAGGTCCTTTGACTATGAGACACTGAGGGAGTTCCAGGTGATTGTCCAGGCTCAGGATGCTGGGATCCCACCACTGAGCAGCACTGTCACTGTCTACATCTACGTGGTGGATGAGAATGACCATGCTCCACAGATTCTGTATCCTACCTCAACCAACACTTCAGCAGCCCTGGAGATGATCCCACGCTCGGCATATGCTGGATATTTGGTAACCAAAATTATAGCCATTGATGGGGACTCAGGACAAAATGCCTGGTTGTTCTTCTACCTGGTGCAAACCTCAGATCCGGGTTTGTTCAGGATAGAGCTCCATACTGGGGAGATTAGGACTACTCGCAAGCTGGGGGAGGACAGCACACCTACTTTCAACCTGACGGTGGAGGTGAGAGACAATGGAGAGCCATCAATGTCCTCATCAGTAGCCATCACTATTGCTGTGGTGGACAGAGTTTCCAAAATCATCCCTGATAGAAGAAGACACTTTAAAAGCGCAAGCAATTACTCAGAGGTCACTCTTTATCTCATTATCGCTTTGAGCGCCGTCTCCTTTGTTTTCCTTTTCACAATCATTGGGCTTTCTATTATCAAGTGCTACAGATACACTCTGTATGGGAGCTCCTGCTGTGCAGGGTGCTGTACTGTCAGAGAACGGAGCCCTGCTGAATTGTACAAGCAGGCCAACAACAACATTGATGCTAGATTGCCCCAAGGTTTGAAAGTGCAGCCCCATTTCATTGAAGTGAGGGGCAATGGGTCTCTCACTAAGACCTACTGCTATAAGGCCTGCCTGACTGCAGGATCAGGAAGTGACACTTTCATGTTTTACAATACCTGTGGCCCAACAGGAACTACTGGTCCCTCTGCAGTGGTGACTGAGAGGCATCTGACAGGACAAAGCGGGCAGAGTGCACAAAACCTGATCATACTTAGAAATGACTCCATTACTCCTAATGAGGTGAGGCTACCTTGGTAAATGGTCTGCACAGTGTCCTGAGCAAATCCGTACTCAGGCAGAGGTTCCAACTGGAAAACTCACATGAAGCATATTCCCTTAGGAGCTTGCTGACACTCAGCTTTGAAACTTGGTTATAATGAATCTAATCTGTGCCATGCATTTTGTTTCTAGGTAAATACTGAGCCTTTCAGGGTCCAGTTGGTAAGTTCAGTATATGCGTCTGTTGTTCAAGATTCACCTCATTTTTGCAGCATATGCTGTACTGGGTATTGCATCTTTCCCTGTCTAAAATTGCCTGCTGCTCCAGAGTGCTAGGGAATGACACATCTAGTCTTACAGTTTTGATGGGAAAACTCATATTGCAGGAGAAAAAATAACCAGTGATTAGCCTTGAAATCAAAAGGTTCCTTTATGGCAGTTAGGGATGTTTGCTGCTTTGCTGTCTTTGTACCTAAGTAAATCTGTTGAATTTAGAAAAGCATATTATTTCAAGGATCTTGCTAATATGAGCATGGTTTAGTTGTCTGAAAACTGCAATCCCTCCTCTGATAATGTTTGTTCTACCCAGTGCTGCATTTTATGTTTTCTGGCCTGTGACAACCCAGTGACATCTTTGCAGAGAATTACAGCAAATCACCATCATAAAGTTACAGAGTGACAACTTCGAACCTGCTGGGTTGCTTATGAAAATTGTTTGATACCTATGGTTTGACCAGCCATGTGTTAACCTTTGCAATATTTTCCCACAGTGAAGAATTAATGGTTGCTTTATGCTGGCGTGCAGGAATCCTGCAATTGGTGTGTGGTTTGCATGATTTGTGTGGTTTCCTTTTTACACATGTTGTGACTGAACTCAGAAGCACTCACAGGAGAGACTAATTCTGGTGCACAAAAGGAAAATATTGCCATTACTGGGTGTTGTTTCTGTCCCACAATTGTGGCAGCTGTAAGATCAGTTTGTGCATTAATATGTGCTATGCCCCAGATTGGGGAAAGTCAGGGAAATAACTGGTGGGATAGAAAGAATACACAATACTTGTGTATTCTTGCCACAGAAATAGAGCTCATTTATTTATTTATTTCTACTTTTTCCACATATGAAGACGTTAGCATCTTTAGCAACTGCTTTTTGTTGAGCAAAGATGCCCATATCTTAAGGGCCAGCAAGTCTTCCATAAAAATGCTTTTAGAGAGTAATGATCATCCATTCAACATTAATCCATTTAAACTTAATGCACTGTTTTTCTGTAAATCACAGTGGCAGGGTACAGGGGAAGTACGTTTTCTCTTTCTCTGCAGTTTTTGTATCTTAAATTTTTTTTGAGTCTAATAAAATGCCTGGAATGTGTTTGATATAGGAGGGAGTATGAGACATGCTCTATAAGCATGTATGCTTAAGAATCAAAGAGTGAAATACACATTTTATAGCTGATTTTTTTTTGGGGGGGGCGTGCAAGAAGAAAAGCACTAACTGAAAATGGCTTCACTTCGTATGCAAGATGAGCAGGAAATAATTTTAACAAAGAGATTCCTATCACATTTTGAGACTCACTCCATTGAATGTAAGGAATTAGCAAGTTTTGCAGATCATGCAGTGGCAGCAAAGCCAGCTCAAACTTGGAGTACAAAAGCAGAGAAATGTATAGAACAAACAAATGAATGCTGCCTGTGTGGAGTTGTCATCCAAAATGGGAATCAATTATTCAACTCGTTGTGTATGATTTAAACAGAGGTGAAGTTCTGACAAGTTTTACTCATCATAAGCTCTTTTCTTAGGTCTCTGCTTCTTAACCTGTCCTGTGGTAGGACATTCTATGAAGATGTATCAAGGCCATGTGCACTGGAGGAAATGGCTGAATGTAATGGCATTCAGTAATTACTAGTTCCTAGTTAATTACGCACTAAAAGTCACATCTTCCTCCTGTTTCAAGCTCAGCATTTGCACTGAAGATGCATCAATTGCTTAGCAACACTAAATTCTGCATTTTAAGGATAATGATCTTTGTATTATTAGATTTTCAGAGAACTGTGTTTCTCTTTCTACTTAAAGTGAACTTTGAATCAGCCTTTTAGAGCCTGTGCCTTCATTTGTGAGGCATAACAAGGCACTGTTGTCCTTGCACCAGTTTACAAAGTCAGTCTCTGATCTGTGTGTTACTTTTGGAGAATATGAACAGGTCCTTTTTTTTTTTTTTTTTTTTTTTTTTTTTTTTTTTTTTTTTTTTTTTTTTTTTTTTTTTTTTTTTTTTTTTACTTCCACACAGTTTTTGGAAATGGATTTTCTACTGGTTGCTCATTGATGAGGATGAGACCAGGTGAATGGGTTTGCTATGCACAGATAATCACACCTAGGGGTTTACAGCGGCTAATATTTTAAAAATATTGTTTATACAGTGAGAGGAAAAATATTTCCAGGTTATTTGGGATTAATCTTAGTAACGTTTGGGATTAATCTCAGTAACATTTGGGGCAATAAGTCTTAGTTCTTTTCATATTTGCTGATAAGGTCAAAGATGCTAATAATTAAGTTGTGGCTTTATTGGGTCATTAGAAGGATACAGTAGAAGTGCAAACAAGTGCAATAAGGTTAGATAGGGGCTTTTTTGTACCTGGCCAAGTTCTGTCTCCTGTGTGGCTATTCCTTTTTTACTGCCACTGCTGTGATGGTGGAATGGAAGCTTGTTTCTGCAGGATAGCCACTGCTCTGTGCTCATCCTGCTTACCTGCACAGTCCTTTATGGGTTTATAAGTATGACTCAGACCAAGGGTGTTTTGTAAAAGAAGAAATGTACTAATGCAGTTGCACAGAAAATCTTGGACACAGTTATTGCTGTCGGGGCTGGTGATAAGGGTAGCAGTGCAGGGTTAATGGATATTGCTCTCTCATCAGATAACTACTGCAGAGGGACCAGGCAGGCAGTGTAGGCAAAATAAAGGGATTTAAAAAAATACTGTGGCTACATTTCTCGTGCTGTGTGGGTTAGGGGCAGCCTGGACTCCTGTCTTTTGAAAGAGAGGTGCACACACTATGAAGAGGTTGTGTGTGAAGCTGTGATTTTGTTACTGGGCACTGCTGCAGTGATGATCTGTCATTTTCAGGAAGGGTTTCAGTGCTTTAGTCTGGAGTCTGTTTCCTCATATTCCTGTGAAGATGCTGAATGATGTCTGGGTATTGTCTGGTCCTTGGTTTTTCTTTTCATCTTTCCTGTCTTGTTCTTACATCCTGTGCAGTTAAGCTCATTTCTTGTGTCTTGCATCTCATGACAGCCTTTTCCCTTCAACACAGGAAATAACAATCAAACCAAAATGTTTTAACAGGAGTTTTCTGTCCCAGAAGACAGCCTGGCACATTCTTAATGAGGAGTGGGCAGTCAGGATACTTGATAGAACTAGACATAAACTCCTTTCTATTATACATTTCCTTGTACCTTTTTTTGTGTGGAGACACATGTGGATGAAAAAATATGATGTTTCATGTATTTATCAGAAATAGAGTGTGTTGATCTATGGACACTTTTAAAGAAATTGAAAAAAACTTCACATTGATGGTGATAAGATGCAGGAGATCCATTGGAGTTTTACAGCTGTTTGCTCTGCTTGTCTTTTTCTTTGTATTTTTTGCTTCAAAACCAGCTTGATAAACACATGGAAAAAAGAAAGCAACACTTGAGTTGAACACATTTTGATGCTGCTTTAAATGCAAGGATGCTTTGAAGTGTCTAAACCTAGTAACCCCAGAGCATTGTTTGCAGCAGTCTGTCCAGATTTCTCTCAGAGGATTTAAAGGTATTAATGATGGAATGTCTTACAATCTCAGTTCAAGAACTTAAGCCTTTAAGAAATTCTCCAGCCCTGCTGACATTGAAAAGGTTAACTATAAATGTTTGTTCTTTTGTTTAATGGCAGTGTCTGAACCTGCTCGGCTAAGCAGGGACAGTTCTCTGAGCTTCAGGGCAGTCAGGAGCTTGGGTTCTGCTGTGCCAGCAGAAATCTGCATCCAAGATTAACCAGAGATGTTTTCCTTCTCTTGGAACTCATTAAATGTACTTTACAGAAGCACTTGTCTGTTCCCTTCACCTCAGCTTTCTCAGAGTTAGGAATGAAAATGAACACCCCCAGACTTGGGCTTTTGAATTACACCCCTTTCCAGTTTCCTTTTTGATATCTTGAAAAATAAACATATATTTAAATAGTTTGTTCTCCACACCAAGTTAATTCTAAACATTTACAGAAGGAAAGCAGGAATAGAAGCCTCTGTTTCCCTACACCTGTCAGCACTGTCTCTGTGCTGACAGATGTGAGGAAAATAAGCAGACCCTTGTGTGGTCAGGGGTTTTAAAAGGCTTTTATTATTGCTTCAAAGCAGATACATGTGATAAATATACCTTATGTCATTCTGTTGTGCATTTGTGTGGAAATCAGAATGAAGCAGGATGCTTTTAGGAGTCTCAGCATCTGGTAACTGTTTGTAAATATTTGATTCACGCTTCTCTACCTCAAGCAGGTTTTGTTCTAGCAAGCACTGAAATGAAAGGTAGTGTTTGCATTAATCCATTGAATATGGGATCACGACAATGTTTTAAAAAATTAGAATTTCCTCCTACCCCAGGGAGAAATTCTTACTGTATTAGGTAAAAAAGAGAGCTGAGAAAAATTTGTAAAAATACATTTTCAACTAAATGTATTCTCCACAAACCAATGAAATGATTCTTCAGTTAACCCACTTGAAAACAACTGTGTGACATTTTGCATTAGCATTCTTGCTCCTAAGATGGCTCTGTTTTATGTTATACATTCACATTATCAGATTTCCCAGTGGGGCTGTTTTTTTATGACTAGTAACAATAATGCCTGTGGTTATGTGGTTGGCAGAATGTGAGGCTGGTGCCTGGAAAAAGCAGGAGGAGCAAACTGGTGGGATGAGGTGTTCACCTGGGGCAGTGACTTCTACAGGCACCTGGGTAGATTTTGGCTCATCTCACACTATGATGATGTGTGCTGTAACTGAATCAGAAAAAGCAGCTGATGGGGGAAAAAAAAAGAAAGTTTGGTTACTTCTGTGCTGGATCATGGGATTTCTTTCACCTACTGGCAGGACTGCTGGATTTGCTACATGACTTCCAAAGATCTCTGAGGGAAGTGGCAAGCTGAAATTACCTTCAACCTAGTAGAATGTGCTGGATTGTGATAAACAGAGTCTTGTAATGAGCTGGGGAGGTAAAAGGAACAATATTGTCTTCGTCAGCATTTTGTGACATAGTGAGAATGTGGGGATTTACAACTGGGAAGCTTCCAGACCCCTTCAGAGCCTTATTCCTCTTTGTGCTCTGTCTGTGTACTCACACTTCCTGCTCAGCTGTGCCTGGTCCTGGTGGTGTTGGTTTAGGGCACAGTGCACATCTCACAGCCCAGTCTGTGATGGGGCTTTGCAGAGGAGCTGCTGTGCAGCCCCCTGACCCCTGGGACTGCCTGAGGACTCAGCTCTACCTTGAGAGCACAGTGACCCAGTCCTGCACAGTGACTCTGTGCTGTGGGACACACCTGGCCCTGTGGCAGATTTCAGGGAGTGGTCTGGTGAAGGTGGACTGTTCACAGCCAGAGATATAAACCAACCCAAGCCTGTAGACTGTGAATTCCTGGTGGGTTTCTAAGAAGCAGCAGTGCTGCATCTGAGCTGGGGACAGATATTACTGAATAGATTTGCTTCTTCTGCTGTGCTCAGCTTCTGTTACCAGTCATGCTTTATTGCTTTTCTAGTCCAGTCTCATTTAGAGATGTATTGAAACAACTTTTCATTTATGGCCAGAGAAACTAAAAGAATTACAGCCTGTTGCAGAACAAAAGAGAAGCCACTTATGCTGACAAAACAGAAATTTCACTGATTTTGTCAATTGCAGGACACTGACTCTTGGTAACACAAGTGTGGGACAAATGTGCCTCTTGCTGAGCTCTGAAAATACCCAGTGAAGCAGCAAGCACATGGTAAAACTGTGTGAAAATAGGTCTGCACAAAGGCAAACTGCTGCCCAACTGCTTTGTGCTCTGCTTCTTCCTGTAATGACTTCTAAAAGAAGTCACAGATATTGATTTTTTTCACAGTTAAAAAATCCCAGCCCCTGAAGGTCAGTTGTGGCAATAGTTCCACCTCCAGAGTACATTTTTCTCATCCTGTGTTCCCTCCTTCCTTCTGCTCCTCTGGGAACAGCACTGCAGCCCTTCCTAAAGAGCCACAGGAAAGAAAGAACTGATTGGGAATAGCCACAAGATGCCACAGTTTCTGGATAGTAACCCTTGAAAATTCCAGTTTCCCAATTTCTCTTATATTGACATGAGGAGTCTTGGTCCATGCATGTGAAATGAAAAATTGTTTATTTTCTAACTGATGGGTTTCTCCTGCCACCATCACCCATTTAATACTTGATGTCCATTGCAAACACAACATGAATTTTTGTCTTCTAGCCAGGAGTTGGAAAACTCTCATCCAAAAACCAAAAATCTATGTACTGTGAGTGAGTGGTCATTTTCCTCTTTTCTCACTCCTACCCAACTCGTGTCAGACTTTTTCAGTGCTTTCATGCAATCTCATTTTATCTGTGTTTTGTCTGGGACTGTGGTAAGATTCCTCCTCCTCACATTGCCTACAAGCCTGTACATGTTAGTGACCTGCACCTCTCAAATTGCAAAACAGAACAAAAGTCCAGTACTTCCTCTGCTGTAAAAAAACCCAGCAGAAGAAAAGATGAATCTTTTGGTGTCAGCACCTTTCATACTCAAGAAAGGCAAACTCAGGAGAGGATCTGATCAGTGTGTATTGTTCTCTATGCTCTTTCATTGACTGTTACTACGTGGTTGACTTTAGAGATGCTTTGACATCCCTGGGACTGGGGCCAAAGTGGAATTAATAAGAAAAGACTAGAACCATGCATAATGGGCTTCTTGTCAAACCACTTTCTGCTACACTCAGCAGAACCTGAGCATGACAGAGAACAGGGGGCTAAATGGGAAGGAAAATGCTAGCACAGATGTTTAATGTGTGGTTGCAAACAGGAGCCTCCTTCCTTTTGTGTAGCTCAGACCATAAGGAATACTCGTATATGCATCATCCAAGAGCACCTCAGTATTGAGTGATGCTGGACCTGGGAAGTGTGGTGATAGAGCAATACTGTAAGTTGTAATTGCTCCATTTTTGCTTGAATAAAACCTATTGATCCAGGGGAAAGCATACGCCAAACCTCAAGAGGGAAGACAGAGTTGGCTTTAAATAATTCAGAACATTCAACACTTTCTTTTTCTCTTTCAAGTAATGGGGTCAAATTCATTTCTGATCTGCCTCCAATAATTTGAAGAGAATTAAACCATTACTGTAATTTATTATTTGTGTGATTGGCACTGTGCAAGACACATCAGGAATGAATGTAGTCCATTACATTTTTGGATATAAGTTCTGTCTTTGAATTCCAGTGCCTGATCTTAACCATTCACTACCCTATCACCTACAGAATAACGTTTTTAGTATCCTGAGAAATAACCTTGGTATGTCCTCAGGGCTTAATTTTAAGAGACCTGAAGTTGCACTCATTGGCTGTAGCTGAAAATTACAGTGATGGTCCCCTGACAATGTGAAAACTATTTTCTGGAGCAATTTTTGATCAACGGAGGATTTCTTAATTATCTCCTTGTTTAGCAAGTCATGCTGCAGCACACCAGCATATGCTGAGGTTTGTTGGTCAAAGGGTATTGCTGGCTACTTTCCCCTTCTACCTTTTATACCCTCTCATGAATATGGAGAATCTAATAGGTTTTGGTATTATGGACATGTCCGTCCTTAATAAAAGACTTGCTGCAGTCTGCAAATCTGATACCATCCATTGCAGTCCCCTGCAGAACACTGAATTCCAGCAGAAACCTCACTGCCTCACGTCCCCCTCACAGGGAGCTACATTTATACATATATTCAGTATAGGAGTTTGAGTTTCCTCACCTTATCAGGTAAACAAAAAAATGAATTTTCTGGATTTTTGATGTTGTTTTTTACCCTATGCCCAAAATGCTGATGAATGTATGAAATAACTTTCCACCAGTTTGCAGCATTAAATGTTGTTCCCCAGAGATCATCTCTAGCCAAAGGCCTGGGCATGCAGACAAGTTTATGGCAGAGACACTCCCTGTGTGCCCATTTGAAAGTTTCTTTTTGTAGATTTGTAGAACGATTTGGCAATTCACAAAAATTAAGTGTATCCATATAGGCTTTTTTGACTAAATTAGCCAGATGCAGATGCTTTTTAGCATGTTTTACTGGCACTAACAGCATTGTCCTGGACTTTTGTTTCTACAGCCAAAACACCCCAATCCGGACTGGCGCTACTCTGCATCCCTGAGGGCAGGAATGCAAAGGTATGTGTGGTGTTTCTCCAGAGAAGGGGAATTCTGTCTTTTTTCTTCTGTGAAAGTTTCTTCTGATGCCCTAGACTGATGATATCTATGCTGAGATGGAAAGCACCTGAGTTCTGCTGCTGTCACTTCCAATTACCACGTGCTACAGATTCAGTCTGACTTGTATCTTGTACTGTTATTGCACTGCTGTAGAGCTGTGCTTTTCTTTCTTTTTACCTTCTCCTTTTGTATCCATTCACTGCCAAGACTTAATTGTTCCAATTATTGAATCATTCAATTGTCATTACATACTTTTTGTTTATTTTAAAGCTCCCTGTAATCATCAGTGCTGATGTTTCAATAGGCAGTCTGCATTTCCATCTTCTTTTTCTCATTACCATAAAAGTAGCTGCTCCTGCAGCAGGTTTATTAACCACATGGTGCAATCAAGAAGATTAATACAGTTGAAAGGACTTTTTGAAGATGTGAGATGGATTTTCAAAGAAGGAAAAGTGAGGCTTTTGTCCAAATCTCTTTAGACATCTTTGAAAATCTGCTGCCTAATACCACAAGCAGTCTCTACTGTAATTTACTACTCAGTACACTTGGAAAAAGAGAATTATACTAAAATTGCATCTCTAGAGCCTAAATCAAACAGTATTTTTACTCTCCCTGAGCAGACTGGAAAACTGGTTCTGTGTTCAGGTGTAATCTGATGTTATTATTAAGATTCCTGTACAGGTGTAGGTGCAGTTATGAGGCTGCAGCCATTCCTAGTGGCATCACAAAGTGTAGGATTGTATGGGCTTCTCAAAATTGTTGGTGCAGTGGTGCTGTACCTTTATCCATTATCCACAGGGCTGAAGAGTCTTTATGAGATTGAAGTCCAAAATTCAGTCACACTGTGCTTCTTGTGAGTGAGGACACAGAGTAACTCCCAATTGATTTGAGATGCTGTGTGAAAAGGAATCTAAACCTCAAGGACCAAAAGCAAAGGAAGACAGAGCAAGCTTGACTTTGTGGCCTACTGGGCAAGCTGATTTCTTTCTTTTATATTCCTGCTGTGACTTTCAATTTTTTTTGTGATCCATAACTGCAAAATCAATGAACAGTCTGGGGAGCAGGATACTGAAGAAGAATTCTGCCTACCCAAGCACCTTATCTGCTGGTCCTGAGTCAGGCATGCTCTTGTGGATCCACATTCCTATCTGTACAAAGTACAAGATCTTATCTGAAGCTACTTGAACAATTAATGAAAAGTAAGAGCTTATTTTAATCCCACAAGACTAATGGGGCCTTTCTGGAAAATTGTACATGTTCCTCTGCTCTCACATCAGCAGCCCCTGTCCTTACCTGAAATCTCATGTTCTGAGCCTGTGCCCTGCTCAGTTGATGGTTTCCATAAAATGCTGATTTTTCATAAAACTTGTAGAAATTTGATGCCTTTGATGTCTGCCACCTTTGGATGAAACTGGCCCTTAAGTTCAGCTGGAAGTGTGAAGGGGGGTGTGAAGCCAATGAGCAGAGACAGGGACACAGTCACAGAATCCTGTTTCTCTTAAAGAAAAGCATATAAATATCAGGCTTAGCTTTGTATTAAAAACAGCAGATTTTTTCTTTCCCTTCCATGTAAGGTGCAAATTGGTGCTTTTGATGCCCAGTGCTCATGATGTGATGATGTAAAAAATGCTGTATTCATTTTTGCATTTGAAAAAAATCTACTTCTCTTCCTGAATTGCTCACAAGAAATGTGCAGTAACCAGGAAGGTGGGGTTTGTTAAATTGGCATAATGATAGAAGCTCAGAACTAACTCCACCAACTTTTTAATCATTTGCCCAATATTTCTACATCCTAATAGCAAAGATGTGTCACTTCTTTATTAGTGACTCCCAGTCAAGGAGAGAGAAGTATCCTGCAGGTGTTTTTGTTTTATAAGTTATTTCACAACTGGGTTTTTAGTAAATAATCAAAGACATTTTTTGCAAGTCAAAACAGCTGCTTCTCATGCAGTGCTGTAGGAGTAGCTGCATAGTGACAAATAGCTCTGAATTTTGAAGAGTAGCAGGAAAGGGAAATGCTGTGAAGTCCAGGGCAGAAGGGAACTGTATAACCCAACTGTGATATTTGCTTACCCAGTGCTGTGCATATGGAGGAGGCAGGAGTCCTGCGTGGAGGACCAGCAGGGCCTGAGCAGCAGTGGCCAACAGTCTCCAGTACTACAGCAGGTAAGGATGGGAAAATCCAGAATATTTGTGAAGAACTGATGTTAACTGCATTAATTAGCCTTCTAATGCTGCTATTTACTTTTTCCTCTATTTTACATCTCTGAGTGAAGACCCTCAGATGAGCTCAGCTGGTCAGAGCATGGTGCTAATAACCCCAAGGCTATGGGTTCAGTCCCTGTAGGAGATATGAGCCATTCACTTAAGAGTTGGACTTGATGATCCTCGTGGGTCCCTTTCAACTCATATCATTCTGTGATCTGGATATAAAGTTCTTGTAAATTAATCTGTGGAATCTAAATAGAGTGGAACAATAAAGCATAAAATACATCTTTTTCTTAACTCAGTTTCAGATGAGCACTGGAGATAATAGTCCCTGATCCAGCTTTCACCCTGCTTTTGGAGGTTACTGGTTTGTGTAATGGAATAATGGAATAATGGTTCAGTTCCGATGTGTGTATTCAGGTGTGTGTATTCCAGAGCTGGTTTGCCCTTCATTTCAAAAGAACAGTAAAACTGGGCTAGGAGCTTATCAGTTTTCCCTTTGTTATTTTTACAAAGCCACTAAGTCTCTTTGAATGACTCTTCTCGTTTTACTTTTCTGTGGTGAAATCAGACCTAAATTTTTGCTAGCTATTTTCATTCACTAACACATGATTATGGAAACAAAAACATTATTTATTTGTCAAAATAATGACAAAAAGCATGGGTTAGAATGTAGCTTAATTTACTCTGTCACTGTCAGCTTCACAGCAGTCAATAAGAATTGGCAGAAGGTTCTCATGGAGTTTAGGGGGGAAAAAAATCACCTGGATGTTTTGCAGTGCAGACAAAAAAAATATTCTCAATTTTGGTTTTGGAGTAGGACTAATATAGAGACGTAGAGGAGCATTAAGTCACTGTTCTCAGCCTTGTCGAAACTAAGTTGTAAACTCAGTGGATGCCCTGTGAGCCCTGTATGGCAGTTCCGTGAGCACTGTCAGTCAGGAATTCAAATGAGGAGTGATGCTCATGTCACAGAGGCAGCTAAAGGGCTGGGAAGTGGGGTCTCCAGCAGCAAAAATTATAATTACTTAATTTAATTTTTTTTGTGCAAACCTTTCTTTCTATTTAAATGGGAATTTCACCTGGGTAAAGGTCTGAGGAACAACCTGAGGATTTGCAATCACAGTTACAACATCCACAAATTAATGGAGCCCAGCAAAAGCTGAGCTGGTGTTGCAGAAGGGCTGTTTGCAGAAACAGATTTGGAAATGAATTTAATATATAATGGGGCCCTAGGCTATGATCACCTGGGGTTTGTGTGCCCTTCCTCCTGCTGCAGGCCTTGCAGGAAGACACAGCCTTTGCAGAATCTGAGGGGGGTGTGACTGTTGAGCTTGCATTTGAAAATGTCACAAGAACACTCTAACCTTTGCAAGGGCTTCCCTCAGGCTTTTGACTGTGCTGATCATCCTTGACTGAGCACTCAGTGTATTGCCTTATACCCAGTTCAGTATGGATACAAACATTCTCCCAGGTGTTTCCTTGCTGGTGCTGCCAATTTCCAGGCACCTGGATGTAAGTGCAAAGGTAGGATGGTTCTGCCATCTGAGGAGGTCCAGTGGCATTTGGGTCCCAGAGCCCTGTTCCACTATCTGGAGTTCTGCTTGTTATTCTATTTTGAGTCTTATAATTTTAGGCTTCCTTTGGGAACCTGAACATCTCTTTGTTAGAGCAGCAGTAACCCTTGGCTCTTATTGCTGCTTCCTTCCACGACTTGTGAGCCACTTGTGCAATGAAGCACAAAGATTATTTTGTTTTGTCTTTGTCCACTCCCAAGGGATTTGTGACCCTGATATTACATTAATTAGACCTTTCTTCTTTTTTTCTAATGGGTTTCAGATAATATTATTCTCCTTTGTAACCAAAAGCTTTAGATGTCCCTGACCCTTAACAGCAAACAGGTGTTTCATGGAGAAATCTCAGGATTAATGGTTGTGTTAGCTTTTGTAGCCTCAGTAACCCATATATTTAGCAAATTACTACCACTGCTTTAGAATCCTGCCTGTAGTTTCCCAGAGATATCTCTTTCAGCACTTCTTTCCTTTATTGGTTTTGGTTCAAGACCTGTAATAACACGTCAAGTGTTAAATCAGTATATCCTTAATTCCAAATACATAGCTGAACTCGAACATCATCACATGTTTTTCAGCAAATATGTGTTACCCATGCAAAACTTGGTCCTTATTGGACTGACAGCATTCTCATTAACTTTACTGAATATTTCGTCCATGCAAAGAATGGTGAATCTGGATGTGGCATTTTTTAAATTGTGTTGGCATCTTCTCAGGCACCAGCCCAACCAATTGTAGATTTGCAGTCGGGAAACTTCTGGGTGAGGTGGGATGAGAAGGTTGAAACTCCCTCTGGCTTTGAGTTTAGTTCTCTGGGGCATCTTTTTAGTCCCCCACATGCTATATATTAAGATCAGGGAATGAAGACAGATTTCTCATCTCTGCTCTATGTCCTTTGGCAGTTTTGGCAATTCCATCAGACTTTAGATGACCCCTAACCTGAGTGAACTCTGGTTTTTTGATAACTAACTTAGAATCAATGGAGCTTGGTTGGCAAAAGTGGTGAGAGCTCGTAACAGAAACTAAGATGAACAGGAATTTTGCTCTAGACATAAAACACTGACGATTTCTGAATAAATCAGACTTATGAATAATTCAGAGCTTAGAGTTAGTAGGCATTAGACAAATCTATGTGTATTTCTCTGTGCTGGTGGTTCCAATCTACAAAACAGAACTGGTGTAATGCAAATGCTTCACAAAAGCAGTGTAAAAATGCTTTCATAGCACATGTAAGGCTCAGGAGAACAATAAGGATTTGTGATGAAAAACAGTCAGAGAAATTTCAAATCCTGTATTCAATGTAGAGTTTATATGTGTGCAGTAAATAAGGCACTGGGCCACACACCATATGTAGAGAGGGCAAAATAAAAAACTTCCATTCAGACAGCTCTGTAAAAGATGAAAGGATCCCATGATAAAATCTGCATCTGAAATTTTTAAGTGTGTAGGTGAAGCCGTGGGTGAAATACTGGCACCTCTGAAGTCCATGTCAAATAACTCATGGACTTTCAGGAAATTAGGATTTCAGTGTCTACCCTTATAAATACAAGGGACTGAATTAAGATTGCCTAGGCAAATGCCATCCTAAAATACACTAATTTTGTACTTCTGATTTTGCTGTGGTAACATTCTTCTAAATGTATCTGCTATTTCTTTTCCTTTTCTCAGGGAATTAGCTGGATAGGAGAGGTGGTAGTGCTGGTTTAAAGCTCCAACAGATCCATGTCCTTCCTATGCTGGGGCCCCAGAGTTGGATGCAGTGCAATTGTTTTAAGAGAGCCTGTCTGCACTGCCTGGGCTCTCCCAAGGACAGAAAGACACCAAACAGACCATCATGGACTGGTTGGGAGCACTGCAGGAAGAAATTTTTCTCTGTGAGGGTGGGGAGGCCCTGGAACAGGGTGCCCAGAGAAGCTGTGGCTGCCCCATCCCTGCAAGTGCCCTGGAAGGCCAAGTTGGACAGGGCTTGGAGCACTCTGGGATAGTGGAAGGTGTCCCTGCCCATGGCAGGGGGCTGGAACAAGATGATAAATAAGGTCCCTTTATACAAAACGTTTTGCATCTCATCACCCCAAATCTGAATCTTTCAGCATTGTCCTCTGAAGTTTGTGTCTCACAACTTTCCTTGTTTTATTCAGTTTTTCCTGCTGTTTCTTACTTCCTGCCTGTGACCTTCTCACACGTACCATGCTAGCTAGGGATATTCCTTGTCCACATACTCCTGGACTGCCCTGGGTTTACGCTGGGAACTACAGCTCCTCTGGAATAAATTTGTATTGCTCTCACAGGAAGGTTCCTGCTGCAATCACCTGGAATGCAGACAAGCTCCACTGATGGGGCATGATATACAGAATAGGTTATGAATTCAGAAAACTAAATGTGAAGCAACTGCTAATGTGTCAAATAAGCAAAATTTCCTGAAAAGTCGAGTCAGTCTTCCTAGTGAGTTTTGTACTGCTGTTTTGGGGTAGGGTGCTGTAAACAGAATGACTGTGGGAAAATTGAAGAAAGGACAGTTCTTGTGTGGATTTTAAGAAAAATGTCTGAATTTCTTGATAGGGAAAGAAATCATTATAATTATCCACTGTTAGTTATGCCATTCCCAGTTCTCTGTTTCACAGAGTAATTTGCATGTCAAGCAAGTAAATCCAATCTGAATAAGAATATTAGATTTGAAAGAGATACTTAATTCCAATGAAACTGTGAGAAGGGCCCAGATGAGATACAGGATGATAGTGCAAGAACAGCTCTGAGCAGAGAGGGAGGGCATGAGAAGGGAGACCAGTAAAAATCTTATATAGAAAGGTGAGCACAGAGGATCTGGTAGAGAGAAAAAATTGGGAGAGATTCTAGAAGGTCTGCAGGAGGCAGAGAGCCTTGAGAATGGCACAGTGTCGATTTTTAAGTGACTACTGAGCACAGGTCACTGGAAAGAAGATTGGCACCCTGGGGTTGGGTAATAGATTGTGATGAGGGGCACAGAAAGGTGCACTGCAGTTGTTCTTTTCATGGAATACCTATCTGACATTGTCTGCATCTTTGAGTCCCTGCAGCATCAGCACAGAGGGAATAAAGAGTGTGAGGGGGGATTGCCTCTCACTATTAGAACAGACACTGGTCTTGACATCAGGCAGGAGAAGCTCACAGGGTCCCACAGTACTGTCACAAAGCTCCTGGCCACTGAATTAGTCGTCTAAAAATCCGGTTTAAAGAAAAAACAGCCCAAGAAAATAACTCGGAGAGTGATGAGACCTAAGTTGTAACGTATTTCATATGATATAGCTTTAGCTGTAGCTGTAAGTAGAGGACAAATTCTTCCTAAAATGTCAGTGAATTTCTTTTCTTCTTCAAATGACCTTCCTCATCTACAGAAAAAGGGTGTGATTAAGACTCATCAAGCAGTCACTGCAAAGAATGTGCAGGTGCTGAAAGGGCTGTTTCTTTCAGACTGTTAAAGGTTAATTTACGAATAACAGCACTGCTCTGGCTTAGCTTTAGCAGTTCATTGATTGAAGCTATAAAAGATAATAACTAATTAGCAACCCAGAACAACAAAACTGGGTTCTTGGTTTGTTGCAGAATGCTGCAGCTGTTTAAAATGGAAGAAGCTAGAAAAGGCAGCTGTGCATATCAACACCCTCTCTTTATTTTTTAAATTGATAACTACTTTTCTATGGAATTTCATGATTCCAACCTTCAAAACCAGAAATATATAGAAAGCCAAATATCAGCCATAAAATTCATATCTTTAGTGGTCTCAGAAACACTGTGATGATATGTGCAATATTTTAAAGAACAGAATAAGGGAAGTACAGAGCAGCCTATTTATGTTTCTCATGAAAATTAGTCTTCAAATCAGTGATTTAATAAATTCCCAAAATGGAGGTCCTAAGCAGTTCCTAAGAATTCATAGGAAAATATCACAGAGATTTGGTTCACAGCCTCTTGAATAATGGAGAAAATCATGCCCTTAAAGCACACTGAAGTAATTATTTGAAGCTGCAGTATCTATCAGCTCAAGGGAGTCTGGGGAAGGAAATCATGCCAGCTTACTTGTGTGGATGCAGTGCAACGACCTAAACTGAAATAGAAATAATCTGCAAGGGCTATATAAGGCTAAATCCCTTTCTTTCATTTTACATTTAGATTTTGGTCACTGAATTCTCAAGTTAATTCCAGCCAGTTGCTGAGACCTTCAACATGATGTACAGTGCTCAGTTTTGCCCCTACCCACAGAACACTTTATTCCCAGGCCATTCCCTGCATACCTCCTGCTTTTTGGCTTTCCACTTCTGTTTTTTACTCCATTTTCACTTCCTTCTTGTAACCTATTTGGTTTGCCAAGTATGTACCTCTCTCTTTCTATTTTTTGTTTGTTTGTTATTTTCCCTTTATGTAATGATTTTGGTCTCTTCCTGCTCATCTGTCCACTGTCTCCCCTCTGTATTGTTATTTCAGGAGTGTTGAAATGTAGGTCACCAGCTTGGCCCCACATCACCTTTTCAATATTTCATACTGAACTAAGAATTTTTCAGGGATAAATGCTTCTCATTTTGACAGCCTGATGGAAGCTGGAGAGGACTGAGAATTCCAAATGCTACTTGGACTGAAGAAAAGTATTTTGAAATCAAAACTACTTTTTCAAAAGAACATGTCAAAAATACATATTTTTATGACAGATGCAGCTTGACATACTGATCATTATTTTTTAAAATCTGATGATTGTTATGACCAGGAACTCATCTGCCTCGCCCCATCCAAACTGTGGTGGAACCAGCACTTTGGGCTTTCCATATTTGGAGCCAGGACTGGGTAAATTAATGGGTTAGTTTAGATTTCTGTTCAGCTGAGTGAGCAAAGAGAGGAGGGGATGATAGATGATATCATACAGAAACTGCAGTCATGACTTGGCTAAAGTTAAATTTACTTTCTGTTAATTTATTTTCCTTTTAGCTGCAAAACCCTCATGACTCACCTGAAATACTGTTTGTGATCTTTATCAAGGGGTCCATTATTTTTCAACAGGGTGTACCAAGTAAATGAGATGACACGGGTGAGAGATTTAACATCTTAGTCCTTGAAGGCTCAGGGTAAGAAAAAGAGGATAGGACTCATCAGAATTTGGAAAAGGCTAATGCTGGAAACTTCTAAATTGTGTGGTCCCTTTGACTAAGAATTTGTGTTAATTTGGACTGTCAAAGAAAATGGTCTTGGAAAAGTTTATATCTTCATGTACTATGGATAATTCTTGATTTCACCTGCTGCAGATATTTGTGAGAAGAATTCCCCTTTCTCATTAGGCCCAGAATGCATTTGTGCATCTCATAATTTAGTCCAGTCTTTGTGTATTTGCATCCTTCCCTCTGGATTAGGACCACATTTGTCCCTGACTGGAGTCAGTTGCTGAATTTTCCCAACTGGAGATCAAGTCCAATTTCTGATCCCCAAATGGGGTGATTGTTTCAATACAGATTCTTAAAGGTAGGACTGATAGCTCCAGCTGACATGCAGATAACCCAGGGGACCTGCAAGATTTCTGAAACCAGAAATGAAATACGAGTAAAGGGGGCAAAAGGCTAGAGGTTTTCTGTGGCTGAACAACACGAAGAAAATCTTCTGAAACTGTGGGCAAAAGCTGCTGCAGCTCCAGACTTCATTTTAAGAAGCGATACAGAGATTTTACGTAAGCAGTTTATCTGGCTATAATTTCTATATTTAGGCACTGGGAGAAAGTTTAATAGCAATAACTCCTTGTTTACCTAATTCATGCTTTCCCACAATAATCTTTTTGCCTCCTCAAAATGGAGGTTAAATTTGCACTTAAAAAATAAAATATTTCTCGTAACTGAGCAAAAAAATAAAAGGGGGGGGCAAGTATAACATTTGCCAGATGATGTGATTAGTTCTGGGACATCTGGTAGGAAATTATTTTATAAATATAATAAAGTCGGATTTTCAAATCTAAGATACTTTTTCACTGTCCGTTGCTTTAGGCACATGGTTCTTTGTGATCTTCATAACAATAGCAGTGAGTGTGCCTTGTCTGCCTACTGGTAATATTTTGTAGCTACACAGAAGACATAGATTTTGATTCCTGTCTTTATTATTTTCTCAGGAGTTTCAATAAATAAATAGAAAAAATCACTCTCTTGCCACTGTACTACCTTGGGTTGTGATCTTGTCAGAACTTATAAACCAAACAAGTATTTATCTGGTCAGTACTTCAGGGAATTGATGGTAATCAAATTGTTTCCACTTGAGGTTACAGCTGCTTATTTTTTCCCTGTTGTGCCTCGCTTTTGTGTGCATGGTTTGGGGGTTGTTTTTATCTCTTTCTCTGCTGCTGTGGGCTTAATTTCATTCTGTTTAGATTTTTTAAAAAGAAAATATACTCAAGTAAATGTTAAAATAACCTATGGTATTTATGATCCCAGATGAAGTTTAACCCTGTTATCTCTTGCAATATACAATTCACTATCTGGTAGAAAATAGATGGATAAAGTAAGGATGTTTCTAAGTAATCGTAAGAAATTCTGATCTGGAATGTATTTATACTGCAAATGGTGGAAGAAGAAAAGAGGTTGAGGGAGTCCAGACCCCTCTGTGATATTGAATCTTCTCTTAATGGATGTCTGCCTGTGTGCAGCACTTTGCTGTACACAAGGGTCATAAATGTATTTTTCATGTGTTTATTTTTGTAACCAGGCATTGCTTCAGCATCTGTTGTTAATGTTGCAGTGTGGCAGTGCCTCTCAGGTCAGATGGTGCTGCACAAAGCCCACACAAACAGCAGAAGACAAGCCTTGCCTTAAGGAACTTGCCACTGACATGAGCAGGGCAGACAAAGTCTGGGAACACAAGGGAAAGGACATGTTCATTATCCTGGTTTAAAAAGAGGAAAAACAGGGAAATTAAAATTACCCTTGTCGCAGAATGTTCTAAGGGGATGTTGATCAGCATCCACCTGCCCCAAAATGCTCTCACTGCAGCAGGAGTGAATGAAGAATAACAGCATGGTGAGGCTGTTTTGGGGCTCTCCTTCCCTGCTCCTTTCCAGCCTGCTGAGCCATGCAGAGTCCATTAGGTCAGGACTCCCAGAACATTGTGCAGTAATTGCTCCAACCCTCCTGTTTCCCTGCAGTGCTCACAGGCCCTTTGCCTGTGAAGTCTGACCTTTAGCAGCTCCCAAGCCCTGCTTTTAAAGAGGCAAGCAGAGGCTGCTTCCTGTTCCTCTGGGCCATTGGAAAGAGACTCTCTACAGGAGCACAGTGACAGACAAGGGGGAATGGCTGCACAATGACACAGTAGGTTTAGATTAGAAATTAGGAAGAAATTCTTTCCTTTGAGGGTGGTGAGGCACTGGCACAAGTTGCCCACAGAAATTATGAATCTCCATCCTTAGAAGTGTTTGAGGCCAGGTTGGATGGAGCATGGAGCATGGAGCACCCTGGGATGGTGGAAGGTGTCCCTGGCCATGGCAGGAGGTTTGGAACTGGATGATCTTTAAGGTCTCTTCCAACCCAAGCCATTCCATGATTCTGTAATGTTTCTTGTGAACCTCTCTGATCTCTTGACTGTACCCTGGTTTTGTTGAGACTCCAGAATGGAAGAGGGCTGATCAAGTCAGAGAAAGCAATATGTGCATGTTTTTCCAGCACACATTCTGGCTATTTATGCATCCTTGACCTGGGGATGCTGATTTTACTTCTAGAGCTAAACCCTGGAATCATTTGGTCATTACTTGTGTGCACTGGGAGGGTGTAATGAGAGATGTAAAACAGCAATAGCACCACACAAAGGCTTCCCCTTCATTATGGGGATTTAATTCTTAGAAAATCAAGGCTCTGGCTGTGGAGGAAATGAATCTGAATGCAGCTTCTCTGCTCTTGTCTTATATTATTACAGTCAGCCATCCCTAAAAGCATCCCCTCTTAGCATGCACACGCAACTAGCAAAATAAATAGGTTGATTAGGAAGGAAAAAAAGCCCACACCAGAAACCCTTTGTGGTCTTGTGGAAATTGTTCCTATGTGTTTATGCTGAGAAAAAGTGTGCTGCTTCTATTTGCACAGGTGGATAAAACAGGTTCAGGGAACACAAAGGAGATTGGTGAAGCCTGGATGTCCCCACTCAGCCTGCAGTGCTGAGCTCAAACACCAAGAGGTGACCAGAAGAAACCAGTTAACAGCAGCAGGTTATCCCACAACAAAGCTGTGGAGACTGGAGCTAAAACAGAACTAACCAAGAGTGGTTTGAATATGGTGAAATTAAATTTTTTATATTTTTATTGAGTTGGTTACTAGGATCAGGACAAGTGCTTCAGAAGAATGAGGGTGTGGAGTGGCAGGACAAGGGGGATTGCCCTCAAAGAGAGTAGGTTTAGGTTGGAGGTTAAGAAGACATTCTTCCCCGTGAGCGTAGTGAGGTACTGACACAGTTGCCCAGAGACGCTGTGGCTGCCCCATCCCTGGAAGTTTTCAAGGCCACATTAGATGGGGCTTGGAGCAACCTGGGGTAGTGGAAGGTGTCCATGCCCATGGCAGGGGGTTGTTACTGGATGAACTTTAAGGCCCCTTCCACCCCAAGCCCTTCTACAAATTGCTGTTTGTATCCCAGTTCTGTCTCATACCTGCCTTGCATGGCTTCTTTTTGGGCTCTTCTGAAAAGGAGATTTTGAAAAAGCAGGATTTGTTTCCTGAGAAGCAAATCCTGTGCCAGTGGGTTCACAGACTCTCCTGTGGTGTGTGTGCTGTCCTGTAGCACGGAGTGAGGTGGGATTTGAGGGGCTGCAAGAGGAATTCAAACTCCATTTTCAGGTCAGACCTCAGGTGTATAACACTGAAGCACAGGGAAAACTGGCTGCTGTCCTGGCTGGGAGTGGCGCTAATTAGATCCCTAATTGTGCAGCTAATCTCCTTAGGCTCACTTAGACAATTAAGGTCAAGAGAGGTCCTCTGCCCTTCCCTCTCTGCATTTATCCCTGTGGTTACTTGAGCCGGCCATGGGATTTTGCCTCAGGTTACTCCTTCTTATCCTGTAACCACACCCCCTTGGCCTAGTGCCTGGGCCTTCGGATGGCTTATTCTAGCTAAATTATTCAAACCTTGGAAAAAGGAACAGTTATTTCCAAGATGCAAGGTCTGATCTTCAAGTAATTTCAGCAGTTTTCTCATATGCAGATTTTTAAAGCATTGAGAGGCACTTGAAAATCCAGAACACAGACTACCCTTATAAACAATCAGGAAAGCCATGAGCCTTCTTTTGTTCCTTTGATTAAATTTTATGATATTTTTGTTCCACATCATCACTGGAATGTGGTAGCCGAGTTTAAAGGAAAAATGTTGTAAGACAGAATAAAATGAAAGCAGTTTTGACCAATGGCAATGAGGGGAAAATGGCAAAATAAATATTTAACATATTATCATAATACCAAAAAATTAAGAACAAATAATTCCTCCCCCAACTTTTCTTCAAACCCTGCATGTAGACCTTACAACTTTGCTTTTAAGAACCAAAATCCAAACTGGAATCTTCTTTACCAAGGAACACCATGCATTAAACACAGCGCAGGATTTGAGGTTGCAAAGTACATTCTCCTCCCTCCTGCTCTCTGCTTTTCACTGTCTCCTGCTGCATTTGTGATCCAGTGTGCTCCAGGAGCAAGAGACTTGTCATTTTAGGGGTAAATCAACTTGCACACCCGTAGTAGTGTGAAGTGGTCATAATTAATAACTACAGCAGCTGAATTGTCCACACCGCACCATTTCGGACCACTCCTCTTGTCACCTCTGACAATGGAAACAGACAGACTCTCATGGTAACAATGCCCTTTCCAAATGCCTGGGGTCAAATGTCTTCAGTCACATGTAGAGGATAAATTCTTTCAAAAACCCTGGGACTGCAGCATGCAGCATATCAGCAAGAGGAGTGGGCCAGCACCACCCTGCTGATTCGGTTTCCAGGTGATTTGTTCTCTTTAGTTACCATGTATAATGTCATCTCTTCACGGGGAAAATTACCTGTTCTCAGTGGATTATTATCTTGCTGCAAATTTATGCTAAGTAGGTAGCAGAGTCTCCCACATGTGTATCTGCAAACTAAAGAATTAAAATAAATTAATAACATTAGTGTCAGATTATGTGCTTCATTTATTCCCAGACTTCAGTTAGGAGAAATAAATCACCATGAGGAACATCACTTTTTGCTTTTAATTGAACTGATTTTCTATGGGACAAGAAAGGTGGCAGAGTTTCTCCAGGAGCACAAATGCTGGTGACTGCTCTGAGTCTCTGCCTTTTCCCTTCTGAAGAGTGCAGACAATAAAACTATGGTTTAGTTAGACAATAAAACTATTTTCAGCTGTGAAGTCTGGAGACAGAACAAAGCACATTTCTGTTGGTCCACACTGTAAATCAGTGCCTCCATCCTGGTGCACAGGTTTCCAAACTGCAGCTGAACCTCTCCAGAAGACCTGTAAATGGAAAAGAGAACTGTTTTACTTCTGGGCTGACGGGCAAAGTAATTTGGGGATCTTAATCCAGTTCCCCACTGGCAACTTGCCACATCGCAGAAAACACTATCACAACTGAAACTAATTGGCAGCCCCAGCAGGGAGGCCAGTGGGTCGTGCAGACTGAATCCATGCAGGTCAACTTCTGATCTTCTCTGAGGCATGTTGGCTAGACAGTGTGATGGAGAGCTCGGAGCATTTCTGCCAGCTTTGGAGCTTTCTCAGTGGAAAATAAATTCCCAGCCATAAATCCTGATGCTCCCAGTGTTTATTTCTTGGTGCATTTTTATGAATCTTGAAATGATATGCCAAATATAATTTTAAAAGCTCAGTGCTCATCAAGGTCTAGAATTAACCTCATTATTCTTGCCTGGTTTTTCTCCTTTTACCACTCACAGATAGCAAGTTTTTGTAACAGACATTGCAGAAACTGCATCCGAGTCCTTCATAGCTATAATGTGAGGTCAGCTCTGGCTTTGATCTTCTTTGATGATAGCTTCATTTTAATCTGCAGATTCTCCTTTCCATTTTTTTCTTTCCCCTGACCAATTTGATTAAATACTAGTTTAAGAGCTCTTCATAATTTTTTTATGGGGAATAAAAAATCATCAGAGGATGGAATGTAGGTAAAAGTAAAATGTAGGTGTTACTAATCTACCAGTCAGCCTCAGATTGCATTTTACTTGTGCAGTAAAGGAGAGAGGGAGGCAGTTAAGGATTCTGAAGTCTCTCTGTGAGAAGAGCTGAAGCAACCCTGTAACTGGTGCTCAGTATGAAACCACTGCTGAATTGGCCTTCAGAGTTGCTAGGAAACCAAAATACAAATCCCTAGTCTGTAACACACAGATATCATGAGCATGACAGATTTTTGCTGCTGTTCCTCTTTTTTTTCCCCTTCCTTGGTGGAGGATGGTGAGAAGCTGCACAAACCAGTTTGAAGAAAACAAGGAAGCTGATTTCTGTCCTGATGTCAGTAGTCCTACCTGCAAGTGATTTTAATTTCTAGAAAGAGCTGTGTTTCAACTTTAGGAAGAGCTTGCATGCATTTCAGGGAGATTATGTGTACTAAATAAATGGCTTTATGTAGTTCCCTATCAGCTTTTACCTGTCTTGGTCTCTTCCTGGAAGTGTTCAAAGCCAGGTTGGATGGGGCTTGGAGCAACCTGGTGTAGTGGAGATGTCCCTGCCCATGGCATGGGTTTGGAATGAGAGGAGATTTAAGGTCCCTTCTAATCCAGGATATTGTATGAAATCTTGAGATTTTTGTTTTGTTTTGTTTTGTTTTGCTTTTTTCTTTTAGTTCCTGCCATATATTCCAGTCCTCTATCAAATCTCCCCTGACTACAGAATTAGCTGGTTCAGGGAATTGCTCTGCCTGAAGAGGCTTGTGTAGGCTCGAATCTCAACTCAATTAGTGCTGCTGAGAACTCAGACTGGCACAAAAGGGGTTGGGGATACCACAGACCCAATGCCTGGAGCTGCATATTCAGAACAAAGGACTGGTGTGCTTGTAGAGAATCAGACTTGTGAAAACAAGGCAGCAAGAGGAAATAACTGATCTTGTAGAGTTGATCAGAACAGATGATGAAAAGCAAAGAAAGATAAGGACTTTCATTGTTTGAGTAAGTAAAACACAAACAATGAAAGAGATACTATGTCTAGGAATAATAAAGCATTTGATAAGGGGGTTGAGAAGTATAGTAACCCCCTGAAAATATTATTTCTCCTAAAATTTGTTGGGTCTGAAGTGTATTTATGAACTACAATGTTGAATAGAAATCTGCTTGAAGAACATAGGACTGCAACACTCGATACATCAAATTTAGAAATTACAGATGAAATGCAGAGGAGTTACAGTTAGACAAGAAACTAAAAATCAGGAAAAAAAGAGATGGGTTTTTGGTTCACCTTTAGTCTCCTGTGGTGTCAATGGCAGCATCCCAGTTGGTCACACAAACCTCTGAGCTCAAGCAAATTCTGGTGGAGAGAAGGGATTTGTTACTTTTAATTAGTCATTTCCTTGAGCAAGTAATTAAAGAGGTCAGCTGAACTATGTTCACCAAGTTCTTTTTTCACTGTTATTCGAGTAGCTTTATCATCACTACTGGAAATGCTGTTTTGCAGCTGAAAGTGAAAATGCCCAGACCCATGACTATAGCTTTTGCCCTTTGCTGGGAAAGACCAGCAGTGATACTGGATATGGAAAAATATTTACTTCAAGTCTGGATGCAGCAGCCATAAAACCATGCAGTCTTAAATAAACCAGGTACAAGAATCCACCTGGTAATGTGGATATGTAGGATGAAGGGGACACCCATGGCAGGATTTTGCAGACCCAGACTGCCCCAGTAGATATCCTCACCACAAAGAGCTGCCAGGCATTCAGCTGCCATCTGGGCAGCCTGATCAATGACCAGTTCCATTTCAGATGGATTGTGCTGCCAGCTGCAATATAATCAGCAATGCTGATGAGCAGCAATACTAGATTGGAGAATGTGACCCAATGGTGTATTAATGTTTGATGGCTGGTGGGCAAGTGCAGGCTGTGGGGAAGAAACCCACTAACCATGAGACTGTTATTTGGAATTTATCCCAGCAGGCAGAGTCACTCTTGCATGCGGCTGCAGTGTTGCCTGAGCATATTCTCAAGAGAGAAGGGAGAACTCCTTTGTGTTCTTCCTCCCCTTCCCACACCTTCTAAGAATGTTTCTAAGAGGAAGCTGGAGTTAAAACAGAGTTTGACTGTTTCCACTGTTCATGAAATGAAATGGCCATCAGATGCAGTAATACCACTGTAGAAAGAACAGTGTGTGAAGAAGGGGAAGTGTTATCTTCCTTACAATTAGAAAATAAATCCACAACTAAATAATTCTTTTAAAATTTGTGGGTAAGCTGAGAATCATCACTGGCAACCCATTGATAAAGTTGTCAGCTATTTCCTCCATCTGAGGACAAAGTGACCTGCCCAAGGCAGTATTTCCTGGCTGTGGTGCCAGGACTCTGTTCTGTCACACTGAACTATCTGTCTGTCTTTGCCTCAGCTTTTAGGAGGCATTTCTGGGAGCAAGTATTTAAGGGCATTAGGGCTTGAAAAAAAAAAAAAAGTCTTGGTATATACAGACAATAGAGGAACTAGACATCTAAATAGCACCCACTGCCACTGAATTACCATTTATTTAGACAGATAGCAAGCCCAGAGAAAAATCCTCATATCATAACCTAGAAGTGTGTGTAGGGGGTATGTAGCCAACTGGAGTCCTGGAAATGAGGGAAAATCTTCCATGAATGTTTATCCATGCTTTCCATAGAAAGTGAGGCTACTCAAGCAAGTGATTATTATTCTCCTCTTACATGGGCTGACCAGTCATCATCTTACCTGCATCTGCTCCTATTAAAAACCAAAAATACAAGTTGTGGTGAGGAGACTCTTAATTGGAGACCCCAATTTTTAAATTTTATTTTTGGCTCAATCAGCCCACCTAGTTGATGTCTTTCCAAAATGATAAGCAGTGCCTAGAAAGCCAAAGATTTTTTTTTTTCTCCCAAACATTTCATCAGTCTTTGATACTACTGCTTGGGATTTAGGTAAGATGCTGGTAGATTCTGGCTAAAGTGGGCAAGATTGCATTGGGTTCTACTGTTGAGATACAGCCTGGGAATTGGAGAAAACAGTAAATAAATATTTGCTCTGCCATTCTGAGTTCATGGCAATAACTTTTCCTTTGAGCTGTGCAAAGCATTATACTTGAGAAAATCCTGGAGAAGTAATTATTACCAACCCCATGTACAGAGCTCAGTAGTTAAAGATCATCTAACTTTAAAAAAATTAAACTTCTTATTTGTTCTTTCTACATCATTAGAGTTGTGAGTTTTTTTCTCCCTTTCCCCCCTTGCCCCAGCTTTTTCTAAAGCCATAGAGATTATATATTTGATTTTGTTTAATTCTGTGATTATGTAATGCTGGAGCAGCTTTTGAGCTTTCAAAAACTCTAGCAGCCATCACGTAGCATGCACAAAATGAGAGAACTGGGCATTCTGTACTTCAGAGTAATTATTGGTAAAAAGGGGAGCTGTGTTAATTCTGTGGTATTAATTTTTGTGAATATTTTGTGGCTTTTGGGAGCCCAACTACTCACATACTGTGTTACATTAATAGTTAAGGTCAGCTCAGATATTCAGTGTTTTACTCTTGGAACTGGCAAATAATTGTTCTTATGGAGGAGAGCTTGCTTTCTGCTCTGCCATATGCTGAGTTTTTGGCTTTCTGGTCTGTGTACAAAGTGCTACTTCCCCAGGGGAACTGAGGAGACAAGAGATGGTTTTGGTTTGAATGGCCCTTATTTGATCTGCAAAGTGGCAGCTGTTGCAGGGTTTTTTTTCCATACAGAAGACGTGGTCTGAGACTGTGCAATTCTCATGGCAAATATGACAAATATACAACATGAATTAAGGTAAGTGGAATATTTGAGTGTTGAGATCAATTTAGTTTTTGTAAAAGGAAACAAATTGTTGCACCTGGCAGTGAGGTCTCCTGTTTGCTACACAGAACAGGTGCTGGGCAGAAATTCCACCTCCTTTGCAGACCTGCTTCATCTGCAACCTGGAAGAATCCAGGCTTGCAGCCACTGGCTAATTCTTATTTAGGTGTTAATAAATCTTTCTTTCTCTGCTGAGGTTGGCACCACCACTTGACAGAGACTCATCACTTCATAACATGTGTCCTGGGAGAAATAAGGGGCAGCAGTGTCTGGAATCTGGAAGGGAAAGCTTCCAAATTGTGCTAATTAATAAAGTTTTTGAAATACAGATAGTGCCACGCGTCTGGGTTTTCAGAATAACTCCAGCACACCTTTATGCTGAGACAACAATTTGAATGTACAAACAGAGTTTCCAGATGAGAATGTCACTGCCTAATCGGGAGAAACATATTCAGGTCAAGTGCCAGATAGAGTTATGCAGGATAACAGTGTTGGTCCACACAGCCTTTAGGGAAGCTGCATAATCCTGAAATACTGAAAAAGAATCCAGAATCTGGTGCACAGCTTTGAAGGAAGCCATCGGAAGATATTTTTCTGTCTTGCAGACCATGATTATTGATTACGCAGTTCTGTGATTCTCAGACACAAACTCTTCATTGACTGGAATTAGATTTATGAAGGCAGTTGCTTTCTCTGCAGCATGTTCTCTTTGTCACAGATGCCTGGGTAAGGGAAAGCACCTGTTATTAAATGCATGATGGTGTAGAGAACAGGATGGATAAAAAGACCATGAAATTGTATTAGGTCAGTCCTATGCTGCCAATCCTAAACATTCAAAGCTTCAGCCTCAAGTGACTTCCTTTGGTTTGCTTTCTGGTGTGTTAACAGCCAAAATTCACTTTTTTAAGGTTTGGCGTTTCTTTATTCCCATGTGAATCCTGAGATTCTCACAAAACTGCTGATACTTTTAAAATAAAGTGACCTGTCAAGGTTGAACGGATATGACAAGATTCCACGTTTCAAAGACTGGAGACACTAAAATCCCACATAGAGTTTTCTACCCCACATGGGGAGAAAAACTACATGAGAAAATCCAGGCTGTAATTTATGCTCTTTCATTATTTAATTGTGTTTAAAATACAACAGCCATGAGGGAACAAGCTTGATTCCTTTCTCTGTGTGTTAGACTATGGTACTGCCACCTGCTCAGCGTTTTTCTATCTTAATGCAGCTTTTCTTACTGAGCCCAAAGCAGAATTACCTGGAGGAGCAGCAGAAAACCTGCAGAGCTTTGTGATAGAGTGAGGATTAGGAGGCAGGAAATGGGTGATTCACTCTGGCTTCTGAAGACGGGCATGAAATCAAAGCTGCAGGCAGGAGTGGGAGCGATATTTGGGAGGAGTATGAACTGATTCCTAAGTTATTTATAGAGGGGGAAGAGTGGGTTTTGCCTTAAGAAAGCTCTGCAGGTCTGGATGCAGTTGCAGACATATTTGTACAAACAGGAGAGTTGGGGTGGAAGGAGAAACAGAAGATTTCTGCTATGTCCTTGGATTAATGAGTTTATCTGAGCTTCCTTAGTAAGGGTGAAGCCACCCCACTTAGCACCACTTGCTGTATTTTGGTGAAAGTCTGAGGCCCTGAAGAGAGCAGCTGAGCAATTAACACAATATTTTCAGTAGCTGCAAACAGTTGTTTTGTTGTCATATTATTGGCTTTCCCTCTCACTTCTTTCTTTGTGTTCGTATCTCTAAAAAATATGTGGCAAGAAAAAGCTCTGGGTCCTGCAAAAAAAAAAAAAAAAAAAGAGTAAAGCCATCATAATTAATTGTTGTCAATTGATTCTCTCAGATATGAAAAGTTGTATCCCTCATATCAGTAGAAGCATAGAATCACAGAATGGTTTGGGTTGGAAAGGACCTAAAGCTCATCCATTTCCAAACCCCCTGCCATGGGCAGAGACCTTCCACTGTCCCAGGCTGCTCCAAGCCCCAGTGTCCAACCTGGCCTTGGACACTTCCAGGGATCCAGGGGCACCCACAGCCTCTCTGGGCTCCCTGTGCCAAGGCCTGCCCACCCTCACAGGGAAGAATTTCTCCTGTAACCTATTTTCCCCCTATTTCAGTTTTAATCCATTCCCCCTTGTCCTATCACTACAGTTCCTGATGCAGGGTCTCTCTCTGATGTTTGCTCTTGAGCCTAAGTATTTGTCCTTTCTCCAGGTATTGTCCCTGCCTGAAGACTGACACTTAAAGAAATTGGCAGATCGGCTCAAGCACAGAGATAAAAATCTGTTTGCCTGTTCACTGAGTTGTTTCGATAGAGATGCAAATTGGGTGATTGCTGAGGCAAAAATGGTCCATAGCTGCTTGTGGAAAATCTGCAGGCATGATTATCTTGTTTTTTCGAGAAGGGGTATTAAATATTCGTGCTAGTTTCAGGAGATATGCACACATGTTTTTGGATATGAAATTGTGTGCGTCCCTGGTGAGTAGGATGAACTAGATCAACCAGAGCATTTCAAAGCATCCTTTTGCTGTCTCTCCTCCTCGGTACAGAGAATATCTGCTTTGACTGCACTTCCTCGAGCCTCGAAGCCGCTGCAGAAATTCCAGCCACTGAGCAGCTGCGTGTATGCTTGAATGAAGTGTGTGCTGTTCCATGTGTCAGCAGGAAGGGATATAAATAGAGCTTTTTTCTCCTTGTTGTCATGGTCTGTGTTTCCGCTGGCTACCCCGAGCTATTTCTTCTTCAAGTCTGGTGGAAAGGGAATACAGTGATGTTTGGTGCTGCAGTTGTGGATCATAGAGAGCATATGAAGCAATTTAAGGGTTGCAGCCATTTACACCTAGAGCTCAGTGGGCCAGGGCACATCAGGATTAATGAATGGCAGCTCTTGCTGCTGTCCAGACAATTTGGCTGCAGAAGTTTTGGGTTTTTTTAAATTTTTTCCCTTCCCTTTCCAGTGAGAGAATATATTGAAATAGCTGAAAAAAATTTCCATTTTTTATGGAGCTGTCAGGTTGTACAGTGTGAGGATGAAGCATTTTTGGCTTTGTGCTCCCCTTCTGACAATGTGCCAGTCTTCACCTTTGCAGTGCAGTTGCCAACTCAGACATCAAAGCTGAGACCTGACTCCACAGTCCAAGAAAAGCAAGGAGCCACTGGAGAGGGTCCAGTGGAGGCCACAAAGATGATGAAGGGTCTGAAGCATCACTTTGATAAGGAGAGACTGCAGAAGCAGGGCCTGTTTAGTCAGGAGAAGACTGAGAGAGGATCTCATTGATGCACATAAATATCTCCAAGGGATGTCAGAGGATGGTGCCAGACTCTTTTCAGTGGTGACAGGACAAGGAGCAATGGCCATAAACTAAAACACAAGAAGTATCAGCTCAACATGAGAAGAACTTCATTACATTAAGGTGGCAGAACAGTGGAACAGGCTGCTCATGGAGGTCAGGGAGTCTCCCTCTCTGGAAACATTCCAACCTCACCTGGACATGTTCCTGTGTCACCTGCTTCAGGTGCTGCTGCCTTGGCAGGGGGGTTGAGGTGGATGGTCTCCAGAGGTCCCTTCCAATCCTAAAAAATTCTGCGACAGCACCCACACAGCTACTTCCAGATACAGGGTTGATAAAGTAAGATGCCCTTTCCTCCATCACATCACCTTTTAGTGGTGGGACTAAAAAGATATTGGGAAAGTAGACTCTGATGTGTAAAATTTAGAAGTCAGTCACCACCTCAAGAATTGCAGAAACTCAAAACAAATGACCCAGTTTTGTATTAGTGTGGACACATGTAATACACACAATTACAACAGGAAAATGAAAGTGTAAAGTTTAATTCAGTTTTAAAATAGTTTTAAAATATTCTACAGGTGGATTCCACCAGATGGCAAATTAAAATTCTCTTTGAAGTGAAGATTCAAGAAGCAATAACATCACCTTTTAGCCTTTATGAACACTAAGATTTTTAAATGTTTCTATTCTTTGACAGCTCGTCCTAGTTACCTGAGCATATGACACATTTCCTGGAAGGAAAATAACTATGCTATCAATCCAGATACAGTCTGTCCTTGATTTTTTCCCTGCCTATTCATTTAAACGGATCACAAGTAAAAGAAATTTTCTCCAATTTAACCAGGGTAGGATTTTTTCCTAAGTCAGCCTCCATTAAGCAATAATGAGGAAACAAAGTTAATTTCCCCTTCTTTGCTCTCAGATACCCATTTTACATCCATTACAATCAATGTGTAATAATTAATTTCCCAGATTTGATCTTCCTGTTCATATCAAGCCAGTTCTTCCATTTTTAATATTTCCTTCAGAAAAGTGAAATGGAAGGAATATTAAATAAATAAGTTTTGGATGTTTTACTACAACTATTTGAGCCTTTCTTGAAAGAGAGTTCATTAACAAATGAGCAGTGTTTAATGTAAAGCATCATTTTATGTGGAAAGATAAGTCTGAGCCATTTCTCCAATTGTTCCATTGAGAGAACAATTCTTGCCTTGATGCATGACTGGGGATATAAAACGAAAATCAAAATATTGAAATACAAAGCATATAATTTACTAACTTTTACACTGGGATTATGAGTGGTCTGTTCTGAAATGGTTATAGTGATGAAGTGAGATAGCTCTACCCATTTTTTTGTGTATTAGACTTCAAAGAGCCTCCCAGAATTAATACTCACCATCTGATGAATATTTAAGAAGGTGTAGTCTAAGAGACAAGTCACAAAGGCAGCTGCAGCTGTTAAAGTGCCTTTTGCAAAATCCATTTCGAGCAACTGCCAAATTTGATCTTAGCTTTACTTAGGTAAATGTACCTTCATATTCTCTAGCTGTGTATCATCCCCCCATAAGTTTTCTTTTCATTAAGTTTATTTTGTTTCAGTATTACGTGGTCTTTACAGCACATCACTCAGCAGTTTGTGATTTCAATTTGTGTGACCAAGTAGAGTACCTGACCAAGCTAGGAGGTTCATAAACACATTTAAATGGGATTTTAACAACCATCCGAAGCTGGGGCTTGATATTTGGTACATTTGCATGCAGAATTACATTTATAAAAATGCTTTGAAAAACTAATTCATCATATGGTTCAGTTTTGAGAGGACACCTTTAGCTGCAGCAGAAGACAAACAGGAGGTTTGGCTCCCTGGTCCAGCAGGTCCAGACTTCCAGAGCAGACAGGCAGGTTCATCCCATCAGCACCAAAAAATCTGCTTTAAAGAGTTAAAGGCCCAGATAATTCTCAATTATCATAACACCTGGATTTACCTACCCCTTGAGAAAAAAATCCTCCAAATGTGGGCCTTGCAAGCACTTGAAAGAGCAAAACTATTTCTGCAGTAGGAGAAGGGATGTGGGGAGTCTTTGCAAGGTCACCTCCATTTTCTTCTCGAAGAATGTTTAAAGGATTCTGAAAAAGAGAGAAATTATGTAGCGTGCTTATCCAGGGGGCTTATCATATTGTATTAGCACTTAGTCATCACATTTAATTAAGATTCCTTTTTAACTGATGTGGAATATTATTAGCTCCATTCATCCCATATCAGTAAAAAGGGATAATAATGGGATGTGATGCTAACAGGAGATGATAGGAAGCTGCTAATATGACATATATATTGTGGAAGGGAAAGAGTGCTGTGACTGCCAGAGTCTGTTTTGAGGCCTTTGATGTCTTCAGTTTTACAGCCCCATTTTGTGGAAGGTATTACAGTGACAGACATCTTTTAGGGCAGGTTGCTGGCTAACAGCCATGTTGGAGGGAATCAAAATAGGCATTGGTTAGTATTTAGTTAATTGGCTTTCAGAGGAGAAGTTTGCAGAGGTTTAGTGATGAACTAGTCAAAGTAGGTCAGCTAAAGGATTTTGTAGGTCTAAATTAATTTTGTTTATCTGTATGATATAGTTTACTTTTAATATTATGAAATCAGCTGGGGATAACACAATCAAACTAAATTAAAAATTAATAGTACCCTTTATTCTCCTTCATAAATAGAGAAAAGACCAGTTTCAGGTTTCATCCATAAACTACTGGTAAAATTATCCCTTTATTTGAGATCAGAGCCAGAGGGAGCCAGGGAACAGGTGTCAGCTCTGAGGTTCTGAGCCACCTCCAGCCTCTGAGAGACAAAGAACTGCATTTCCCACTGTCTGAAGCTTTATGTGTTTGGGGGTTTTTAAAAGAATATCAAAGCAGAAAGCTTTACTCTGTAATCATCTGGCCTGGAGATTGCAGTGGGTTGGGCTGCTGGGGTGAGAGCCCAAGAGGAATGATTGAAGTCTGTAAGTTAAACACAGAGGATGAAGAAAGAAAGAAAGAAAGAAAGAAAGAAAGAAAGAAAGAAAGAAAGAAAGAAAGAAAGAAAGAAAGAAAGAAAGAAAGAAAGAAAGAAAGAAAGAAAGAATTAACTCTAAGACCATTTCTCATGTCTCCCAGCTCCATTACTATCCTATCCTCTCCAAATGGTGAAGCTTACACATTCATTCATGTTTAAAATAGATGCCTCTAAGATCACTGACAAAAATGTGTCCCTTTTTCTTTCACTACCGCTTCAAGCACCCAATTAGTTGGTTAAAATTAGATTCTGCTTTGAAAGGCTAAAATTGATGCTTCAGGTTTCCATAGTTACTGTCTTTCTATTAATTGTGCTCAGTTAAGTACTGGGGATTCTCTCTTGCTTCTCCCACTTGGTTTTGGGGGCTGTGCTGGACTCTGCTGTTTGTGCACCTTTGTTACATTACTATTTGTGTAGTAATGGGCACTGTGCTCAGGTGAGGGTACCTGTGGAAGGTTTTCAAAGCATAGAGACTGTTAATTGATAAAGTTTTGTTGAGGGGAAGCAGGAGGGAGGGACTGAATTCACGTCAATTCTTTTAACAGGGGTCACTCCCCGAGATGGACACAAAAACCCCCAATCTAAGCCTGTCCAGGAAATCACAGAATCACAGAGTCATGGAATGGCCTGGGTTGGAAAGGACCTTAAAGATATTGTTCCTACTCCCCCCGCTGCAGTGGGCAGGACACATTCCACTGTCCCAGGCTGCTCAGAGCTCCATCCAGCCTGGCCTTGGACACCTCCAGGGATCCAGGGGCAGCCACAGCTGCTCTGGGCACCCTGTGCCAGGGCCTGCCCACCTTCACAGTAAAGGATTTTTTTCTAATATCCAGTCTAAACCTATTCTCTGTCAGTTTGAAGCCATTACCCTTGTCCTGCCACTCCAGGCCCTTGTAAATAGAAATCCAATACTAGAACATTTAATCCTGTCTTCCTTCCTTTTAAGTAACCTGAGATATTCCTTCTTTGGGGATCAATCACAGCCGGGCTTTGAGATGGGTGCTGGGGCAGAAGGTGGCTGTAGGCAGGAGTCCAGGTGGATCCTGAATCACCCCATAGAAGCAGAGTGGCCTCCAGTGGCAGGAGATGCCTGGAAAAAAAAGCACGTCTGTGCTCTGGATTCGGTTCAGCAGCGCATCCAGCAGAGAGCAAGGGGAGGAGGGGGCTGGCTGGCTGCAGGGCACTGTTACAGGCTCCAGCAGCAGCCAGGAAATGCTTCCTCCTCTTCACCTTCACAGCAGGATTTATGATGCTCAGTGAGCCCGTTGTCTGTCACATAAAAGAACTTGTATGTTAGATTTATTTTTTTAAAATTTAAATTTGACAGAAGACAGTAACCAGAATTTGCTTTCCATAATATAATTTAAGCAGTGCACAGACACGTTTTGTCCTCCCGAAATTCAGGGCTTTGTTTTCTGCAGTGTTTTTTGCTGTCTTTACAATATTTCATGTCCTTATGTAACAGAGGCAAACCCCACCCACAGCAACAGCCTCCTGAAAATGGTTCGAGTGCCATCCCCACTCCTGGTCACATACAAAAGACGTGAGCCACGAAGCTGAAGATCTTTGAAGATCTGACTCAAAGTCCATCTTTTTGGGATGTGTTACCAAGCACTTCTAAAATCAGCCTTCAGCAGAGGTCTGGACTTCTGCTTGCTGCTCTAGTCATTCAGTTCAGGGCATTTAAGGACATTTAATTAGGGCATTTAAGCTACATAGCACCTGGTTTGACATAATAGCAAAAAAAGCCTTTCCTTTGTGGTATCCAGACCAACCCACCACAGATCTCAGGGGAACATTGTCCTCAGGCACTGCCCACACCCTTCCCAGGTACTGAAGGGCAGAGTAGTTCCCCCAGCTCCAATTTCCATTTTCCTGCATTATTCACTGCTCTTCACCTTACTGCTTGCATTAAAACAAGGCAGAATGGCTGGTGCTGTAACTGCCCACCCTGCATTAAAAGCACATTTATAAGATGAAAAGAATTCTGGTTTTTTTTTTAATATATATTTTTTGTTTGTTTGTTTGTTTGTTTTTGGGTTTTTTTGTGTGCGGGTGGTTTTTTTGTTGTTGTTGTTTTTGTTTTTGTTTGTTTTTTGGGGGGTTTTTTGGGGGTTTTTTTTTTGGTTTTTTGATTAAAAACAAACACTGTGAGCCTGCAGACATAGGAAAATACCCCCCCAAATGTATTTTTTTAATATTGCAGGAGTAATGTCTCTCCAATCACCTCTTCATGCAACACAAACATTCAATGCTGCATCCCTCCAGGCCCAACATTCAATTAGAGATAAAAAGATGATAAGGAACACCCTGGATGTGTGCACATGCAGTCTCAGGGATGCAACAGATTAACCCTCAGTTTGGGGAGGAAGGGTTAAAATTCAACCTGTGGGAGCAGGGCTGGGCATAAGTACAGCAGTAGAAGGATATTACCTGAAAAAGTCGGAATTTTTATGGGAATAAAAGCATTTTTTAGCCAAAGAAGAGTGAGAGGGGTTGCAGAGCCCATGCTCTGCGGGAAGCCATTTACCCTGGGCTGTGTTCTGGCCACAGCAGGCTGTGGTAGCAGGCAAATCAAATTATGCTTTCACATATCTCAAAGTGTGCTGGCAGAGCTATTGGATAGCTGAGACAATTCCTTTAATGCAGCTATGTAAGATTGGTTTTTTATAATGAGGTAAATAATCTCTGTTTGAATTAATTGTCGGTGTCAGCGTGGCCAGTGTGAGCTGGAAGTGACCTCAGTGCCCACCCCCTGCTTTGTGCTGGATGTTGGAGCAGTAGGGGGTTACAAATCTCCCACAACATGTGTGCTATAATTACCCTCTTTAATGGTACTGACTTTAAACCCAAGCACTGGATTAAAGCTACAGGCTCCTTGGTGGGAACAAGTTTCCATTTTGTTCATTCCTCCTGGTTCATTAATGCAGAGCAGGTCAAAGAGATGGGAGGGCAGAGGGTGAGAATTATTTGGATTTTTGTTTAATATTCCAATTTGAAGAAGTTATTAGAGATGGCTGGGATTGTTTGGCAAAGGGATAGTTAAACTGCTTCAGTTTTGTTCTGATTGAACAGTTTTTTTGTCTTTCAGTTCTATTTCTGTCATCTTATCATGCTGATGATGGATTTTTATTCGCTGCTTTTTTATTTATTTATTTTTTTGGATTGAGTTTTTGGTTTGTTTTATTTTTCAGAAAAAAAGAGAAAGATTAAATGGGCTTTTTAATCCCAAAAAGGCTTAGGGATGATCAGTGAAGCCAGAATGTCCGCAGAGATCCTCCAAATGACACAGAGAGGGTTTTTCTGTGCATGCTGTTTGCATTGGATGTGCTGTTTCAGACTCTTTATCATGGTGAATATTCATTAAGCCTGCCAGAGGCAGAAGCTGCAGTCAGTACAGCATCAGCAGAGGAGGCAGGGAAGAGAGAAATCAGGTTAATGACTAGCTTTCCCTGCAATTTGCTTCCTGCTTATTGCCTCATCTCAGTTTTAAACAAATTCATTTAATTAATGTGTTTTGCTGCTTTGACCTGCGGACAGAAGGGGCTGTGATTAATGATGGGGTATTCCGAGTCTTACAGTGGCTTTAGCCTGCATGTTCTGCTGTCTAGAAAAAGAGCACTGAAAAATATTTCCTTTATATCTAATATTAATGGAAGTTTCTATTTACAGCTTTTATCTAAAATATTTTCTAATTCCATGAGCTACCAAAATTTTAAAGGCAGGGACAAAGTGGTGAGTGGGGAGGGGTGGAACAGAGGGAAAACAAGCTGCTGTCTTGGCTGAGCACGTCACACCGTCAAAGATGTCTCTGCAGGCAGACAGAGCTGCACAGAAATGCTTTCCTCTTCTCCCCCTTGAGCAGGGGCACATCTGTTCTAACATGAGTTAGCCCTCTTCTGACAAAGGTTCTTTGAGAAAGCAGCAGAGGCATAGGAGGGAGAGATGTTCCTGACACTCAGGATATATGGGCAGCTCGCATTATGGAAAGTGAGCACCACCTGTTCTCAGTAAACACCAGATTGGAGCTGTGGGGCTATGCAGGGTCAGGGGAAACCATGTGGCCTCCCCAAAAGCAAGAAAAACGTCAGTGAGATACAAGCTGCAGGCCTGATGAGATAGTCCAGACCTGATGGGATATTGATTCCTGGGCTGAGTGATGGGATGTTCTGTGAGCAGACATTTTGCCCCAAATTTATGAGACATCTCAATTTCAGACTGTTTGTACCCATCGCTCAGCATTACCTTTCAGCTTGGATGGTTTTACAAGCTGATGAAAGCCAGCCCTTCAATTGAGTGAATTTGCAAATTTCACATCTGAAAAGACAGCACCTTAAATCTCAGTGACAGACCTGTACTTCAGAGTTCTGCACCAGAGGTTCTGAGCTGTCCTGGTGTCATTGCTGTCATAACTAAAATGTGGCCTTTTAAGGGGTGGAAATGCAGAAACCTTAGGAATTTGGCTGCACTTCCTCAGGCATTTTTGGACAGAAGATACCAATGCCTATCTAAGTGAAAATCCCGTGAAAGGATTAGGGCTGAGGAAGTTGCAAACAGTTGCACAGGATTTTTTGTGGCTGCCACCATTTAAAGAGATTAGTTTCAAACTTCTTCTTTTTTCCAAAATACATGGCATGGTCATTAGTACAACACCTGCTGAGCCATGGTGCTGCTTACCTGGCTCCTGAGGGTAGAATTCAGCTCCTTTTTCACTAGCTACCCAAAAGTTAGCTGTCTCCAGTAGAGAGAGGAGAGGAACAAAGAAAATCTGGATTTTTTTTTTTTTTAACAGAATCATTTAGGTTGGAAAATACCTCCAAGATCAAGTCCAACCTTTGACTGATCACCTTGTCAACCAGAGCAGAGCACTGAGTGCCATGCCCAGTCATTTCTTCAACACCACCAGGAATGGGGACTCCACCACCTCTCTGAGCAGCTTCTCCCAATGCTTGACAGCCCTTTCTGTGAAAAAATTCTTCCTAATGTCCAACCTGAATCTCTCCTGGTGCAGCTTAAGGCCATGTCCTCTTGTCCTGCCACTGGCTGCCACAGAGATTGATCCCCACCTGGCTACAACCTCCTCTCAGTGAGTTGTAGAAAGCAAGAAAGTCTCCAGAGTGATAAGGTCTCCAATACCTCTTAAACCAAGCATTTAAACCAGGTGGCTTTTACTGCCTTCTCAGGGTGCCTGTCTGTTTATAGACCACAGCATGAATGAAATTAGACATGGTAGATTGGATGTCTACATTTCTGGTGGCTGGATTTAGGGAAGGGGTGTCTAACTCTGTGAGAAAAAGAGATGTAGGTGCCTACAGTTACTACAGGTTAAATTTTAGGGGCCTGGTTCCTGGTGTCTGAGAATGGGTACCTCTGAAAAACCTCTGTGCTGAGAGCAGGACTGCCTGGAGCAGGCAGGAGAGGAACCCTGAGGGCACACAGCTCACCTGCAGCCTGCTCCCTTTCTGGAATCTTGGAGACTGTGACATCCACCCAGAATCCTGAAATGCATTGGGTTGGAAGGGACCTTAAAGCTCATCCAGTTCCAACCCTGCCATGAGCAGGGGCACCTTCCAGTATCCCAGGGTGCTACAAGCCCCATCCAGCCTGGCCTTGGACACTTCCAGGGATCCAGGAGCAGCCACAGCTTCTCTGGGCAAACATGACCCTCTATATCTGACACTGTGTAGGAAATCAGGTGTTTCAGAGCAATTAGGGCTTGTTGAACCAGTGCCTATTAACTGGGGTTTTCATGTTTTTCAAGTCCTGTGAGAGGTAGAGGCCTACAGTACATGACCATTAAATGCCTCTGGAAGAGAAAAAACATTAGGTGTGCACCATACTCTATTCCCTCCAGCTTTCAGATAGGTTATTTGAGGATATGGAGGTTGTTTTCTGTGAAGTCTGCCTGTGCACTTCAGACAGCAGTCACGGGATGGAAAAAGAAGTACTTTGAAAGACAGCCTAGAAGTCTTTTCATGCCAGCTAAATATGTGACCTACTCAGTGCAGAGTCTCTGCTGGTCTGGGTTCCATTTAAAGTCTACTGAGACAGTTGTATTTTGGTGAGAGTAGGAAAGGGATGGGGTGAAAAGTTCATCTCCCGTTTTAGCTTGCAGACGCACAGGCAAAGAAGCATCAGGACCTGCAGGTGCAGCCTAGATTTTGGGTTCTGCTGCATGCAAGCATTTAAAAATTTAATTATTTGGTCATTGAACATGAACTCTGAAGTATTTCTGGAGAATAAAAGAAAAGGTCCAAAGGAATCTTATAAATTACCCCAGGAAATGACCAGACTCTGGGCTTTTATGTATGAACTCTGGCAACCCCCCTGTCTAGCTGTATGAAGAAAAGAAGTGTAATGTTTTAAATTAAGTGTTATAAATATAACCAGGGGGTTTGTTTTATTTGAATTTTCCTCTAAGTTTAACAAACAAATTTGAAGCATTCAATTAAAGATGCAGGAAATACGCAAGAGAAGTACAGCTAATCTCATTAAATGTAAAATGACACATAAGTAGAAAGCTTTTGTTGTTGAATCCCTGCTGATAAGAAACAGAAGAGACATTTAAGGAAGCTTTGGAAACTAGGTAGTAAATGACATTTATCCTTGATCTGAAATGCCTAAACATACAACTTTGTTAGTATAGCTGAACTGTGACCTTCCAGCCTGCCAATACAGATAAACAGACATCTTTTCAGGTAAATCACACAGAAGAGAAATTTCTGAGGACTGGAGAAGCCCCTCTTGTAGGAAATTATGGCTATTAACTCAGTAGATTCTCTATGTCTCTGTCTTTTTGTATGCAAGCTCTCCACACAGCAGTAAGAATCATTAGTTTCCTTTGGTTTAGTGAGTATTAAGGAGTATTAAAATGCTTGGTTTGTATGGACAACAAACATATTCAGGGGCTGGGACAAAACCAGACATAAGTGCAAGCAAACCCCCATAGTCTGACAGAATTCTGATTCCAGGGTAGGTGTGATGGACTTGTTATGTTTGGATGCATGAAGTCAGATGTTTTTGTGATAAATATTACTGACTTCAGCTGGAGAGTTGATTTGCTTAGGCAGAACCAAATTAAAGGGTAAGTTTCCTGCTCTGAATTAGATTTCAGTAGTGCAGATGTGTATGTGCACCCCATTAGTCTGGCAGGAGGTTTCTTGCAGGGGATTTTTTATCTCAGGGTTACCCTGGGTTCTTGCACTTCTTGCATGTTACTGTATTTGTGTGGTGAGATGGACAACATGAAGTCACTCTCCTTGTCCCATGTCCTGTGTTCAGCCTAATAAGTTGATCAGAGGACTGGAGCAGGTCTCCAGGAAAGGCTGAGAGAATTAGGATTGCTCAGCCTGGAGAAGAGAAGCTTCAGGGTGACGTAGATGCCTCTTCCAGTACCTGAAGGGAAGGTACAAGAAAGATGGAGAGAGACTATTTAGAAGGGCCTGGAGTGACAGGACAAGGGGAATGGCTTCAAACCTACAGAGAGTAGCTTTAGATTAGAGATTAGGAAGAATATAAGATACATGTGGTGAGGCCCTGGCCCAGGTTCCCCAGAGAAGCTATGGCTGCCCCATCCCTGGAAGTATTTAAACCAGGTTGGATGGGACTTGAAGCCACCTGGTCTAGTGGAAGGTGTCCCTACCCACAGCATGGGGTGGAAACTGGATGATATTTAGGGTCCCTTCCAACACAGGCCATTCTATCATTTTATGTTTCTATGCTCAAAATGGCACAGCCATGCCCTGCAGTTCCAGCTGTGCTGTGCTGGCCCGGCAGCCCACAGAGTGTTCTCACCCTGAGCTCTTCAAAGTAATTTTTCTACTATTCTCTGCTACAGGGTTCTCACCAGACAGAGCAAGGGTGGGTCAAACATGATTTGAGGTCACCTTCAACTGTCTTCTTCCTGCCAGGAACAGAAAAAGAGCATTAGGTCTGAGCCAAAGTTTGGAATGTATATTGTGTGGGCTTGTGGGTAGAAGGAGAGGATTTATCTGTCAAATAGGGCTTAATTTATTATGTGCAATATGAAAGCTCACATTTTTGTTTTGCAGTAGAAAGAGAATTGATTAATAATTTGGAAAAAGGCCAAGACACACATTTTCCATCTTTGTAATTTATCATCTCAGAGGAACGAAAGTGATATAAAAGGTACCTGAACAAAACAGTTTATTAAGCAGAAATGAAAGCTGCTTCATATTAATGTGTTTATTATGAAAGGACTTTCTAGGACATTGTTGTTACTTACAGGAAACATGTAAAAATCTGAAGCTCATAGTTAAGACCGTAGGAAATTTACAGAAAAGCTACAACTGATAAAATAGAGGAACTTTTACATTAATAATAACTTCAGAAAAGCTATTTGAGACTCATGAGGTTAAGGTCACTAAAACAATGTCAGCAGCTCCTGGAAAGAACATAAAGCCAAAGCTTCTTCATAATTAAATCCAATCTTAGGGGGAAAAGATGTGCACAGTGTCTTCTAGATCTTGATTAAATATCACACTGTAAAAACAGTCATGTCGTGTTTGTGTGCCATGGAGGTTCAGAGGTGCTAAAGATTTCATGTACCAAACCTCTTGCATAGATGGGTTCAGAGGTGTGTTTTGTATGCACATTTCTTGGGCTCTGTAACATGGACCTGCTGCATCACTAAAGAAAAGCTTAAAGAGGGAATCCTGCTTCCCAGCCTTGTTAGTTTTGCTGCCAGGCAGGGGAAAGGTCAAGCAGCAAAATGTCTTTTCAGCTTTTGAACCTAAAAGAAGAGCCTTATGTCTGCATGCACCACACCCCATTTATTTCATAAAATAGAAAATTATACAAACAGCGTAAAAGAAGATGGAGGATCATTAAAGAATAAGAAATACAGGGGATGCTGAAGTGAATACAGCATTCTTCATTACAGCAGGGGTACAGAGCAGCCAGTACCAAATGTTTTCTGGCAAAACCTTGAGGATCTCCCTCTAGATTGTCTACTTTGTTTTCTCTTCCTGCCCTCTTTAACCAGCAGGAGATCTAGGACTTCTCAGTTCCTTCTCCCTCATCCAGTGTCCTCATCTCCTCTTCCAAGGGACATGGAGTCCCTCTGAAATGGTTTTCCAGCGCAGTTCCCACCTCCTTCTTTATCCCAAATATCTTTACCTCTTCAGCTGGACAGCTCTGATACATGATGCTGAGACTTAACCAAATCAGTGGTATTGGAATAGTTTGTGTGGTATTGTGAGGATTTGTGTGTGGCTAGGTGTGTTACAAGGGTGAGAGTCCCGTGTTTTGTTACTACACTTTTAGGGTGTAGATAAGAAATTTTCATCTGGTTTAAAGGCTTTAGCATCAGTGCATAAACATTGAGCTTTCCCCTGATCACAGTTGTTTAAACACTTAACATGATACATTAAAATAGATAAGCTGTTCCTATTCAAAATTGGGAGTTATGTAAATGACAACAAATGTTCAAAGTATAAAAGGAAAGAAAACAACCAAGTCTTAAGGCTTTCTCTCATAGGAAAACCTAATTCTGTTGCATTTTATTATGCTCGAAATTTGTCCTTGTCAGAGCAACATACGCAAACATTTCAATCTGATTAACTCAATCTAATAAAAATAATGGAAATAAAATGAAAATTTACCTCATACTGCAAGCCTAAAGCTGGGGGTAGAACTTCACTTTATATTTGCCTATATAAAGTACTGTGATCTAGAGAAAATATCAGGATATTCTATGATTCTGTGAAGACTGTGAATATTTCTGAGACCAGACTGTGCACCCTGATGGAAGCAGTCCTGCGGTACCTGCCCTGGAAATTCAGTTCATTCCTGGTGATGCTCTGGGGCAGTTTCTGCTGCTCAGCCACATTGCATCCCTACCTACAGACCTGCCTGCTGGTTGGCCTCAGGTTCCTCTCTGGGATGACCCAGCTCAGAGTCACACAATGGGTCAGCTCAGACGGGACCACAGTGGCTCATCTGGCCCAACCTCCCTGCTCAAGCAGAGCACATGGCCCAGGATTGCATCCAGATGGTTCTGGAATATCTCCAGTGAGGGGAACCCCACAACCTCTCTGGGCAATCTGTTCACTGCACAGATAAGAAGTTCTTCCTCGTGTTGAGGTGGAACTTCCTGGGCATCCATTTCTGTTACCTCTTGTCCAACCACCAAGCACAGCCTGGCTCCATTCCACCCTCTTGATACCCTCCCTTCTTTCCCTGCATGAGGATTCCTGGACACATCCATGACAGGATGGTTTGCTAAAATATCCACCTGGATGTGCATAATGCCAAGGTTGTCACCCCCTGCCCTGGCCACTCTTCTAACTCTGTCCCTAGAGACTCGACACCCTCAAACACACCCTTTTGCCATGCAATGCACATGCTTGTGTTTCCTGCTATGAAACACTACAATGGGCTGCATCACACTGATCTCTTACTCCAAACACTTCAAAAGCAAAAGATCAAAATGGGATCCAGAGCCTGTTGCACCCAACAGCACATGGAGTGGGTCAGTGCATGTAAACACTGAGCAGACTGGACAAGAGCCAGATGAGATAACCAGATCTGGATAACCCCCAGATGAGCAGCCAGGCAAGCAGGAGTCACTGTAGGCTGAGGCCAGAGCTTTCAAACAAAAAGCTGATGCTGAGTTCTGTGTTTAAAGATGCTTTAAGCTTTTGTTTCTCTTTTGACTTTTTCAGAACCTGAGGCGGGAGAGGTGTCCCCCCCAGTGGGAGCTGGTGTGAACAGCAACAGCTGGACCTTTAAATTTGGACCGGGCAATTCCAAACAAGGTGGTCCTGGTGAGTTGCCAGACAAATTCATTATCCCAGGATCTCCTGCAATCATCTCCATCCGGCAGGAGCCACCAAACAGCCAAATTGACAAAAGTGACTTCATAACCTTTGGCAAGAAAGAAGAGACCAAGAAAAAGAAGAAAAAGAAGAAGGGAAACAAGACTCAGGAGAAAAAAGAAAAGGGCAACAGCACCACTGAGAACAGTGACCAGTGAGAGAGTTATACTGAAAAAACCCTCTTAGCCAGTTTTTGTAATAATGGCAGATTTCTCCTATGTAGCAAATCCCAACTTCTTCCTACTGTTAACAAATTTCCTGTATGTACAGACTTGAGAAAATCAGCAGGAAATTCAGTGTCTGTCTAAATTGCTTAACAGGTTTTGTCTTAAAAGCTTTATTAAGTCTGGTGTTAACTCTTTTTCTCCACTCTGGCTTGTTTTCAGAATCTAAAAAGCAGACACAAGTTTCCTTTCTCCTACGCCGAAAAGGAGAATCTTCACAGTACAGCCAGTGAGAGGTTGGACTCTGCACTGTGGTTCCTGTGCTCCTGTCTTGATGACACTTACAGGACAGGTTTAAAAGTTTTAATGTTGTGCACCCTCTATCTGATTGGAAATATTTGTGTGCAGATGTCAGCTAGGTGATATGAGATCAGATTATAAAATGCAAGAAGAGCTGGTAAATAAGCAACAGAGGAAACACCTAATGAACAAAAATGTTCAAAGATGTTCAGGCTGGGGAGAAAATGCAATGAAAGGAGATGAGCAGACTTGTCAAATCCTGAGAAGTCACTGTGTGGAAATACTGACTCCTATATATGACGTATTGTACACACTGCTTCAAATGAAACCTCACATTTACAGCTCTTTAAGACACCATAAATTATATCTCTTTGCCAATCAAGCCATTGGAAAAATTGTCCCTTAAAGCCCTGCATTACTCTGGTAAGGCTAGCCCTCAGAGAGTAAGAGGGGCTGGGCTGACATCCCAGGAATGTAACTGTGATGCTGTGTGTCCCTATTTCCACATTATTTTGCACATTTTGTCTCTGAGAAGGTCAGAGTTTTTTCCATGACACTTATGCAAAAGAGAGAAAAAAAGTAACATTAACTATGCTATTTGTTATTTGAGATATTTATTTATAAAGAAATATAGCTGTAAATGTAAAAGAAATACGATGCCCTTTAACCCAAACAGAAGTCAATCTAGAGCCATTATAAATTACAATTGCTGCTATTAAAGTGCTTTAGAAAAATTGCCTGAAACATCTGTATTATATCGGCCACTTGCCAATAACAGCTTTATTCTGTCGGGTGACTTGGGGGCTGCCTCTTGCATGTATTAATAAATACAAGAATTTCTTCTCTTTTTTTTTTGCATTACTCTGCACTTTGAATACACCTTTGCAAACAAACTGTCCTAATATGAAGGAAGCAAACTCCTCACACAAATGGATTTACTAACCTGCTAGCTCTGTGCAGTAGCTTGGTGTTACCTCCCACACGACCTTTTCTGAATTTAGTTTTACTTTTCTATGAGATTATGAATTTCTGACCCTACTAACACTCCTTATGTAAAATTCAAGTACTGTATGTATGCTGTATGCTCTTATAAGAATCCTGAAATATTTATTCTGTGCTTGTGTATGTGAATGTCAATGCAACTATTATTAGAGTGGACTTTAAGCTTTACCGTTGAATGTAAATTCATTTATTTCTTTTTTGTACACTTGTGAAAAAGTGGAGTAGTGTTAATTTTTTAAGCCACTGTTGATTATCAGTTCTTTTTGTGTATGAAACACAAGTAAAATATCTTTCTTAAACCAAGCCATGCATGCATTTTGGGATTTATTGGTAAGAATCTGTGAAGCTGAAGTTCTGTGAATTACTAAACCTAAGGGTGTAAATGGGGTATTGAATGTGGTTGAGGATGTTGGTATAAAACCAATACATGTATTTTTAAATAGAATATAGCTGATGAGGGAATACCAAGGAGTTTTCTACATTATTGTACATTCACAGAATAAAGCTCAAGTGTCGTGTTAATTGGAACTGTGTAAGAAACTACATAGCTCTGAAATTTCTAAAGGCCCTTTAATCTAGGATCAAAGAGAACAACTGGATTTCTTGAGACATGTCCTGGATGTTTTAAGTTTCCAAACTGCTGACAGTTCAGAATAGAACAATTCCTATTCATTTTTAAGAACCTGCAGCAAATCTTAAAACATCACAGCAAAGCTCCAATAAAAGAATTCATATCTCAAAGCATGAACCACCAATGGCCTCATGTGGTCTATTTAGAGTTTTCTTTTGTTACCAGTCTTGTTTTACTGGCAATAAAGAGGTGCTACTTGAGAAAGAGAATCCTTGATTCACTTTTAAAGGCTAGACAAGACAAAAAAACCCCTTAAGATTTGGGAAGGGAACTGTTCTCTTATGCAAATGTGCTATGCAAGTACATTTAGATGTGTTTTTTTGGTTTTTTTTTTAATTCGGTGACTAATCCAACAGCTTCCAAAATGTTCATCAACTATAGTTACAGTGGTAGCTTAAACACACAGAAGAATACTGTTGTTTTGCATTCATCATAAAATAGCTGTCTCGATGCCTCTGGCAAAAAAAAAGTAGAAAGATTTAATTCTTACAGGAGTCTTCTACACTTGATCATTTTTAGATTTTAATTGAATATTGGTTTTTCTTTTGAGTGCTTGCATTTTCCCCTATGCAAGCCAGTTCTGACTCATTCATTTTTTATCATTGGCCATACACAGCTGGTTTTCCAAGGCTTGCATCTATTAGAATAAATCAAGAGCTACAGTATATCTCCAAATTGCTGGTTTTAACACAAAATTACATTTACCAATGCTGCCTTTGTTGCAGGTGCTTACTGTATGTTTATGTGCCTTGAGAGACAAAACATAATCTGAAGATAATCATTCCAGCACGATTATCAATGATGATAATCATTCCAGTATGGAGAGCTGAGAGAACAGAGAACAAACTCTCAGAGGAGAGGAGGAGCTCTTGCTGGAATTGTTTGAAACGAGGCTGCACTAGGAGGATATACATTCCACACACTCAGTGTGTTTTCAGAAGATTGAATCGGGTACCTCACCAGATTTTATAAAGATTTCTCCATATTTGAACCCTCTAGACTGGAATGCTGAGATGTCCACGGTGAAATTTGTCAAATTATGCCATTGACATTCTTGATTTGGGGTGTCCAGGAGAAACCCTTGGCAAGAAGGATGTTTGGAGGACCAGGGGTAGGTGGGGGCAGAATCTGCACATTCCACCACAGTTTAAGGGTTACTATTTTAATGCCACACAACAGAAATTGAGAACTGGAAGTGGTGAATGACAACACAAATTAAGAAAAAAAATTTCTTTAATCCTCCTGCTGACAATGAAAGGAGCATGACCAAATACACTGCAGAGTTTACTAACAAGGAAATTACAGTTTTGGGGCCTTTTACCACTTGAACAATTTATGTCTTTCAGAATCCATATATACTTTCTGTGAGCATATTGTCTTTGGAAGTCTGGTTTCTATGCATACAAGATCAATGATGAAAACTATTGGGCTTTTATAACAATAAACCTGAGCTATGTTGTATATTAATTACATCCTGTCATTAAACAAATATCTCATTTTACATTAGGCTTCTAAGGCTTAGTCTTGTGCAGTTTCTTTCTGCTCAGCACATGGGGCATTGCACATCGTACGAGGGGATCTGATTAAAAGTTTTCCAGTCATCTCACATCAGGGGAAGACCATAAACCGCAAATGCATTTCCCAAATTTCAGATATGAAGATCAGTCATGAAATTAATTGCAGGTAGTTTTGATACCTTTTAGAAGCTTCTTTCATTTCTGCTTCTACTTCACCCATTCAAGACCTGCTTGTGTCAATAACTGGGTAAAATAAACCAGGTACAATTTTCCTTCCAAATCCAATTCTCCCCTAGCAGCAGTTTTGTGGATCCTGTGTAAGACAAATATTAAGGAGGGAGCTGAGCCATTTTCCTCATTTGAGTACCAAAGATTGAGCAGGTTCCTCATTTTTGCTGTTGTTTGATTGCTCAGAAACCACTGATTGTTCCTTGACACAGGCACCTTTTTAGGACAGAGCCAAGGGTTCCTGTGTTCTGTTAGGGCTCCTGTAAATACACAGAAATATCACTTCAATCAAAAGTTTGCCTTTGGTAAGTGAGTGCACCCTGAAGTCCTTTGTTTTCTTCCTATACAAGTCTCTGAAGGAGAAAAGAGTGAACAGCTGAGCAATGTTTTGATATCACACATAGCTGGACCTGCATGAAGCAAATGGATACTCTGGAAAGTAGAGCTGAGGGCTCCAAGCACAGCAGTAATAAGTGGTGGGTGTGAAGGGCTTCATGTGGTGGCTGGAATCATATCAGAAGCTGTATTAAGCTCACACATGCCTGAGTGGCTGGCCTGGCTGTACCAAATCTGAGCAGGCAGGGAATGCACAGCACAGCTCTGACAGAATAAATGCTTAATCACATTGAACTGACCTTGTGTGCAGCTTCAACCAGCACGCTATGGAATCGATATTGATAGCATATACATTAATTTTCCATTAGCTCTGGATATGGGGATGCTGTACTCTCTCCTCCTCTGGGTTCATTCCCCTCTCTGTGGATCCCTGGAGGAATCCCTGGAGGATCCAGTGTCACTGCTCTGCATTTCCAGGGTGGGAGGGGGGGTGTATCCACCCTTCCAGACAAAGACAGCCCTACCCCAGGCTCATGCCAGAGTGTGGCCATCAAGGGAGGGGATTCTGCCCCTGTGCTCAGGTGAGACCCCACCTGTAGAGCTGTCCCAGCCCCGGGGCCCAGCACTGCAAGGACCTGGAGCTGCTGGAGCCAGGCCAGAGGAGGCTCCAGGATGAGCAGAGGGATGGAACAGCTCTGCTGGCAGGAAAGGCTGGGAGAGCTGGGACTGTTCACCTGGAGAGGAGAAGCTTTGGGGTGAGCTCAGTGTGGCCTTGTAGGGCCTGAAGGGAGCTGACAAGAAAGATGGAGAGAGATGATTTACAAGGGCCTGGAGTGACAGGACAATAGAAATGGCTTCAAACTAAGAGATGGTCAGTTTAGATTATATGTTAGAAAAAACCTTTCCCTGTGAGGGTGGGGATGCCCTGGATGGGATTTGGAGCAACCTGGTCTAGTGGAATGTGTCCCTGCCCATAACAGAGGGGTGGAACTAGGTCATATTTAAGGTCCTTTCCAACCTAAATTGTTCTGTATATATTCTATACATAAAAATCTGGGACATGACTATGTTGTTGTACAGTACACTTCAATATCCACTGTCAGTGATAACACTGCTTAGGTATCATGAAAATCTGATTTTTCAAAGTGATTCTACTATGGTGACATTAGGTACCTGCTTCTAGAATATTTGTAGTTCAGGTGCCTTAGGCTGGCTTAGAGAACTAATGAATGAAATCCTTCAGCATGAAGTACCACAGAATTATCTCTGCCACATGGTGAGCAGAGCATATTTCACACTGCACCATGGATTCCCTTTCATATCCCAGGATGGCCTCCATGAAATCACTCTGACACAGGTATTAACATCAAAAGATGACAGAGATGTGGTGAAGTAAACATCTCTCAGAACATCACACAGCTTGAAAATATTAAAAATGTTTGCCTGTCAGTGGTGCCCAGAGCTGTGTCACTGTTGTCTGTAAAAAGAGAGCAAGTGACTCATCCACATTTAGGACCTGATGTCTGAAGGATATTACAAAACAGACATGCTAGGCTTGAAAACTAGATTTTAAAACCTTGACAGAGGGTCAGAAGTACTAAACTGGCCTTCATACCGAGTAAAGCAGCCCTAAGTCTGTGTCACTCTCACTTCTCAGCTCTCTTGTTCCTTCATTATGGTGGGGGTCCTGTGGGAAGAAGGAATCCTGAGGAAATAATCCCATTTATGCTGTCAGGTGGGAAATGTTATCATCCAGGCACACCATAGCAACAGGCACATAAATGGTGTTGTGCACAGTGTTAGGTGAAGAGTGACCATGTCACCAAGGTGCCATCCCAGCAGGAGTCACACTTGAACCAAATGTGAGAGCCTGAAGGGCTCCCTGGGAGCTCAGCAGTGCCAGGGTGTTACATGTGATTTCAGGCTTCAGCACTGAAATGGGGTAGCACTAGAGCTGGCCCTGGCAGCCCCATTCCAGCTCCTTTGACAGTATTTTATAGACACCTCGAGTGTCTTGGCACCACTTGAGCTGCACTGAGGAGAATTAGAAAGTCCTTGCCCATTAATTACAGGAATGGCACTGCACAACAAGGCTGACAAGATGTAGTAATTGTTAACACACATCAATCACAGCCATCCTAGACTTTTAATCAAGAAATAGTTTTCCTGTTAGATAAATCCTTCTGCTTTTCTGTGGCTCAAAATTCTACTTAGTGCAGACTCAGTGGGAGCAATGTGTGTGGTTCTGGGGGAAGCTAGAATGAATATATCCTAACAAAACCCACAGTGTGTCTTAGCTGTGATCGAGGAAGGCATGAATCACTCTCTACCATGAAGAACTTCCTTCTGTAGGTGTTTAAAGAATCCTGCTTGAAATCTCTCAGGTGTGGAGTGGTGTGCTGAGCAATTACAAGCCAAATCAACTATGTACCCTTGGGCTAAAGACCTTCCACACATTCCCACTTCTACCTCCAAATTATCTACACTGTTACCTTTATTGACTGATGCCCAACTTCCTCATCATCACCTGTGATGCAAACAGCCTTTGGCTCAGCGAGGACCCAGAATCTTGTCCCGTGGGCTGGCACAAGAGGCTCAGGACCTGTCTAGAGCAGCTTTTTCACCCTGGCTCTTCCTGGATGCTCTGAACCTCATCTGCGAGCAGTTTCATCCAGCACCGGGGCCACATGGTGACAGGATAAGGGGTTTAGTTTTGCTGAACTTGCTCTCACCTTTCACCTTCAGTACAGAAGTTTCCTGAGGTGTATGCTAGATAAGAGACAAGCCTAAAATAATGAAAAATCTAGCCTAAAATCTGCTTGTCTTCTTACATGCTTAAAAGGGGATTATGCAACACTTAGGTACTGACATTTGAGGAAATGATCCACAAAGCTCCTGATGGGTGTTTACACAATAAAGAGGATCTGCCAAACCCCAAGGGTGTGTAAATTGTGTTTGTCCAGCTACTTGTAGACTCAGAAAGTACTTTGTACAAATATAAGCAGCCATCAAGCATCACAAAAGCTACCTTAATCTTTCCAAAGCCACATGTAAAAATCTCCTGTTAATCTACTTTAGTGCAGTCACAATATAAATACAATCCTGAAGATGAGCTACATCCTACCCTGAAGGGTGACTGCAGTGAAAATGGCAGGCAGAAATACCTCCTTCTGTCCTCAAGGAACAAAAAGGTGAAACCAGTTTTATTTTAGCCTCAAGTTCCCTTCTTATGCGCAAGAGTAGGTCTCAGCTGGCCACATTGAGTCAGATTCTGACCAGCAGCATGAACAAAGAGATATTTATTAGCTAGAAAGTGATAAAAGGGTTATGTGACTGAATTCTTTCACAACATTAGAAGGTACCAGAGATTCAAAGTGTGACAGGTCAGACCAGGTCACTAAATGCACTTACTTTCAGTCAAAGGGAGTGGCTGGTCTGCTCACAGAGCTCACTAATGGCCCCCTGGGTCAAGCAGGCTTTCACAAATGCACGGCCCATAACATCCTTAAAGCTGTCAAATATGCTGTTGGGCTCATGGCAGGAACTGCTGACCTGTGAATTATAGTGACACTTTTTTTAGTATCTAAGACAAAAATTAAAATTCCTATGAAGTGCCTTAGCTTTGGCCCTTATGGTGCTCTGCTGGGCTCCTCTGTGAACCTGTCAGGCCATGTAGGTTCATTCATTAATATGCACACAGGCTCCTGCAAAGCAGCCTGGAATTAACAGGATATTGCAGTGCTATAATGCCAAAGCTTTCGCAGCTTGATCAATATTGATGGTGCAGTTAGTTCTGCATTGATTAACTTCCAGAGCCAAACCCCTACAGCAAGTGAGTTCTGTGGTGAAGCACTGCTGCCACCGTGGCTGCCAGAGCTCTGCAGCTGTGGGAGTTAATAAATAGGTCACAGGCAAGCTGCAGGTGTGTGTGCAGCCCAGATGTTACACCGTGCAATGAGCACTTACAGGAGGGCTGCATGCCCCTCAGGGTAATTTTGGTTATGCAAAGCCTTGTCCTTCCCCTGCACAGAGGTTTGTACTAAAATCTCTGAAACCCCAGGGGCATTTATCCATGCTCCCTGACCTCAGTGTGTAAGGACATGTGTACACTGCACCATAAATGTTTATATTGCTGGCTGTAGGTGCCAGTGGGCTTTGGGCTGCTGGTACCTGCTCCACGTAAAGGCCATAGGGCTGGCTCCAAAATCCATACATGAAGCTAATCAATGATGGCATTATGGTGGCAAATGGGACAGATGACCTGATGCTTGCCCACCCACAGGGCAAATAATGATTTGGTTCTTCCCATCCGGAAAGATCCCAACTTTCTTCCTGCCTGTGCAGCTGAGTGAGGTCATTTCCTCTGCTCTGGAAAGTTAACTCAACCACGAGTCCTGTGGGGTTTTTATAAATGCATGGAGGAAACTACATCTTCCTGTGGTTTCTATGTATTTGCTTGTCCTCCCCTGCTCCAGTTCCCCTAAAGGGCAGAACTGAGCATATTCAGCAAGACTGGATTTCTGCCCAAGTCTAGACACACATTTAAAATTAAAATTTGTCCAAACACTTCCTGTCTAAGCCCATCATGTCACCTTCTCTTCTGTTCTCCTACCCACTCACCTACCCCAAATTATTTTCCAGAAAACTCATTAAAATTCTTTGAAATGTCAAGTCCCTCCTCCCTGGCAGCAGATGGCTCACGGATTTTTAGCTGTTTGTGAATTTGAGTGGCCAGTGGCTGACACAAAACAAGTCAAACATCCCCAAACTCCCCTAACCAGTGTCCCAATCCTTCCCTAGCAACACTTACACATCCAGAACAATCCCAGCTGGCATGCTCAGCATAAGCTCCCATGGATTCATTCAGTGACTGGTCCAAAGCCCTTTTCAATACGTGGCTGTTATGGGTATGATTCCTCTAGTCAGACACATGACCTACATTCTTGATCATATAAGATAATGCCTTTGGATGTTGTAAAGTAGATGTGTCTCCGTTGCTCTCCACCTTCCAAACCAGTTGAGCTCAGTCTGTGTGATTGACCAAAGTGTCTAATTTCTAATAGTGTGTGCCATCTGCATGTTTTTCCTTAAATAACTTTGTCTCTTCTTATACATTATCCATTTAGCAGCATTTGGTGAAGAAGAAATCTCCTGAGGATGTACAGAAGATCCCAAAAATTCACACTGGTCATGTTCTATCTGTTGCAATATATTTTGTATCCAGAATATTTCAATAACCTTTGTGGGTGCCATCCAACTCAGAATATTCAATGATCCTTTGATTACAGCTTTATTATATATCATCACTGTTGTGGAAAACTAAGGCACAGAAATTGATTGAGTTTTTTGTTAATGCACTTTTCTATATAAATCAGGCCAATGAGTAATTAAAAATTGTATTACAGTTACTTGACAAGACCCATTTTTCATAAAACTGTGGTTTTGCTTTTGACTGTTTACTTACCATTCCTGGATTTTTTTTTTTCTAACACAAATTTCAGGCTCTTTGCCCACTAATTTAGCAAAGTGGCTCAGTCTCTTTCACAGATCTCTCTCCAGAGCTCCAAGAGATGTTAAAAATACTCAGTCACTGAAGGGATCTGAGCGAATTCTTGTATTGTACTTGAATCAAGATAAAGAAGCACAGAATGGTTTGGGTTGGAAGGGACTTTAAAGATCATCCTGTTCCAAATCCCTGCCATGGCAGGGACACCTTCCCCTATCCCAGGTTGCTCCAAGCCCCAATGTCCAACCTGGCCTTGGGCACTGCCAGGGATCCAGGGGCAGCCACAGCTGCTCTGGGCACCCTGTGCCAGGGCCTGCCCACCCTCCCAGGGAGGAATTTCTTCCATATATCTAACTTAAATCTCCCCTCTTTCATTTTGAACCCACTATTTATTGTCAGGTCCTGAGGAAGGGTCCCTCTCTGGATTCTTTGTAGGCCCCTTTTGACACTGGATAGCTGCTATATGGTTTCCATACATCCTTCTTTTCTCCAGGCTGAACAGCCCCAACTTTCTCAGCCTGTCATCACACCAAAGGTCTATTTTATACTTAACAAAGAAGAGCAACCATTTTAGATGAAGCCTATGGGCCAACACTTTGATAAAATAACAATCACTACTGAAAATCCATGCACAGCACATAAGAAACCTGTCCAGAAATGTTCTCATTTCTTGCAGTCATTTTTAGCAGATACTTATCTAGCAATTTCTCGTTCCCTTCAATGTTCTTACAGCTTCTCAGGGCCTGTTTCTTATCTCACAAAAGTTACCCTTTTATTAGCAGTGGGGTGTACTGAAGCTTGGACTCTGATGAAATCTTTTACTTGGGCCACAGTGATGTGTAATAATTCAAATAATGCCACTGCCAACAGCAGTTTAGTGTAGGATAGGGAAGTGTCACAAATCTAATTGTCAAGGCCATGTACATGCTGCAGCAAACAGAATCCTAAAACCTACTTTCAAGCAGCTCATTCCAGAGTTCCTCAGTGCAAAAGACTAGAAATTTTGCACTGGTTTCTTTTTCAATTTCTCACATAATCAGTACAGTTCTTCTGAACTGTTTCCTTTAATATGAAATTGCATACATGACACAGTTTCTCTTTTTTTTTTTTTTTTTTTCTTCCCTCTAGAGCCCTGATTGTCCTATTCTCAGAAAATAGTCTCAGAGAAAGTGTCAAAAATTATTAGAAAATAATTGGAGCTTTTGGCACATGGAAAAATGTGGGAGAGAGTTGTAGATAAAGGAGCTTTTCTATGAAAATGAAAGAGTTAAAGGCATTGATTTTTGAACTATGAATGTTTCATTTCACCATTTTCAGCTCTTTGAGATGTGGCAGTTCACATTTCTCTGGCTGACTGGCACCTTTGGACTACCCCCTCAAAACGGAAACACACTGTCAAGTTTGTTTTCTGTGTGACAAGGACAGGCAGGAAATAAGAGAAATAAAACAGGAATTGGATCATGCAGTGGGCAAATGGCACAAGGTCTTTCATCGACCTCTAGTTTTTAACAGTAATGAAATGTAGCATGTCACAATAAAAGCTGGGGGTAAGTTTGTCTTTGCTGGCATGTTTTGGGAAAAGTGGATTATTACATACACTTCTTTTTTCTGTCAGTACAAGACATTTTCTGCTGCAGCCACATAGCTGGGCTTCAAATACATCCAACAAGGTCACTGTGACAGCTCTTTCCCCTGCTAATATGAGATTATCATGACTTACTGTGAATTTGGGTAACAAAAGGCTCATGTAGACTCAAGGCATTAGAAGGCACTATTCCTTTTCCACCCAAGCAATGTTAATAACAAAATGCTTTGGAATTGCCTGCTTGGATAGTGGCCACACCAGGTCCTACAACAAGTGGTGTTACTGCTGTTGGAGAAATTGTCCAGAACTGGCAAATTTTGGCAGCTGTCTGCTTAAGAAGTCCAGAAGACTGAGTGGGGCCTGATGGAACCATATCCTTACAGCTGGAAAAGTATTTAGAATTTCCTTGTTGCATTGGAGGAGATGCTCTCTCACTTGTTAGGAGAGCTGACCTTTTCGGTTCTTCATGCTTTTTTATTCTAATTCATTTTTCCCCAGTATTGACTCAGAAAATTATTATCAAAAAAGCACCAGCCCTCTGATGCAGAAAAAAAAATCAAGTAGTATTTGGTGTTAGTTATGATTCTTATTTTGCAAAATTTATTTCCTTCAAGAAATCTGTTGTTTTCTTTCCCTGTGAAAATTTTTAGGAAGGAACTTCTAGGATGGGACCTCACATAATTGGATATCGCTATAAATGCTGGCTTTTGAGCTCTTTTTTCCTGAACAGTACCAGGTAAAAAAATCTTATCTGTTTTTGAAGACTCGGTCTAAAACAAAATCTCTTGTTTTCAAATATGTGAAATGTTATCCATGTTTTCTTGGTCCCAGTGTTGCAAACTGTCATAAACAGTTTTACTCCAAATCACAAGTATGAAATCATGTTGAAGACTTAGCAGACTTTCCAGATGAGGCTCTTGTTCTTTTCTTTAGCAGTCTTGCTTAATCTCTGCTGAACTTTTTATGCTTCTTTTAAAAGTAAACATAGAAGTCTCACTGAAAAACAAGTGGAGTAAGAGCCATAAATTCAAACAGAGCAGCTGTAAAGAATGGAGTTCTTTAAATTGTAAATAAGGCTACAGTTTCTTCATTAGTATAATGAGCACTTGTATTTTTGGACGAGGCACTTGAGACTGTTAGCTCTTTCTAGAGAAGATGAGGCTTTCAAAATATTCTGTAGCCAAATTGGAAACCTGTTGCACCCCTGGAAGTAGGAGCTCCATAGGCAGGATATAATTAATACCACTTTATTTTGAATCCAAATATGAGGACATCCATTTTACACAACTATCAAACCCAGGATAAACATTTATGTTCCTGGTGTCCCAGTAAAAGTAATAATAGCAGCGCCAGGAACAGGTCACAGGCTTTATATGAAATGTGCCAGACTGTAATCCTTCCTACAAGAACCTTGTGTGAACTTCAGCTGGGGTCTTCAGCTAAATACACAATTTAAACATAGGATAGCAGTGAAGGCCTTGAAATATTTAAAGCTGAGCCCCCAGCAATAAACTGATCATTGCTGATCAGACACTAGTGAATAAACACCCTAAAAAACTGGGAAAGGGCTACTGTTGCTGTGAGGTAGAAGAAGCAAGTGCAGCAGCTTATCAAGAGATGAAAAAAAGAAAAAAAACCACATAAATGCTAGAACCAACCAAGAAACAAGTCACAGGCCAAGACACATTTGGTAGCCTGGGGGAGTAACACCCCCAGCACGCTGCAGTGAACAAGGGAATGGCTTAGAACTGTCTAGAAAATCAAACACTTATAAAAGGAGTAAACATTGAATTTGTGGCTTGCAAAGAAAGGGGGAATTATTTCTCAAAACTGATCACTTTCACTTCATGGATTGAGGTCATCAAGAACTGAACCTCTTGGCCCTGCCTTTATATCACCCCTCTCCATGGCAATGACCAATTACACCTAAATTAGAATAAGGTTGATAAAATAACCTATGTGACTATGTGGTGATGGTTATTAATAGTAAATACCAACAAATATTCATTATGTGTGTTGTTAATATCTAACAAGTCAAATGGACTTGATTTTTAGAGTTTAAAGCTGCCTTTGTTTATTTGCCCCCAATATGTTCCTATGGCAGCAGTCTCCTTTTCTCTAATTAGTACAGTTGTAGTCAGTTAAAACATGGTAAGGGATCTACTAAGGAATTTTATTCTCATTAGAGAAGGAATAAAATATCTAATATTTAATATTATACCTAGTGTGTACATATTTCATGTTACATAGGAGAAATGGGAACTGTGTGGACAAGATTTACAGAGTCTAGTGAGAATCATCTCACTGAATTTGAGAAGTCTGCATCACAGATATCTGCCTCTGATCTAATCTTTAAGTCTCCTTTCATATCCATTGGAGGGAAATAAATTCTTTTGAAATTCTAGTCATTTGTTCTATCTCTGAGGGAAATGAGGTGACCCTTGAAAGGCCTATTTCTGTCTCTTTGTCAAGAGAGCCCAGACAGTGAGCTCCAAGGTGACAGTCTGCACCACGAACATCTCCATTTTGACAGGGGAATCTCACCCTTTGGCTATTAGGGATGTCTGCTCCTGGAAGCTTGTCTAGCCAGAGGTTCCTCTTCTGTCTCTTCACAGGGCAAAGCTACTAAAATATTGATTTAGACAGAGCAAGAAAGCCCAGAAAAATTACTTTTTGTTATTTCTAACCTTCTTCAAGCAGTTCAGTTTTTGGAGTCAAGTAGATATTGATTAGTCATTAATAAGTCCTGATGAATAGGTTAAATAAGTTGTGGTATTTTTCCCCTGGTTAAATTCTTCCCAGTCTCCCTTCTCCCTAAGCTTTGCCAAACCCTGCTCTGCTCCCCAGTTTGAATCCCATCAGATTATTGTTGGAGTGTGGGAGGTGTGGGAGGAATGCAGGTTTCTAGGTTGATGCAAATATTAACAGGTTACTGTTCACATCAGGCAAATCAAGTGGGGTTGATTTTTAGAATGTTTAGCTTTAGAATGTTAAGCTTTTCTAGTTTCTTTGGCTTCCTAATTCTAAAACTAGAAATATTCTGGGGAGCAAGGAAGGATGTAGACAACACAATTTATATGGGGTAAGAGGAGAGGATGACTAGTGGAATGAAATCCAAGCTCTTCTAGATGTCACTATCTCATAATGTAGGACAAATAGGCATGAAAAGGGGCAGAGCTGGAGAATTGGTTGTAGGGATTCAGGGAACAATGAAAAAGCCAGAAATGGGGCAGTGTGACTCCTGAGTCTGAGATGACTGAAAAGCAATTCCTGACTGAACAGGCTGGACCTCAAGAGATGCAGACATGGAAGATTGCAGTGAAGAACACCTGTAATCGTTCTGATCCCCAGAACAGGTCCTTGTGCTACTCCTTCCCCAGGATCTTTTGTGGATCTGCTGTGAGCCCAACACCACCCTAAACTCTTCTAAGCTGCTGCATCCAAGATGCATTGGGATGCAGTAGCAAAAAAGACCACTACAACTGGCGACAAAATACACAAAATACAAAAACACACACTAAAAGGAAAAATATTTGCCACCAACTTCAAGCCTGTTGAAAGAAGATAACACAGATATGCAGGAGAGTACCTGTGATGGTGGCTGCTCTGGGGAGCTTTGCTCAGAGCACATGTCCTTTCATTGGCACTAAAATAGCTCCCAGACAGAGGAAGAAATAAATTTAAAGTGACAGCTGCTCAAATTCAAGGTCTGCTAAAGACTCTAGGGATGTATTCTTCTACAGACTGCAGACAGATTAAAGGCATGGAACAAACACAAGTGGTTTGCACCGGCTGCATGTTGCTGACTCAATGGAAAAAGAAGTTGTATCCCTGTTGCCTGTATTCCAGCACCACCACCATCTCCCTAACCTGTAGGACAAATTAGGAACATGGTTCAAGGTGCCTCCCTGAATTGTGGTAAGCATGACATGAAGGTACAGATAGTAAAAGACAAAAAATACTGTAGAACATTTTCTGCCCTCTTCTCTTTTCTTCTCTGTCTCCAGGCTTTGGATTCCCTGAGCAATTCCAGCTCCTGGAGCAGAGTGCCCAGTTTGCCTTTCCCAGGACTCCTGAGGCAGATCCACTGTGGCCTGTGCACATCTTGGCATGTTCTTCTGCTCTTATCGTGCAAATACACTGGAACATGGCTCTGTTATTATGTGAGAGTGAAGAGAGCACAACCCGACCTGTCCAACTCTTATTCCTGAGATTCTGCTGGTTTTCTCTGAATTAATAAGCTTTAAATACTAGGTGGAAGTGGGAAACTTTGGGTTGGAACTAAGTGATTGTTCCTCGATGTAATAGAGAGACTGGCAGTAGGCTACCTGGGTAGTCCAGCATTAAAAAGCAATCCTTTCCTACCTAGGCCCTTCTTAGAGGAAAGGACAAAATTGTTAAAGGTGTTTCCTTAGTTTGGGTGGGGTTTTTTTTGTTTGTTTGTTTTTGGTTTTTGGTGGGGTTTTTTTTGTTGTTGTTTGTTTGCTTGTTTGGGTTTTTTGTTTGTTTGTTTTGGTTTTGTTTTTGTTGGTTGGGGTCTTTGTAGTTTTTGTTGTTTTTTGGTTGGGTTGGGGTTTTGTTTTGTTTTGTTGGGGTTCTTGTTTGTTTGTTTGTTTGTTTTGCTGTTGTTGTTTCAGGGTTTTTTTTTACAGTAGCAGGGCAAAAGCATTTTTATTTCCTTTACTCCTGGAAATCTGAGACCTTTGAAAGCACTTGATGAGGTACACTTCCTCACTCAAGCTTAAGACAATGGAGACAGATAAAATTCTGAGCTCCTCAGTCATTCACTGCTGCAGCAATTGAACTGGCTTGTGTTTGGGCCAGTTGTTCTAGAATATTTTATGCACCTTTGGTTCATGTTGCTTCACTTTTTAGTTCTTGGGATTTGGGTTTTGTTGGGTTTTTATTCCTGATAGGTCTTTTTTATAAGTAGCTAAAGTCTACATTGACAATATTTTCTTGCATCTCTACCTTAGTGTAATAATAATTGGTGGATGTTATTTCTTGCCTGTTATCTCCCAGCTTTTGTGTTTTGGTTCCTTGATCGTGTGTTCATTGGAGGTACAGGTCTCTCATCTTGCAGTGTGCATCATGGTCTGCTTGTTAAAATAATGCACAAAAGCAAGAACTGCGGTTTTGAAAGGAGTTCAAGCAAATATTGATCCTTCAGAAAGAAAACATGTAATATATTTTGAAATTCTAACAACTCTGATTCTTTTACTGGCATGAAACAAGTCCCAGAAAGAGACAAGTGAAAGACTATGAAAAATTAAAAATGCAAATTCATAATCACACCTCAGTATAAGCATATTTTTTATCTGTTTGTTTAAATTTAATTTACTCAAAGCACTTACCTTGGCCCACTGGACAGTTTTATAAGTTTATTAAAGGTAAAATTCCAGCAAACTTTCTGTCCTTAAGAATACCTTATTCTTCTGCAAATCTAAAGCTCCTAAGCTCACTGCAATTAAACTCACTAACCACATTATGTGTTGAGAGACTAACATTTTGTCTTGTCGTATCTAGGAAGGAGGTGAATTCAACATGCAGGTCACCAAAAGAAAATATCAGGCTAATGGGTTTCTGCCATTTGAAAAGGTTGTTGTGTGTCAAAGCAGCTCAGGAACTAGGAATTCACTGAGGATGAGTGAAGGAAACTCAGGATTTCCAAGGAAAAAATTAAAAATAAGCTTTATAAATAAAAAGCAATATATTGAAATTTTCAAATGGAAAAACATCACACTTCAAAATACAGGTATGCTGTGCTTCATGGGTATTACTTGACAAAAGAATTTTAGAAGTTAGTGAAGTCCAGTGTCAAAAATCCTGTACCAACCTGCTGACAGTAACAGGCTGCTCTAGCAGGATCCGTCCAGTAATAATTTACTTTTGTATTATGTTCTGGTTCATAATGAAATGTTGTCATCAAATAGTGCTACTAATGAACCTTGTCAGCATGTGTGTAAATAACAAATTACATTGGAGATGGTTAGAGCACATCCTGATATAATTTAGCAAACACTTCAGCAAGACTCTCACAGGAATTCCTGCTAACTCTGCAATGAAAATGCTGATCAGAGTGAGGTCAGAGGCACACCCTGGTCCAGTAGCATTACATACAGAATATGTTAGATACAGTGTAAAATGACAGTGAAGATGCAAGGGGTGATCAAATGTTTATCTACCTCACTTGAAACCTTAAATCCATGCAGATCCTATCCCTGACACACCAGTCAAAACTGTTCTTAAGGGATGTTACTAACTCTCCAGTTAGCCTCTTCCAGAGCTTAACTATCCTTAGAGTGGCAAGTGTTTCTGGGGTGTAATGCAAATCCTCTTTGCTGCAAATTAAGCAGATTACTTCTTGCCCTCCTCCAGAGGACACAGAGACAATTGATTACTGTTTTTGTTGCAACAACCTTTGATAAACTGGAAGACTCGTCTCACCTTTCCCAAGCCTCCTTATTTATCATCTAAACAAACCTTCAGGACTGTGATTTTAGGAAAAAAACCCCTTATCTTTCTTGCTCTCTGTTGGATATTCTTTATGTTCTTTCTTCCTTAAATGTGGTACTCACAGCAGGAACCAAGCTCTCACTAGTAGGAAGTAGAGCAGAATAATTACCTCCCTTGTCTTACACACAGCACTTCTGATAATATACTCCAGAATGAGATTTTCTGGTTTTTTGAAAGTGTCATCTTATGGCCTGTGAACCACTATAACCCCAGATATTTTCTGCAGTACTGCTCACTCATTTAATTCCTCATTTTGCTCTATTTGTTCTGCCCTTCCTGACTGTACCTTTTTGAATGTGTCATTATGAAATTTTGTCTTATTTCAAACTCCCCCTCCCAAATTGACAAGGCTCTTTTGAATTCCAGAAAGCTTTCCCTATTTCCATGTCCTAGTTTGGCATCAGCCAAGATTTTGTGTGCATGGCAGTAGCATATAAGGTGCTAGTAAAATAATCTTGTAGAGTTGGACGCATGAGAGATCCCTGTAGGAGTATGCATGAAATGTCATCCCAGATTGACAGGGACCATAGTTTAAACGCTGGATTTGGTTTTGGGGTTTTTTGGAGGTTCTTTTCAGAGCCTAAATGTTTATTAGCATAAATAGCATTATGGTTATTTAATCCACACCATTTCTAGGACATAATCAGGTTGCTTCTTGAAATCTATCTGCAATTTCAAGTACATAAAAAATTAAAGTTTCAGTTTGAGGAGAGAAGGAAGAAGTCAGAGTTGGAGGAAAAGGTCATTAAAAGGACTGTTAACCACATGGTCAACAAAAGAGAAGAAAAGAAAGTGTACTGGAGAAAAGGAAGATGAGGCAAGGCAGAGGATTCACAAAGGTTATCTGGAAGAAGAGGAAAAGAGGAATATTAGCAGACAATTAACAGATCGTCTTGATGTAGGTTGAGAAGTAAATTTGAAATGAGACACAGTTTTCTTTAGTCAAGAGTGGACCAGATTTGAAGAACAAAATTAATTTGGAAAGCAGACAGATCATATCATCAAAAGACAAATTATTGCAGAATTGATAAACATTATCAGCTAAAGCAGATGTGTGTTTGGGATTGCGAAAAACGAGGTTCGCTTTTGGTAAATTTTAAGGGATATGTTTAATAAAATAATTAAAACAATTAGGAGATAAAAAAAAAACCAAGTACGGCCGGCCGGGTGACTTGGCATTCAGCCAAGTCCACCCCTTGCTTTCTCAGAGACACTCGTTAAATACCCTTTTCGTTATATCGATATATGAATATTCATAAAATTCCATAAACTAGTTTCCATAATCCAGGAACTGTTTTGCATGGCCCCTCCTTGGGTCCGCCTTTTTAGAGCATGCGTGTTTCATGGCTGTGTCCTTTTTATCGCGTCCAGCTTGGGCCTTGGTCCGTGCTTTCTGCAGGTGGTAGATGCTGATAGTTGGTGTATCAATAGCAGGGTCCTCTTTACATGTTCACTGGATGTTATCCCAACCAAACAGACAGTTTAAGCATACTTACATCAACTACTCCCATTATATCTAATCTTCTTTTACCAATAGCAGAAATAAACTTATATCCTATATCCTTACTATGTTATTAATCATATAGCACACATCTTGTGAAAAGCCAATTTTATAATACACACATATAACAGGATGTAGGCACCAAATCTTGCTTGTGGAAAAAACTCCCTTTTGGATGGAAGGAGAACAGAGAAAACAGGGCAGTGACCTCAATGATAGGGCAGTATGGGTTTCTAAGAGGAGATTGAAAATGTGGATGGCAGGTAAACCACCAGATGAAGGGAAAGAGAAGTAAGAGGTAATAAATACTGGTTTATCTTCTCCAAAAATAGATGTTGCTCACTACAGCAAATGTGGGAATTGAGATGGATTATGCATAGTGCAAGCTTAACTTACATAGGGTTCTTCAAAACTGTCTTGCTAAACCATGGAGATTTTAATGAGTTTAACCCTTGAAGAAGCTGTATTTTATTTACCACTTTGTCAAGAGCCCAATTAGCATCATTGCCAGCAGAGGTATTTAAAGTTGTACGTATGTGTAAAGAATCAAAAACTTACTGGGTAGCCACTCCCCATGATCCAAGCCCCTCCTTTGTTGCGCCATCTTTCTGTGTCAGAGCAGTTTGGAATTTCCCTATACATTTCCTGTTACTCAAACTATGTGTAATCCAGAGTGACAGCACAGTGGGGTGAGCCAAGCCCACCGGTGCCCGTGTAATTGGATGCTCCTGTGCACAATAAGCACCTTTTGCTGCACAGTGTCTGTCATGTGTGAATTATTCTGTTCTGCTCATGCTTCCTTCGCTCTGCGTTGCTTTGTTGCTCAAGGGCGTTTTGTTCTTACTTAAAGAAATCTACATCCTCCTTCCTTTTGATGCTTCACTGGAGTTGAGTTGAATCTTAATTTCTCCTCACTGAAGCCTACCTTTAGGTTGTCCTTGTCTGCATCCTGGGGCACCAGTCAGCACAAACTGGGTCTCTGTGCATAAGTGAGTAGCTGTAAAAAAGGTAGGTGCTTTTCAGACACACACACAAGGGCACACAAGGTTCTTTAAGTAGAGAGAAATAAGGAAGTGGTTATGTAAATGTTACAAGGGCCCAACTGAGACATCAAGACATTTTGGACAACTGGGAAGTTTTCCCTGATATTATTCTGGGCACTGGCTATGGTCGAGACCACTATAGGGGTATCAAGTAAACGAGATTTGAGGAAAAAAGGAGGTTTATCAAGGAGAGATGGCATGGCCAGAGTCCAAAATGCAGGTTTTTGCAGCCTTTTGGATCCATGGTGTATGTCACAATGCAGATGCTGTGAAAAGCAGTAATGGAGAGGACCCAGAAACAGCAAGGTTTTAAGGAGCTGTGTAGTTCTGAGTAGAGAATGAGAGGTACAGCTTTGGGATGGGGCAGTGCTGACTCTTGGCATCCCTAACAACAAGCCTGAGGTAGGTCTCTAGGTGAGACTTGGCCTGGCTTTACAACACTATTCCAGAGTCCATGCCCCAGGAAGTTATGAGAAGAACAAATGCTACAGTGAGATCCTGTGAGGAGCAGCTTTATGTAGCTTTCACAGTGCTCCTAGATGGTGATGTACCAGCAGAACAAAGAGGTACTAAAATACCCACACACAAGATGAAACTTTCCTTGGAGATTAAGCCTGCAGAAAAATAAGAATAATAATTAATAAGAAAAATAATTTTAAAATCCCGTTGCCTTATACACACAGCCTATGTGTAATGTGTCCCCTTCTATTTGTGGTATAGAAGTGCCTCACAACACAGTGGCATGCCAGCATTCCTCCTCTGACTTCCTCCCTCCATTTGCAAATTGCTCCAAAAAAGATAATTTATGCACCTTCTTTCCTGAGAAACAATACTAACACAGGATTTCAGGAGCTGCATTTCCACTTTGTGCAGGTTATACCTTGAGTCCTGGGGGCAGTGTTGGGTGCCACACTAGAGGAGAGGTCTAAAGTTATTAGAGACCTATAAAACTGTTAGGTGGGGTACAAAGATGGTCCTAAAGGAGAAGCCACAGGAGCTGCAGCTCAGGAGCTTGGCTTGTTCAGCTGGAGGAGAGGAGGCTGAGGTCAGACCTCACCAGAGTCTGCAGCCTTCTCACGAGGGGCAACTCCCATCTCTGCTCTTCATGACCAGGGACAGGACACAAGGGAATGACTGGAGCAGCGTCAGGGGAGGGTTAGCTTGAATATCAGGAAAAGATTCTTTCCTCACAGAGTGGCTAGGCACTGAACAGGCTCCCCAGGGAATGGCCACAGCCCCAAGGCTGAGAGAGCTCCAGGAGTGTTTGGACAACACTCTCAGGCACAGAGCCAGGAGCTGGACTTCAGTGATCCCCATTCAAAGTGTCCCTTCCAGCTCAGGGGATTCCATGATGCAGGGATGTGATGCAGCTTTTGCACATGTATCCTGTAAAGGGTGGAACTAAATGCCACACCAGAGTGTTGGTTAGAAAATGTATTACAATGTGTACGAAAACACAGCACCCAACTTTCCAGACATTATTTAACTTAGATATGTTATTACATTTTATTGGTAAGAAGCTTTTACTATTTTTTTTTTTTTTTTTTTTTTTTTTTTTTTTTTGTCTATGAAATAACCACAATATCAGCCTGACAGTGATAAATGTATTGCTTTCTTCCTGCCAAACTGAGAGTTTTGAGAGTTTGCAAAATGAATGTTATTACAGAGAATCAATATGTGTGGCCCCAGCTCTGATCTTCAGAGCAGATAACTGTCAAAGCCTGCATTTAATTTCCTTCCAAATATTAGGCTATTTTAGAGTGATCTTTGTAACAGATTACATTGCTGTAAACATTACTGGGTAAAATAAATGAGTCATTCTTTAACTTTACCATTCTTTGTTGTTTTTGTGATATTATCTACAGTGACTGCCTTCAACTCTAAACTTTTATCCAGAAACACTGTAGACTTGCACAAATAACTTCAGCCTTAGCAAAGTACAATTTCAGGGCCAAAATCACCAAACTTTTCATTCTCTAGCCAAGTAGGGAGCTCAGGAGCATTCTCTAATATTTTTTTTTTCAACAAACAATGCCTTGGAGTTCTTCTAAAATAACTCTCTGGGTCCAGAGAGGCTGTGGACTCCTCATCCCTAGGACTGTTCAAGACCAGATTGAATGGGTCTCTGAGTAGCCTGGTCTAGTGGAAGATGTCCCATGGTCCCTTCCAAACCAAACCATTCTGTGATGTTTGGTGAAAAAGAAACAGAGCGGGACACAAGCAAGCCAGGAAGTTTCTGGAGTGCCCACTGGTTAGTCCCTGATACAAGGGATTGAGGAACCAAAGAGAGGAAGTTCTTTGCTGGACCTGATGCTTAGAGACAAGAAAGACTGGTTTGGAGTGTGAAGGCTGGGTCAGCCTTGGATTAGGGATCATGCAATGGAGGGAAGGATTTTGGGAGGAGGGAACTGGGCAGAAAGCAGCCTCTGAACCTCCCAGGTTTCAGCAGAGTGGGCTTTGTCTTGTTCAGTAACTGCTGAAATAAGAACCACATAGAAGATGCTTCTGGAGAGGAGTTCTGGAGATTTCAAAGTTTTACCTTCTCCAAGCTCCAGAATGTATAGAAAGTCAGATGAGAGTGGCAGAAAGTGTACATGGATGATCAAAAAGCTCCTGGCTCAACTCTAATATCAAAAAGAAGTATACAGAAGATGAAAGAAGGGACAAGTGACCCCACAGGAACATAGAGAAGCTGTTCAATGTGCATGCAAGTGTGGGATAACAGAGCCAAAGCTCAACAGGAGTTGAATATAATGAAGGGTGGGAAAAGCAATGTATGCTGGCAGCAAGAGGAAGATGAATAAACTGAGGCCCCACTCCTGAATGACATGAGGGAGGTGGTGACAAAGAGCAAGGTGGTAAGAAGGAGGATCTACAGAACCAGAGCTCATTAGATTCACCTCAGTCCCTGGGAGGATCCAGAGCAAATAACCCTGTAAGCCATTTTGAACCATGTGAAGGACAAGAAAGTGATTGTGAGTAGTAAGCATGATTTTATGAAAGGGAAATCTTGTTTGATCAGCCTGATGTCTTTCTACAATCATGACTAGATCACTGGATGAGGGAAGAACAGTGTTTTTTGTTTACCCTGACCTGAGTAAGGCTTTCAGTGCTTAGTCCTGTAACACTCCAACAGACAAATGATGGATTATGGCCTAGATAAGTGGACACTGAAGTGACCTGAGAACCAGGTAAACTGCCAGACTTAAGGGATTGTGACTAGAGGTAGGAAGTTCTACTGGAGACCAGTTAGCATTCAAAGGAGATGCTCAGAGTGCTGCTAGGGCTTACTCTAGAGAAGAGAAGAACTGGGGAGAACTAAAAAACAATCAAATAGCTGGGAGGGTAGTAAAGAGGGAGTAAAGCAAACAGACATGTTGTCCAACAGGACAATAGGCAGGACTGAAAATATACTAAATTCAGGTCTAAATATAAGGGAAAAGCTTTCATGCTCTAATGGAAGTTGACCACGGGTCTCTATTCTTGGATATATTCAAAACTCAATTGGCTGAGAACCTAAGCAACCTGCTCCAACTTACCCAGGATTTGGGGGGTGGAGGGAGTGGGTGTGATGTGGTGAAAATCTCCAGAGGGTCCATTCTAACCTCAGTAATTCTTTGGCTCTGTGAATTACAGGAAAACTGGTTCTTAATAAAGACGCTTAACAGTGAGCTGCTAGGACAAAAAGACAAGACTGGAATCCAAGAAAGAATTCATCACATTTAGATAATATGCAATTTATGCATTTTTAGGTAGAAGATGGTGATTCGTGTTTTGCTGGAAGTGCTGTATTATGCCTCTATGGTTAGTTGACCAAAAGATATTAGGAGTAGGCTGATACATGTAATTTGATGAAGCCGAATGAATTAAAATGTGGTCTACACTGTATCTTTTTAGTTCACGTATTAGATTTCAAAGTCAGCTCTTTCCTCTTGCAAGTTTTTCATGCTGTATATACCCTAATCATTAACTTTCTAATTTAACAGTGTGCAGTACAGTGTCAAATTGGTTTTATGTCCACAGCTTCCCTCTGTGATATGTTACCACTGTGAAAAATTCTGTCAGATTTGATAGGAATAATCTCCCATGTGTGAATCCCACTGAGTCAAACTCTCCTTAATTAAATCATAACAGTCCAGCTGGCCTGCTCCATCTCGCCTTAATGGTGTCCTCTGTTACCCTTTCTGCATTTTTTTAGTCTTGTATTTTCCTTAGTACAAAAGACAGGTATTACACATGAATCTTTCTAAACACATCCTTGCTTCCAGAAGTGTGCTGAATACATATGCTAATATTGGCCCATTTTTTGGTACTTGCCTCAGGATGCTGCAAAGGAGGTTTTCTCGTTTTGCACACTTGCTTAATCTTCAAATGCTCTAATTTTTTCTTTTATTATCTTCTTTTTTGTTTCTTTTTAAGTACCAGATCTGGCAAGATTCCAGTTCCCTTCAGCAAGTTTTGTTTTCTAAAATAATAACAGCTGTTCCTGGGAGAAGTGGCTTGTTTTGATGATTCCATTTTTTCAGTAATTCCCATGGGTCCTCTTGTTCCTCACATGGTTGAAATGCTGTTGCCAGTCATGCTGATATCGTGGTTACTTCTGAGCAGTCACAGGCCATGTGCTCTTTGTCAAAACCTTACGCAACCTAGTTAAAAACAAACTTGTTCAAAACTATTTTGGGCTTTCTGGTGATAAAAACAAGGTGGACATGTAAACTTCCTTTGCATTATGATGATCATTTCACTAGACATACTTATACAAGGCACAACTATAAGGCAGAGATAAAATTTCCTAGTTTTTATTCATGCCTTTCCTTCTCTTTGTACAGATGGATAAATTTAAGCCTGGATTTTAATATTAAGTATGCTTATTTGTTTCAGTAATTGCAGCATTTCCTCTTAAATTTTAGGTGCTTCTCTGTAAATTTTATTTTTTTCTAATTTAAAAATAACTGGAGAAAAGGTATTAGAAGAAAAATTATCAAGTGGGTCAGAAAGATTGATTGTTTTCTTTCATGGTCTCTATTTCACTCCAGAATATTCACCCAAAAATTGCTATAATCAATTTTAGAATGTGCTTTTATATGGAGATTGTGTTTGGACTTGCAGGGATCTATATGTAAATAAACCCCAACAGCTCCTTAGCATTCAGTTTACATTTTCCTCTAAGTCACTCTGTGCTCATGCTTAGTTCTGTGCCCCTGTGCCTCTGATGCCTCTTACTTCAGTGTTGGCACACTTTTGATTTTTGTAGACTTATATCTCACTTTCTCATCTCTTTCTCCCTAAGCTATACATTTTAAACCCTCTTGCCTCACATTTAATTTCCTTCAAGACTTTCATCAGTTGATAATATTTCTTTGGTCTGGCTTAGTTTATGAACATGTTGCATTTGGCTCTCCTGTGTGATGTGGCCGTCCGGATATTATAGAAACAGAGAGAATACAAATCAGTTGGAATTACACATGGACTTAGGAACTGGAGTTAATTAAAAGTATAACAAAAGCTTCATGACTGCTGTTTAGAAAATAGGAAGTTTTCTGGAAAGTCATTGTAGCAGAATACAGAGATTCAGGAGTGTATTTGAACTCCTTGTATTTTTGATTTAGAGTAGAAATAAAGAAATATTTTGGCCTTAAAGAAATACCCAAACAAAGCAGCAAGCAATGATGTAAAAAATTGCCAAAATACACAAGTGACTTGCAGAGTACATTGCCTTTCACCTTAGATTACACCAGTTAATGCCATGGTGACAGCCCAGAGGAGATGTTGCTTTTCAGGATAATTCAGAGATAAGCCGATCATGTAATTATATTATATTATTATCTTATGTAATGTTAATGTATTATTTCAGAGATAATCAAAAATGCTTCCCAAAAATCAGTATTTACAGAGCTACTGCAATAAATAATTTTGTTACCTTAACTAAAAATAAGAATTATATTAATTCTATATTACACTGAAAAGTGGCTTAATAATTTGCACTTCCTTTGGACTAGAAGAAACAATAATTATTTGCAGAGGTAGTTATGTTGTGGTAGAAGAATTTACCCAAAAAAATCACATTCTGGAGCTCGTGCCTTATAGACCTCGTAGACACAAACACAGAATTTAGACAAACAGCTGAAATTCCAAGTAGTAACTAACAACATTTGAAGTGTATCTATCTTTAGTGAGATATTTCCCCCATTCTGAGTTATCAGAGTGCCTTTTAGCTCAATAAATGTGACTTCAAAAGCTTTATGCAAGGCAGTGTTTCCCAAGGGATGCTGGTTTTGCCTCCCTGTGAACCACTCTGGGCATTTCTCAAACAGGGTTTCTGTCTCAGACATTCTCTTTTCCAGCTTCCTATCCAAAGGTCTTTTACCTTCATTACCTGTTCTTTCACACCATCTGGAACATTTCAGCTGCAAATATAATTAATTTAGGTTATTAGATTCTGTCAGGCCTGCTGGAACAGTGAGGCAGACACTGTGTTGTAGTCCTGCCTTTCCAGAAACAGAGGAACTTTTACAGTGGAGGGTTTGGAAGATAAGTTCCTCCAGGCTGTAAATGCAGCATTTAAGAATCCCTTGTTTACTGTCTGAACACAGGTCAAGCATGTTTCTAATATAAGCAAGAAGTATTTTTTTTCTCATCAGGAAACACCATTTCTGGCTAAAGTCAGACTCCTTGCACTGTTTGATGTACAGGTGGCAGAGGAAGATAATATGTAACATATCCCATCGATTTTCATCTTCTTAAAGATCACAAATTCAGAATATACAATGGTAGAGAGGCAGGGAGCTGGGTATAGCCAACATCTGGCACTGCAGATGCATCTTCATTAACACTTCAGTTCATATTTGTGATACTGAAAACACAGAGCAGAACTGGCTCTACGGATCTCAAAGGAGAAAATAAATAGCAGAACCGACGCATTGGAGAATCAGCTGGATTTATATCTACATTTCAGAAAATAATTGGAATTGATAAGTGATATTTCCAAAATGAGAGAATAAAAAGAGAACCTCACCAGTTTATTCTACTTGAAACACGTGTGTGCAGTCCCTGAGGGGCAGCACAGAGATCAGTCTGTCATTTGAAAGAATCCTGTGGGAAATGGACTCACAGGAAACAGCATCTGATGCTCACAAATGTCTTGAGCAGAAGGAAAGGGGCTTCTGTGTGTTTCCATAGGTATGAAATCTGAACTTTTTTTAACTTTGCTGTTCCAGTAACTTGTGAGAAAATCTCCAGTTCTCTATCACTACTAGGGCCACAAAGCACAGTAAAAGCTGAATTTGATTCATTCTATTGCTTAAAAATGTATTTTTTAGGCACTGTGAGCATTAATTAATAGATTAGATGATTTTTGAAAGCTAACACTTATCTGGAATTTGGGAATCAAGCGTGGAGAGGCTAAATACAGAAGCCACATTTCACCTGAAGCATGTTAGATCCAATGTTCATATTTCACAGATACAGGGTGTATTTTGTGATCATCTAATCTGCTCTGTGCATATTCACAGGCACTTCTCCCTGCAACAGCAACACTGACTCAGGATAGAATGTGAAACACCTCTAGAAAGGCCCCACCTATTGATTTAAAGGTATCAGAGGAGAGGTAACACAGCATATGCCTTGACCATGACCTTTAGGTGTTATAAATTGTGTTTTATTCCCTTTTTTCATTTCTTTAAACTGATGGATAATAAAGTGTCAGATGCCCTTGCTGGGTTAAAGAGCCATCTAATAGATTTCTGTTCATCAGAATCTGACCAAATCACCTGTAATTTCCCAATGGTGAGCTGGAGACTGCAGTTCCTCAGGCCTCTGTCCTGTTCTCCAGACCAGTTATTACTCTGACTGCTCTCTATGAACCAGTGACTGTTCTGAAGGGCACACGTGGAAGCTGAGTCACAAATGCTACAAAGAAATGCTCTTTTTCTCTTCAGTGCTCTTCTGTTATCATGTATTTTGTCATCCATCCCAGTGGTGTTCAAGAGGTTCCCTACAGAAATTTCCTGTCTATCCAGAGCCAGGTGTCTGCATATGATTCTTTGTTCCTTTAGGAATAGCCCTGGGATTTATTATGTTAAAAATGCCTGGGTGTGCCATGCCAAACTTTTCACAGCTATGTGACCTGCTCATATGGCTTTCTTGATTATCACATCTCAGGCTTTCTTGATTATCACATCTCAATGTTTATGTAATCTGAAAACTTTCCAGGAACAAATGTATGTTTACACTATTATTATGTCTCTGTATAATTACAAAATAAGATTATATGTACATAATAGAACAGTATTTATAGGACTTTACAAGTCTCATTGCAATTATTCGATGCATTCACATTAATTGCAGTGAGACTATCAACTTGACAAAGCCAATTTGATTCAGTATGTGCCATTCTGATTTTTCATAGTGCTCTTGTTTTTAGGTTTTTTATCTGAATGTTAGAGGCCTAAAGCCAGAAGTCTAAAAAAGTCTGATTATATTATATCAGCAATACAGTCTCCATTACGATTCCTATTTGTAATCTTGTCAGAGAAAGATATCAAATCTCTTTGACATAATCTGCTTTCCATTAAGCTGCACTTTCCTCATTAGGCTTGTGATGAGTTTAAGCTGTTGCCACACAATGAGAGGAATATCTAAAACCAAGCAATAAATAAGATATGATACAGGAGGAATTGGGAGTTGGCCTGTTTGCTTCTGTTTCCTGATGGCTGAAGCACATCTTTCCCTTTGCTTGTGACGTTTGCTTTTGTGTCCACGTCCAATAGTTTTGTTTTGGAAATCACTGAATAGCCTGGGTTTGAAGGGACCTTTAAAGATCATCTTGTTCCAACCTCCTGCCATGGACAGAGACACCTTCCACCAGACCAGGTTGCTCAGGGTTCCATCCAACCTGGCTTTAAGCACTTTCAGGGATGGGGCATCCAGATAATAACTAAACAAACAGCTAAATAATAGATAAATAAACAGATAAATGGACCTGATCTGTTTAATTATTATTATTTGTCTACTGGCTGACATTCTGTACCACACACAACAGTAACTGGAACATCCACAGAAGACTGGAAGTTTTCTACGCAGAATCTACTTCAGAAATCTGATCCTGATTATGCAATTCCATGATACTGGGAGCAGACAACCTTTCAGCACTGGTAGAAAGGCAGGAGCAGAGTAATGGTAAATTTATTGCTGGATCTCTGAGTGGGGATTATGGGGATCCCTGACAAGAGCCAGGAAATCTCTAAGGCACTGGCAGGACAAGAGCAGGAGAGGCAAGGTCAGGATGCTCTCAGCACTGACACAGCCATCTCCCGAATAATTAAAAAATTATAGATAAACATTCCATGGAGCAAAAAGGATAAGAACCCACAATATGAGGCACTTTTCCTCTGAAATATGCAGTATTTGCCAGCATGAATTCCTTATTATTTTCATGCATCTTTTTCCAAAGAATTATGATCATTTTAGGCCCACCCAGCAAAATATAATGTTTAAACTGACATGCTTCTATGACTTTTTTTTTTAATAATTGATTACTATCTTAACTTTTCTACTCATTCAGATAACACAAGTAACAAGAAAGTTCATCTACTTTTTCTTTCTTTTTAAGTCCTAAGAAACTAAAGTGTTCTAAGAATTTAGGACATGTACACCTGGTTAAAAACAAAAAACCAGCCATTTCCAGTTTTTCTGAACAAGCATGTAAGAAAACTCTCATGTGTATATATTTGTATATATTCTGCTATGATTAGAGAATACATAATTAGAGTATAAATGTACGTATAGGGAAATTTGCAATGTTAATTTATAAAGCTTCAGAATAGACTTAGGAATTTGTTCCCATGGGCCAAGAAACCAGCACCTGCAGCCTGCAGCCCTCTGAAATGTCCTCAGTGTCCCTCACCATTCCACTGACAGGACAATCCCTTTCCAAGTGATTTTACTGTGTATAATCTCACACATTTTTATTTCAGAGGCAAATGCAAATGTCTGTCCAATAGGAAGGATTTCTTCTCATATCTCCCTCCCTCTAATTTGATGTGAATCTTCAAATGATGCATGAAGACCTTTTGTTAGAGCAGTGCTTTGTTCTTTTGAAAGAAATGCATTTGACCATTCTTATTGAGTCTTTTTAATTTGGGTATTGAGGTGGATTGGTAATTACACCAGCTTGGGGGTTGTTTTTGTTATGTGCTATTCTTGTGCAGTTTTTGGGCAGGGGAAGGTTTTCTGATTTTACCATTTCTGACCTCAGAAGAGTTTATTCCCAAGGGAAGGCATAAGGATTTGATTTGATTAATTCACCTTTGAAAAAAAGTTCAAAGCATTTATTTCTTATTTGTCTTGAGGACCCATTGGCTGTTACCTGCCTGGCATTGGTAATGTGTTCTGTCTTCATTGTACCTCTTAATCATCATCCTAGGACAAAACAAGCTCTCTGCAAAGCTTTAGAAGCTTTATAAATATCCTGCAACACAGGCAGGAGACTGCATTACATGATGCATCTTCCATTCAGGAATTCTTTAAGTGGATTGCACTCCCTGCTATTGACCTCTGTGATGGGGTCATGGATCTCTGACAAAAATTTATGTCCAGCATGGTGGTGGCTGCTCCCATGTGCCATACACAGCATGTGCATTGTGGTAATGTTACAACTAGATTTCAAATTACTGAGCTGACAACAGATGGATGGCTTCTATGTAAGAGCAGAAAGCAGCAGCATGTTTCAGAAGATGGTGTCTCTTTCTTAAAATATTTATCTATTTTTAAATGCAGTGTAAATCAGAAGTTGTTGAACAGAGGCTGTTGGTATTACTAAATTTGTGTGATTAACTCTCAGAATTTCTTCTCCCATCCACTACAAACAAGTTTAGTTGTTTTTTTTTTATTGGTGATTTGAAATGAAATAAGATTTTAAGTCTTATCACATTAGAGCTGTTGCTGTAATCCACCTGTTACTGTTGGTACCAGGCCTCACTGGTTTTCTCTCTTGCAATATCCTGGACCAGTTTGGATACTTCCTTTTGGAAGCTGTGTTTTCAGCCAGCTGTGTCTCATTGTTCCAAGGCTGCTGAGCACCTGAGCCATCATTCTGAATCCTACAAAAATGAAAACAGTTTTATCATATTTGCTTTTGTTGTTGTTGCTGTTGCTGTTGTAGTTCACCTTTAGGCAAGACTGCTTCTAAGAAAATTTTTTGCTGTGTCTGGTGATGCTGGACCTCAATTATCTGCGCAGTTCAACATCTGTCTTGATTTTTCTGATGTTCTACTTGTGAAATATGTGCATAAATAAGTAAAGATTATGTACAAGACAAGAACACAGGTTTATTCTCTTCATCTTAAATGTTTTGCCATATAGATTCTCTGATGCCTTTGTATGCACATTTAGTAGGAAGTAGGAGTCACTCAGTTTAGCATTTTAAGGCAAATAACTCATACTCCATCTACTGAACAACACTGTAATAAACATTTGTCTGTTCCTGTCACTGTACTCAGTACCCCAGTTTTCCCCTCAGAATGACAGATGTTTGTGTATTGGGCACAGAGCTTTTTTCCCCCCATATGTTCCAAAGAATACTCACTTGAGTTTGGGATTAAAAAGTTCAATTTAAGAGATTTATTCACCCAGGCAGCCCATAGTAACCCTTAATGTCTCACAGAATCACCTATGATTGTATTGGGTTTGGGGGCACTTTTTCAGAGTATTCCTTTCTTTAGTCACCTTGATTAATACATCAAGGAATAGAATGAGGTAGACAAAAGAAAACAATGAGGAAGAAAAGAAACACTTATTCAGTTGTTAACTGGTACTTGTTAATGAGTGTAATGCATGTTTTGAGTGGAAGGCTAAGAATCACTCCAGTCCAGTGCTGAAGTTCCTCTCACCAGATATCCAGAGGTGATATTTGCTTTAGGTATCACTTTTAGAATAATGAAAAAGGAGACAAGTTATTTTGCCTATATCTTACAGATTTAAATCTGTATAGTGGTGCAAGATATGCTTCCTTCTCAGAATGTATTTTAAATCACTAAATCAGTCATGGACAAACCTGGGAATTTTACTTTAAACTAAGGTGTGTGATGAGAAATATTCTATATATGTATTCCTGACAACTGCCTCTCTGAAGAGGTGCCTCTGACCCTTTTCTTTTTCTCAGTAAAGATTAAACAGAAGACAAGCATGTAGCAATGAATGTGGACACAATTCTTTAAGCTTGTTTTAAATGGTACAAGTACTTTCTGCATTAGAGACTCTGGCTTGACAGGGAAGCAAGTTAGGAGATTATTTAGCTGCTGGTGTGTCCTACACCAATCCCAGATTCCCAGGGTTTAAGCCGGCTGCTGTCCTCACTTGCCCTGTAGCCCCAGTGCTGGGAGAAACCAGCACACTGCTCGATACTGCTGCAATTTCATTTCTGTTCAGTGGCAAGGGCAGAGAGCCAGAGCTGGGGACCCCAAGGGACAAACCGACCCCGGTGGTTGCTCCATGACCTACATCCCCTCCCAAACCCCGCTCAGCCCAGCACTCTGGATCCCCCCTCACAATCCCACTGCTTCACTCATGACCTCACATCTCCCCCTTCTGCCCAGCCTCTTGCTTGGAGTCTGAGTCCCTGGATCCGAAGTGGTTTCCCTGGATCTGAGTGAGTGCTCCTTCCCCCAGGGCAGAGAGCAGCACAACAGAACTCAGATCCTGTGGGCAAGGATGCTGATGGATGGATGGATGGATGGATGGATGGATGGATGGATGGATGGATAACAGATGAATGGATGGGTAGGTAGATAAATAAATGGATTAATGGATTAATAAATTGATAGGTAGATCTATAAATGAAGAGATAGATAGATAGATAGATAGATAGATAGATAGATAGATAGATAGATAGACAGATAGATAATGAAGAGACCTGCCTCTCTCCGGGGGATTATCCCTTCCCCAGCCGGCCCAGCGATGCTGCCGGACCCGGGTGTTCCGGTGCAGCCCCGCCGCTCCTTCCCGTGACTTGCACATTCTCCGCTGGGTTTTTTCCTTTGTGGCGGCTGCGATCTGGTGGAAAAATGTGGGAATTGCAGCAGCCGGATTGGACCCTGCCGCCTCTGCCGCTCCCAGGGCAGAGCTCGGGACAAGGACTTGTTGCTGGCCAATAAACTGCATTAAAGTGATCCCAAGGAGCGTCTAAGTCTCATCTGACCAAGCCTGACCAAAAAAAAAGTGGCAATAGTTTTATATACGACAGATATACCTGGACTACAGGCTGTTTTCTATTAGCCCTCCTCATCACTGATGCAATCCAGGGGGTTTAATATAAAAATACTGTTCCCCCCTCTTCCAAACATATGAACCTGGCAGTAGGAGTATCATGACAACAGGATTGTGCTTCATCTATCAAGATATAAACTCTTTGGAAAATAAATTAGCTGTCGTGCACTTTCAGTGGTACCTGCTAAATGTGTGGGGTTTGTATCTGTTTACTTTATAATTTTTCCACTAGGAACAGTGTTTGTGTATCTGTCTTGAAATTGGTTTTCAGTTTGTGATTGCAAGTGTGTCCTCTCCTTTAGAAAATGGCACGTGAATGTGAGTACCTGTCTGTTGCCTAAACAATTAATAAACTTTTTGTGTATTTCTGCCTATAGAATGGATGTTTTCTTTTCTGTGAGTCTCTTTTTTTTTCTGTAAGTCTCTTTTCTTTCAAAGTATTTACATGCTGTTGGTAAAAGCACTGAGCATGTCAAAGGATCATCCAACAGAAAAAATAGCTTTTCACTGCTCAGGTTTGTCAAATACAAAAGTATTTAAAAATAAAATTAAAGAAAAGATACCAGGGCATGAGGGATAACAAGAGTGTAAACTTCACTGCTTTGTGTAAATGATGGCCCAGGTAGTTCACTGGTAACTCTGTATTCTGGGGGATGGTTTAGTTGTGTCAGAGGTCCCAAGGGCCATCCCGCCATCCCAGACAGTGCCTGGTTTGCAGTTACTGCTGGAATCCCTGCATCCCAGAGGGTGCAGTTGCTACTGGAATAATGTGGGAGAAAGTGACCTGCAGCTGAAGACAAAGGAAGTTAAACAGAGGGCCCCAAACCCCTTTGGTTTCCCAAATATCCTCCCCAAAAAAAGGGACATCTCTGCTCTTTCATTTCATGCCAGATTTCCCTTATACTGGGGTTACACAGCCCTTGTCACTCAGCTGGGTTTGGTTTATAAATAGTGTTGGCCACTTATTTAACTGATGAACTGGTCCCTGTGTCTTCAGAAGCACTAGACATGAATTGAGGGGTCATCCCCTCATCTATGTTCACCATAACTCCCTTGAGCTCTGTCTCCTTTGAAAACCTCAGTTCAGAACTCCTGCTTTCCTTCCAGGCAGTGACCAGGCTGTCCATGAAGCTCTGCTTGAATCACTTCTCCACTGATATTTCCTTTAGGAAGCACTGGCCAAGTGTTTCCAGAGCTGATCTCAGTGTGTTCATGCCACTCAAGGGTTACAGGATTTGGACCTTGGCTTGCAGAAGGGCCAAATCTGGCATCGGGAGACAGAAAGGTGGGCGCTGGACACTTCCTGTTACACTGGCTGAGATAGAAGGGCTCCTTTTGGTTTGCTGCTACTTTCTGATAATTTTTTTGCTCTCCCATCAGGAAGAAAGGCATTCTGAGGAAGAAAGGTGAAAGTGAGGAAATCTAAGTCTTAAGCCAGACATTGAGATTTGGAGAAAGACCAGTGCAAACTTAAAGGACCACATATACACTTTCTTCCTCCTACCTAACTCGTTTGTTTCTTCCTTCTTTGTGTCCATTTTGGTTCCTTTCTGATCCATGCACCTGCTTTGACTTCAAACTGCATTTACTGCCCTTCCTGCTTCTCCACACAATTCCCTGTACCTTTTTTATTTTGGTTGATCGGACCCCACTTTCCCTTTAATGCCTTTTGTGATTCTCTTCTTACAAGTACCACATCAACCAGCCCTTCCAAAGCTGTTCTCAGGATGGATCCTACCTGTGTTCCTTTGTCCTTACCCTGCTTGGTCAGCCTTGTCAACCAAACAGCCTCATGCTTGTCCTCTCTTGGTCCCTCTTGCACAGCATCTTTCCCTCCTCTAACCACTGCTGTCTCCTCCTTCTGCTCTCCCCTTCTCTCCCTCACTTTCAAATTTGCTTCTCAGCTGAATCCCTGTTTTCTCACTCAGATCACCAGACAGGTTTCCAAAATCAGCCTGTCCAGAGCCAACTTCTTCTCGTATCTATTCCTTCTTGACATGTCCTTTTAAAACAAAATGTGCTATTTCTCTGCTCAGGACTGTCTACCTAGTTCTTACTTCCTTATTATAATGCTCAGTTGTTTAACTTCAAGCACTTCTAATGCCTGTCTTCAAGTAGCCAATCACAGAAAGATTTCTTCACAAGCCTGAAGATTCTTGCTCTTGTTCACGAATATCTATGTGTCACTTCCATCCCTGAAATGTGTTTTTCAAGGCTTTTCAGATGTTGCTAAGAAAATCATCCTGTTCTCTGTTGCTTCATGAAAAACAGCCAGGAAGCCAAGGCTATTTACCCAGTGAACTTGAATTACCTGAAAATCTTGTGCTGCTTGACTGTTGAACACATGAGTTTCCATTTGAATCTGTCCTTTCTGAGTCAACCAAAACAGCCACTGCGGGCAACTGGAAGGAGTCATCAAGAAATTGAAGAGAAAAGCACAAGAAAAATACCTCAGTGGATTATTTTTGCCCCACAACTTCTAGAAATTAAAATATTATTTGTTGGTCATTTGAGATCTCAGGACACAAAAAACTCATGTGAGTTTAGGGATTTGTGAAGAAAATTTCTGCATATTTGACCTAGGAGTTAAATTGAAGGTGGAAAAATTGGATCCCACTAAGCACAAAGTTTACAAAGATGAAAATACTTACTTGCCTTCAAAAGGCAGTCATGGTAGCAAAGTGTTGCAGCTGAGAGGATTTATTTCCAAATGAGAATATTGAGATTGTCATGGAGAGGAGAGAGAGAATTTGTTGCCTTTGAGGGATGGAAGAGATCTAAGCACACATAGAATCACAAACTGGTTTGGATTGAAAAGGACCTTCAAGATCATCCTGTTCCAACCTCTTGCCATAGGCAAGAACACCTTTCACTATCCCAGGTTGCTCCAAGCCCCATCCAACCTGACCTTGGACAGCTCCAGGAATGGGGCAGCCACAACTTCTCTGGGCAACATCAGGTCCTCACCATCCTCATAATAAGGAATTTCTTGTTAATATCTAATCTAAACCTGCTCTCTGACAGTCTGACAGGTATCTTCTGTTCAGAATGGTCTTTGGAGACTTTGACTTCTTCAATTGTCTTTGAAGAAGGCAGAATGTCTCTGAAAACGCATGTGAACTCAGACCTTTGAAACAGGATTTTTCCTCTATTCTTTGAAACTGGAAGGTACTGGTATTCTTTGAAACAGGGAAGTTTTAGAGCAGAAGGACTCATTAATTGGTGCCATTAGAAAGGAAATATGCTACCTAGGAAGAAATGTGTTCTCCATTGTGTCTGATAAGCAGCAGCAGCATTTCTGCCTCAGTCAAAACACTTAAGTCCTGACTTTAAAGGATTCGCTGGAGCAAGAGGAGATCTGTCCAAACAGCAATACCTGCAGGCTCATCTTTAAGAGATTCTTTGGAAATCTTTACAGCTGATCCAAGATGCAGCAGAGGTTCGTGCTGCTAATACTGAATTGGCTTTTGACTGTGGAATACTTTAGGAGAGCTCATCTCATAGCTGGAGATCTCCTTCTGAAATAGAAAGTATTCAAAACTCAGCCTTCCACAAACTGCCTGTGTTTGAAAACGCCTTTATTTGCTGTCATCTGGAAAACGTAGTGCACAGCACATGAGCAATGTTTGCTGTGTTTGCCTGTCTCTTTGTTAAGCACACTTGACAGAAGGTTTCTGTAGGACGTTTCACGTTTGCCTGGACTATTAATGCCAAACCAAACGTCTCAACAAATACTAAGGGAACGCAGTTATGTGCCAAAGAGTCCAGACGGGAAATATTTCAGAATTTGTCCTTGCAATAGCCGGAAGGTGAGAGAGGAGATTCCTGCTGAGGCTCGGGGCAGAGGCCCCTGTGCAGTTCCTGCGCTGACCGCCCAGTGGCGCTCTTGGCCTGCGCTGGGCACTCATTGCAGCTGCTGGGCGGGGCGGGGGGACATCAGTGAGCACCATCGGTCAGATGCTGCGCGGCTGACACCGGCTGAGAGCCCCGCAGAAACGCCCAGGAATGCGCCCTGGTTTACAGCCTTTCCAAAGGATGTGCTGGGATTCGCCGCATCGAGACATGCCTGGAAAAGCCAAGAGCAAAAAGCGAAACAGGGAATGTGAAGGATGGAGACAGCCTCCCCAAGGCCACCCCTGCGGGATTTGGGAGGATTTCACCGGAGGTCTGGGGTGACTCGGAGTCGGTTGGTTGGTAAGCACCGAGTTACTGCCGGGAGAAATAAATGTTTGCTTTTAACAGACTGATGGGGAAAGCACTCACGGTACTGAATGCAGAGGTACGAGGCTGGTTTATCTCTCGGAAAATGAGCCTCAGAACAGGTTCCTGTGGTATTTACAATATAACCGAGAGTCAAGAGGTTAGGAATGATTCTCCCAGCTTTGCTCACGTTTGCAGCCAGCTGAGAGCTCCGGCCATCAGTTCCGTGGGATAGCTGGGAATTCGGGACACTGCCTGATTCTTACAGAGACGAAAGAAAAAATCCACCCTGGAAAGCTGTCTGGGAAGGAGAAGTCGGGAGTGTTGGTCTGTCTTCTCACTCAGGCGTGGAAAATGCCGTGACTTTGGGAAGAATCTGCTCTTCTGCTCCGCAGGCTCCTCCCGAGCCATCAGGGTGTGCTGGAGGGGAGCGGACAGTGGCTCCAGGGATGGAGATGAAGCATTTATCCGAGGGGACCACAAAACCTGGCACGAGACCTCTGAGATTTCACTCGGCAGATCTGAATTTCGAGATGAAAGACCAAGAAGAATTTTGGAAATTGAAATTGCTCAGGCTTCAGAAGTGCGGGCAGAATTTTCTTTTAGCACTTCTGTGTTCTGAAACACGGAGCCATACCAGGAACTGGGCAGGGTATGCTGCTGTAATGCTGTAATGCATTTCTAGCATAACGTTTTAAATGACAAAGTGAAGAGAACTGGGTTTTTTTTTTTGTTGTTCTTCTTAGGAAAAAGACGTCATCACTAAAACAGAAGATGAGGAAGTCTGCGATATCACTGTACGCCCGAGGAGATAAGTGAATTCTCTGGGACATTCGTACAAATCTTTCTTATTATGGGTATAGATCCTTCGTTTGTCCTAAAATACAATGTGCCTCTGTCTGGCAGTATTCGAACTTCTTTTTCTTTAGTTAATACCCATCCATTTCATTGCTGTGACCCAAGGGAAAACACCAGCACTAGCTCGCCAGTGCTGCACGAATAAGTGACCCTCTTCATAATTTCTCTAAAATCTGAAAGAATATAAACGTTGGTCGAGGAGCAGCATCCTCTGATGAGTAAAGATATTGTTACAGCCAAGAGCTCCGTTAAGGATCACAGTTCTTCTTACATCGTTCTACATTTGAAGCTGAAGGACACAATTTCCCTTCTGAAATAATGGGAGCTACAATAATTGGGCTCCTGCACTCAGGGTAGGATGTGCCTGGGGAAGCTTTTCTCGGCCTGTGCCTTCCCCCCCCTGCTGCGCAGTGATGCCAAAGATTCGGAAAAGTGGAAGGAAATACACATTTTTCCCTCGAGGGTGCCGAGAGCTGAAAAAACGGGCACAAAAAAGGGGATTACAGGTGTCACAGTTATTTTTGCGTGGCAAAAAAAGGAGAGAAGCCACTTTCCCAGCACATCTGTGCTGTGCTTGGCCTATAATTTGACTTCTCTGTTGGTGATAGTGATCGCAGCTCGAGACATGGACGTGTCCCTGGAAGGGAAGAAAGGAGGAGCTGCCCTTTGATGAATTTCAGTGGTTTAGATCTTATCAGATCTCCAAGTCAAAGGACGATAAGAGGAAGTCGCCGAAAATTACTTCTTTCGTGCAGGATCTTTTAGTAGCCAAAGTTTCCGGGAATCCTAAAGTCAATCCTAGTTTTTACTTTCTCCTACTGATAGCGTCAGGAAGTTTTTATTATAAAACAAGTGAAGACATCGGAGAATTTCTAGGACATGACCTCTTGAGGTATTATTGTTTGACAGCATCACTCCTTTTAGCAAACAAAAATAAGGGGAAAACATCTAGGAAATTAAAGAAAATGTGTCAAAACCGAGAGGATTATGATACTTTATAATAATATTTTTTAAAAGAGTAGTTCCTTTTATAGTAAAATCTGAATTACAAGTGCTCGGACCACAGGTAAAAACTACAAGCTCTATTTTGTTTTCTCCTTCATTTTTTAATTCTGTAAGAGGAAGGTTGGGCTGGGCTCGCAGGCAGCAGTGCACACCCTCAGCACAGAGTGTGCATTCGTCGCAGAAGCAGTCGAGGCGTAATTCTGTCTTCGGGGCGAGCCATGCCTGCCCGACCCTGAGGGTTTTATCTGATTTTCGGCATGAATCCTGTCTCAGAGTACCCGGCTGTGCTCAGAACCCCTCGGTATCCCCTTCCACCTCCGTTTTCCCAATGTTGTTCCTAACAGGTCTGCTGCAGGTATCTCCCTCTTAGCGAGTTTGAGTCTGCCTCTAATCATCTCGTAATAGGCCTTGCAAATTCCTGGATCCCCCCTCAAACACCTCGTAATCAATTAGTTCTCCTTCATAACACTTCTGCTAATTCTTGAGAATCTTTAGAACTTTTTTCTTTTAATCATTTACAGAGTTTCTTGTTGAACTTCTGGAGTCTACGTTTCCATTATTCTCTTAATGGCCCATCAATTAGTGTGATGAGGGCCTTATCTTTGCTGTTGTCTCCGTTAGCTCCTCGTTGGCGTTTGTGTATCGAGGACTTTACCTAGGAGCTCCCTGGTTTTTTTTTTCCTTGCTTTTGGTATTAACTGGCTGTTGGCCATATATTTTTAGGCAGATACAGGGCTTCAAGTATAACATCTTTTTCACATAGAAAAGTGTTAAAGTCGGGCGAGGTGTGATATCCACTAAGGAAAAAACAGCATTAGGATGATGCGCCCTAGAAGAGCATTCTCTTCCTGCTGTGATGGCGAGCTATGGTGATGGTGAAACCTTTACTTAGGGACAATTCCTTGTCCTCTCTCTGGCACCAGCTCTCACTTTCACTAGCTTCTCTGACTCACCACATTTGCCAACCGCCCTGTGCTGACTAACAAGTGGAGAAGAGAGGAAAAAACTCTTCTATGGCAGTGGATCCTGCCGTGCGTACACAACGCAAACCAAAAGCGGTGTATGAAAAGTTCGTGGTCGCGAGCTGGGATGTGATACCCAGAGCAGCGCCCTGAACGCGGGCAGGGATCCCACTTCCGAGAGAGGAGAGCTTTGCATCGCACCTTTTTCTTCTCTTTGGCACGAAGAGTGTGGATTCAAGCAGCAAACCCCGAACCAGCAGCGTCGCCCCGACCGAGAGGAAATATTCTCCCTTCCGACGCTGGGTGGGGGTGTTGGCCGCGGACCGGAGCGTCCCTCGGTCCGCCCGGGTTTGCAGACGCAGGGAGACAAAAAAAACGTGTGAGCTGAGCTGCTCGCAAAGGAGCCGGAGCATTCGGGGTCTTCCAGATTCCTTCACCCCAGGACTGCTGACCAACACCGCTCTCTTCGGACGCTGCTTTAAAATGCTGGGGGCCGCCGAAGACGGTGGATGGCTTTTTTGGAGAGTGATGGCGTGTGGGAGACGGAGCGGAGACAGCAAGAGGCAAGTGATCTTATATATTCTGTGTATTTGCCTGTGTCAGAGCGCGGCTGAAACCCTCCGCTACTCTCTGCCGGAGGAAATGGAGAGGGAATCCTTTGTCGCCAATATCGCAAAGGACCTGGGGGTTCCTCTGGGCCAGCTTGCGGCTCGCAAGGCCCGCGTTGTGTCCGAGGGGAACAAGCAGCTTTTCCGACTCGATCAAAGCACCGGTGTCCTGACGGCAAAGGAATCGCTGGACCGAGAGGAGATCTGCCCCCAGAGGGATACCTGCACGCTCGTCTTTAAGATATTCTTTGAAAATCCATTGCAGCTTATCCGAGGGGAGGTGGAAATCCGTGATGTAAACGACAATTCGCCCGTGTTCCCGGAGAAGGAGATGGTTTTAAAAATTCTAGAAACAGCATCTCCTGGGTCCCGCTTCCCCCTGGAAAGCGCCCAGGACAAGGACGTGGGCATTAACGGTTTGCAGAACTACAGCCTCGGGCCCAATCCTCATTTCTCCCTCGCTATTGGAACTGCGAAAGATGGAGTAAAATACCTGGAACTTGTCCTAGAGCGCCAGCTCGATCGTGAAGAGCAGGGAGAGCTGAATTTACTTCTCACCGCCACCGACGAGGGGTCACCACCCAGGTCGGGCACGGCTCAGGTCCGGATCGTAGTGGTGGATGTCAATGACAACATCCCTGTCTTCGATCGGGAGGTCTACGAGGTGCGCCTGGCTGAGAACAGCCCCCTGGAGCAGCTGGTGGTCAGAGTCACTGCCTCGGATCCCGACGAAGGGTCCAACGGGGAAGTGCGTTATGCCTTTACTCAGACACCGGAGCGATCCCGGCAGCTCTTCCAGCTGAACCCGACCACCGGTGAAATACGAGTCGTGGGCAACCTGGATTTTGAGGAAGCAAAATCCCACAAGATGGTGGTGAAAGCCACGGACGGTGGAGAGTTGTCTGCGCATTGCAAAGTGCAGGTGGAAGTGCTGGACGTGAACGACAACGCCCCGGAGATAGCGCTCACCTCCCTCACCGCCTCCATTCCCGAGGACGCCCCGCCACGCACCGTGGTGGCTCTGTTCAGTGTGCGGGACCGGGACTCCGGGGACAACGGCAGGACCGAGTGTTCCATCGACGGGGACTTGCCGTTCAGTCTCACCCCCACCTTTGATAATTACTATGAATTGAGAACAAACGCGGCTCTGGACAGAGAGAGGACGGCGGAGTATAACATCACCATCACAGCCACGGACTGGGGCAAGAAGCGGCTGAGCTCTCGGGAAAGCATTTTCGTGCAGATATCGGATGTGAACGACAACCCCCCGGAGTTCACCCAGGAGGTTTATACCATGTCCGTCACGGAGAACAACAGCCCCATGCTCCGGATCGGCAGAATGAAGGCCACGGACGCCGACGCAGGAAAAAATGCCCGCGTGAACTACGCACTGGTGCGGCAGGAGGGCAAAGAGCAGCCCGAAGTGTCAATCAGCGCTGAAAACGGGGATGTTTATATCCTCCGCCCTCTGGACTACGAGAAGGTGCGCGCCTTCGAGGTGACAGTTCGCGCAGCCGACGGCGGCTCCCCCCCGCTCAGCGCCCAGGCCGTGCTGCGCGTGCTCGTGCGGGACGAGAACGATAACGCGCCCGTGCTGCTGCACCCGCCCCCCGACAGCAGCGCGGCCGGAGAGCTGGTGCCGCGCTGGGCGCCCTCCGGCTACCTGGTGGCCAAGGTGGTGGCGGTGGACGCGGACGCGGGCCAGAACGCGTGGCTGTCCTACGAGCTGGCCAAGGCCACGGAGCCGGGGCTGTTCCGCGTGGGGCTGCACAGCGGCGAGGTGCGCACGGCGCGGGCCGTGACAGAGCGGGACGCGGCCCGGCAGAGGCTCATCGTGCTGGTGCGGGACCGCGGGCAGCCGCCGCGCTCTGCCACTGCCACCCTCGCCGTGGCTCTGGTGGATGGCTTCTCCGAAGCCCATTTACGGGTGAGCGAGGAGGCACCGGCCGCCGAGCCCGACGAGCCGCTTACTCTTTACCTCATCGCCTCCCTCGCCTGCGTGTCGGCGCTGTTCCTCGCCACCGCGGTGGCCGCCGTGGTAGCGAAGGTGCGGCGGGCCAGGCGGGGCGAGACGGAGACTCTGCCCACGTTCCCCCCGACTGCCACGGAGAGCAGCGCGGGCTCCCTGCCCCGCAGCTACGTGTACGACGTCTGCTTCGCCGCCGGCACCGTCAACAGCGAGTTCCGTTTCCTCAGGCCCCTCTTCCCCTGCTTCCCCGCCGGGCTGCCCCCCGCCCCGGGCGCGCAGCGGAGCTCGGTGTGCTCGCAGGATGCGGCCAACCTCGGGGGCGAAGGCGACTGGACTGCAGCACAGGTGAGGGACTGACAGGGCTGAGGCGATCGGGCAGGCGGGGCGAAGTGTGTCAAGCCCTGGCAGAAAGGGCTACTGAAGTTGCAGAACTGCTAGTGGAGGAGTCCCTGGAGTGGGAGGAGATGAGAGAGGCCACAGCCGCTGGAGAGGCCTCCCAGGAGCATCCAGCAGGGCTCAGCAGCTCCCCAAATGCTGACTAACCATGCCGCTCTGCATCATAGAAGCATAGAACATTTGGGGTTGGAAAGGACCTTTAAAAGCCGTTAAGTCCAAACCCTCATGCAATCAGCCCGGACACTTTCAAATAGATCAGGTTGTTCAGAGCCCCATCCAACCTGACCTTGGATATTTCCAGGGGTGAGGCACCTACCACCTCTCTGGGCAGCTGCACTCATACCTATGCTGAGTATTCGCGTTAGATCAAGTCTTTGTCGTTACTTCAAAGGGGAGGAGTTGGGCCATAAGAAGGTGAAAAGTACGGGTAGAGATGTGTCTCTATAGTGGGTCTTGCCGATGCACGTGTGGAGCCATAGGAACCTGGAGCAGGAATGACACCATTCCTAGGGATACTTCTTCCCGGACGTGGAAGTATAGGAAAGTGGTGGCTTGTCCAGCATCAGGTAGGACTGCAGGGACAGCTGTGCAAAGGGGTGTCACCAACGATGTCCCCTGCACTGCTGCTGGGAGCTGGTGCTCAGCGCTGCCATGTGCCATTCACCAGGGCGGTGACAGTGCTCAACTCAAGTTGTCTTAAAAACTGCTGGAGGCTACGGAGGTGTGAACCTCCGCCATTAAATTACTTTATATTTTTTGTGACTTGCATAGATAGTGTTGGCCAGAAAAGTGAAGTTATCAGAGTCAGTTACCTCTTAATACGGGATTCTGTGGGGACCCCATAGAGAGCTTCCAAGGATCCATCTAGCACTTCGCAGTAGACTGGATGATGAATATATATGAAGCTGGAGAAACACAAACACCACCAGAGTCAGTTAATATTTTTGTATTTCATAAACACAGATGACTTGGACTCACTTTACTGCAGGGTGTCAGAATCACAGCAGCCTCAGGGAAGACAAGGATCATTCTTGAGATTAAACCACTTTTACTGTTTGTGGGAAAGTGGTCTCTGGGGCTCTTACAATTTTGAATTACTCGAAACTCATAAAAGTTTTATTCAGACTCGTAAAAGTTTTGCAATAGTACCTTTTTGGAGGATGGTTTCTGACTTCAAGTGATGTCCATTCAGGTCAGAGACCCACCGAGTCTTGTCTTCTCTTTGGCTCTCAGTAGAGAGGAGTGGTGTGACACAGGCAGTGGTGTGAGGTATCCTCTAAGCTTCTTGGTGACACCTGCTTTCCTTCAACACCCAAATGACAACCGCTCTCTCTGTTCTTTGCAGGGCAGTGTTCCCCTCTCTGAAAATGCAGGGCCCAGAGCTGCAGATGCAGTTTGCCCTGCAAACAGGGAGCTGGAGCTGAATGTCAGTTCTGAGCAAAACCCTTGGCTCGTCCATCAATAAGTGAAGAAAAAGACAAGTTTGTCCTCACAGGGAAAAGGGAACAAAGAGACCGAACACCTACCTAAAAGGTACCAGGGACATGAAGTCTTCTCTGTGAGAGCACTTTCCCCTTGAGCAGTACTTTATTCATGCAGGTGTTTTGTGACTGTGATGTCGATGGAAGAGGAGAACCATGCATGTTGTTTACATAATAATGTATGATCGTGAGAGTGCTACTGCTTCTACATACTTCGAGAAATACTGAAAACTGGCAGCAAATCTTTAACTTCTTGTTACACTGCCTTCTCCGGGAGGTTTCCTTTCATGCTTTGCTTGTTTCTTTCTTTTCATGGAGAGAGCTTTGTAATAATATCCTAATTTTCTGTGCGGTATTCAACACCAGGCAAAACAGATATTATGCGAAATTAAGTGGTCATTGCAAAGGAATTTCTTACAAAATAAGCAGAAGCTGTTTACATTTTGTACTACTGGCATTGGCACACTTGGTATATTTGACCAGGAGTTTAAAGGTTCCCCTAATTGTAAAAAGTGGGCTTTGAGCAATGTATTCTTTCTTCTTTTCTTTTCTTTTCTTTTCTTTTCTTTTCTTTTCTTTTCTTTTCTTTTCTTTTCTTTTCTTTTCTTTTCTCTTCTCTTCTCTTCTCTTCTCTTCTCTTCTCTTCCTTTTTTTTTTTTTTCATAAAGTTGAAATAAACATTTCACGGTTTTTAAAAACTAAGATAATGACAAGTATTTTTTGTGGTTTTCCAGTAAAATAGAAGAAACCATTTACAATTAACTTAGGTCACTGTAGAATATAAGGTGTCAAGAAACTGTCTGTTTTCTCTTTCTTTCGTCAGTCGGTATTAATCTATAAAGTAATGTGATAATTCTTGTCGTTGAACCATTTTAAAGAGTCAAATAAGTGATGACAGAAAACAATAAAATATACTTGGAACTCCTTCGGCTGAGTGTGCTGTCTCGAGATCACTTGCCACAGTCATCGCCGAGGAAACAGCCGACCCAAGAGGAGAATTTCGGGAATAAACCCGCGGATCTCGAGTAGAATTCATGCAGGGGAAATCAGAACCACTTGGGAAATAGGACGGTCTCAGAAGCAGCAACTCCTCGGAGCAAGGCAGAGGAGGGCTTTTTCTGAGTGGAGCTGAGGTCTGAGGCGCTGCCTCCAGCCCATTCCCAAAGGCTCCCAGCAGGAGAGGCCGTGAAGTGCCGGAACAATCTCGGTCCATTCCGAGAATGACTCTGGCGATAGCTGCCGTGGTTAAAAGACCCCCTCACCTGCTGGCTGCACTCCTGTAACAATGCACAGCTGTTTTAGCTGAACAGCCGGAAAGCAGTTTATTCAAAGCGTTCACACTGGGGGGAAGGGAGGGAGAACCAAAACAAAAGGAACAAATTAGCTTTAAATAAATTCCATTTTGAAGTAGAAGGCAAACAGAGGCATTGCTCAATCAGCCAGTGGCCATACTTTGAATACGGTTGTGTGGACAATTAAATCTCTATGCTTTGACCCCTGAAAAGAGAAATCGAGCTCTTAACCTCTGCTTTCGCAGAGAATTTGCGATGGGAAATCTTCGAATCCTTCTACAGATCGGCCGCCTGGTGCCGCTGCTGACCGCGGAAACTCCGCGCAGCTCCCAGTTCATCCGCCCCCGCGATTCGGGCGGGCGGGGCTGCACCATCCCGGGCTGCTCCGTTCGGGGGTCGGCAGGCTGAATCGGCAGCTCCGTCCAGCTCACAGGAGAGAAGATTGGGTCACTGGAAAGGAATGAAGCTCAGGAAGAGTGAGGAACTGCTCCCGGGGCGAGCGGTGGCTCTGGTCCTAGTCCTCTGCGTCTCGGGGATGAGAGCAGAAACCGCTCGGTACTCGGTACCCGAAGAGGCGGAGAGAGGCTCTTTTGTGGCGAATATCGCTAAGGACTGGGGGCTAACTGGAGAGGAATTATTGGCTCGTCACGCTCGACTCGTTCCTGAAGGAGAAAAGCAGTATTTAGAGCTGAACCAGCACAGCGGGGATTTGGTGGTGAGAGAACAAATGGACCGGGAAGAGCTGTGCGGACAGAGCGAGCCCTGCTTGCTGCGTTTTGAGGTGCTGCTGGAGAGCCCACTGCAGTCCTTCCGAGCTGAGGTAAGACTCACCGACATAAACGATAATTCTCCTGTGTTCTTAAATAAAGAGATCGTTTTAAAGATCCCGGAATCTGCAATGCTGGGGACGCGGTTTTTATTGGAAAGCGCTCACGATCCAGACGTGGGGAACAATAGTCTTCAGTATTACAGTATCAGCTCGAACAAATATTTCCATGTGTACACCCAGCGGCGAAATGACGGTGGGAGGTACGCCGAGCTGGTGTTGGATCGAGCCCTGGACCGGGAGCAGCAGGCAGAAGTTGCTTTCAGCATCACGGCTGTGGATGGTGGGACTCCACCGCGGTCTGGCACAGCTTTAATCCGCGTGGTAGTTCTGGATGTAAACGACAACATCCCGGTATTTACCCAGACTCTGTATAAAGTCTCTGTAATGGAAAATAACTCCCAGGATACCTTAGTGGTGACAGTGTCTGCTAGCGATTTAGACGCAGGAACGAATGGGGAAATAGTGTATTCCATATTTCAAAATTCAGAGGAAAATCTCCAAAAGTTTAAAATAAACCCAGTGACAGGCCAGATTCGACTCGAAAAGCCTTTGGATTATGAAGAAAAAAAGACTTATGAGATAGACGTCCAAGCCACAGATGGAGGGGGCCTGTCCACGCATTGCAAGGTGGAGGTGCAGGTGAAGGACGTGAACGATAATGCCCCCGAGGTGATCATCACCTCGCTCACCAGCGCCCTCTCCGAAGCCGCCCCGCCGAACACCGTAGTTGCTCTCTTCAACGTGCGGGACCGGGACTCGGGGGACAACGGCAGGACGACCTGCGAGCTGACAGGAGAGCAACCCTTCAGGATCACGCTGCTGGCAGCCGACGCGTATGCGCTGGTGACATCAGAGACTCTGGACCGGGAGCAGGCGGAGGAATACAACGTGACGGTGCGGGCTCGCGATGAGGGCTCCCCCGCCCTCTCGGCATGGAAGACCCTGCTCGTGCGGCTCTTGGATGTGAACGACAACGCACCCACCTTCACCCAGGCCATTTACACCATGGTGATGAGCGAAAACGAGCCCGCGGGGAGAAGCCTGGGCCGCCTTAGCGCCACGGACCTTGATGCAGGGGAAAACGCCCGCGTAAAATACGCGCTAGTGCCGCCACCCACAGGCAGCCTCGCCGCGGCATCATTCGTGTCAGTGGACGCGGAGAGTGGAACTGTCCGTAGTTTGCGCCCTCTGGACTACGAGAAGGTGCGCGCCTTCGAGGTGACAGTTCGCGCAGCCGACGGCGGCTCCCCCCCGCTCAGCGCCCAGGCCGTGCTGCGCGTGCTCGTGCGGGACGAGAACGATAACGCGCCCGTGCTGCTGCACCCGCCCCCCGACAGCAGCGCGGCCGGAGAGCTGGTGCCGCGCTGGGCGCCCTCCGGCTACCTGGTGGCCAAGGTGGTGGCGGTGGACGCGGACGCGGGCCAGAACGCGTGGCTGTCCTACGAGCTGGCCAAGGCCACGGAGCCGGGGCTGTTCCGCGTGGGGCTGCACAGCGGCGAGGTGCGCACGGCGCGGGCCGTGACAGAGCGGGACGCGGCCCGGCAGAGGCTCATCGTGCTGGTGCGGGACCGCGGGCAGCCGCCGCGCTCTGCCACTGCCACCCTCGCCGTGGCTCTGGTGCACGATTTCTCCGATGCCTTCCGCCAGCTTGGCCACGATCCTGTCAGCGGACAGCAGCCGCAGGTGGCCGAGGAGGAATTACTCACCACTTACCTCATCGCCTCCCTGTGCTGCGTCTCGTCCCTTTTCCTCTTCTCCATCCTCGTCTTCACAGCAAGCACGCTCTGCAAAGCTCGCGTCCGGGCAGAACTTCCTCCTCCCTCTCCCAGCTGCTGCGCGGACGGAGACTTCGCCAGCGATGCCGTGGGCGTGGGCAGCACAGGCACTCTGACGCCAGCTTACCGCTATGAAATGTATTTGACCAGCGGCTCGGGAAGGAGTGAATTCCAGTTCCTGAGGCCCATCCTGCCCAGCCCTCATAGCAATGCTGAGGTGGGGCTGGACAAGGACGAGGAGCCGCTACGCCACTCGCAGCCTGCCGGCGACAGAGAAGCCCACGCGGCGAGCACAGCCACTCCTCCTTTTTAGCTGCAAGACGGGCCAGTAGGCTTGCGCGTCCTGAGCCATCCTGGAATGCACCTCCTTTCCCCGTCCTCAGCCTGAGATTCCCCCTTAGTTGTAGTGTCGTTCCCGGCTGTTACAGGCGTACTCTCTCTCCGTAGGCTCCAGGCCGGTTCCTCCTACGGGGAAAGCGGCTCAGTCCCGCCGAGTTCAGCCTCTGCCTCACGCTGCCCGGGAAAATGCGATGTGCAGCTCCACCCCCGCGTTTCTCGAGGGGCGCGTACCCGCGGACCCGCCTAGCCGAGAGAGCAACAGACCGCGAGCTCGGGCCAGCGAGGAGCGGCGCCGGACGCGAAGAAGCTGCCGGCAATGCTCCGGCGACAGGACACCCCCAGAGCTACCGCCTATCCTCCCTTCCACGTCTATTCCCAGACGATGTGAGCGCGTCCTGCCACAGGAGTCCCGAATGTGCGCGCGGGCCGGGGCGAGCGGCAGCGCGGGCTGCGGGCGGCGGCGGGTGCAGTCCCAGCGCGCACCGCTGGGTGGTGCCCTCGGCCAAGGCGGCGCCGAGCGGCTGCGGCAGCGGAGGCGGCCGAGCCCGGACCGGCCCAGCCCAGCCAAGATTAGACCAGCCCAACCCACCCCAGCCGAGCTTAGACCAGCGCAGCGAGGAGCAGCTCAATCGAGAGCAGTCCAGCACTACTCAGCTCAGCCCAGCGCTGCCCAGACCGCCCCCGTTTAGCCGGGAGGAGGTGGCAGCGGCTGCGGCGCCGAGCGCGGCCCCGTGTCACCCTCCTCCGGGACACCCCGGGTGCCTTTGGGACCGCCAGCGGAATCGGACAGAGCGAGGGAAGGCGCCCTCCCCGCACTTGGCCGCTTTCCGCGGGGAATGGCCGGGGACATCCGCCAGACCCACACCGACACCGGCCGGGGCCGCGCCATGGCGATCGCAAGGCAAGTGCTTTGTCTCTCTGCTTTCGTCTCGCTGCCGCTCGCTGGCAGAGCCGAGCCCATCCGCTACTCCGTAGCCGAGGAGGCGGAGAGCGGCTCGCTGGTGGGCAAGCTGGCGGAGGACGCGGGGCTGACGCCGGCGCAGCTGTCGGCTCGCCGCGCCCGCCTGGTGTCGGAGGACGGCCGGCAGCATTTTCGCTTAGACGGCGGCTCCGGCCGCCTCGTGGTGGCGGGGAGGCTGGACCGGGAGGAGCTGTGCGGCCAGGCCGGCACCTGCATGCTCCCCTTCGAGCTGCTGCTCGCCAACCCCCTGCAGTTCTTTCGGGTCGAGGTGGCCCTGGAGGACATCAATGACCATTCGCCGGTTTTCCCCGAGGAGCAAGTCAGTTTTGACATTACGGAAAAGAGTGATCCGGGCTCTCGTTTCCCACTGGTAGGGGCTCGGGACCTGGATATTGGCAGCAACAGCATCCAAGCATACAGTATCTCTCCAGAGAACGAATATTTTTCTCTCTCATATAGGACTCAGCTCACAGGCAAGAAGTATCTTGAATTGGTCTTGGAAAAGGTACTAGACAGGGAGGAGCTAGCAGAGATGAGTTTCAGTCTCATTGCTGAGGATGGGGGCTCTCCTCCCAGGAGTGGCACAACCCAAGTCAAAATTGTCATTTTAGATGTAAATGACAATGCTCCTGCCTTCACACAGGAGGAGTACATAGGGCAAGTTTTGGAGAACATGCCAGAAGGCTCTGTGGTTCTGGCTGTGCTGGCAACTGATCAGGATGCAGGAGTAAATGGGGACATTTCCTATCAGATCAGCGAAACAGTGGGACAGAGTGACTCAGCATTTGTCATTGACCCCATAACTGGTGAAATTAAAATCACAAAACCTCTGGATTTCGAGGCAGCAGAGACTCATGAGATCCATGTAACAGCCCGGGATGGTGGGGGCCTCTCAGCAATCTGCAAGGTGTTGGTGGAGGTGGTGGATGTGAATGACAATGCCCCAGAGCTGGTGGTGAGTTCCTTCAGCAGTCCCCTCCCCGAGAACACAGTGCCCGGCACCGTGGTTGCCCTGTTTTCGGTCAGGGACCGGGATTCTGGTGCCAACGGGCAGATCTCGTGTGCCCTGGAGGATCAGCTCTTCTTCTCCCTGCGGGCAGCCTATAAGAATTACTATGAGCTGGTGACGGTGAGCGCGCTGGACCGCGAGGAGAGGGCTCAGCACATCCTGAGTGTGACAGCAGCAGATGCGGGGTGGCCTCCTCTGACAAGCACGCAGACCTTCACGGTGGACATCTCGGATGTCAATGACAACGCGCCCGTCTTCAACCAGACGTCCTACACCATGTATGTGCGTGAGAACAACGTGCCCACGGTGTTTGTTGGAGCCGTCAGCGCTGCAGATGCTGACGTGGGGCTGAATGCCAAGGTGACCTATTCGCTGGCCCCAGTGCAAGGGGCAGAGCGGGCCTGGTGCTCGTGCATCTCGGTGAACTCTGAGAACGGACACGTGTTTGTGCTGCGGCCCCTGGACTACGAGCGCTTGAAGCAGACCCAGGTGACGGTCAGTGCCTCTGACGCGGGCTCTCCTCCCCTCAGAGCCAACGTCACCGTGCGCCTTGTGGTGCTGGACGAGAATGACAATGCCCCGCTGGTGCTGTACCCAGGCCAGGAGAGCAGCCCAGCCTCCAGTGAGCTGGTGCCCGTGTCAGCTGAGGCGGGCTACCTCATCACCAAAGTGGTGGCCGTCGACGCCGACTCGGGCCAGAACTCGTGGCTCTCCTACCACCTGCTGAGGGCCACCGAGCCCGGGCTGTTCTCGGTGGGTGTCCAAAGCGGGGAGGTGCGTCTGAGGAGGCCGGTGACAGACAGAGACGCCGTGAAGCAGAAGCTCGTTGTCCTGGTCAGAGACAACGGCAAGCCCCCACTGTCAGCCACCGCAGCTCTGAGCGCACTCCTGCTCAAGGACTTCTCCGACGTGCGCCTCCCGCACAGCAGCCCGGCCACAGAGGAGCAGCAAGACTCCCTGACAACCTATTTAATCGTCTCCTTGGTCTTTGTCTCCCTGCTCTTCCTCATCTCCACCGTGGCCTTTGTGGCTCGCAAGGTGTGCAAGAGAAAAGAGCTGGAGGCCGGCACTGTGCTTTATGGTGCCGACAACTTGCCGAGTGGCGTGGCTGATGCAGCCACTGCAGGGACCCTGCCCCGCGCCTACTGCTACGAGATCAGCCTCACTACGGGCTCGGGCAACAGCGAGTTCAAATTCCTCAGGCCCATCCTCCCCAGCCTGCCACCACAGCACTGTGCCCCGGGCCAGGAGCCTGATGAGGGACAGGATTTCCCCTGTGTCCCTGTCAGCGGAGAGGACATGGCACCAATGGACAATGCTGGGACTCTGTCTGCAGGGCAGTTCAATGCTCTTTCCTTTAACTAGCTGGGGTGTGCACAGACAGAGGCTTCAATGGTCATGGGAGCAGAGGATCCAGGCTGCAGCATGTTACAGTGGTTCCTCACGAGTAGAGCTGTATTTCCAATTGCTTTGACCAACTTCTTTCCAATTCTATTCAGAATAATTTTCTGCTACTCCAAAAAACAGCAAGGGAATTAAAAGAATCCGAAGTTCCCTCAATTCGTTAGTATGGGTTTCAGCAGCATTGCTGCCATTTGTAACAGGTCTTAGGTATGTGATTAGCACTCACAGGTGTCCTCTTGTTTCTCTTGCTGTCTGACAAGACAGAGAGTCTTCGTATTCTGATCTTTAAGACAATGTCTCTGCTGGCCCAACCAATCATATGCTCACTGAAGTGCAAAAAGGCTTTTTCCCAGCTCTGAAAAGCAAGGAAGTCATTAGTACTGATCCTTAGTGTCATGTGACCACTATGCCCTTTCTTCCCTGGGCTCTGGATGTCTCTGTCTGAGATGTGAGCTCTGTGGAGTATTTTCTTGGCTACTCTTGAGGATCTGAGCCATGACACTAAGCTGCTTGTCTTGAAAAAGTAGTATGAAAAGGTAGTTTCTCTTTCCGCAGAAAGACTGGATATTTGTAGAATTTTGCTTTGGAAAATTGCTCCATGAACTTATGCATGCAAAGGAAGTAGTATTTTTAAGAGCAACAAAAGAAGTCAGGCTTTTTTTCCAGAAATTTTCCTTTCTGTTTGTTTAATAATAAAAGCCTAGCACAAGCCAATCACACTTGTCTAACTCAAAGGAATATGGCCAAAACCATAACCAGCCATGAGCTCTGCTGAACTAGAAGTCAAATCACGTCATGTCAGAAGGGCATTTAAACATATTTCATTTGCTTTGTGCATCTTCCCAGCAGTTTTTTTATCTCTCTTTGTTGCTGTTTTGATACTTAACAGAAGTAATACTAGGGACTACAATAAAGCACATGTGTTTTTCTGCAGGATTTCTTTCTTTTGATGTGCTAATTTGTACATGGAAAACAGTCAAATACAATAGTCCATTCCTTCCAGGCTCTTTGGCATTACACGCCCCTGTTATCTAACTGGGTCCCTCTTGGATGACCACAAGAGCAATTAGCCAGTGAACCGAATATGTTTCATGTTTACATCTGAATGTATAAAGCCTGATGATTTTTCCTTTCATGTGTAGATAGGTCTACCAAGTGCTGTGTCTGCTTATCTGTCTCTACAATTGTAGGTATATTAAAGGGTATTTTTCCAGTATTAGATCCAAAGAATACAAATATATTTTCATGCAGGATCATGAAAATGCTTTGCTTTCTTGTCACTGACTTTGTCTGTGTAGACACTGAATATCTGCAGATGCTTCCATAGCGCTGCCTGGTGAAGCATGGAGTTGCCGCCACCCAGGCAATGCAATACAGGCAGTGCCAGCTCAGCAGGGAAGGAGGTGAATTTGACTCTTTGGAACAGCAGTCTCGTCCTCCTTATCTAGCCCAGAGCAGCGCAGCAAAATGCACAACAAAATCTTCCTCTGGAATGCAAGAAGGGTTTGGGTGTTCTGTCACCTCAGGATTGCCTTGGAAATACAGCAGCACAAACAGTGCTAGGGTAGTCTGTAACTGAACTGAATTGTAGAAACGTGCCCATTGTCTTTGGGTGTGGTGCATTGAAGGAAAACTTCACAAATACTAAAAGAAAATGATTGAAAGGTAGAGTCAAGAAGAACTTTTAGAAGTGCACTGAATTTGGTCTTTCTTTTGTTGTTCCTTAAACGCAAGGCTCCTTGATGGGACTGGAAAATTGTGCCTGCATGATTTTCTGTGTTTGTTTTGAACCCTTTGCATTCCCATTTCTGCACTTTCTCCTTCTGCCCTTTGAAACATACTGAGCATTGTACTGGGCCCATTCCTCCAGAGAAGGACTGCCACCCCATCTATGATAACTGGTTGTTTGAATGATGTCTGTGGTGCATGGACCCCTCAAAAAGCTTCTCTCACACTGTCTTCTGAGGATGTTGTACAGGTTAACGCTGTAAATTGGTAGAAGTCTGAGTTTAGAAATTGAGAAAATGTGTTAGACTGAAATAAAGAGAACACACTGAATCTTTTTGTCAAGACAGAATTCTTTTTAGGAATGTTCTTTCTGTGAAAGCTCCTTCTAGGCTTGTCAAAATTCTCTGAGTCTTTTTCTCAATTTGTCCTTTGACTAAAGCACTGTTGGGTGGGTACAGTTCCTGAGTGTGGAGATGCAGCCAATAGAGCACTCATGGCCGTGCCTGTGCTGTTTACCACTGCCCTATCCATGGCTGGTTTTTCCTGCCAGGGAATGCAGCTTGGTCATTCTGGGCAGAGCCTGCACTTCACGCTGCCCTGGGAAAAGCCTGTCTTTCCTTTAACTAGCTGGGGTCTGCACAGACAGAGGCTTCAATGGTCATGGGAGGGGGGGATCCAGGCTGCAGCATTTGGCAGTGGTTCCTCCAGGGTATAGCTGCATTTCCATTTGGTATAACCAATGGCCTATTAATTCTAAGTCAGAATAGAAGCTGTCAGCTTCTCGAATAACAGGAAAAAGAAAATAAAAGAAAGTCAGGTCTCGCTCCAGCAGTAATCATGTTCAGCTCTGTTTTGGTCATTTCTGATCAGTTTCAAGAAGAGGTTAGCACTCCAGTTATGCACCTGTCTCTCTTCCTGTCAGACCAGTCCAGAGAACCTCTTATTAATTGCAATGACACAAATGTCACACTTGCTGAAATGGCCCAAAGTCCTTTTTCCCAGCTCAGAAAAGCAAGGAATTTCTGAATACTGTGTCAAATACACAATACTGTGTTGGCCTAGGGTTTTTCATCCTGGGGTTTTGTATGTCTCTTTCAGAGATGTGTGGCCTCTCTCTGTTATTGCTTTTATTATTATATCTGCCTAGAGGTCTTGCGCGTTGGCAGATGGTTCAGTAGTGCTGCCCAGTGAAATAGGGAGTTGCTCCCATCCAGCCATTGAAATGCTGGCAATTCCAGCTCTGCAGGGTAAGAGGCTATTTTGACCCTGTGAGTACAGGGGTGTCATCTTCTTCAAGGCAGAGAGGAGGAGGAAAATGCGGAAGAAAATCTTCCCTTAGCCTATTTGTGGGTTTTTTGTTCTCTCCCCCTGCGATTGTCCTGGAAATAATAGAGCAGCAGATGTGTTAGGGTACTCTGTAACTGTATTCCTTGTCTTCGTGTGCATAAAGGGCCACATGTCCCACAAAGCAAATTTTCTGAAATTAGAGTCAAGAAGAACATGAAAACAGGACTTAAGTTTTGTTTCCTCATTCTGGTTTCTGAATTCAGTGGCTTCTTGATGGGAGTAGAGAGCATCCATAATGGATTGTCTCCATCTGTGTAAGAGCATTTGCATTCCCATTTCTGCCCTTTCTCCTTCTACCCTCTGAACTGTACCGAACATTGTTCTGTCTGTTCTGCTAGAGAAGGACTGTCACCCCATCTATAAAAACTGGTTGTGTGAGTGGTGTCTGTAATGCATGAAGTATTTAGAAAGACTCACTCACCCTGTCTTGTGCTGAAGTTATATGGTTTAACATTGTGAAACTGGTATGCCTATGAGTCTAAGAACTGAAAAGAAAAAAAAAAAGTAGAACTGAAAAGAAGTAAAGGCAAAAACTCCTTTTGTGCAAGCCGAGATATTTGTAGAGCCGTTCTTTCTGGGAAAGGCCTGTGAAGCCTTCATAATATTCTGAGGGTCTTTTTCTCAATTTGTCCCCTTATTAAAGCAATGATGGGTGCGAACAGTTCCTGAGCATAGAGATGCAGCCAATAGAGTGCCTGTTCATTGGCATGCCTGTGCTGTCAGCATCACGCAATCCCATCTCGGTTTCTCCTGCTGACGCATGAGGCTCTGTCGTTGTGTCCTGAGCCAACGCTTTAGCCTGCCCTGAGGAAATCCGCGTTCCATTCCTGCCCGCGGGTGTCGGGAAAGCTTTGGGATCGCGGGCCGGGGCGAGCGGCAGCGCGGGCTGCGGGCGGCGGCGGGTGCAGTCCCAGCGCGCACCGCTGGGTGGTGCCCTCGGCCAAGGCGGCGCCGAGCGGCTGCGGCAGCGGAGGCGGCCGAGCCCGGACCGGCCCAGCCCAGCCCAGCCAGGATTAGACCAGCCCAGCGCAGCCGAGTTTATACCGGCCCAGCGCAGCAAAAAGCAGCTCAGTCCAGCGCAGAAGCTCAGCCGATTACAGGCTGAACCAAGTTAAACCAGCCCAGTTTAGCCGGTCGGAGGTGGCAGCGGCTGCGGCGCCGAGCGCTGTCCCGTGTCACCCACTGCCGGGACACCCCGGGTGCCTTTGGGACCGCCAGCGGAATCGGACAGAGCGAGGGAAGGCGCCCTCCCCGCACTTGGCCGCTTTCCGCGGGGAATCGCCGGGGACATCCGCCAGACCCACACCGACACCGGCCGGGGCCGCGCCATGGCGATCGCAAGGCAAGTGCTTTGTCTCTCTGCTTTCCTCTCGCTGCCGCTCGCTGGCAGAGCCGAGCCCATCCGCTACTCCGTAGCCGAGGAGGCGGAGAGCGGCTCGCTGGTGGGCAAGCTGGCGGAGGACGCGGGGCTGACGCCGGCGCAGCTGTCGGCTCGCCGCGCCCGCCTGGTGTCGGAGGACGGCCGGCAGCATTTTCGCTTAGACGGCGGCTCCGGCCGCCTCGTGGTGGCGGGGAGGCTGGACCGGGAGGAGCTGTGCGGCCAGGCCGGCACCTGCATGCTCCCCTTCGAGCTGCTGCTCGCCAGCCCCCTGCAGTTCTTTCGGGTCGAGGTGGCCCTGGAGGACATCAATGACCATTCGCCCGTTTTCCGAAAAGATAAAGTCAACTTTAGAATCCCGGAAACAAGTGACCCGGGTTCTCGTTTCCCTCTGGAGGTGGCTCAGGACCTCGATATTGGCAGCAACAGCATCCAGGCATACAGCATTTCTCCTGAGAATGAGTATTTCAGTGCCTCCTATGGGAGTCGAAGTAATGGTGACAAATATCTTGAACTGGCGTTGGAAAAGGCACTAGACAGAGAGGAGCAGGCAGAGATGCATTTTGGGGTTATTGCTGTGGATGGGGGCTCTCCTCCCAGGAGTGGGACCGTTGAGATCTGTATTGTCATTCTAGATGCAAATGACAATGCTCCCATATTCACACAAGAGCGTTACATTGGGAAGATGTTGGAGAACATGCCAGAAGGCTCTGTGGTTCTGACTGTGCTGGCAACTGACAAGGATGCAGGAGTTAATGGGGACATTTCCTATGAACTCAGCCAAGCTATGGGACAGAGTGACTCAACATTTGTCATTGATTCCATAACTGGTGAAATTAAAATCACAAAACCCCTGGACTTTGAGGCAGCAGAGACTTATGAGCTCAGTGTAAGGGCCACAGATGGTGGGGGGCTCTCAGCAATCTGCAAGGTGTTGGTGGAGGTGGTGGATGTGAATGACAATGCGCCAGAGCTGGTGGTGAGTTCCTTCAGCAGTCCCCTCCCCGAGAACACAGTGCCCGGCACCGTGGTTGCCCTGTTTTCGGTCAGGGACCGGGATTCTGGTGCCAACGGGCAGATCTCGTGTGCCCTGGAGGATCAGCTCTTCTTCTCCCTGCGGGCAGCCTATAAGAATTACTATGAGCTGGTGACGGTGAGCGCGCTGGACCGCGAGGAGAGGGCTCAGCACATCCTGAGTGTGACAGCAGCAGATGCGGGGTGGCCTCCTCTGACAAGCACGCAGACCTTCACGGTGGACATCTCGGATGTCAATGACAATGCGCCCGTCTTTAACCAGACGTCCTACACCATGTATGTGCGTGAGAACAACATGCCCACGGTGTTTGTTGGAGCCGTCAGCGCTGCAGATGCTGACGTGGTGTCAGAGTCTGTCCGAGGATGTGTTATGCCTCACAACTGTCTCCGATGGTTGAAGACCAAGACCCCCGGAGAGACTGGGGAGAGCCCCTGGCCTGGCTGAGGTGGGGCGCCTGCCGAGGACTGATACGCATCTCCACGAGAACGGAATGCAAGAACAATAGCAGCTCGTTACAGTGGACTGAGCTGACTATACTGACTGTGCTAGAAGGGTACAGCTTGCCGCTTGTTCCTGAGCACCCAACTTTGACGCAGGTGCCTGCCTTGGCCCTGTGCCCTCTTTGGCTCCGTTCCACTCGCCTTGGTCCTCTTCCTGACCAGCCTATAAAGACTCTGCAGATCCCGTGCACCCTTTGTGATCACCCCACTGGAGAAGATCGCGTCTATGGGCATCTCTACGTCTTGAGGACCTCCGACTCTCCACGTGGTAGCTATAATCCCCCTTCCCCTCTTTCTCTATCTTTCTCACTATTCTCTATTTTCTCTCCCTACTATCGCATTGTGGGCACTAAATAAAAGTGCATTTTTTTGTTCAAGCAAACTGGTTTGTCCCCTGTTGTGTCTTTTGCGCTTTGAGATCTCCAAAACGAACCATCAGGTTCCCCGCATATGTTTGCGGACCCTGACATTTAAATTGGCGTCACGGACAGGATCTTGATAGACTGTGGAGTTGCGGGTTTTATATAGTTTGTAGAAGGGGAAGGACCCTCGTCTCAGCCGCACCTAGCACGCCACTTCGGTGAGCGCTGTTAGAAAGCAAGGGGGGCGAGGGAAAATTCCCGCAAACTGTATACACCCAGGCGAATAGCACTCCCTGTCATCAGGATATTTCAGAAACGATCTCACTGTGCAAAAGATGGGACTCTGTGTTTTAAGCTGCTTGGTGTAGTTGAGGAGACAACAGGCGTTTTTTGTGAAGAAGTGCCTCCCAAGCAGCTGGGTCTCCTCTCCCATTCCAGGGAAGCGAAGGGAAACACAGTATTAGCTGTGCCATTGTTTGTAACTTTAAGAATACCTCCCTGAGAGTGGTTTTTGTCCCTTCAGAAAAAATGAGTGAAAATTCTAGTACAAAAGATAAGGATATTCTTTTTGCTTTGCTAACAAAGCATGGTGCTAGACCTTCTCCAGCCGGAGAAGAGTGGGCACAAGATAATTGGTTTAAGTATGAAAACATTGTAGATAGAATATATTCTTTGCAACATGATGCTAGGTATAAACTGGGCAGAAATAAAACCATTCTTTGCTCAGTTTTGGGGGCCTGCCTTTCGGCAGCCATAGAAACCCATTTTAAATGGGTAAGTGAAGAGAGAGCAGAAATAGAATCCCTGCAAAAACAATTGGAACAGAAAAGAAATCAAGAGGGAGAAGTAATAGAATCCCTGCAAGATTTGGTAGAAGCTTTGCAAAAACAATTAGAACAGGAAAGAAATCAGAAATATTTGCTGGAGATTTCCCTTGCAGAAGAGCGGAGCAAAAATTCAAAACTTGTAGATTCACCAAAGGAAACAGGAGGAAAGGAGACATACAGCATTAAGCAGATATACCCTCAGAAAGAATTAGTACACATGCAAAATTGTGGGGAACTCTGTTGCTCCAATTTGAGACCTCTTGTCAAAACAGAATTTAGTTATATAAATGCAGAGGTTCATGACCCCCATATAACCACCAAACAAACACCCAACACAGCCACTGAATTAGCTAAATTAAAGAAAGAATACTCCCGACTTTCTAGCGAATCAGAGACGGAGTATGTCTTTAGAGTTTCACTTACTGGGGGTGACCAAATTAAATTAAGTGAACAAGAAGCAAGTGGCTACTGGGGACATGGAATTTTCTTAACAACAGGGAATGCACATGTTCCATGGTCCCTGACACAGCGTGCAGCTCACTGGGCAGGGGGACTAAGCCCCCTTGAAAGGGGCGACCCTCTGGCAATGGTCAGCACCCCGGACCAACTCCTAGAAAACATACACAAAACTGCATGCTTGCAAATGATACATGAAAGAAAATTAATTTCTGTCTATGAGTCACCCATGCAACAGCCTGTCAGACCCGAGATTATGACCCCCCTAATTCGAGGTTTGCCAGAATCTCTTAAACCAACAGCAATTCTTCTTCAAAAAACAATAGCGTCTATCACTCCGGTAGACAGGCTTGAAAGATTTCTTGGACACACAAGTGATCAAACTGGTTCCACTGACTCCACTGACTTCTCGCCTTTTGCTACTCCTAGCACACAATCTAACAGCAGTCATAACAGTGGAAAATACGGACCAGTGAAGCACTCAGAGGACAAACCCGAAAAACCCAGAGAAGTCAGGCACATTGCTTCTCCTAATGAAAAACCAGAAAAGGAAAGACAAATCCCTAACCAGCAGCAGTTGTGGTTGCTAGGGCTGAAAAGGGGACTACCTCGAGAAGTAATGGATAAATTGCCTTATGATAAATTGGTTAAAATAAAATTGCTGCTTTTTGAAGCAACTGCTCACCAAGCCCTTGGCCCTATTCATCCTACAGATCCTTTTCAGGTAGAATGGAGATTTGCCACCTCAGGATTGTCATTATATATATGGCAAAGGGGTCCTGAAGGTCCGATCAGATCTGTCAGCTCTTACTCCTGTGGCTTTAAAGATGCTGAAAAGAAGTACACTACCTGGGAAAAAGGCTTGCTTGTGGTCAGCTTAGCTCTCATAGAAGTGGAGAAAATTGCACAACAGCAACCAATTGTTTTGAGAGACCCCTCCAAAGCTAAGTCAGTCACTACTGGGTTCCCCCCACCTGCCGGGGTGGCCCAGAGGGCCTCAGTAAGACAGTGGTCTGCTCAGATTGAACATTATTGTAACATCTTCTCAATAACTGAAGGAGCTATGAAAAATCTAGCACTACAAGAAGCAGAAAAGTTGGATAGCATCCAAGATAAACCTGCCTCAGTCATTACCCCTCCCTTTTCCCCCGAACAGGCAGCAAATCCTTGGTTTACTAATCCTTCTGCCTTTTGCCTGACAGCTTCAAGCATAATTCCCTCACTATGGGGACCAAGTGATTCCAACAATCCAGCACATTGCCCTGAACAGTCTGTTTTGGTGGACCTCCCTACTGTAGGGGAAGTACCACTAGTGCTGAAAACCCCTCTGAATAAATATACATGGGCAGCCTTTGATGCTCTAGGGAAAGAGCATCAAATAAATACAGGATGGGCAATTTTCATCATTCTAACCTCCTGCCTCCTCGTGGCAGATTCTGTTGTGCTTACTTTCCACAGGAGAACTCCGAGGGACATGAAGGCCATATAAACCATGATAAATATTTTAAACAGAAATTTTAAATAGCATTGATTCAGAAATATTAATGAACAAATTGGTTGCCACAATCAAAGATTTGACCAAATTATAACAATTATTATAATTGTCCTTATTGGCTTTGAGGACACTTCAGTGATTGCTATTAAACATATTACCAAATTGGGAAAAGATAAATGTGAATGATAGCAAATTGGCAATTGATACACCTGATGCTACACAAAACAATATTTATTTGGCCCTTAGCTGCATCCAGGCACAGCTTTGGATGCAAATGGTTGTTGCCTTAATTATAAGGCAAGAAGAAGAAAGAATTCTTCCTACTGAAATTTGGAAAATAATTTGGAACAATTCAAATTATTTTCAAAGAGAATTCCAATCCTGGTGGAAATTAGTGAACTTTACCTATAACCCCAATATGAACACAGTTACAGCCTTTGTGTTAACAATAGGTAATGCTTCAGTGCATTTGATATTCCCTATCATTGCATTAGGTATAAACCATGATGGAGCTATTCTCTATCCTTCCGAGCATAGAGAATGGGCCCGTCAAACTGGTGAGAAATGGCAAACTGTCAGTTTAGAATCTTGTGTTGTTAGGGAGCAGCAAGGTTTCATTTGTGAAAGTAATGCAATCATAGCTCAGGACATTTGTTTAGACACAGCAAAATATTTGTCATTTTGAAGTACATCCTAACGAAGCTCCTGGAACAGTGCTCGTGTATATAAGCAATGGGTGGGCATGCTTTAGGACTGTCTGTGATGTTGTAGTTGTAGAAAATGCAATAGTAGATACTAAAAATCACTCAAATTTTTGTGTTTGTGATTTTACCACAATTACAGGATGTGACTTCTCTTATAAAGTCCCAGCCACATCCTCCTTTTGATTTTGGTTTTGATTGGCCTTGTTTTAGTTAACATCCCTCTTGCAAAGGACACTCCTAAAGTTATTGATGTAAAATGCACTACCCAGACAGCGAAAGTTAAGCCTGTAACAGCAGTTTGATTTGAAATGGTTTGTTGTTTTGATTAATGTTGCTTTGTCTTAGTCATGTTAATTAAAAATTAAGGTTGTTTTGTTTTGTTTTTTGTTTTTGTTTGCTTAGAAATTATTATCATGTTAAAAAAATTTAAAGAATTTTGTGAAAGAAATTGTTTTAAATTAAGTATTTGATTGAAAATTTTAATTGTTGATTTTAATTGATGATATTATATTAATTATTTAGTAATTTGAGTTAATATTTTGAAAAATTGTAATTGTTGATTTTAATTGATGGTATTATATTAATTATTTAGTAATTTGAGTTAATATTTTGAAAATTGTTATATTAATTATTTGGTGATTTATGTTGATTATTTTGAAAAATTGTTAAATCAATTTCTATAATTTTTGTTTCATTTTTTGCTTCTATTCCCTTTCCGTACTTTACCTTCTTTCTCTCTCTCTCTCTCTCTCTCTCCTACACCCTCTCGATTGTCTCTGTTTTTCTGGGATTTGCTGCCAATGTGGATGAGTCCTGAAGACTTCACGAGACTACGGAACCTGCTGATGGAAGAACACCTTTGTCGCCAGTCGTGAGTCACGGGGTGGTGTCAGAGTCTGTCCGAGGATGTGTTATGCCTCACAACTGTCTCCGATGGTTGAAGACCAAGACCCCCGGAGAGACTGGGGAGAGCCCCTGGCCTGGCTGAGGTGGGGCGCCTGCCGAGGACTGATACGCATCTCCACGAGAACGGAATGCAAGAACAATAGCAGCTCGTTACAGTGGACTGAGCTGACTATACTGACTGTGCTAGAAGGGTACAGCTTGCCGCTTGTTCCTGAGCACCCAACTTTGACGCAGGTGCCTGCCTTGGCCCTGTGCCCTCTTTGGCTCCGTTCCACTCGCCTTGGTCCTCTTCCTGACCAGCCTATAAAGACTCTGCAGATCCCGTGCACCCTTTGTGATCACCCCACTGGAGAAGATCGCGTCTATGGGCATCTCTACGTCTTGAGGACCTCCGACTCTCCACGTGGTAGCTATAATCCCCCTTCCCCTCTTTCTCTATCTTTCTCACTATTCTCTATTTTCTCTCCCTACTATCGCATTGTGGGCACTAAATAAAAGTGCATTTTTTTGTTCAAGCAAACTGGTTTGTCCCCTGTTGTGTCTTTTGCGCTTTGAGATCTCCAAAACGAACCATCAGGTTCCCCGCATATGTTTGCGGACCCTGACACGTGGGGCTGAATGCCAAGGTGACCTATTCGCTGGCCCCAGTGCAAGGGGCAGAGCAGGCCTGGTGCTCGTGCATCTCGGTGAACTCTGAGAACGGACACGTGTTTGTGCTGCGGCCCCTGGACTACGAGCGCTTGAGGCAGACCCAGGTGACGGTCAGTGCCTCTGACGCGGGCTCTCCTCCCCTCAGAGCCAACGTCACCGTGCGCCTTGTGGTGCTGGACGAGAATGACAATGCCCCGCTGGTGCTGTACCCAGGCCAGGAGAGCAGCCCAGCCTCCAGTGAGCTGGTGCCCGTGTCGGCTGAGGCGGGCTACCTCATCACCAAAGTGGTGGCCGTCGACGCCGACTCGGGCCAGAACTCGTGGCTCTCCTACCACCTGCTGAGGGCCACCGAGCCCGGGCTGTTCTCGGTGGGTGTCCAAAGCGGGGAGGTGCGTCTGAGGAGGCCGGTGACAGACAGAGACGCCGTGAAGCAGAAGCTCGTTGTCCTGGTCAGAGACAACGGCAAGCCCCCACTGTCAGCCACCGCAGCTCTGAGCGCACTCCTGCTCAAGGACTTCTCCGACGTGCGCCTCCCGCACAGCAGCCCGGCCACAGAGGAGCAGCAAGACTCCCTGACAACCTATTTAATTGTCTCCTTGGTCTTTGTCTCCCTGCTCTTCCTCATCTCCACCGTGGCCTTTGTGGCTCGCAAGGTGTGCAAGAGAAAGGAGCTGGAGGCCGGCCCTGTGCTTTATGGTGCCGACAACTTGCCGAGTGGCGTGGCCGATGCAGCCGCTGCAGGGACCCTGCCCCGCGCCTACTGCTACGAGATCAGCCTCACTACGGGCTCGGGCAACAGCGAGTTCAAATTCCTCAGGCCCATCCTCCCCAGCCTGCCACCACAGCACTGTGCCCCGGGCCAGGAGCCTGATGAGGGACAGGATTTCCCCTGTGTCCCTGTCAGCGGAGAGGACATGGCACCAATGGACAATGCTGGGACTCTGTCTGCAGGACAGTTCAATGCTCTTTCCTTTAACTAGCTGTGGAATCTGCACAGACAGAGGCTTCAATGCTCATGGGAGCAGAGGATCCAGGCTGCAGCATGTGGCAATGGTTCCTCACAAGTAGAGCTGTATTTCCAATTGCTTTGACCAACTTCTTTCCAATTCTATTCAGAATAATTTTCTGCTACTCCAAAAAACAGCAAGGGAATTAAAAGAATCCGAAGTTCCCTCAATTCGTTAGTATGGGTTTCAGCAGCATTGCTGCCATTTGTAACAGGTCTTAGGTATGTGATTAGCACTCATAGATGTCCTCTTGTTTCCCTTGCTGTCTGACAAGACAGAGGATCTTTGTATTCTGATCTTTAAGACAATGTCTCTGCTGGCCCAACCAATCATATGCTCACTGAAGTGCAAAAAGGCTTTTTCCCAGCTCTGAAAAGCAAGGAAGTCATTAGTACTGATCCTTAGTGTCATGTGACCACTATGCCCTATCTTCCCTGGGCTCTGGATGTCTCTGTCTGAGATGTGAGCTCTATGGAGTATTTTCTTGGCTACTCTTGAGGATCTGAGCCATGACACTAAGCTGCTTGTCTTGAAAAAGTAGTATGAAAAGGTAGTTTCTCTTTCCGCAGAAAGACTGGATATTTGTAGAATTTTGCTTTGGAAAATTGCTCCATGAACTTATGCATGCAAAGGAAGTAGTATTTTTAAGAGCAACAAAAGAAGTCAGGCTTTTTTTCCAGAAATTTTCCTTTCTGTTAGTTTAATTATAAAAGCCTAGCACAAGCCAATAACACTTGTCTAACTCAAAGGAGTATGGCCAAAACCATAACCAGCCATGAGCTCTGCTGAACTAGAAGTCAAATCACGTCATGTCAGAAGGGCATTTAAACATATTTCATTTGTTTTGTGCATCTTCCCAGCAGTTTTTTTATCTCTCTTTGTTGCTGTTTTGATACTTAACAGAAGTAATACTAGGGACTACAATAAAGTACATGTGTTTTTCTGCAGGATTTCTTTCTTTTGATGTGCTAATTTGTACATGGAAAACAGTCAAATACAATAGTCCATTCCTTCCAGGCTCTTTGGCATTACACGCCCCTGTTATCTAACTGGGTCCCTCTTGGATGACCACAAGAGCAATTAGCCAGTGAACCGAATATGTTTCATGTTTACATCTGAATGTATAAAGCCTGATGATTTTTCCTTTCATGTGTAGATAGGTCTACTGACTGCTGTGTCTCCTCATCTGTCTCTACAATTGTAGGTATATTAAAGGGTATTTTTCCAGTATTAGATCCAAAGAATACAAATATATTTTCATGCAGGATCATGAAAATGCTTTGCTTTCTTGTCACTGACTTTGTCTGTGTAGACACTGAATATCTGCAGATGCTTCCATAGTGCTGCCTGGTGAAGCATGGAGTTGCCACCACCCAGGCAATGCAATACAGGCAGTGCCAGCTCAGCAGGGAAAGAGGTGAATTTGACTCTTTGGAACAGCAGTCTCGTCCTCCTTATCTAGCCCAGAGCAGCGCAGCAAAATGCACAACAAAATCTTCCTCTGGAATGCAAGAAGGGTTTGGGTGTTCTGTCACCTCAGGATTGCCTTGGAAATACAGCAGCACAAACAGTGTTAGGGTAGACTTTAACTGAACTGAATTGTAGAAACACGTTCATTGTCTTTGGGCGCATTGCAGGAAAACTTCACAAATACTAAAAGAAAATGATTGAAAGGTAGAGTCAAGAAGAACTTTTAGAAGTGCACTGAATTTGGTCTTTCTTTTGTTGTTCCTTAAATGCAAGGCTCCTTGATGGGACTGGAAAATTGTGCCTGCATGATTTTCTGTGTTTGTTTTGAACCCTTTGCATTTCCATGTTTGCCTTTTCTCCATCTGCCCTTTGAAACATACTGAGCATTGTACTGGGCCCATTCCTCCAGAGAAGGACTGCCACCCCATCTATGATAACTGGTTGTTTGAATGATGTCTGTGGTGCATGGACTCCTCGAAAAGCCTCTCTCACACTGTCTTCTGCTGATGTTGTACAGGTTAACGTTGTAAATTGGTAAAAGTCTGAGTTTAGAAATTGAGAAAATGTGTTAAACTGAAATAAAGAGAACACGCTGAATCCTTTTGTGAAGACAGAATTCTTTGTAGAGACGTTCTTTTTGGGAAAGCTCCTTCAAGGCTTGTCAAAATTCTCCGAGTCTTTTTCTCAATTTGTCCTTTGACTAAAGCACTGTTGGATGGGTACAGTTCCTGAGTGTGGAGATGCGGCCAATAGAGCACTCATGGCCATACCTGTGCTGTTTACCACTGCCCTATCCATGGCCGATTTGTTCTGCCAGGGAATGCAGCTTGGTCATTCTGGGCAGAGCCTGCACTTCACACTGCCCTGGGAAAAGCCTGTCTTTCCTTTAACTAGCTGAGGTCTGCAGAGACTGAGGCTTCAATGGTCATGGGAAGGGGGAATCCAGGCTGCAGCATGTGGCAATTGTTTCTCCAGGGTATAGCTGTATTTTCAATTGGTATAACCAATGGGCTGTTAATAGTAAGTCAGAATAGAAGTTGTCAGCTTCTCCAACAAATACAAGAAGAAAATAAAAGAACATCATGCTCTTGCTCCAGCAGTAATGTAGTTCAGCTTTGTTTTGGTCATTTCTATTTGGTTTCAAGAAGGAGATTAGCTCTCCAGCTATGCTCCTGTCTCTCTTCCTGTCTGACCAGTCCAGAGAACCTCTTATTAATTGCAATGACACAATGGCACAATTGCGTAAACAAATGTCAAATTTGCTGAAATGGCCCAAAGCCCTTTTTCCCAGCTCAGAAAAGCTAGCTAGTTCTGAATAGTGTGTCACAATGTTCTGTTAGCAGAGGATTATTCCTTCTGTGTTGTGGATGTCTCTGTCTAGGATGGGTGGGCTCTGTGTGTTACACTGTCTTTGCAGAATGTCTGTCTGTACAGCCATTGTTCATCTGCAGATGCTTCACTACTTCTGCCCAATGAAACAGTGAACTTGTCCCATTCAGCCATTGCAATGCTGGCAATTCCACCCCTGCAGAGTAAAAGGCTATTTTTAGCTCTATGAGTAAAGGGATGTCATCCTCTTCAAGGCAGGGAGGAGCAGGAAAATGCACAACAAAATCTTCCTTTAGACTATGTGGGGGTTTTATGTTCTGTCCCACTCTGATTTTTATGGAGATAAAGCAGCAGCAGATGTGTTAGGGTGGGCTGTAACTGTAGAGAGTCATGAAAACTTATTCATTGTCTTTGTGTGCATGAAGAAGCCACATCTCCATCAAAGACGATTTTTTGAAATTAGAATGAAGAAGAACATGAAGACAGGACTTTGAATTGTGTTTCCTCATTCTTGATTCTGAATTCAGTGATTTCTTGAAGGGACTAGAGAGCTGTCTGTAAAAGATTATCTCCAATTGTGTTGGAGCATTTGCATTCCCATTTTTGCCTTTTCTCCTTCTACCCTCTGAACTGTTCTGAACATTGTTCTGCCTGTTCTGCTAGAGAAGGACTGTGACCCAATCTATAATGCCTGCTGGTTGGAATGATGTCTGTGATGCACTCAGACAGAATACCTCACACTGTCTTCTACTCATGTTGTGCATTTCTCGTATTAAATTGTTAAAATTCTGGGTTTAGAAACTGAAAATATCTGCTAGACTGAAATAAAATGAACACCCTGACTGCTTTCATGTTGACAGAATGATTTGTAGGGAGAATCTTACGAGAAAAGCACGTTCAAGACTTTTCAAAAATTTACAAGTCTTTTTCTCAATTTGTCCCTTGACTAAAAGCAAATATTGAGTGGGTACTGTTCCTCAGCATGGAGATGCAGTCAAATGGAGTGTTCATTGGCATCCTGTGCTGTCACCATCCCACAATCCCTGCTCAGTTTCTCCGACTGAGGGATGAGGCTCTGTCGTTGTGGGCTGAGCCTCCGCTGTAGGCTGGCCTGGGAAAAGCGGCGTTCCGTTCCTGCCCGCGGGTGTCGGGAAAGCTTTGGGATCGCGGGCCGGGGCGAGCGGCAGCGCGGGCTGCGGGCGGCGGCGGGTGCAGTCCCAGCGCGCACCGCTGGGTGGTGCCCTCGGCCAAGGCGGCGCCGAGCGGCTGCGGCAGCGGAGGCGGCCGAGCCCGGACCGGCCCAGCCCAGCCAAGATTAGACCAGCCCAGCGCAGAAGCTCAGCCGATCGCAGCCTGAAACAGCTTACTCTAGTGCAGCCCAGCCGGGCGGAGGTGGTAGAGGGTACGGCGCCGAGCGCTGTCCCGTGTCACCCTCCGCCGGGACACATCGGCTGCTTTTGGAACCGCCAGCGGAATCGGACAGAGCGAGGGAAGGCGCCCTCCCCGCACTTGGCCGCTTTCCGCGGGGAATCGCTGGGGACATCCGCCAGACCCACACCGACCCCGGCCGGGGCCGCGCCATGGCGATCGCAAGGCAAGTGCTTTGTCTCTCTGCTTTCCTCTCGCTGCCGCTCGCTGGCAGAGCCGAGCCCATCCGCTACTCCGTAGCCGAGGAGGCGGAGAGCGGCTCGCTGGTGGGCAAGCTGGCGGAGGACGCGGGGCTGACGCCGGCGCAGCTGTCGGCTCGCCGCGCCCGCCTGGTGTCGGAGGACGGCCGGCAGCATTTTCGCTTAGACGGCGGCTCCGGCCGCCTCGTGGTGGCGGGGAGGCTGGACCGGGAGGAGCTGTGCGGCCAGGCCGGCACCTGCATGCTCCCCTTCGAGCTGCTGCTCGCCAACCCCCTGCAGTTCTTTCGGGTCGAGGTGGCCCTGGAGGACATCAATGACCATGCGCCGGTTTTCCCTGAGGAGCAAGTCCGTTTTGACATTACAGAAAAGAGTGATCCGGGCTCACGTTTCCCTCTGGAGGTGGCTCAGGACCTCGATATTGGCAGCAACAGCATCCAGACATACAGCATCTTTCCTAAGAATGAGTACTTTAGTGTCTCCTATGGGACTCGACTTATAGGCAAGAAATATCTTGAACTGGTGTTGGAAAAGGCATTAGACAGGGAGGAACAGGCAGAAATCAGTTTTAGTGTTATTGCTGAAGATGGGGGCTCTCCTCCCAGGAGTGGGACCACCCAAGTCCACATTGTAATTCTAGATGTAAATGACAACGCTCCCATATTCACAGAGGAAGTGTACGTTGCAAAGGTGTTGGAGAACATGCCAGAAGGCTCTGTAGTTCTGACTGTGCTGGCAACTGATCAGGATGCAGGAGTTAATGGGGACATTTCCTATCAACTCAGACAAGCCATGGGACAGAGCAACTCATCATTTATGATTGATCCCATAACTGGAGAAATTAAACTCACAAAACCCCTGGACTTCGAGGCAGCAGACACTCATGAGCTCAGTGTAAGGGCCAGAGATGGTGGGGGGCTGTCAACAATTTGCAAGGTGTTGGTGGAGGTGGTGGATGTGAATGACAATGCGCCAGAGCTGGTGGTGAGTTCCTTCAGCAGTCCCCTCCCCGAGAACACAGTGCCCGGCACCGTGGTTGCCCTGTTTTCGGTCAGGGACCGGGATTCTGGTGCCAACGGGCAGATCTCGTGTGCCCTGGAGGATCAGCTCTTCTTCTCCCTGCGGGCAGCCTATAAGAATTACTATGAGCTGGTGACGGTGAGCGCGCTGGACCGCGAGGAGAGGGCTCAGCACATCCTGAGTGTGACAGCAGCAGATGCGGGGTGGCCTCCTCTGACAAGCACGCAGACCTTCACGGTGGACATCTCGGATGTCAATGACAACGCGCCCATCTTCAACCAGACGTCCTACACCATGTATGTGCGTTAGAACAACGTGCCCACGGTGTTTGTTGGAGCCGTCAGCGCTGCAGATGCTGACGTGGGGCTGAATGCCAAGGTGACCTATTCGCTGGCCCCAGTGCAAGGGGCAGAGCGGGCCTGGTGCTCGTGCATCTCGGTGAACTCTGAGAACGGACACGTGTTTGTGCTGCGGCCCCTGGACTACGAGCGCTTGAGGCAGACCCAGGTGACGGTCAGTGCCTCTGACGCGGGCTCTCCTCCCCTCAGAGCCAACGTCACCGTGCGCCTTGTGGTGCTGGACGAGAATGACAATGCCCCGCTGGTGCTGTACCCAGGCCAGGAGAGCAGCCCAGCCTCCAGTGAGCTGGTGCCCGTGTCGGCTGAGGCGGGCTACCTCATCACCAAAGTGGTGGCCGTCGACGCCGACTCGGGCCAGAACTCGTGGCTCTCCTACCACCTGCTGAGGGCCACCGAGCCCGGGCTGTTCTCGGTGGGTGTCCAAAGCGGGGAGGTGCGTCTGAGGAGGCCGGTGACAGACAGAGACGCCGTGAAGCAGAAGCTCGTTGTCCTGGTCAGAGACAACGGCAAGCCCCCACTGTCAGCCACCGCAGCTCTGAGCGCACTCCTGCTCAAGGACTTCTCCGACGTGCGTCTCCCGCACAGCAGCCCGGCCACAGAGGAGCAGCAAGACTCCCTGACAACCTATTTAATCGTCTCCTTGGTCTTTGTCTCCCTGCTCTTCCTCATCTCCACCGCGGCCTTTGTGGCTCGCAAGGCGTGCAAGAGAAAGGAGCTGGAGGCCGGCACTGTGCTTTATGGTGTCGACAACTTGCAGAGCGGCCTGGCCGATGCAGCCGCTGCAGGGACCCTGCCCCGCGCCTACTGCTACGAGATCAGCCTCACTACGGGCTCGGGCAACAGTGAGTTCAAATTCCTCAGGCCCATCCTCCCCAGCCTGCCACCACAGCACTGTGCCCCGGGCCAGGAGCCTGATGAGGGACAGGATTTCCCCTGTGTCCCTGTCAGCGGAGAGGACATGGCACCAATGGACAATGCTGGGACTCTGTCTGCAGGACAGTTCAATGCTCTTTCCTTTAACTAGCTGGGGTCTGCACAGACAGAGGCTTCAATGGTCATGGGAGGAGAGGATCCAGGTTGCAGCATGTGGCAACGATTCCTCCCAAGTAAATATCTATTTCCAGTTTGTCTAACCAATTTTCTTTTAATTCTAAGTCAGAATAGAAGTTGTCAGCTTGTCCAACAAGAGAAAGAAGGAAATAAAAGAAAGTCAGGCTCTTACTCCAGCAGTAATCGATTTCACCTCTGTTTTGTTCATTTCTGATCAATTTCAAGAAGGAGGTTAGCCCTCCAGCTCTTGATCATTTCTCTTGCTGTCCGAGCAGACAATGAAACTCCTATTAATTGCTATAACACTGTAGCACAACTGAGTAGACAAATGTCACACTTGCTGAAATGGCTCAAAGCCCTTTTTCCCAGCTCTGAAAAGCAAGGCAGTTCTGAATACTGTGTCACGATGTTTTGTGCCATAGGATAGGATAGCATAGGATTTTTCCTTCTTGGTTTTGGAATTCTGGGATTAGTGGGCTCTTTGTGTGACACTTTCTTCTCAGTATGTCTGTCTCTACAGTCTTTGTGTATCTGCAGATGCTTTAGTAGTGCTGCCCAGTGACACAGGGAATTTGTCCCATCCAGCCATTGCAATGCTGGCAATTCCATCCCTGCAGAGTAAAAGGCTATTTTGGCCCTATGAGTACAGGGGTGTCATCCTCTTCAAGGCAGAGAGGAGCAGGAAAAGTACAACAAAATATTCCTTTGGCCAATGTGTGGCTTTGGTTATCTGTCCCTTTCAGATTTTCCTGGAAATAAAGAGGCAGCAGATGTGTTAGGGTAGGCTGTAACTGTAGAGAGTCATGAAAACTTACTCATTGTCTTTGTGTGCAAGAAACCTCCACATGTCCATCAAAAAGAATTTTCTACTGATAGAATTAAGAAGCACATGAAAGCCAAACTTTGAGTTTTGTTTCTTTATCCTTGTTTTTGAATTCAGTGGTTTCTTTATGAGACTAGTAAGCTGTCTCTACAGGATTATCTGCATTTGTGTTAGAGCATTTGCATTCCCATGTTCGTCCTTTCTCCTTCTACCCTCTAATATAGTACTGAATATTGTTTTCCTATTCCACTAAAGAAGGACTGCCACCCCATCTATAATAACTGGTTGTTTAAATGATATCTGTGATGCACAAAATACTCAGAAAGCCTCCCTCACGCTGTCTTGTGCTAAAGTTGTACAGATTAACATTGTGAAATGATATGCCTCCGAGTTTGAAAAATTGAAAAACATATGTAGAACAGCAATAAAGAGAACACCCTATCTCATTTTGTGGAGACAGAATTCTTTGTAGAATCGTTCTTACCTGGAAAGCTTCTTCAAAGCTTTTCGAAATTCTCCTAGTCTTTCTCACTGTGTCCCACGTCTGAAGCACTGTCGGGTGGGTGCAGTGTCTTAGTTTGGAGGTGCGGCCAATAGTGTTCGTTAGCATGCCCGCGCTGTTAACACTGCCCTATCCGTATGAGGTTTTTCCTGTCGGACAATGCGCCTTCGTCGTTGTGTGACGAGCCAATGCTTCAGGCTGGCCTGGGAAAAGCGGCGTTCCGTTCCTGCCCGCGGGTGTCGGGAAAGCTTTGGGATCGCGGGCCGGGGCGAGCGGCAGCGCGGGCTGCGGGCGGCGGCGGGTGCAGTCCCAGCGCGCACCGCTGGGTGGTGCCCTCGACCAAGGCGGCGCCGAGCGGCTGCGGCAGCGGAGGCGGCCGAGCCCGGACCGGCCCAGCCCAGCCAAGCTTAGACCAGCCCAGCGCAGCCGAGCTTATACCGGCCCAGCGCAGAGCAGCTCAGTCCAGCGCAGAAGCTCAGCCGATCGCAGCCCGAAACAAGTTAGACCAGCCCAGTTTAGCCGGTCGGAGGTGGCAGCGGCTGCGGCGCCGAGCGCTGTCCCGTGTCACCGCCTGCCGGGACACCCCGGGTGCCTTTGGGACCGCCAGCGGAATCGGACAGAGCGAGGAAAGGCGCCCTCCCCGCACTTGGCCGCTTTCCGCGGGGAATCGCCGGGGACATCCGCCAGACCCACACCGACACCGGCCGGGGCCGCGCCATGGCGATCGCAAGGCAAGTGCTTTGTCTCTCTGCTTTCGTCTCGCTGCCGCTCGCTGGCAGAGCCGAGCCCATCCGCTACTCCGTAGCCGAGGAGGCGGAGAGCGGCTCGCTGGTGGGCAAGCTGGCGGAGGACGCGGGGCTGACGCCGGCGCAGCTGTCGGCTCGCCGCGCCCGCCTGGTGTCGGAGGACGGCCGGCAGCATTTTCGCTTAGACGGCGGCTCCGGCCGCCTCGTGGTGGCGGGGAGGCTGGACCGGGAGGAGCTGTGCGGCCAGGCCGGCACCTGCATGCTCCCCTTCGAGCTGCTGCTCGCCAACCCCCTGCAGTTCTTTCGGGTCGAGGTGGCCCTGGAGGACATCAATGACCATTCGCCGGTTTTCCCCGTGGAGCGAGTCACTTTTAAAATTCTTGAAACGAGCGAGCCAGGCTCTCGTTTCCCTCTGGAAGAGGCTCAGGACCTCGATATTGGCAGCAACAGCATCCAGACATATAGCGTCTCTCCCAAAAACAAGTACTTCAGCGTCTTCTATGGAGCTCGGCTTACAGGCAAGAAATATCTTGAACTGGTGTTGGAAAAGGCACTAGACAGAGAGGACCATGCAGAGATGAGTTTCAGTGTTATTGCTGTGGATGGGGGCTCTCCTCCCAGGAGTGGGACCAGCGAAGTCAATGTTGTCGTTCTAGATGTAAATGACAATGCTCCTGTATTCATAGAGGAGGAGTTAATGGGAAAGGTTTAGGAGAATATGCCAGAAGGCTCTGTGGTTCTGACTGTGCTGGCAACTGACAAGGATGCAGGAGTAAATGGGGACATTTCCTATCAACTCAGCCAAGCTATGGCACACAGTGACTCATCATTTGTCATTGATTCCATAACTGGTGAAATTAAAATCACAAAACCTCTGGACTTCGAGGCAGCAGAGACTCATGAGATCCATGTAACAGCCCGGGATGGTGGGGGCCTCTCAGCAATCTGCAAGGTGTTGGTGGAGGTGGTGGATGTGAATGACAATGCGCCAGAGCTGGTGGTGAGTTCCTTCAGCAGTCCCCTCCCCGAGAACACAGTGCCCGGCACCGTGGTTGCCCTGTTTTCGGTCAGGGACCGGGATTCTGGTGCCAACGGGCAGATCTCGTGTGCCCTGGAGGATCAGCTCTTCTTCTCCCTGCGGGCAGCCTATAAGAATTACTATGAGCTGGTGATGGTGAGCGCGCTGGACCGCGAGGAGAGGGCTCAGCACATCCTGAGTGTGACAGCAGCAGATGCGGGGTGGCCTCCTCTGACAAGCACGCAGACCTTCACGGTGGACATCTCGGATGTCAATGACAACGCGCCCGTCTTCAACCAGACGTCCTACACCATGTATGTGCGTGAGAACAACGTGCCCACGGTGTTTGTTGGAGCCGTCAGCGCTGCAGATGCTGACGTGGGGCTGAATGCCAAGGTGACCTATTCGCTGGCCCCAGTGCAAGGGGCAGAGCGGGCCTGGTGCTCGTGCATCTCGGTGAACTCTGAGAACGGACACGTGTTTGTGCTGCGGCCCCTGGACTACGAGCGCTTGAAGCAGACCCAGGTGACGGTCAGTGCCTCTGACGCGGGCTCTCCTCCCCTCAGAGCCAACGTCACCGTGCGCCTTGTGGTGCTGGACGAGAATGACAATGCCCCGCTGGTGCTGTACCCAGGCCAGGAGAGCAGCCCAGCCTCCAGTGAGCTGGTGCCCATGTCGGCTGAGGTGGGCTACCTCATCACCAAAGTGGTGGCCGTCGACGCCGACTCGGGCCAGAACTCGTGGCTCTCCTACCACCTGCTGAGGGCCACCGAGCCCGGGCTGTTCTCGGTGGGTGTCCAAAGCGGGGAGGTGCGTCTGAGGAGGCCGGTGACAGACAGAGACGCCGTGAAGCAGAAGCTCGTTGTCCTGGTCAGAGACAACGGCAAGCCCCCACTGTCAGCCACCGCAGCTCTGAGCGCACTCCTGCTCAAGGACTTCTCCGACGTGCGCCTCCCGCACAGCAGCCCGGCCACAGAGGAGCAGCAAGACTCCCTGACAACCTATTTAATCGTCTCCTTGGTCTTTGTCTCCCTGCTCTTCCTCATCTCCACCGTGGCCTTTGTGGCTCGCAAGGTGTGCAAGAGAAAGGAGCTGGAGGCCGGCCCTGTGCTTTATGGTGCCGACAACTTGCAGAGCGGCGTGGCTGATGCAGCCACTGCAGGGACCCTGCCCCGCGCCTACTGCTACGAGATCAGCCTCACTACGGGCTCGGGCAACAGCGAGTTCAAATTCCTCAGGCCCATCCTCCCCAGCCTGCCACCACAGCACTGTGCCCCGGGCCAGGAGCCTGATGAGGGACAGGATTTCCCCTGTGTCCCTGTCAGCGGAGAGGACATGGCACCAATGGACAATGCTGGGACTCTGTCTGCAGGACAGTTCAATGCTCTTTCCTTTAACTAGCTGGGGTGTGCACAGACAGAGGCTTCAATGCTCATGGGAGCAGAGGATCCAGGCTGCAGCATGTGGCAATGGTTCCTCACGAGTAGAGCTGTATTTCCAATTGCTTTGACCAACTTCTTTCCAATTCTATTTAGAATAATTTTCTGCTACTCCAAAAAACAGCAAGGGAATTAAAAGAATCCGAAGTTCCCTCAATTCGTTAGTATGGGTTTCAGCAGCATTGCTGCCATTTGTAACAGGTCTTAGGTATGTGATTAGCACTCACAGGTGTCCTCTTGTTTCTCTTGCTGTCTGACAAGACAGAGAGTCTTCGTATTCTGATGTTTAAGACAATGTCTCTGCTGGCCCAACCAATCATATGCTCACTGAAGTGCAAAAAGGCTTTTTCCCAGCTCTGAAAAGCAAGGAAGTCATTAGTACTGATCCTTAGTGTCATGTGACCACTATGCCCTTTCTTCCCTGGGCTCTGGATGTCTCTGTCTGAGATGTGAGCTCTATGGAGTATTTTCTTGGCTACTCTTGAGGATCTGAGCCATGACACTAAGCTGCTTGTCTTGAAAAAGTAGTATGAAAAGGTAGTTTCTCTTTCCGCAGAAAGACCAGATATTTGTAGAATTTTGCTTTGGAAAATTGCTCCATGAACTTATGCATGCTAAGGAAGTACTATTTTTAAGAGCAACAAAAGAAGTCAGGCTTTTTTTCCAGAAATTTTCCTTTCTGTTTGTTTAATAATAAAAGCCTTGCACAAGCCAATAACACTTGTCTAACTCAAAGGAATATGGCCAAAACCATAACCAGCCATGAGCTCTGCTGAACTAGAAGTCAAATCACGTCATGTCAGAAGGGCATTTAAACATATTTCATTTGCTTTGTGCATCTTCCCAGCAGTTTTTTTATCTCTCTTTGTTGCTGTTTTGATACTTAACAGAAGTAATACTAGGGACTACAATAAAGTACATGTGTTTTTCTACAGAATTTCTTTCTTTTGATGTGCTAATTTGTACATGGAAAACAGTCAAATACAATAGTCCATTCCTTCCAGGCTCTTTGGCATTACACGCCCCTGTTATCTAACTGGGTCCCTCTTGGATGACCACAAGAGCAATTAGCCAGTGAACCGAATATGTTTCATGTTTACATCTGAATATATAAAGCCTGATGATTTTTCCTTTCATGTGTAGATAGGTCTTCCAACTGCTGTGTCTGCTCATCTGTCTCTACAATTGTAGGTATATTAAAGGGTATTTTTCCAGTATTAGATCCAAAGAATACAAATATATTTTCATGCAGGATCATGAAAATGCTTTGCTTTCTTGTCACTGACTTTGTCTGTGTAGACACTGAATATCTGCAGATGCTTCCATAGCGCTGCCTGGTGAAGCATGGAGTTGCCACCACCCAGGCACTGCAATACAGGCAGTGCCAGCTCAGCAGGGAAGGAGGTGAATTCGACTCTTTGGAACAGCAGCCTCGTCCTCCTTATCTAGCCTAGAGCAGCGCAGCAAAATGCACAACAAAATCTTCCTCTGGAATGCAAAATCTTCCTCTGGTTTGGGTGTTCTGTCACCTCAGGATTGCCTTGGAAATACAGCAGCACAAACAGTGTTAGGGTAGACTTTAACTGAACTGAATTGTAGAAACATGTTCATTGTCTTTGGGCGCATTGCAGGAAAACTTCACAAATACTAAAAGAAAATGATTGAAAGGTAGAGTCAAGAAGAACTTTTAGAAGTGCACTGAATTTGGTCTTTCTTTTGTTGTTCCTTAAACGCAAGGCTCCTTGATGGGACTGGAAAATCGTGCCTGCATGATTTTCTGTGTTTGCGTTGAAACCTTTGCATTTCCATGTTTGCCTTTTCTCCATCTGCCCTTTGAAACATACTGAGCATTGTACTGGGCCCGTTCCTCCAGAGAAGGACTGCCACCCCATCTATGATAACTGGTTGTTTGAATGATGTCTGTGGTGCATGGACTCCTCGAAAAGCCTCTCTCACACTGTCTTCTGCTGATGTTGTATAGGTTAACGTTGTAAATTGGTAAAAGTCTGAGTTTAGAAATTGAGAAAATGTGTTAAACTGAAATAAAGAGAACACGCTGATTCCTTTTGTGAAGACAGAATTCTTTGTAGAGACATTCTTTCTGGGAAAGCTCCTTCTAGGCTTGTCAAAATTCTCTCAGTCTTTTTCTCAATTTGTCCTTTGACTAAAGCACTGTTGGATGGGTACAGTTCCTGAGTGTGGAGATGCGGCCAATAGAGCACTCATGGCCATGCCTGTGCTGTTTACCACTGCCCTATCCATGGCCAGTTTGTCCTGCCAGGGAATGCAGCTTGGTCATTCTGGGCAGAGCCTGCACTTCACGCTGCCCTGGGAAAAGCCTGTCTTTCCTTTAACTAGCTGAGGTCTGCAGAGACTGAGGCTTCAATGGTCATGGGAAGGGGGAATCCAGGCTGCAGCATGTGGCAATTGTTTCTCCAGGGTATAGCTGTATTTTCAATTGGTATAACCAATGGGCTGTTAATAGTAAGTCAGAATAGAAGTTGTCAGCTTCTCCAACAAATACAAGAAGAAAATAAAAGAACATCATGCTCTTGCTCCAGCTGTAATCTTGTTCAGCTTTGTTTTGGTCATTTCTATTTGGTTTCAAGAAGGAGATTAGCTCTCCAGCTATGCTCCTGTCTCTCTTCCTGTCTGACCAGTCCAGAGAACCTCTTATTAATTGCAATGACACAATGGCACAATTGCGTAAACAAATGTCAAATTTGCTGAAATGGCCCAAAGCCCTTTTTCCCAGCTCAGAAAAGCTAGCTAGTTCTGAATAGTGTGTCACAATGTTCTGTTAGCAGAGGATTATTCCTTCTGTGTTGTGGATGTCTCTGTCTAGGATGGGTGGGCTCTGTGTGTTACACTGTCTTTGCAGAATGTCTGTCTGTACAACCGTTGTTCATCTGCAGATGCTTCACTACTTCTGCCCAATGAAACAGTGAACTTGTCCCATTCAGCCATTGCAATGCTGGCAATTCCACCCCTGCAGAGTAAAAGGCTATTTTTAGCTCTATGAGTAAAGGGATGTCATCCTCTTCAAGGCAGGGAGGAGCAGGAAAATGCACAACAAAATCTTTCTTTGGACTATATGGGGGTTTTATGTTCTGTCCCACTCTGATTTTTATGGAGATAAAGCAGCAGCAGATGTGTTAGGGTGGGCTGTAACTGTAGAGAGTCATGAAAACTTATTCATTGTCTTTGTGTGCATGAAGAAGCCACATCTCCATCAAAGACGACTTTTTGAAATTAGAATGAAGAAGAACATGAAGACAGGACTTTGAATTGTGTTTCCTCATTCTTGATTCTGAATTCAGTGGATTCTTGAAGGGACTAGAGAGCTGTCTGTAAAGGATTCTCTCCAATTGTGTTGGAGCATTTGCATTCCCATTTCTGCCCTTTCTTCTTCTACCCTCTGAACTGTACTGAACATTGTTCTGCCTGTTCTGCTAGAGAAGGACTGTGACCCAATCTATAATGCCTGCTTGTTGGAATGATGTCTGTGATGCACTCAGACAGAATACCTCACACTGTCTTCTACTGATATTGTGCATTTTTCGTATTAAATTGTTAAAATTCTGGGTTTAGAAACTGAAAATATCTGTTAGACTGAAATAAAATGAATACCCTGACTGCTTTCATGGTGACAGAATGATTTCTAGGGATGATCTTACTAGGAAAGCACGTTCAAGACTTTTCAAAATTTTACTAGTCTTTCTCTCAATTTGTCCCTTCACTAAAGCAAATAATTAGTGGGAAGAGTTCCAGACCTTGGAGATGCAGTCAAATACAGTGTTCATTGGCATGCCTGTGCTGTCAGCATCCCACAATCCCTGCTCGAGTTCTTCAACTGAGGGATGAGGCTCTGTCGTTGTGGGCTGAGCCAATGCTTCAGGCTGGCCTGGGAAAAGCGGCGTTCCGTTCCTGCCCGCGGGTGTCGGGAAAGCTTTGGGATCGCGGGCCGGGGCGAGCGGCAGCGCGGGCTGCGGGCGGCGGCGGGTGCAGTCCCAGCGCGCACCGCTGGGTGGTGCCCTCGGCCAAGGCGGCGCCGAGCGGCTGCGGCAGCGGAGGCGGCCGAGCCCGGACCGGCCCAGCCCAGCCAGGATTAGACCAGCCCAGCGCAGCCGAGTTTATACCGGCCCAGCGCAGAGCAGCTCAGTCCAGCGCAGAAGCTCAGCCGATCGCAGCCCGAAACAAGTTAGACCAGCCCAGTTTAGCCGGTCGGACGTGGCAGCGGCTGCGGCGCCGAGCGCTGTCCCGTGTCACCGCCTGCCGGGACACCCCGGGTGCCTTTGGGACCGCCAGCGGAATCGGACAGAGCGAGGGAAGGCGCCCTCCCCGCACTTGGCCGCTTTCCGCGGAGAATCGCCGGGGACATTCGCCAGACCCACACCGACCCCGGCCGGGGACGCGCCATGGCGATCGCAAGGCAAGTGCTTTGTCTCTCTGCTTTCCTCTCGCTGCCGCTCGCTGGCAGAGCCGAGCCCATCCGCTACTCCGTAGCCGAGGAGGCGGAGAGCGGCTCGCTGGTGGGCAAGCTGGCGGAGGACGCGGGGCTGACGCCGGCGCAGCTGTCGGCTCGCCGCGCCCGCCTGGTGTCGGAGGACGGCCGGCAGCATTTTCGCTTAGACGGCGGCTCCGGCCGCCTCGTGGTGGCGGGGAGGCTGGACCGGGAGGAGCTGTGCGGCCAGGCCGGCACCTGCATGCTCCCCTTCGAGCTGCTGCTCGCCAGCCCCCTGCAGTTCTTTCGGGTCGAGGTGGCCCTGGAGGACATCAATGACCATTCGCCGGTTTTCCGACAAGAAAAAGTCAGTTTTAGAATCCCGGAAACGAGCGACCCGGGCTCACGTTTCCCTCTGGAGGTGGCTCAGGACCTCGATATTGGCAGCAACAGCATCCAGGAGTACGTTATTTCTCCGGCGAACGAGTATTTTAGTGTCTCCTATGGAAGTCGCAGTCAGGATGACACATATGTTGAACTTGTTTTAGAAAAAGCACTAGACCGAGAGGAACAGGCAGAAATGACTTTCATTGTTATTGCTGAAGATGGGGGCTCTCCTCCCAGGAGTGGCACAACCCAAGTGACAATTGTCGTTCTAGATGTAAATGACAATGCTCCTGTATTTACAGAGGAGGTGTACATTGGAAAGGTTCTGGAAAGCATGCCAGAAGGCTCTGTGGTTCTGACTGTGCTGGCAACTGATCAGGATGCAGGAGTTAATGGGGACATTTCCTATCAACTCAGCCAAGCAGTTGCACAGGTGGACTCTGCATTTGTGATTGATCCAATAACTGGTGAAATTAAACTCACAAGACCTCTGGACTTTGAGGATTCAGTGCGTCATGAACTCCGTGTGAGAGCCACAGATGGTGGGGGCCTCTCAGCAATCTGCAAGGTGTTGGTGGAGGTGGTGGATGTGAATGACAATGCCCCAGAGCTGGTGGTGAGTTCCTTCAGCAGTCCCCTCCCCGAGAACACAGTGCCCGGCACCGTGGTTGCCCTGTTTTCGGTCAGGGACCGGGATTCTGGTGCCAACGGGCAGATCTCGTGTGCCCTGGAGGATCAGCTCTTCTTCTCCCTGCGGGCAGCCTATAAGAATTACTATGAGCTGGTGACGGTGAGCGCGCTGGACCGCGAGGAGAGGGCTCAGCACATCCTGAGTGTGACAGCAGCAGATGCGGGGTGGCCTCCTCTGACAAGCACGCAGACCTTCACGGTGGACATCTCGGATGTCAATGACAACGCGCCCGTCTTCAACCAGACGTCCTACACCATGTATGTGCGTGAGAACAACGTGCCCACGGTGTTTGTTGGAGCCGTCAGCGCTGCAGATGCTGACGTGGGGCTGAATGCCAAGGTGACCTATTCGCTGGCCCCAGTGCAAGGGGCAGAGCGGGCCTGGTGCTCGTGCATCTCGGTGAACTCTGAGAACGGACACGTGTTTGTGCTGCGGCCCCTGGACTACGAGCGCTTGAAGCAGACCCAGGTGACGGTCAGTGCCTCTGACGCGGGCTCTCCTCCCCTCAGAGCCAACGTCACCGTGCGCCTTGTGGTGCTGGACGAGAATGACAATGCCCCGCTGGTGCTGTACCCAGGCCAGGAGAGCAGCCCAGCCTCCAGTGAGCTGGTGCCCATGTCGGCTGAGGTGGGCTACCTCATCACCAAAGTGGTGGCCGTCGACGCCGACTCGGGCCAGAACTCGTGGCTCTCCTACCACCTGCTGAGGGCCACCGAGCCCGGGCTGTTCTCAGTGGGTGTCCAAAGCGGGGAGGTGCGTCTGAGGAGGCCGGTGACAGACAGAGACGCCGTGAAGCAGAAGCTCGTTGTCCTGGTCAGAGACAACGGCAAGCCCCCACTGTCAGCCACCGCAGCTCTGAGCGCACTCCTGCTCAAGGACTTCTCCGACGTGCGCCTCCCGCACAGCAGCCCGGCCACAGAGGAGCAGCAAGACTCCCTGACAACCTATTTAATCGTCTCCTTGGTCTTTGTCTCCCTGCTCTTCCTCATCTCCACCGTGGCCTTTGTGGCTCGCAAGGTGTGCAAGAGAAAGGAGCTGGAGGCCGGCCCTGTGCTTTATGGTGCCGACAACTTGCCGAGCAGCGTGGCCGATGCAGCCGCTGCAGGGACCCTGCCCCGCGCCTACTGCTACGAGATCAGCCTCACTACGGGCTCGGGCAACAGCGAGTTTAAATTCCTCAGGCCCATCCTCCCCAGCCTGCCACCACAGCACTGTGCCCCGGGCCAGGAGCCTGATGAGGGACAGGATTTCCCCTGTGTCCCTGTCAGCGGAGAGGACATGGCACCAATGGACAATGCTGGGACTCTGTCTGCAGGACAGTTCAATGCTCTTTCCTTTAACTAGCTGTGGAATCTGCACAGACAGAGGCTTCAATGCTCATGGGAGCAGAGGATCCAGGCTGCAGCATGTGACAATGGTTCCTCACGAGTAGAGCTGTATTTCCAATTGCTTTGACCAACTTCTTTCCAATTCTATTTAGAATAATTTTCTGCTACTCCAAAAAACAGCAAGGGAATTAAAAGAATCCGAAGTTCCCTCAATTCGTTAGTATGGGTTTCAGCAGCATTGCTGCCATTTGTAACAGGTCTTAGGTATGTGATTAGCACTCACAGGTGTCCTCTTGTTTCTCTTGCTGTCTGACAAGACAGAGGGTCTTCGTATTCTGATCTTTAAGACAATGTCTCTGCTGGCCCAACCAATCATATGCTCACTGAAGTGCAAAAAGGCTTTTTCCTAGCTCTGAAAAGCAAGGAAGTCATTAGTACTGATCCTTAGTGTCATGTGACCACTATGCCCTTTCTTCCCTGGGCTCTGGATGTCTCTGTCTGAGATGTGAGCTCTGTGGAGTATTTTCTTGGCTACTCTTGAGGATCTGAGCCATGACACTAAGCTGCTTGTCTTGAAAAAGTAGTATGAAAAGGTAGTTTCTCTTTCCGCAGAAAGACTGGATATTTGTAGAATTTTGCTTTGGAAAATTGCTCCATGAACTTATGCATGCAAAGGAAGTAGTATTTTTAAGAGCAACAAAAGAAGTCAGGCTTTTTTTCCAGAAATTTTCCTTTCTGTTAGTTTAATATTAAAAGTCTAGCACAAGCCAATCATACTTGTCTAACTCAAAGGAATATGGCCAAAACCATAACCAGCCATGAGCTCTGCTGAACTAGAAGTCAAATCACGTCATGTCAGAAGGGCATTTAAACATATTTCATTTGTTTTGTGCATCTTCCCAGCAGTTTTTTTATCTCTCTTTGTTGCTGTTTTGATACTTAACAGAAGTAATACTAGGGACTACAATAAAGCACATGTGTTTTTCTGCAGGATTTCTTTCTTTTGATGTGCTAATTTGTACATGGAAAACAGTCAAATACAATAGTCCATTCCTTCCAGGCTCTTTGGCATTACACGCCCCTGTTATCTAACTGGGTCCCTCTTGGATGACCACAAGAGCAATTAGCCAGTGAACCGAATATGTTTCATGTTTACATCTGAATATATAAAGCCTGATGATTTTTCCTTTCATGTGTAGATAGGTCTTCCAACTGCTGTGTCTGCTCATCTGTCTCTACAATTGTAGGTATATTAAAGGGTATTTTTCCAGTATTAGATCCAAAGAATACAAATATATTTTTATGCAGGATCATGAAAATGCTTTGCTTTCTTGTCACTGACTTTGTCTGTGTAGACACTGAATATCTGCAGATGCTTCCATAGTGCTGCCTGGTGAAGCATGGAGTTGCCACCACCCAGGCACTGCAATACAGGCAGTGCCAGCTCAGCAGGGAAGGAGGTGAATTTGACTCTTTGGAACAGCAGTCTTGTCTTCCTTATCTAGCCTACAGCAGAGCAGCAAAATGCACAACAAAATCTTCCTCTGGAATGCAAGAAGGGTTTGGATGTTCTGTCACCGCAGGATTGCCTTGGAAATACAGCAGCACAAACAGTGTTAGGGTAGACTGTAACTGAACTGAATTGTAGAAACGTGCCCATTGTCTTTGGGTGTGGTGCATTGAAGGAAAACTTCACAAATACTAAAAGAAAATCATTGGAAGCTAGAGTCAAGAAGAACTTTAACAAGTGCATTGAATTTGGTCTTTCTTTTGTTGTTCCTTAAATGCAAGGCTCCTTGACAGGACTGGAAAATTGTGCCTGCATGATTTCCTGTGTTTGTGTTGGAACACTTGCATTCTTATTTCTGCCCTCTGAAACATACTGAGCATTGTACTGAGCCTGTTTCTCTAGAGAAGGACTGCCACCCCATCTATGATAACTGGTTGTTTGAATGATGTCTGTGGTGCATGGACTCCTCGAAAAGCCTCCCTCACACTGTCTTCTGCTGATGTTGTATAGGTTAATGCTGTACATTGGTGAAAGTCTGAGTTAGAAACTGAAAAAAAAGTGTTAAACTGAAATAAAGAGAACACCCTGAATGCTATTGTGAAAACAGAATTCTTTTTAGGGATGTTCTTTCTGGGAAAGCTCCTTCTAGGCTTGTCAAAATTCTCCGAGTCTTTTTCTCAATTTGTCCTTTGACTAAAGCACTGTTGGGTGGGTACAGTTCCTGAGTGTGGAGATGCGGCCAATAGAGCACTCATGGCCATACCTGTGCTGTTTACCACTGCTTATCCATGGCCTGTTTGTCCTGCCAGGGAATGCAGCTTGGTCATTCTGGGCTAAGCCTGCGCTTCATGCTGCCCTGGGAAAAGCCCGTCTTTCCTTTAACTAGCTGGGGTCTGCAGAGACTGAGGCTTCAATGGTCATGGGAGGGGGGACTCCAGGCTGCAGCATGTGGCAATTGTTTCTCCAGGGTATAGCTGTATTTTCAATTGGTATAACCAATGGGCTGTTAATTCTAAGTCAAAATGGAAGTTGTCAGCTTCTCCAACAACAGCAAGAAGAAAATAACAGAAAGTCAGTCTCTCACTCCAGCAGTAATGTAGTTCAGCTTTGTTTTGGTCATTTCTGATCAGTTTCAAGAAGAGGTTAGCACTCCAGTTATGCTCCTGTTCTTTTCCTGTAAGACCAGTCCAGAGAACCTCTTATTAATTGAATTAACACAGTGGCACAATTGTGTAGACAAATGTCAAATTTGCTGAAATGGCCCAAAGCCCTTTTTCCCAGCTCAGAAAAGCTAGGTAGTTCTGAATACTGTCTCACCATGTTCTGTTCGCAGAGGATTTTTTTCTTCTGGGATTTGGATGTCTCTGTCTAGGATGGGTGGGCTCTGTGTGTTACACTGTCTTTGCAGAATGTCTGTCTGTACAGCCGTTGTTCATCTGCAGATGCTTCACTACTTCTGCCCAATGAAACAGTGAACTTGTCCCATTCAGCCATTGCAATGCTGGCAATTCAACCCCTGCAGAGTAAAAGGCTATTTTTAGCTCTATGAGTAAAGGGATGTCATCCTCTTCAAGGCAGGGAGGAGCAGGAAAATGCACAACAAAATCTTCCTTTAGACTATGTGGGGGTTTTATGTTCTGTCCCACTCTGATTTTTATGGAGATAAAGCAGCAGCAGATGTGTTAGGGTGGGCTGTAACTGTAGAGAGTCATGAAAACTTATTCATTGTCTTTGTGTGCATGAGTTAGCCACATATCCACCAAAGACGACTTTTTGAAATTAGAATGAAGAAGAACATGAAGACAGGACTTTGAATTGTGTTTCCTCATTCTTGATTCTGAATTCAGTGGATTCTTGAAGGGACTAGAGAGCTGTCTGTAAAGGATTCTCTCCAATTGTGTTGGAGCATTTGCATTCCCATTTTTGCCCTTTCTCCTTCTACCCTCTGAACTGTTCTGAACATTGTTCTGCCTGTTCTGCTAGAGAAGGACTGTGACCCAATCTATAATACCTGCTGGATGGAATGATGTCTGTGATGCATAAAACATTCAGACAGACTACCTCACACTGTCTTCTACAGATATTGTGTATTTCTCGTATTAAATTGTTAAAATTCTGGGTTTAGAACTAAAAAAATCTGTTAGACTGAAATAAAATGAATACCCTGACTGCTTTCATGGTGACAGAATGATTTCTAGGGATGATCTTACTAGGAAAGCACGTTCAAGACTTTTCAAAAATTTACAAGTCTGTTTCTCAATTTGTCCTTTCACTAAAGCAAATAATTAGTGGGAAGAGTTCCAGAGCTTGGAGATGCAGTCAAATACAGTGTTCATTGGCATGCCTGTGCTGTCAGCATCCCACAATCCCTGCTCGAGTTCTTCAACTGAGGGATGAGGCTGTTGTTGTGGGCTGAGCCAATGCTTCAGGCTGGCCTGGGAAAAGCGGCGTTCCGTTCCTGCCCGCGGGTGTCGGGAAAGCTTTGGGATCGCGGGCCGGGGCGAGCGGCAGCGCGGGCTGCGGGCGGCGGCGGGTGCAGTCCCAGCGCGCACCGCTGGGTGGTGCCCTCGGCCAAGGCGGCGCCGAGCGGCTGCGGCAGCGGAGGCGGCCGAGCCCGGACCGGCCCAGCCCAGCCAAGATTAGACCAGCCCAACCCACCCCAGCCGAGCTTAGACCAGCGCAGCGCAGAGCAGCTCAGTCCAGCGCAGAAGCTCAGCCGATTACAGGCTGAACCAAGTTAGACCAGCCCAGTTTAGCCGGTCGGAGGTAGCAGCGGCTGCGGCGCCGAGCGCTGTCCCGTGTCACCCGCTGCCGGGACACCCCGGGTGCCTTTGGGACCGCCAGCGGAATCGGACAGAGCGAGGGAAGGCGCCCTCCCCGCACTTGGCCGCTTTCCGCGGGGAATGGCCGGGGACATCCGCCAGACCCACACCGACACCGGCCGGGGCCGCGCCATGGCGATCGCAAGGCAAGTGCTTTGTCTCTCTGCTTTCCTCTCGCTGCCGCTCGCTGGCAGAGCCGAGCCCATCCGCTACTCCGTAGCCGAGGAGGCGGAGAGCGGCTCGCTGGTGGGCAAGCTGGCGGAGGACGCGGGGCTGACGCCGGCGCAGCTGTCGGCTCGCCGCGCCCGCCTGGTGTCGGAGGACGGCCGGCAGCATTTTCGCTTAGACGGCGGCTCCGGCCGCCTCGTGGTGGCGGGGAGGCTGGACCGGGAGGAGCTGTGCGGCCAGGCCGGCACCTGCATGCTCCCCTTCGAGCTGCTGCTCGCCAACCCCCTGCAGTTCTTTCGGGTCGAGGTGGCCCTGGTGGACATCAATGACCATTCGCCCGTTTTCCGAAAAGAAAAAGTCAGTTTTAGAATCCCGGAAACGAGTGACCCGGGTTCTCGTTTCCCTCTGGAGCTGGCCCAGGACCTCGATATTGGCAGCAACAGCATCCAAATGTACAGCATCTCTCCTAAGAACGAGTACTTTAGTGTCTCCTATGGAAGTCGGGCTGAGGATGACCAATATCTTGAACTGGTGTTGGAAAAGGCACTAGACAGAGAGGAGCAGGCAGAGATGGATTTCAGTGTTATTGCTGAAGATGGGGGTTCGCCTCCCAGGAGTGGCAGTACTCAAGTCAAAATTGTCATTCTAGATGCAAATGACAATGCTCCAGTATTCACCCAAGAGCGTTACATTGGAAAGACTTTAGAGAACATGCCAGAAGGCTCTGTGGTTCTGACTGTGCTGGCAACTGATCAGGATGCAGGAGTAAATGGGGACATTTCCTATGAACTAATCCAAGCAGGTGGAAAAAGTGACTCTGCATTTGTGATTGATCCAATAACTGGTGAAATTAAACTCACAAGACCTCTGGACTTTGAGGATTCAGTGCGTCATGAACTCCGTGTGAGAGCCACAGATGGTGGGGGCCTCTCAGCAATCTGCAAGGTGTTGGTGGAGGTGGTGGATGTGAATGACAATGCCCCAGAGCTGGTGGTGAGTTCCTTCAGCAGTCCCCTCCCCGAGAACACAGTGCCCGGCACCGTGGTTGCCCTGTTTTCGGTCAGGGACCGGGATTCTGGTGCCAACGGGCAGATCTCGTGTGCCCTGGAGGATCAGCTCTTCTTCTCCCTGCGGGCAGCCTATAAGAATTACTATGAGCTGGTGATGGTGAGCGCGCTGGACCGCGAGGAGAGGGCTCAGCACATCCTGAGTGTGACAGCAGCAGATGCGGGGTGGCCTCCTCTGACAAGCATGCAGACCTTCACGGTGGACATCTCGGATGTCAATGACAACGCGCCCGTCTTCAACCAGACGTCCTACACCATGTATGTGCGTGAGAACAACGTGCCCACGGTGTTTGTTGGAGCCGTCAGCGCTGCAGATGCTGACGTGGGGCTGAATGCCAAGGTGACCTATTCGCTGGCCCCAGTGCAAGGGGCAGAGCAGGCCTGGTGCTCGTGCATCTCGGTGAACTCTGAGAACGGACACGTGTTTGTGCTGCGGCCCCTGGACTATGAGCGCTTGAGGCAGACCCAGGTGACGGTCAGTGCCTCTGACGCGGGCTCTCCTCCCCTCAGAGCCAACGTCACCGTGCGCCTTGTGGTGCTGGACGAGAATGACAATGCCCCGCTGGTGCTGTACCCAGGCCAGGAGAGCAGCCCAGCCTCCAGTGAGCTGGTGCCCGTGTCGGCTGAGGCGGGCTACCTCATCACCAAAGTGGTGGCCGTCGACGCCGACTCGGGCCAGAACTCGTGGCTCTCCTACCACCTGCTGAGGGCCACCGAGCCCGGGCTGTTCTCGGTGGGTGTCCAAAGCGGGGAGGTGCGTCTGAGGAGGCCGGTGACAGACAGAGACGCCGTGAAGCAGAAGCTCGTTGTCCTGGTCAGAGACAACGGCAAGCCCCCACTGTCAGCCACCGCAGCTCTGAGCGCACTCCTGCTCAAGGACTTCTCCGACGTGCGCCTCCCGCACAGCAGCCCGGCCACAGAGGAGCAGCAAGACTCCCTGACAACCTATTTAATCGTCTCCTTGGTCTTTGTCTCCCTGCTCTTCCTCATCTCCACCGTGGCCTTTGTGGCTCGCAAGGTGTGCAAGAGAAAGGAGCTGGAGGCCGGCCCTGTGCTTTATGGTGCCGACAACTTGCCGAGCAGCGTGGCCGATGCAGCCGCTGCAGGGACCCTGCCCCGCACCTACTGCTACGAGATCAGCCTCACTACGGGCTCGGGCAACAGCGAGTTCAAATTCCTCAGGCCCATCCTCCCCAGCCTGCCACCACAGCACTGTGCCCCGGGCCAGGAGCCTGATGAGGGACAGGATTTCCCCTGTGTCCCTGTCAGCGGAGAGGACATGGCACCAATGGACAATGCTGGGACTCTGTCTGCAGGGCAGTTCAATGCTCTTTCCTTTAACTAGCTGGGGTCTGCACAGACAGAGGCTTCAATGGTCATGGGAGGAGAGGATCCAGGTTGCAGCATGTGGCAACAGTTCGCCCAGAGAGGATATGTTCCCATTTAACATAGCCAATTTCCTGCAAATTCTAAGTCAGGATAGAAATTTTCAGCTGCTCCAGCAGTAGCAAGAAGAAAATAAAAAATGTCAGGGTCTCAATCTGGCAGTAGTCTACTTTTGCTCTGTTATGGTCATTTTCCGTAGGCTTTGAGGAGGAGGTTAGCACTCCAGCTATGCTCTCCTGCTGTCAGAGCAGACCATGAACCTGCAATAATTGCTGTAACACGACACAAGTGAGTAGACGAATGTCAAACTTGCTGAAATGGCCCAAATCCCTTTTTCCCAGCTCTGAAAAGCAAGGCAGTTCTGAATACTCTGTCACGATGTTCTGTTAGCATAGGATTTTTCTTTCTGGGTTCTGGATTTCTCTGTCTGGGATGAGTAGGCTCTTTGTGTTCCACCTTCTTCTCAGTATGTCTGTCTGTACAGCCGTTGTTTATCTACAGATGCCTCAGTAGTGCTGCCCTGTGAAACAAGGAATTTGTCGCATCCAGCCATTGCAATGATGCCAATTCCAGCTCTGCAGGGTAAAAGGCTATTTTGACGCTATGCGGACACTGGTGTCATCCTCTTCAAAGCAGAGAGGAGCAGGAAAATGCACAGCAAAATCTTCCCTTGGCCTATATGTGGCTTTGGTTATCTGTCCTTTTGAAATTGTCCTGGAAATAAAGCAGCAGCAGATGTGTTAGGTTTGGCTGTAACTGTTCAGTGTCATGAATACTTATTCATTGCCTTAATGTGTATGAGAACTCCACATGTCCATCAAAGAGAATTTTCTGAACTTAGAATCAAGAAGACATGAAAACATGACATTGAGTTTTGTTTCCTGATTCTTGTTTCTAAATTCAGTGGCTTTATGTTGGGACTAGAAAGTTGTCTCTTCAAGATTGCCTATGTTTGTGTTAGAGCTTTTGCATTCCCATTGTTGTACTTTCTCTTTCTATCCTCTAAAATGGTACTGAACATTGTTTTCCTGTTCCATTAGAGAAGGACTGCCACCCCATCTATAATAACTGCTTGTTTAAATGATGTTTGTTATGCATGAAATATTCAGAAAGACTCCCTACCCTCACGCTTTCTTGTACTGAAGTTATACAGATTAACATTGTAAACTGGTATGAGTCTGAGTTTGAACAAAAAGATGTAGAATTGAAATAAAGAGAACATCTGAAATACTTTTTGTGGAGACAGAATTCTTTATAGAAACGTTTGTTTTCTGGGAAAGCTCTGTCAAGCCTTTTCAAAATTCAGCAAGTATTTTTCTCACTATGTTTTTTGACAGAAGCAATGTTGTGTGGGTGCAGTTCCTGAGTTTGGAGATGCAGCTGGGAGAGTGTTTGTTTGCATGCCCGTGCTGTTACACTGCCCTGTCCGTGTGCGGTTTGTCCTCCCAGCAATGCGGCTTGGTCGTTGTGGGCTGTTCAAATTCCTCAGGCCCATCCTCCCCAGCCTGCCACCACAGCACTGTGACACGGGCCAGGGCCCTGATGAGGGACAGGATTTCCCCTGTGTCCCTGTCAGCACAGAGGACATGGCCCCAGACAATGCTGGGACTCTGTCTGCAGGACAGTTCAATGCTCTTTCCTTTAACTAGCTGGGGTTTGCACAGACAGAGGTTTCAGTGCTCACAGGGGGAGGGGATCCAGGCTGTGACATGTGGCAATGACTCCTCAAGAGAAGATATGTTTCCATTTGGCATAGCCAATTTCCTGCAAACTCTAAGTCAGAGTAAAATTTTGTCTTCCACTCCAAGAACACAAATAAAGATGAAAAGATACTCAGGTTCTCTCCTTCAAACAGTTGTATATTTCACCTCTGTCATAGCCTTTCTGACATGCTTTCATAATGCACTCCCAGCTATGCTCTTGTGTCTCTTGCTGTCCAGGCAGACTTTGGATTTCTTATTCTTCATTCTATATCAATGGCATAGTTGAGTAGACAAATATTACACTTGCTGAAATTACACAATTTCCTTGGCCCAGCTGAGAAAAGCAAGGAACTTCCAAATGCTGTGTCTCGAGGTTCTGTTCCACGAGGCATTTTCTGGGTTCTGGAAGTCTATGTCACTGTCTGTGTCTTCCACTTTCTCTTCAGTATGTCTGTTTGTGTGGCCATTGTGCATCTGCAGATGCCTCAGTAATGCTGCCCAGTGAAACAGTGAATTTGTCTTATCCAGCCATTGCAATGCTGGCAATTGCAGCTCTGCAGGGTAAATGGCTATTTTGACCCTGTGAGTACTGGTGTGTGATGTTCGTCAAGGCAGAGAGGACCATGAAAATGCACAACAAAACTCTTCATTTGGACTATATGTGGGTGTAGTGTTCTCTCCCCCTCAGATTGTCCTGGAAATAAAGCAGCAGCGGATGTGTTAGGTTTGGCTGTAACTGTTCAGAGTCATGAAAACGTATTCATTGTCTTTGTGTGCATGAAAGGCCACATGTCAATCAAAGAGAATTTTCTGACGGTAGAGTCAAGACAAGCTCTAAAACAGGACTTTGAGTTTTGTTTCCTCATTCTTGTTTCTGAATTCAGTGGCTTCTTGATGGGATTAAAAAGCTGTCCCTACAGGATTATCTCCATTTGTGTTAGAGCATTTGGATTCCCATGTTTGCCCTTTCTGCTTCTCCTCTCTGAAGTGTACTGAGCATTATTTTGCCTATTCTTCTAGAGAAGGACTGCCACCCCATCTATAATAACTGTTTGTTTGAATGATGTCTGTGATGCATGGAATACTCAAATAGACTCCCTCAAGCTGCATTGTGGTGAAGTTATACAGTTAAACATTATAAACTGAATACATTTGAATTTCAAAACTGAAAGGAATATGTAGACCAGAAATAAGGGAACACCCTATCTCCTTTTGTGGAGACAGAATTCTTTGTAGAAACATTCTTACCTGGAAAGCTCCTTCAAGGCTTTTCAAAGTTCTGTGAGTCTTTTTCTCACTGTGTCCCTTGTCTGAAGCACTGTTGGGTGGATGTAGTGTCTTCGTTTGGAGGTGCAGGCAATACAGCGTTCATTGGCATGCCTGTGCTGTTACCATCCATGTGCAGTTTGTCCTGCCAGGAAATGTGGTTTGGTCATTGTGGGTTTACCCTCCACTTTAGGCTGCCGTGGGAAAAGCCACGTTCCGTTCCTGCCCGCAGGTGTCTGGAAAGCTTTGGAATCTGTACAGACAGAGGCTTCAATGTTCATGGGAGGAGGGGATCCAGGCTGCAGCATGTGGTAATGGTTCCTCCAGAGAAAATCTGTATTTCCAATTGGTTTAACCTACTTCCTCCAAATTCTGTTCAAAATAGAATTGTCTTCCACTCCAAGAAACAGTGAAGGAAGTAAAAGAAGCCATGGTTCTGTCATTGAATTAGTAATTGGCTTCATCTCTCTTACTGCCATTTCCAAAAGCCTTTAAGTATGTGGTTAACACTGACAACTATGCTCTTTGTTTGGTCTGCTGTCTGACAAGAGAGACGGTCTTTTTGTTTCGAGCTTTAAGACAATGTCACGGTTGGCCAAGCAAATCACATCCTCAGTGAGATGCAAAAAGGTTTTTTTCCAGCTCTGGAAAGCAAGGAAGTCATGAATACTGAGTCATAATATCATGTGAACACTAGGTCTTATCTTCTCTGGGTTCTGGATGTTTCTTTCTGAGATGTGAGCTCTGTGTAATTTGCTTCTTTGTCACTGAGTTAGTCCGTGCAGACACTGAATATCTGCAGATGCTTCCATAGTGCTGCCTGCTTAAACAGGGATTTGCTCCCACCCAGTGATTGCAACACAGGCAGTGCCAACTCAGCAGGGAAGGAGGTGATTTTGACCCTTTCGGGACAGCAATCTCATCTTCCTTATCTAGCTCAGAGTAGAGCAGCAAAATGCACAACAAAATCTTCCTCTGCCACAAAAGAGTTTGGGTGTTCTGTCACCTCAGGATTGCCTTGGAAATACAGCAGCACAAACAGTGTTAGGGTAGACTGTAACTAAACAGAATTGTAGAAACATATTAATTGTCTTTGGGTGCATTGCAGGAAAGCTTCACAAATACTAAAAGACAATGATTTTAAAGTAGATTCAAGAAGACTTTACAAAAAGACTATGAGTTTGGTCTTTTCATTGTTGTTCCTGAATCACAGGGCTCCTTGATGGGAATGGAAAACTGTTGCACCATTATTTTCTGTATTTGCATTAGAGCTCTTACATTCCCATGTTTGCCCTTTCTCCTTCTACCCTCTGAAACATCCTGAGCATTGTACTGAGCCTGTTCATCTAGAGAATGCCATTCCATCTATAATAACTGGTTGTTTGAATAATGTCTGTGATGCATGAAATCCTCAGAAAGCCTCTCTCACACTCTCTTCTGCTGAAGTTATGCAGTTAAAAATTCTAAATTGGAAAAGCTGTGGGTTTAGAAAATGAAAAAAATGTGTTAGACAGAAAGAAAGAGAGCCTGGCTCCTTTTATGAAGACAGAATTCTTTGTAGAAGTGTTCTTTCCTGGAAAGCAGCTTTTCAAACCTTTTAAAATTCCTATGCGTATTTTCCCATTTGTCCCATGGCAGACGCAATAGTGTCCGGGTACACTTCCTGAGCGTGGAGATGCAGCCAATAGAGTGTACATCTGCATGCCTGTGCAGTCACCATCGTGTTATCCCTGCTCGGTTTCTCCTGCTGAGGGATGCAGCTAGGTGGTTGTGGGCTGAGCCTCCGTTTTCAGGAGCCCTGGGAAAAGCGGCGTTCCGTTCCTGCCCGCGGGTGTCGGGAAAGCTTTGGGATCGCGGGCCGGGGCGAGCGGCAGCGCGGGCTGCGGGCGGCGGCGGGTGCAGTCCCAGCGCGCACCGCTGGGTGGTGCCCTCGGCCAAGGCGGCGCCGAGCGGCTGCGGCAGCGGAGGCGGCCGAGCCCGGACCGGCCCAGCCCAGCCAAGATTAGACCAGCCCAACCCACCCCAGCCGAGCTTAGACCAGCGCAGCGAGGAGCAGCTCAATCGAGAGCAGTCCAGCACTACTCAGCTCAGCCCAGCGCTGCCCAGACCGCCCCCGTTTAGCCGGTCGGAGGTGGCAGCGGCTGCGGCGCCGAGCGCTGTCCCGTGTCACCCGCTGCCGGGACACCCCGGGTGCCTTTGGGACCGCCAGCGGAATCGGACAGAGCGAGGGAAGGCGCCCTCCCCGCACTTGGCCGCTTTCCGCGGGGAATGGCCGGGGACATCCGCCAGACCCACACCGACACCGGCCGCCGCCGCCGCGCCATGGCGATCGCAAGGCAAGTGCTTTGTCTCTCTGCTTTCGTCTCGCTGCCGCTCGCTGGCAGAGCCGAGCCCATCCGCTACTCCGTAGCCGAGGAGGCGGAGAGCGGCTCGCTGGTGGGCAAGCTGGCGGAGGACGCGGGGCTGACGCCGGCGCAGCTGTCGGCTCGCCGCGCCCGCCTGGTGTCGGAGGACGGCCGGCAGCATTTTCGCTTAGACGGCGGCTCCGGCCGCCTCGTGGTGGCGGGGAGGCTGGACCGGGAGGAGCTGTGCGGCCAGGCCGGCACCTGCATGCTCCCCTTCGAGCTGCTGCTCGCCAACCCCCTGCAGTTCTTTCGGGTCGAGGTGGCCCTGGAGGACATCAATGACCATTCGCCCGTTTTCCGAGAAGATCAAGTCAGTTTTAGAATCCCGGAAACGAGCGAGCCAGGCTCTCGTTTCCCTCTGGAGGTGGCTCAGGACCTCGATATTGGCAGCAACAGCATCCAGGCATACAGCATCTCTCCAGAGAACGAATATTTTACTCTCTCATATAGGACTCAGCTCACAGGCAAGAAGTATCTTGAATTGGTCTTGGAAAAGGTACTAGACAGGGAGGAGCTAGCAGAGATGAGTTTCAGTCTCATTGCTGAGGATGGGGGCTCTCCTCCCAGGAGTGGCACAACCCAAGTCAAAATTGTCATTTTAGATGTAAATGACAATGCTCCTGCCTTCACACAGGAGGAGTACATAGGGCAAGTTTTGGAGAATATGCCAGAAGGCTCTGTGGTTCTGACTGTGCTGGCAACTGATCAGGATGCAGGAGTTAATGGGGACATTTCCTATCAACTCAGCCAAGCTATGGGACAGAGCGACTCATCATTCGTCATTGATTCCATAACTGGTGAAATTAAGCTCACAAGACCCCTGGACTTCGAGGCAGCAGAGACTCATGAGCTCAGTGTGAGAGCCACAGATGGTGGGGGCCTCTCAGCAATCTGCAAGGTGTTGGTGGAGGTGGTGGATGTGAATGACAATGCCCCAGAGCTGGTGGTGAGTTCCTTCAGCAGTCCCCTCCCCGAGAACACAGTGCCCGGCACCGTGGTTGCCCTGTTTTCGGTCAGGGACCGGGATTCTGGTGCCAACGGGCAGATCTCGTGTGCCCTGGAGGATCAGCTCTTCTTCTCCCTGCGGGCAGCCTATAAGAATTACTATGAGCTGGTGACGGTGAGCGCGCTGGACCGCGAGGAGAGGGCTCAGCACATCCTGAGTGTGACAGCAGCAGATGCGGGGTGGCCTCCTCTGACAAGCACGCAGACCTTCACGGTGGACATCTCGGATGTCAATGACAACGCGCCCGTCTTCAACCAGACGTCCTACACCATGTATGTGCGTGAGAACAACGTGCCCACGGTGTTTGTTGGAGCCGTCAGCGCTGCAGATGCTGACGTGGGGCTGAATGCCAAGGTGACCTATTCGCTGGCCCCAGTGCAAGGGGCAGAGCGGGCCTGGTGCTCGTGCATCTCGGTGAACTCTGAGAACGGACACGTGTTTGTGCTGCGGCCCCTGGACTACGAGCGCTTGAGGCAGACCCAGGTGACGGTCAGTGCCTCTGACGCGGGCTCTCCTCCCCTCAGAGCCAACGTCACCGTGCGCCTTGTGGTGCTGGACGAGAATGACAATGCCCCGCTGGTGCTGTACCCAGGCCAGGAGAGCAGCCCAGCCTCCAGTGAGCTGGTGCCCGTGTCGGCTGAGGCGGGCTACCTCATCACCAAAGTGGTGGCCGTCGACGCCGACTCGGGCCAGAACTCGTGGCTCTCCTACCACCTGCTGAGGGCCACCGAGCCCGGGCTGTTCTCAGTGGGTGTCCAAAGCGGGGAGGTGCGTCTGAGGAGGCCGGTGACAGACAGAGACGCCGTGAAGCAGAAGCTCGTTGTCCTGGTCAGAGACAACGGCAAGCCCCCACTGTCAGCCACCGCAGCTCTGAGCGCACTCCTGCTCAAGGACTTCTCCGACGTGCGCCTCCCGCACAGCAGCCCGGCCACAGAGGAGCAGCAAGACTCCCTGACAACCTATTTAATTGTCTCCTTGGTCTTTGTCTCCCTGCTCTTCCTCATCTCCACCGTGGCCTTTGTGGCTCGCAAGGTGTGCAAGAGAAAGGAGCTGGAGGCCGGCCCTGTGCTTTATGGTGCCGACAACTTGCCGAGCAGCGTGGCCGATGCAGCCACTGCAGGGACCCTGCCCCGCGCCTACTGCTACGAGATCAGCCTCACTACGGGCTCGGGCAACAGCGAGTTCAAATTCCTCAGGCCCATCCTCCCCAGCCTGCCACCACAGCACTGTGCCCCGGGCCAGGAGCCTGATGAGGGACAGGATTTCCCCTGTGTCCCTGTCAGCAGAGAGGACATGGCACCAATGGACAATGCTGGGACTCTGTCTGCAGGACAGTTCAATGCTCTTTCCTTTAACTAGCTGGGGTCTGCACAGACAGAGGCTTTAGTGGTCATGGGGGGAGAGGATCCAGGTTGCAGCATGTGGCAACGATTCCTCCCAAGTAAATATCTATTTCCAGTTTGTCTAACCAATTTTCTTTTAATTCTAAGTCAGAATAGAAGTTGTCAGCTTGTCCAACAAGAGAAAGAAGGAAATAAAAGAAAGTCAGGCTCTTACTCCAGCAGTAATCAAGGTCAGGTCTGTTTTGGTCATTTCTGATTGGTTTCACAAGGGCGTTAACACTCCAGCTCTGATCGTGTTTCTCTTGCTCTCCAACCAATCCATGAACCTCTTATTAATTGCTTTAACACAATGGCACAACTGAATAGACAAATGTCACACTTGCTGAAATGACTTAAAGTCTTTTTTCCCAGCTCAGAAAAGCAAGGTAGTTCTGAATACTGTGTCCCCATGTTCTGTTAGCATAAGACTATTCTCGATGTAATCACCCAGGGATGCCAATTCTTGAGTTGGTTTTCTTCACCCGATATTAAGGTTGTTTAAAAGTCCTTGGCCCTCTAAAAGCCCTGAGTCGCGTTGATATAAAAAAGCGGAGTCTTCAAGGTTCTGTTTTCAGGTTTCTTGTGATGTTTATTATTTGATATCTCAGAATTTTCTCCGCTCCCAGCTGAAGACTGGGCAGCAGCTGAGAAATGAGGCAACTGCCCACCAATGGGATGTCACCTTACATTTATACAGATAGTTACGTGTAGGTTATTTACTATTTTGTACCAATGCCTAGTGCTTACACTAAAAGGATCACTTCTACTTTGGCCCAATCCACTCTAACTACCTGGTATCATCACCACCCCAGAAGATGGAGGACAAGGAAGAAGGAGAGGGACATGAGGTACCACCCAAATCCCACCATCTTGTCCCCCATTTACCTCTATTCTAAAAACCCTAAAACTACTGAATTTTGTATCTTCTACTGTGCTAAACTACTATTTTCACTTCCTAGTGATTTGCAATTCCTCTCTTTGTGTCAGAAGTTTCTCCCATGTCTAAAATCAAACTCAGGGTCTTCCTGGGCTCTCTGCCAAGGTCTCCGACCCCCCTGGACCGGCTCCACAGCCCCCTGTCCAGAGCTCAAATTCCCTTTCCCGGGTCCCAGGTCATCCAAGGGGATGTCCTGGACTCCAACAGACTATTCCTTCTGGGTTCTGGATATCTGTGTCTGGGATGGGTGGGCTCTGTATGTTACACTTTGTTCTCAGTGTATCATTCTGTACAGCCATTGTGCATCTGCCAATGGTTCAGTAGTGCTGCCCAGTGAAACAGGGAATTTTGTCCCATCCAGCCATTGCAATGCTGACAATTCCAGCTTTGCAGGGCAAAACCTATTTTGACCCTCTGAGTACAGGGCTGTCATCCTCTTCAAGACAGAGAGGAGCAGGAAAATGCGAAACAAAACATTCCCATGGTCTGTGTGTGGCTTTGGTTATCTGTCCCCCACAGATTGTCCTGGAAACAAAACAGCAGCAGATATGTTAGGGTAGGCTGTAACTGTAGAGAATCATGAAAACTAATTCATTGTGTTTGTGTGCGTGAAGACACCACAGGTCCAGGAAAGAGAATTTTGAAAAGATAGAATTAAGAAGCACAGGAAAACCAAACTTTGAGTTTTGTTTCCTCATCCTTGTTTCTGAATTCAGTGGTCTCTTGATGGGATTAGAAAGCTGTCTCTACAGGATTATCTGCATTTGTGTTAGAGCATTTGCATTCCCATGTTTGTCCTTTCTCCTTCTACTCTCTGAACTGTCCTGAGCATTGTCCTGAGCCCGTTCTTCTAGAGAGGGACTGCCACCCCATCTATAATTACTGGTTGTTTGAATGATGACTGTGATGCATGAAATACTCAGGAAGCCTTCCTCGCGTTGTTTTGTGCTGAATGTATACATTTAACATTGTGAAATTATATGCTTCTAAATTTTAAAAAAATTAAAAACATATATAGAACTGAAATAAAGCAAACACCCATAGACCTTTTGTGAAGACAGAATGCTTTGTAGAATCGTTCTTACTTGGAAAGTTTCTTCAAGGCTTTTCGAAATTCAGCGAGGCTTTTTCCCACTGTGTCCCTCGCCTGAAGCACTGTCGGGTTGTTGCAGTGTCTTAGTTTGGCGATAAAGCTGGGAGAGTGTTCGTTAGCATGCCCGTGTTGTTACCACTGCCCTATCCGTGTGCGGTTTGTCCTGCCGGGGAATGCGGCTTGGTCCTTGTAGGGCTGAGCCTCCGCTGTAGGCTGGCCTGGGAAAAGCGGCGTTCCGTTCCTGCCCGCGGGTGTCGGGAAAGCTTTGGGATCGCGGGCCGGGGCGAGCGGCAGCGCGGGCTGCGGGCGGCGGCGGGTGCAGTCCCAGCGCGCACCGCTGGGTGGTGCCCTCGGCCAAGGCGGCGCCGAGCGGCTGCGGCAGCGGAGGCGGCCGAGCCCGGACCGGCCCAGCCCAGCCAAGCTTAGACCAGCGCAGCGCAGCCGAGCTTATACCGGCCCAGCGCAGAGCAGCTCAGTCCAGCGCAGAAGCTCAGCCGATCGCAGCCCGAAACAAGTTAGACCAGCCCAGTTTAGCCGGTCGGAGGTGGCAGCGGCTGCGGCGCCGAGCGCTGTCCCGTGTCACCGCCTGCCGAGACACCCCGGGTGCCTTTGGGACCGCCAGCGGAATCGGACAGAGCGAGGGAAGGCGCCCTCCCCGCACCTGGCCGCTTTCCGCGGGGAATGGCCGGGGACATTCGCCAGACCCACACCGACACCGGCCGGGGCCGCGCCATGGCGATCGCAAGGCAAGTGCTTTGTCTCTCTGCTTTCGTCTCGCTGCCGCTCGCTGGCAGAGCCGAGCCCATCCGCTACTCCGTAGCCGAGGAGGCGGAGAGCGGCTCGCTGGTGGGCAAGCTGGCGGAGGACGCGGGGCTGACGCCGGCGCAGCTGTCGGCTCGCCGCGCCCGCCTGGTGTCGGAGGACGGCCGGCAGCATTTTCGCTTAGACGGCGGCTCCGGCCGCCTCGTGGTGGCGGGGAGGCTGGACCGGGAGGAGCTGTGCGGCCAGGCCGGCACCTGCATGCTCCCCTTCGAGCTGCTGCTCGCCAACCCCCTGCAGTTCTTTCGGGTCGAGGTGGCCCTGGAGGACATCAATGACCACTCACCCGTTTTCCCTGAGGAACGAGTCACTTTTGACATCCTGGAAACGAGCGAGCCAGGCTCTCGTTTCCCTCTGGAGGTGGCTCAGGACCTCGATATTGGCAGCAACAGCATCCAGACATACAGCATTTCTCCTGAGAATGAGTATTTCAGTGTCTCTTATGGAAGTCCGGGTGAGGATGACCAATATGTTGAACTGGTGTTGGAAAAGGCACTAGACAGAGAGGAGCAGGCAGAGATTGTTTTCAGTCTTATTGCTGAAGATGGAGGCTCTCCTCCCAGGAGTGGCACAACTGAAGTGAAAATTGTCATTCTAGATGTAAATGACAATGCTCCTGTCTTCACACAAGAGCGTTACATTGGAAAGATTTTAGAGAACATGCCAGAAGGCTCTGTGGTTCTGACTGTGCTGGCAACTGACAAGGATGCAGGAGTTAATGGGGACATTTCCTATCAACTCAGCCAAGCAGTTGCACAGGTGGACTCAGCATTTGTGATTGATCCAATAACTGGTGAAATTAAACTCACAAAACCTCTGGACTTTGAGGCAGCAGACACTCATGAGCTCCGCGTAAGGGCCAGAGATGGTGGGGGACTCTCAGCAATCTGCAAGGTGTTGGTGGAGGTGGTGGATGTGAATGACAATGCCCCAGAGCTGGTGGTGAGTTCCTTCAGCAGTCCCCTCCCCGAGAACACAGTGCCCGGCACCGTGGTTGCCCTGTTTTCGGTCAGGGACCGGGATTCTGGTGCCAACGGGCAGATCTCGTGTGCCCTGGAGGATCAGCTCTTCTTCTCCCTGCGGGCAGCCTATAAGAATTACTATGAGCTGGTGACGGTGAGCGCGCTGGACCGCGAGGAGAGGGCTCAGCACATCCTGAGTGTGACAGCAGCAGATGCGGGGTGGCCTCCTCTGACAAGCACGCAGACCTTCACGGTGGACATCTCGGATGTCAATGACAACGCGCCCGTCTTCAACCAGACGTCCTACACCATGTATGTGCGTGAGAACAACGTGCCCACGGTGTTTGTTGGAGCCGTCAGCGCTGCAGATGCTGACGTGGGGCTGAATGCCAAGGTGACCTATTCGCTGGCCCCAGTGCAAGGGGCAGAGCGGGCCTGGTGCTCGTGCATCTCGGTGAACTCTGAGAACGGACACGTGTTTGTGCTGCGGCCCCTGGACTACGAGCGCTTGAGGCAGACCCAGGTGACGGTCAGTGCCTCTGATGCGGGCTCTCCTCCCCTCAGAGCCAACGTCACCGTGCGCCTTGTGGTGCTGGACGAGAATGACAATGCCCCGCTGGTGCTGTACCCAGGCCAGGAGAGCAGCCCAGCCTCCAGTGAGCTGGTGCCCGTGTCGGCTGAGGCGGGCTACCTCATCACCAAAGTGGTGGCCGTCGACGCCGACTCGGGCCAGAACTCGTGGCTCTCCTACCACCTGCTGAGGGCCACCGAGCCCGGGCTGTTCTCAGTGGGTGTCCAAAGCGGGGAGGTGCGTCTGAGGAGGCCGGTGACAGACAGAGACGCCGTGAAGCAGAAGCTCGTTGTCCTGGTCAGAGACAACGGCAAGCCCCCACTGTCAGCCACCGCAGCTCTGAGCGCACTCCTGCTCAAGGACTTCTCCGACGTGCGCCTCCCGCACAGCAGCCCGGCCACAGAGGAGCAGCAAGACTCCCTGACAACCTATTTAATCGTCTCCTTGGTCTTTGTCTCCCTGCTCTTCCTCATCTCCACCGTGGCCTTTGTGGCTCGCAAGGTGTGCAAGAGAAAGGAGCTGGAGGCCGGCCCTGTGCTTTATGGTGCCGACAACTTGCCGAGCGGCCTGGCCAATGCAGCCACTGCAGGGACCCTGCCCCACGCCTACTGCTACGAGATCAGCCTCACTACGGGCTCGGGCAACAGCGAGTTCAAATTCCTCAGGCCCATCCTCCCCAGCCTGCCACCACAGCACTGTGCCCCGGGCCAGGAGCCTGATGAGGGACAGGATTTCCCCTGTGTCCCTGTCAGTGGAGAGGACATGGCACCAATGGACAATGCTGGGACTCTGTCTGCAGGACAGTTCAATGCTCTTTCCTTTAACTAGCTGGGGTCTGCACAGACAGAGGCTTCAGTGGTCATGGGAGCAGAGGATCCAGGCTGCAGCATGTGGCAATGGTTCCCCCAGAGAGGATATGTTCCCATTTAACATAGCCAATTTCCTGCAAATTCTAAGTCAGGATAGAAGTTTTCAGCTTCTCCAGCCGTAGCAAGAAGAAAATAAAAGAAAGTCCGGCTCTCAATCTGGCAATATTCTACTTTTGCTCTGTTATGGTCATTTTCGATAGGCTTTGAGGAGGAGGTTAGCACTCCAGCTATGCTCTCTTGCTGTCAGAGCAGACCATGAACCTCCAATAATTGCTGTAACACAATGACAGAATTGAGTAGACAAATGTCAAACTTCCTGAAATTGCCCAAAGTCCTATTTCCCAGCTCTGAAAAGCAAGGCAGTTCTGAATACTGTGTCATGATATTTTGTTAGCATAGGATTTTTCCTTCTGGGTTCTGGATTTCTCTGTCTGGGATGGGTAGGCTCTGTGTGTTATACTTTCTTCTCAGTATGTCTGTCTGTACAGCCATTGTGGACCTACAGATGCTTCAGTTGTGCTGCCCTGTGAAACAGGGAATTTGTCCCATCCAGCCATTGAAATGCTGGCCTTTGCAGGTCTGCCATGTAAGAGGCTATTTTGACCCTATGCTGACAGTGGTGTCATCTTCTTCAAGGCAGAGAGGAGCAGGAAAATGCACAGCAAAACCTTCCCTTGGCCTATATGTGGCTTTGGTTATCTGTCCTTTTGAAATTGTCTTGGAAATAAAGCAGCAGCAGATGTGTTAGGTTTGGCTGTAACTGTTCAGTGTCATGAATACTTATTCATTGCCTTAATGTGTATGAGAACTCCACATGTCCATCAAAGAGAATTTTCTGAACTTAGAATCAAGAAGAACCTGAAAACATGACACTGAGTTTTGTTTCCTGATTTTTCTTTCTGAATTCACTTGCTTCTTGTTGGGACTAGAAAGCTGTCCCTTCAAGATTGCCTATGTTTGTGTTAGAGCTTTTGCATTCCCATTGTTGCCCTTTCTCTTTCTATCCTCTAAAATGGTACTGAACATTGTTATCCTGTTTGACTAGAGAAGGACTGCCACCCCATCTATAATAACTGCTTGTTTAAATGATGTCTGTTATGCATGAAATATTCAGAAAGACTCCCTACCCTCACACTTTCTTGTGCTGAAGTTTTGGAGATTTGTAAACTGGTATGACTCTGAGTTTGAAAAATTGAAAGAAATATGTAGAATTGAAATAAAGAGAACACCTGAAATAGTGTTTTGGAGACAGAATTCTTTATAGACATGTTTTTTCTTGGAAAGCTCTGTCAAGGCTTTTCAAAATTCAGCAAGCATTTTTTCCCCTTGTCCTTTGACAGAAGCAATGTTGTGTGGGTGCAGTTCCTGAGTTTGGAGATGCAGCCGGGAGAGTGTTTGTTTGCATGCCCGCGCTGTTACACTGCCCTGTCCGTGTGCGATTTGTCCTCCCAGCAATGCGGCTTGGTCGTTGTGGGCTGTTCAAATTCCTCAGGCCCATCCTCCCCAGCCTGCCACCACAGCACTGTGACACGGGCCAGGGCCCTGATGAGGGACAGGATTTCCTCTGTGTCCCTGTCAGCACAGAGGACATGGCCCCAGACAATGCTGGGACTCTGTCTGCAGGACAGTTCAATGCTCTTTCCTTTAACTAGCTGGGGTTTGCACAGACAGAGGCTTCAATGGTCATGGTTGAAAGGGATCCAGGATGCTGCATGTGGCAATGCTTCTTCCAGAACAGATCTCTATTTCCAATTGGTATAACCAATTTTCTGTTAATTCTAAGTAGGAATAGAAATTGTCAGCTTCTCCAACAACAGCAAGAAGAACATAAAGTCAGGCTCTCACTCCAGAAGTGATCAAGTTCAGCTGTTTTGGTCATTTCTGATAGGCTTTGACGAGGGGATTAGCACTCCAGCTCTGATTGTGTCTCTCTTAATGTCTGACCAAATCATGAACCTCTTACTAACTGCTTTAACAAAATGGTGCAACTGAGTAGACAAATGTCACACTTGCTGAAATGGCTCAAAGCCCTTTTTCCCAGCTCAGAAAAGCAAGGTAGTTCTGAATACTGTGTCACTATGTTCTTTCAGCATAGGATTATTTCTTCTGGGGTTTGGATGTGTCTGTCTGGGATGGGTGGACTCTGTGTGTTACATTTTCTTCTCAGTATGTCTGTCTGTACAGCCGTTGTGCGTCTGCTGATGGTTCAGTAGTGCTGCCCAGTGAAACAGGGAATTTGTCCCATCCAGCCATTGCAATGCTGGCAATTGCAGCTCTGCAGGGTAAAACCTATTTTGACCCTGTGAGTACAGGTGTGTCATCCTCTTCAAGGAAGAGAGGAGCAGGAAAATGCACAACAAAATCTTCCCTTGGCCTATGTGAGGTTTTGGTTATCTGTCCCCATCCGATTGTCTTGGTCATACAGCAGCAGCAGATATGTTAGGGTAGGCTGTAACTGTAGGGTGTAATGAAAACTTATTCATTGTCTTTGTGTGCATGAAAACAGCACGTGTCCATCAAAGAGAATTTTCTAAAGATCGAATCAAGAAGAACATGAAAACAGGACTTGAGTTTTGTTTCCTCATTATTGTTTCTGAATTCATTCGCTTCTTGTTGAGACTAAAAAGCTGTCCTTACAGGCTCATCTGCATTTTTGTTAGAGCAGTTGCATTCACATTTTTGCAGTTTCTTCTTCTGCCCTCTAAGTGAGCATTATTTTGCTTGTTCCTCTGGAGAAGGACTGCCACCCCATCTATAATAACTGGCTGTATGAATGATGTCTGTGATGCATGGAATAATATGAAGGACTCCCTCACATTGTATTGTGCTGAAGTCGAACAGTTTGAGACAGCAAACTGCTATGCTTATGAGTCTAAGAATTGGAATAATATGTAGAAGTGAAATAAAGAGAAGACCCAGAATCCTTTCCAGGAGACAGAAGTTTTTGTATTGACGTTCTTTCTGGAAGAGCCCTGTGAATCCTTTTGAAAATTCTGCGAGCCTATTTCTGACTACGTCCCTTGACAGAAGCAGTATTGGGTGGGTGCACTTCCTGAATTTAGACATGCAGCCATTGGAGTGTTCATTGCCATGCCGGTGCTTCTACCCGAGCCCTACGCCAGCTCGGTTTCTCCTGCTGAGGGATGAGGCTCTGTCGTTGTGGGATGAGCCACCGCTTTAGGCTGGCCTGGGAAAAGCGGCGTTCCGTTCCTGCCCGCGGGTGTCGGGAAAGCTTTGGGATCGCGGGCCGGGGCGAGCGGCAGCGCGGGCTGCGGGCGGCGGCGGGTGCAGTCCCAGCGTGCACCGCTGGGTGGTGCCCTCGGCCAAGGCGGCGCCGAGCGGCTGCGGCAGCGGAGGCGGCCGAGCCCGGACCGGCCCGGCCCAGCCAAGATTAGACCAGCCCAACCCACCCCAGCCGAGCTTAGACCAGCGCAGCGCAGCCGAGCTTATACCGGCCCAGCGCAGAGCAGGTCAGTCCAGCGCAAAAGCTCAGCCGATTACAGGCTGAACCAAGTTAGACCAGCCCAGTTTAGCCGATCGGAGGTGGCAGCGGCTGCGGCGCCGAGCGCTGTCCCGTGTCACCGCCTGCCGGGACACCCCGGGTGCCTTTGGGACCGCAGGCGGAATCGGACAGAGCGAGGGAAGGCGCCCTCCCCGCACTTGGCCGCTTTCGCGGGGAATCGCCGGGGACATTCGCCAGACCCACACCGACACCGGCCGGGGCCGCGCCATGGCGATCGCAAGGCAAGTGCTTTGTCTCTCTGCTTTCGTCTCGCTGCCGCTCGCTGGCAGAGCCGAGCCCATCCGCTACTCCGTAGCCGAGGAGGCGGAGAGCGGCTCGCTGGTGGGCAAGCTGGCGGAGGACGCGGGGCTGACGCCGGCGCAGCTGTCGGCTCGCCGCGCCCGCCTGGTGTCGGAGGACGGCCGGCAGCATTTTCGCTTAGACGGCGGCTCCGGCCGCCTCGTGGTGGCGGGGAGGCTGGACCGGGAGGAGCTGTGCGGCCAGGCCGGCACCTGCATGCTCCCCTTCGAGCTGCTGCTCGCCAACCCCCTGCAGTTCTTTCGGGTCGAGGTGGCCCTGGAGGACATCAATGACCATGCGCCGGTTTTCCCCGAGGAGCAAGTCAGTTTTGACATTACAGAAAAGAGTGATCCGGGCTCACGTTTCCCTCTGGAGGTGGCTCAGGACCTCGATATTGGCAGCAACAGCATCCAGACATACAGCATTTCTCCTGAGAATGAGTATTTCAGTGTCTCTTATGGAAATCGGGGTGAGGGTGACCAATATCTTGAACTGGTGTTGGAAAAGGCACTAGACAGAGAGGAGCAGGCAGAGATTGTTTTCAGTCTTATTGCTGAAGATGGAGGCTCTCCTCCCAGGAGTGGCACAACTGAAGTGAAAATTGTCATTCTAGATGTAAATGACAATGCTCCTGTCTTCACACAAGAGCGTTACATTGGAAAGATTTTAGAGAACATGCCAGAAGGCTCTGTGGTTCTGACTGTGCTGGCAACTGACAAGGATGCAGGAGTTAATGGGGACATTTCCTATCAACTCAGCCAAGCAGTTGCACAGGTGGACTCAGCATTTGTGATTGATCCAATAACTGGTGAAATTAAACTTACAAAACCTCTGGACTTTGAGGCAGCAGAGACTCATGAGCTCAGTGTAAGGGCCAGAGATGGTGGGGGCCTCTCAGCAATCTGCAAGGTGTTGGTGGAGGTGGTGGATGTGAATGACAATGCCCCAGAGCTGGTGGTGAGTTCCTTCAGCAGTCCCCTCCCCGAGAACACAGTGCCCGGCACCGTGGTTGCCCTGTTTTCGGTCAGGGACCGGGATTCTGGTGCCAACGGGCAGATCTCGTGTGCCCTGGAGGATCAGCTCTTCTTCTCCCTGCGGGCAGCCTATAAGAACTACTATGAGCTGGTGACGGTGAGCGCGCTGGACCGCGAGGAGAGGGCTCAGCACATCCTGAGTGTGACAGCAGCAGATGCGGGGTGGCCTCCTCTGACAAGCACGCAGACCTTCACGGTGGACATCTCGGATGTCAATGACAACGCGCCCGTCTTCAACCAGACGTCCTACACCATGTATGTGCGTGAGAACAACGTGCCCACGGTGTTTGTTGGAGCCGTCAGCGCTGCAGATGCTGACGTGGGGCTGAATGCCAAGGTGACCTATTCGCTGGCCCCAGTGCAAGGGGCAGAGCAGGCCTGGTGCTCGTGCATCTCGGTGAACTCTGAGAACGGACACGTGTTTGTGCTGCGGCCCCTGGACTACGAGCGCTTGAGGCAGACCCAGGTGACGGTCAGTGCCTCTGACGCGGGCTCTCCTCCCCTCAGAGCCAACGTCACCGTGCGCCTTGTGGTGCTGGACGAGAATGACAATGCCCCGCTGGTGCTGTACCCAGGCCAGGAGAGCAGCCCAGCCTCCAGTGAGCTGGTGCCCGTGTCGGCTGAGGCGGGCTACCTCATCACCAAAGTGGTGGCCGTCGACGCCGACTCGGGCCAGAACTCGTGGCTCTCCTACCACCTGCTGAGGGCCACTGAGCCCGGGCTGTTCTCGGTGGGTGTCCAAAGCGGGGAGGTGCGTCTGAGGAGGCCGGTGACAGACAGAGACGCCGTGAAGCAGAAGCTCGTTGTCCTGGTCAGAGACAACGGCAAGCCCCCACTGTCAGCCACCGCAGCTCTGAGCGCACTCCTGCTCAAGGACTTCTCCGACGTGCGCCTCCCGCACAGCAGCCCGGCCACAGAGGAGCAGCAAGACTCCCTGACAACCTATTTAATCGTCTCCTTGGTCTTTGTCTCCCTGCTCTTCCTCATCTCCACCGTGGCCTTTGTGGCTCGCAAGGTGTGCAAGAGAAAGGAGCTGGAGTCTGGCCCTGTGCTTTATGGTGCCGACAACTTGCAGAGCAGCGTGGCCGATGCAGCCGCTGCAGGGACCCTGCCCCGTGCCTACTGCTACGAGATCAGCCTCACTACGGGCTCGGGCAACAGCGAGTTCAAATTCCTCAGGCCCATCCTCCCCAGCCTGCCACCACAGCACTGTGCCCCGGGCCAGGAGCCTGATGAGGGACAGGATTTCCCCTGTGTCCCTGTCAGCAGAGAGGACATGGCACCAATGGACAATGCTGGGACTCTGTCTGCAGGACAGTTCAATGCTCTTTCCTTTAACTAGCTGGGGTCTGCAGAGACAGGGGCTTCATGCTGGAAAGGGATGTCGGCTGTAACCTCTGGCAATGTTTCCTTGTGAGTAAATCTGTATTTGCAACTGGCTTAGTCAACTTCCTCCATATTCTATTCAGATTAAATTTCTACCTGTCCAGAAAGCAATGAAGGAAATAAAAGAACCAATGTATTCTCATTTTGTTAGTCATGGGTTTCAGCTTTACTTCTGACATTTCTAACAGGCTTTAAAAATGTGATTAGCATTCACATCTATGTCCTTGTTTGTCTTGCTGTCTGACAAGACAGAGGATCTTTATATTCTGATCTTTTAAACTATTTTACTGCTGGCCCAATAAATCGTATCCTCAGGAAATTCAAAAAGGCTTTTTCCCAGCTCTGGAAAGCAAGGTAGTCATGAGTACAGGGTCATAATGTCATGTCAGCACTAGGTCTTATCTTCCCTGGGTTCTGGATGTCTCTGTCTGAGATGTGAGCTCTGTGGACTAAGTATTTTCATGGCTGCTCTTGAGAATCGGAGCCATGACACTAAGCTGCTTGTCTTGAAAAAGTAGTATGAAAAGGTAGTTTCTCTTTCCACAGAAAGACCAGATATTTGTAGAATTTTGCTTTGGAAAATTGCTCCATGAACTTATGCATGCTAAGGAAGTAGTATTTTTAAGAGCAACAAAAGAAATCAGGCTTTTTTTCCAGAAATTTTCCTTTCTGTTAGTTTAATATTAAAAGCCTAACACAAGCAAATCACACTTGTCTAACTCAAAGGAATATGGCCAAAACCAAAACCAGCCATGAGCTCTGCTGAACTAGAAGTCAAATCACGTCATGTCAGAAGGGCATTTAAACACATTTGCATTTGGTATTTGCATCTTTCCAGCAGCTTTTTTATCACTCTTGGTTGCTGTTCTGATACTTACAGAAGTAATACTATGGACTGTAATAAAGAACATGTGTCTTTCTGCAGGATTTCTTTCTTTTGATGTGCTAATTTGTACATGGAAAATACAAATACGGTTAAATACAGTAGTCCATTCCTTCCAGGCTCTTTGGCATTACACGCCCCTGTTATCTAACTGGGTCCCTCTTGAATGACCACAAGAGCAATTAGCCAGTGAACCGAATATGTTTCATGTTTACATCTGAATATATAAAGCCTGATGATTTTTCCTTTCATGTGTAGATAGGTCTTCCAACTGCTGTGTCTGCTCATCTGTCTCTACAATTGTAGGTATATTAAAGGGTATTTTTCCAGTTTTAGATCCAAAGAATACAAATATATTTTCATGCAGGATCGTGAAAATGCTTTGCTTTCTTGTCACTGACTTTGTCTGTGTAGACACTGAATATCTGCAGATGCTTCCATAGCGCTGCCTGGTGAAGCATGGAGTTGCCACCACCCAGACATTGCAATACAGGCAGTGCCAGCTCAGCAGGGAAAGAGGTGAATTTGACTCTTTTGGAACAGCAGTCTCATCCTCCTTATCTAGCCTAGAGCAGCGCAGCAAAATGCACAACAAAATCTTTCTCTGGTGTACGAGAAGTGTTTGGGTGTTCTGTCACCTCAGGATTGCCTTGGAAATACAGCAGCACAAACAGTGTTAGGGTAGACTTTAACTGAACTGAATTGTAGAAACATGTCCATTGTCTTTGGGCGCATTGCAGGAAAACTTCACAAATACTAAAAGAAAATCATTGGAAGCTAGAGTCAAGAAGAACTTTTAGAAGTGCACTGCATTTGGTCTTTCTTTTTTTGTTCCTTAAACGCAAGGCTCCTTGATGGGACTGGAAAATTGTGCCTGCATGATTTTCTGTGTTCGCGTTGAAACCTTTGCATTTCCATGTTTGCCTTTTCTCCATCTGCCCTTTGAAACATACTGAGCATTGTACTGGGCCCGTTCCTCCAGAGAAGGACTGCCACCCCACCTATGATAACTAGTTGTTTGAATGATGTCTGTGGTGCATGGACTCCTCGAAAAGCCTCCCTCACACTGTCTTCTGCTGATGTTGTACAGGTTAACGTTGTAAATTGGTAAAAGTCTGAGTTTAGAAATTGAGAAAATGTGTTAGACTGAAATAAAGAGAACACACTGAATCTTTTTGTCAAGACAGAATTCTTTGTAGAGACGTTCTTTCTGGGAAAGCTCCTTCTAGGCTTGTCAAAATTCTCTGAGTCTTTTTCTCAATTTGTCCTTTGACTAAAGCACTGTTGGGTGGGTACAGTTCCTGAGTGTGGAGATGCAGCCAATAGAGCACTCATGGCCATGCCTGTGCTGTTTACCACTGCCCTATCCATGGCCGATTTGTTCTGCCAGGGAATGCAGCTTGGTCATTCTGGGCAGAGCCTGCACTTCACGCTGCCCTGGGAAAAGCCTGTCTTTCCTTTAACTAGCTGGGGTCTGCACAGACTGAGGCTTCAATGGTCATGGGAGGGGGGAATCCAGGCTGCAGCATGTGGCAATTGTTTCTCCAGGGTATAGCTGTATTTTCAATTGGTATAACCAATGGGCTGTTAATAGTAAGTCAGAATAGAAGTTGTCAGCTTCTCCAACAAATACAAGAAGAAAATAAAAGAACATCATGCTCTTGCTCCAGCTGTAATCTTGTTCAGCTTTGTTTTGGTCATTTCTATTTGGTTTCAAGAAGGAGATTAGCTCTCCAGCTATGCTCCTGTCTCTCTTCCTGTCTGACCAGTCCAGAGAACCTCTTATTAATTGCAATGACACAATGGCACAATTGCATAGACAAATGTCACACTTGCTGAAATGGCCCAAAGCCCTTTTTCCCAGCACAGAAAAGCAAGGTCGTTCTGAATACTGTCTCACCATGTTCTGTTAGCAGAGGATTATTCCTTCTATGTTGTGGATGTCTCTGTCTAGGATGGGTGGGCTCTGTGTGTTACACTGTCTTTGCAGAATGTCTGTCTGTACAGCCATTGTTCATCTGCAGATGCTTCACTACTTCTGCCCAATGAAACAGTGAACTTGTCCCATTCAGCCATTGCAATGCTGGCAATTCAACCCCTGCAGAGTAAAAGGCTATTTTTAGCTCTGTGAGTAAAGGGATGTCATCCTCTTCAAGGCAGGGAGGAGCAGGGAAATGCACAACAAAATCTTTCTTTGGACTATATGGGGGTTTTATGTTCTGTCCCACTCTGATTTTTATGGAGATAAAGCAGCAGCAGATGTGTTAGGGTGGGCTGTAACTGTAGAGAGTCACGAAAACTAATTCATTGTCTTTGTGTGCATGAAGAAGCCACATCTCCATCAAAGACGACTTTTTGAAATTAGAATGAAGAAGAACATGAAGACAGGACTTTGAATTGTGTTTCCTCATTCTTGATTCTGAATTCAGTGGATTCTTGAAGGGACTAGGGAGCTGTCTGTAAAAGATTATCTCCAGTTGTGTTGGAGCATTTGCATTCCCATTTCTGCCCTTTCTCCTTCTACCCTCTGAACTGTACTGAACATTGTTCTGCCTGTTCTGCTAGGGAAGGACTGTCACTCCATCTATAATGCCTGCTGGTTGGAATGATGTCTGTGATGCACTCAGACAGAATACCTCACACTGTCTTCTACTCATGTTGTGCATTTCTCGTATTAAATTGTTAAAATTCTGGGTTTAGAAACTGAAAATATCTGCTAGACTGAAATAAAATGAACACCCTGACTGCTTTCATGTTGACAGAATGATTTGTAGGGAGAATCTTACGAGAAAAGCACGTTCAAGACTTTTCAAAAATTTACAAGTCTTTTTCTCAATTTGTCCCTTGACTAAAAGCAAATATTGAGTGGGTACAGTTCCTTAGCATGGAGATGCAGTCAAATGGAGTGTTCATTGGCATGCCTGTGCTGTCAGCATCCCACAATCCCTGCTCAGTTTCTACAACTGAGGGATGAGGCTCTGTTGTTGTGGGCTGAGCCTCCGTTTTCAGGTGCCCTGGGAAAAGCGGCGTTCCGTTCCTGCCCGCGGGTGTCGGGAAAGCTTTGGGATCGCGGGCCGGGGCGAGCGGCAGCGCGGGCTGCGGGCGGCGGCGGGTGCAGTCCCAGCGCGCACCGCTGGGTGGTGCCCTCGGCCAAGGCGGCGCCGAGCGGCTGCGGCAGCGGAGGCGGCCGAGCCCGGACCGGCCCAGCCCAGCCAAGATTAGACCAGCCCAGCGCAGAGCAGCTCAGCCGATCGCAGCCTGAAACAGCTTACTCCAGTGCAGCCCAGTCGGTCGGAGGTGGCAGCGGCTGCGGCGCCGAGCGCTGTCCCGTGTCACCCGCTGCCGGGACACCCCGGGTGCCTTTGGGACCGCCAGCGGAATCGGACAGAGCGAGGGAAGGCGCCCTCCCCGCACTTGGCCGCTTTCCGCGGGGAATCGCCGGGGACATCCGCCAGACCCACACCGACCCCGGCCGGGGCCGCGCCATGGCGATCGCAAGGCAAGTGCTTTGTCTCTCTGCTTTCCTCTCGCTGCCGCTCGCTGGCAGAGCCGAGCCCATCCGCTACTCCGTAGCCGAGGAGGCGGAGAGCGGCTCGCTGGTGGGCAAGCTGGCGGAGGACGCGGGGCTGACGCCGGCGCAGCTGTCGGCTCGCCGCGCCCGCCTGGTGTCGGAGGACGGCCGGCAGCATTTTCGCTTAGACGGCGGCTCCGGCCGCCTCGTGGTGGCGGGGAGGCTGGACCGGGAGGAGCTGTGCGGCCAGGCCGGCACCTGCATGCTCCCCTTCGAGCTGCTGCTCGCCAACCCCCTGCAGTTCTTTCGGGTCGAGGTGGCCCTGGAGGACATCAATGACCATTCGCCGGTTTTCCCTGACGAACGAGTCACTTTTGACATCCCGGAAACGAGCGAGCCAGGCTCTCGTTTCCCTCTGGAGGTGGCTCAGGACCTCGATATTGGCAGCAACAGCATCCAGACATACAGCATTTCTCCTGAGAATGAGTATTTCAGTGTCTCTTATGGAAGTCCGGGTGAGGATGACCAATATGTTGAACTGGTGTTAGAAAAGGCATTAGATAGAGAGGAGCAGGCAGAGATTGTTTTCAGTCTCATTGCCGAAGATGGAGGCTCTCCTCCCAGGAGTGGCACAACTGAAGTGAAAATTGTCATTCTAGATGCAAATGACAATGCTCCTGTCTTCACACAAGAGCGTTACATTGGAAAGATTTTAGAGAACATGCCAGAAGGCTCTGTGGTTCTGACTGTGCTGGCAACTGACAAGGATGCAGGAGTTAATGGGGACATTTCCTATCAACTCAGCCAAGCAGTTGCACAGGTGGACTCAGCATTTGTGATTGATCCAATAACTGGTGAAATTAAACTCACAAGACCTCTGGACTTCGAGGCAGCAGAGACTCATGAGCTCCGCATAAGGGCCAGAGATGGTGGGGGCCTCTCAGCAATCTGCAAGGTGTTGGTGGAGGTGGTGGATGTGAATGACAATGCCCCAGAGCTGGTGGTGAGTTCCTTCAGCAGTCCCCTCCCCGAGAACACAGTGCCCGGCACCGTGGTTGCCCTGTTTTCGGTCAGGGACCGGGATTCTGGTGCCAACGGGCAGATCTCGTGTGCCCTGGAGGATCAGCTCTTCTTCTCCCTGCGGGCAGCCTATAAGAATTACTATGAGCTGGTGACGGTGAGCGCGCTGGACCGCGAGGAGAGGGCTCAGCACATCCTGAGTGTGACAGCAGCAGATGCGGGGTGGCCTCCTCTGACAAGCACGCAGACCTTCACGGTGGACATCTCGGATGTCAATGACAACGCGCCCGTCTTCAACCAGACGTCCTACACCATGTATGTGCGTGAGAACAACGTGCCCACGGTGTTTGTTGGAGCCGTCAGCGCTGCAGATGCTGATGTGGGGCTGAATGCCAAAGTGACCTATTCGCTGGCCCCAGTGCAAGGGGCAGAGCGGGCCTGGTGCTCGTGCATCTCGGTGAACTCTGAGAACGGACACGTGTTTGTGCTGCGGCCCCTGGACTACGAGCGCTTGAGGCAGACCCAGGTGACGGTCAGTGCCTCTGACGCGGGCTCTCCTCCCCTCAGAGCCAACGTCACCGTGCGCCTTGTGGTGCTGGACGAGAATGACAATGCCCCGCTGGTGCTGTACCCAGGCCAGGAGAGCAGCCCAGCCTCCAGTGAGCTGGTGCCCGTGTCGGCTGAGGCGGGCTACCTCATCACCAAAGTGGTGGCCGTCGACGCCGACTCGGGCCAGAACTCGTGGCTCTCCTACCACCTGCTGAGGGCCACCGAGCCCGGGCTGTTCTCAGTGGGTGTCCAAAGCGGGGAGGTGCGTCTGAGGAGGCCGGTGACAGACAGAGACGCCGTGAAGCAGAAGCTCGTTGTCCTGGTCAGAGACAACGGCAAGCCCCCACTGTCAGCCACCGCAGCTCTGAGCGCACTCCTGCTCAAGGACTTCTCCGACGTGCGCCTCCCGCACAGCAGCCCGGCCACAGAGGAGCAGCAAGACTCCCTGACAACCTATTTAATCGTCTCCTTGGTCTTTGTCTCCCTGCTCTTCCTCATCTCCACCGTGGCCTTTGTGGCTCGCAAGGTGTGCAAGAGAAAGGAGCTGGAGGCCGGCCCTGTGCTTTATGGTGCCGACAACTTGCAGAGCAGCGTGGCCGATGCAGCTGCTGCAGGGACCCTGCCCCGCGCCTACTGCTACGAGATCAGCCTCACTACGGGCTCGGGCAACAGCGAGTTCAAATTCCTCAGGCCCATCCTCCCCAGCCTGCCACCACAGCACTGTGCCCCGGGCCAGGAGCCTGATGAGGGACAGGATTTCCCCTGTGTCCCTGTCAGCAGAGAGGACATGGCACCAATGGACAATGCTGGGACTCTGTCTGCAGGGCAGTTCAATGCTCTTTCCTTTAACTAGCTGGGGTCTGCACAGACAGAGGCTTCAATGGTCATGGGAGGAGAGGATCCAGGTTGCAGCATGTGGCAACAGTTCGCCCAGAGAGGATATGTTCCCATTTAACATAGCCAATTTCCTGCAAATTCTAAGTCAGGATAGAAGTTTTCAGCTGCTCCAGCAGTAGCAAGAAGAAAATAAAAAATGTCAGGGTCTCAATCTGGCAGTAGTCTACTTTTGCTCTCTTATGGTCATTTTCCGTAGGCTTTGAGGAGGAGGTTAGCACTCCAGCTATGCTCTCTTGCTGTCAGAGCAGACCATGAACCTCCAATAATTGCTGTAACACAATGACACAATTGAGTAGACAAATGTCAAACTTCCTGAAATTGCCCAAAGTCCTATTTCCCAGCTCTGAAAAGCAAGGCAGTTCTGAATACTGTGTCATGATATTTTGTTAGCATAGGATTTTTCCTTCTGGGTTCTGGATTTCTCTGTCTGGGATGGGTAGGCTCTGTGTGTTATACTTTCTTCTCAGTATGTCTGTCTGTACAGCCATTGTGGACCTACAGATGCTTCAGTTGTGCTGCCCTGTGAAACAAGGAATTTGTCGCATCCAGCCATTGCAATGATGCCAATTCCAGCTCTGCAGGGTAAAAGGCTATTTTGACGCTATGTGGACACTGGTGTCATCCTCTTCAAAGCAGAGAGGAGCAGGAAAATGCACAGCAAAATCTTCCCTTGGCCTATATGTGGCTTTGGTTATCTGTCCTTTTGAAATTGTCTTGGAAATAAAGCAGCAGCAGATGTGTTAGGTTTGGCTGTAACTGTTCAGTGTCATGAATACTTATTCATTGCCTTAATGTGTATGAGAATTCCACGTGTCCATCAAAGAGAATTTTCTGAAGTAAGAATCAAGAAGAACCTGAAAACATGACATTGAGTTTTGTTTCCTGATTTTTCTTTCTGAATTCACTTGCTTCTTGTTGGGACTAGAAAGCTGTCCCTTCAAGATTGCCTATGTTTGTGTTAGAGCTTTTGCATTCCCATTGTTGCCCTTTCTCTTTCTATCCTCTAAAATGGTACTGAACATTGTTATCCTGTTTGACTAGAGAAGGACTGCCACCCCATCTATAATAACTGCTTGTTTAAATGATGTCTGTTATGCATGAAATATTCAGAAAGACTCCCTACCCTCACACTTTCTTGTGCTGAAGTTTTGGAGATTAACTTTGTAAACTGGTATGACTCTGAGTTTGAAAAATTGAAAGAAATATGTAGAATTGAAATAAAGAGAACACCTGAAATAGTGTTTTGGAGACAGAATTCTTTATAGACATGTTTTTTCTTGGAAAGCTCTGTCAAGGCTTTTCAAAATTCAGCAAGCATTTTTTCCCCTTGTCCTTTGACAGAAGCAATGTTGTGTGGGTGCAGTTCCTGAGTTTGGAGATGCAGCTGGGAGAGTGTTTGTTTGCATGCCCGCGCTGTTACACTGCCCTGTCCGTGTGCGGTTTGTCCTCCCAGCAATGCGGCTTGGTCGTTGTGGGCTGTTCAAATTCCTCAGGCCCATCCTCCCCAGCCTGCCACCACAGCACTGTGACACGGGCCAGGGCCCTGATGAGGGACAGGATTTCTCCTGTGTCCCTGTCAGCACAGAGGACATGGCCCCAGACAATGCTGGGACTCTGTCTGCAGGACAGTTCAATGCTCTTTCCTTTAACTAGCTGGGGTTTGCACAGACAGAGGCTTCAATGGTCATGGTTGAAAGGGATCCAGGATGCTGCATGTGGCAATGCTTCTTCCAGAACAGATCTCTATTTCCAATTGGTATAACCAATTTTCTGTTAATTCTAAGTAGGAATAGAAATTGTCAGCTTCTCCAACAACAGCAAGAAGAACATAAAAGAAAGTCAGGCTCTCACTCCAGAAGTGATCAAGTTCAGCTGTTTTGGTCATTTCTGATAGGCTTTGACGAGGGGATTAGCACTCCAGCTCTGATTGTGTCTCTCTTGATGTCCGACCAAACCATGACCCTCTTATTAATTGCTTTAACAAAATGGCACAACTGAGTAGACAAATGTCACACTTGCTAAAATGGCTCAAAGCCCTTTTTCCCAGCTCAGAAAAGCAAGGTAGTTCTGAATACTGTGTCCCTGTGTTCTTTCAGCATAGGATTATTTCTTCTGGGGTTTGGATGTGTCTGTCTGGGATGGGTGGGCTCTGTGTGTTACATTTTCTTCTCAGTATGTCTGTCTGTACAGCCGTTGTGTGTCTGCTGATGGTTCAGTAGTGCTGCCCAGTGAAACAGGGAATTTGTCCATCCAGCCATTGCAATGCTGGTAATTGCAGCTCTGCAGGGTAAAACCTTTTTTGACCCTGTGAGTACAGGTGTGTCATCCTCTTCAAGGAAGAGAGGAGCAGGAAAATGCACAACAAAATCTTCCCTTGGCCTATGTGAGGTTTTGGTTATCTGTCCCCATCCGATTGTCTTGGTCATACAGCAGCAGCAGATATGTTAGGGTAGGCTGTAACTGTAGGGTGTAATGAAAACTTATTCATTGTCTTTGTGTGCATGAAAACAGCACGTGTCCATCAAAGAGAATTTTCTAAAGATCGAATCAAGAAGAACATGAAAACAGGACTTGAGTTTTGTTTCCTCATTATTGTTTCTGAATTCAGTGGCTTCTTGTTGAGACTAAAAAGCTGTCCTTACAGGCTCATCTGCATTTGTGTTAGAGCAGTTGCATTCACATTTTTGCAGTTTCTTCTTCTACCCTCTAAGTGAGCATTATTTTGCTTGTTCCTCTGGAGAAGGACTGCCACCCCATCTATAATAACTGGCTGTATGAATGATGTCTGTGATGCATGGAATAATATGAAGGACTCCCTCACATTGTATTGTGCTGAAGTCGAACAGTTTGAGACAGCAAACTGCTATGCTTATGAGTCTAAGAATTGGAATAATATGTAGAAGTGAAATAAAGAGAAGACCCAGAATCCTTTCCAGGAGACAGAAGTTTTTGTATTGACGTTCTTTCTGGAAGAGCCCTGTGAATCCTTTTGAAAATTCTGCGAGCCTATTTCTGACTACGTCCCTTGACAGAAGCAGTATTGGGTGGGTGCACTTCCTGAATTTAGACATGCAGCCATTGGAGTGTTCATTGCCATGCCGGTGCTTCTACCCGAGCCCTACGCCAGCTCGGTTTCTCCTGCTGAGGGATGAGGCTCTGTCGTTGTGGGATGAGCCACCGCTTTAGGCTGGCCTGGGAAAAGCGGCGTTCCGTTCCTGCCCGCGGGTGTCGGGAAAGCTTTGGGATCGCGGGCCGGGGCGAGCGGCAGCGCGGGCTGCGGGCGGCGGCGGGTGCAGTCCCAGCGTGCACCGCTGGGTGGTGCCCTCGGCCAAGGCGGCGCCGAGCGGCTGCGGCAGCGGAGGCGGCCGAGCCCGGACCGGCCCGGCCCAGCCAAGATTAGACCAGCCCAACCCACCCCAGCCGAGCTTAGACCAGCGCAGCGCAGCCGAGCTTATACCGGCCCAGCGCAGAGCAGGTCAGTCCAGCGCAGAAGCTCAGCCGATTACAGGCTGAACCAAGTTAGACCAGCCCAGTTTAGCCGATCGGAGGTGGCAGCGGCTGCGGCGCCGAGCGCTGTCCCGTGTCACCGCCTGCCGGGACACCCCGGGTGCCTTTGGGACCGCAGGCGGAATCGGACAGAGCGAGGGAAGGCGCCCTCCCCGCACTTGGCCGCTTTCCGCGGGGAATCGCCGGGGACATCCGCCAGACCCACACCGACACCGGCCGGGGCCGCGCCATGGCGATCGCAAGGCAAGTGCTTTGTCTCTCTGCTTTCCTCTCGCTGCCGCTCGCTGGCAGAGCCGAGCCCATCCGCTACTCCGTAGCCGAGGAGGCGGAGAGCGGCTCGCTGGTGGGCAAGCTGGCGGAGGACGCGGGGCTGACGCCGGCGCAGCTGTCGGCTCGCCGCGCCCGCCTGGTGTCGGAGGACGGCCGGCAGCATTTTCGCTTAGACGGCGGCTCCGGCCGCCTCGTGGTGGCGGGGAGGCTGGACCGGGAGGAGCTGTGCGGCCAGGCCGGCACCTGCATGCTCCCCTTCGAGCTGCTGCTCGCCAGCCCCCTGCAGTTCTTTCGGGTCGAGGTGGCCCTGGAGGACATCAATGACCATTCGCCGGTTTTCCCTGACGAACGAGTCACTTTTGACATCCCGGAAACGAGCGAGCCAGGCTCACGTTTCCCTCTGGAGGTGGCTCAGGACCTCGATATTGGCAGCAACAGCATCCAGACATACAGCATTTCTCCTGAGAATGAGTATTTCAGTGTCTCTTATGGAAATCGGGGTGAGGGTGACCAATATCTTGAACTGGTGTTGGAAAAGGCACTAGACAGAGAGGAGCAGGCAGAGATTGTTTTCAGTCTTATTGCTGAAGATGGAGGCTCTCCTCCCAGGAGTGGCACAACTGAAGTGAAAATTGTCATTCTAGATGTAAATGACAATGCTCCTGTCTTCACACAAGAGCGTTACATTGGAAAGATTTTAGAGAACATGCCAGAAGGCTCTGTGGTTCTGACTGTGCTGGCAACTGACAAGGATGCAGGAGTTAATGGGGACATTTCCTATCAACTCAGCCAAGCAGTTGCACAGGTGGACTCAGCATTTGTGATTGATCCAATAACTGGTGAAATTAAACTCACAAAACCTCTGGACTTCGAGGCAGCAGAGACTCATGAGCTCCGCATAAGGGCCAGAGATGGTGGGGGCCTCTCAGCAATCTGCAAGGTGTTGGTGGAGGTGGTGGATGTGAATGACAATGCCCCAGAGCTGGTGGTGAGTTCCTTCAGCAGTCCCCTCCCCGAGAACACAGTGCCCGGCACCGTGGTTGCCCTGTTTTCGGTCAGGGACCGGGATTCTGGTGCCAACGGGCAGATCTCGTGTGCCCTGGAGGATCAGCTCTTCTTCTCCCTGCGGGCAGCCTATAAGAATTACTATGAGCTGGTGACGGTGAGCGCGCTGGACCGCGAGGAGAGGGCTCAGCACATCCTGAGTGTGACAGCAGCAGATGCGGGGTGGCCTCCTCTGACAAGCACGCAGACCTTCACGGTGGACATCTCGGATGTCAATGACAACGCGCCCGTCTTCAACCAGACGTCCTACACCATGTATGTGCGTGAGAACAACGTGCCCACGGTGTTTGTTGGAGCCGTCAGCGCTGCAGATGCTGACGTGGGGCTGAATGCCAAGGTGACCTATTCGCTGGCCCCAGTGCAAGGGGCAGAGCGGGCCTGGTGCTCGTGCATCTCGGTGAACTCTGAGAACGGACACGTGTTTGTGCTGCGGCCCCTGGACTACGAGCGCTTGAGGCAGACCCAGGTGACGGTCAGTGCCTCTGACGCGGGCTCTCCTCCCCTCAGAGCCAACGTCACCGTGCGCCTTGTGGTGCTGGACGAGAATGACAATGCCCCGCTGGTGCTGTACCCAGGCCAGGAGAGCAGCCCAGCCTCCAGTGAGCTGGTGCCCGTGTCGGCTGAGGCGGGCTACCTCATCACCAAAGTGGTGGCCGTCGACGCCGACTCGGGCCAGAACTCGTGGCTCTCCTACCACCTGCTGAGGGCCACCGAGCCCGGGCTGTTCTCGGTGGGTGTCCAAAGCGGGGAGGTGCGTCTGAGGAGGCCGGTGACAGACAGAGACGCCGTGAAGCAGAAGCTCGTTGTCCTGGTCAGAGACAACGGCAAGCCCCCACTGTCAGCCACCACAGCTCTGAGCGCACTCCTGCTCAAGGACTTCTCCGACGTGCGCCTCCCGCACAGCAGCCCGGCCACAGAGGAGCAGCAAGACTCCCTGACAACCTATTTAATCGTCTCCTTGGTCTTTGTCTCCCTGCTCTTCCTCATCTCCACCGTGGCCTTTGTGGCTCGCAAGGTGTGCAAGAGAAAGGAGCTGGAGGCCGGCCCTGTGCTTTATGGTGCCGACAACTTGCAGAGCAGCGTGGCCGATGCAGCTGCTGCAGGGACCCTGCCCCGCGCCTACTGCTACGAGATCAGCCTCACTACGGGCTCGGGCAACAGTGAGTTCAAATTCCTCAGGCCCATCCTCCCCAGCCTGCCACCACAGCACTGTGCCCCGGGCCAGGAGCCTGATGAGGGACAGGATTTCCCCTGTGTCCCTGTCAGCAGAGAGGACATGGCACCAATGGACAATGCTGGGACTCTGTCTGCAGGGCAGTTCAATGCTCTTTCCTTTAACTAGCTGGGGTCTGCAAAGACAGAGGCTTCAATGGTCATGGGAGGAGAGGATCCAGGCTGCAGCATGTGGCAACAGTTCGCCCAGAGAGGATATGTTCCCATTTAACATAGCCAATTTCCTGCAAATTCTAAGTCAGGATAGAAGTTTTCAGCTGCTCCAGCAGTAGCAAGAAGAAAATAAAAAATGTCAGGGTCTCAATCTGGCAGTAGTCTACTTTTGCTCTCTTATGGTCATTTTCCGTAGGCTTTGAGGAGGAGGTTAGCACTCCAGCTATGCTCTCTTGCTGTCAGAGCAGACCATGAACCTCCAATAATTGCTGTAACACAATGACACAATTGAGTAGACAAATGTCAAACTTCCTGAAATTGCCCAAAGTCCTATTTCCCAGCTCTGAAAAGCAAGGCAGTTCTGAATACTGTGTCATGATATTTTGTTAGCATAGGATTTTTCCTTCTGGGTTCTGGATTTCTCTGTCTGGGATGGGTAGGCTCTGTGTGTTATACTTTCTTCTCAGTATGTCTGTCTGTACAGCCATTGTGGACCTACAGATGCTTCAGTTGTGCTGCCCTGTGAAACAGGGAATTTGTCCCATCCAGCCATTGCAATGATGCCAATTCCAGCTCTGCAGGGTAAAAGGCTATTTTGACACTATGTGGACACTGGTGTCATCCTCTTCAAAGCAGAGAGGAGCAGGAAAATGCACAGCAAAATCTTCCCTTGGCCTATATGTGGCTTTGGTTATCTGTCCTTTTGAAATTGTCTTGGAAATAAAGCAGCAGCAGATGTGTTAGGTTTGGCTGTAACTGTTCAGTGTCATGAATACTTATTCATTGCCTTAATGTGTATGAGAACTCCACATGTCCATCAAAGAGAATTTTCTGAAGTAAGAATCAAGAAGAACCTGAAAACATGACATTGAGTTTTGTTTCCTGATTTTTCTTTCTGAATTCACTTGCTTCTTGTTGGGACTAGAAAGCTGTCCCTTCAAGATTGCCTATGTTTGTGTTAGAGCTTTTGCATTCCCATTGTTGCCCTTTCTCTTTCTATCCTCTAAAATGGTACTGAACATTGTTATCCTGTTTGACTAGAGAAGGACTGCCACCCCATCTATAATAACTGCTTGTTTAAATGATGTCTGTTATGCATGAAATATTCAGAAAGACTCCCTACCCTCACACTTTCTTGTGCTGAAGTTTTGGAGATTAACTTTGTAAACTGGTATGACTCTGAGTTTGAAAAATTGAAAGAAATATGTAGAATTGAAATAAAGAGAACACCTGAAATAGTGTTTTGGAGACAGAATTCTTTATAGACATGTTTTTTCTTGGAAAGCTCTGTCAAGGCTTTTCAAAATTCAGCAAGCATTTTTTCCCCTTGTCCTTTGACAGAAGCAATGTTGTGTGGGTGCAGTTCCTGAGTTTGGAGATGCAGCCAGGAGAGTGTTTGTTTGCATGCCCGCGCTGTTACACTGCCCTGTCCGTGTGCGGTTTGTCCTCCCAGCAATGCGGCTTGGTCGTTGTGGGCTGTTCAAATTCCTCAGGCCCATCCTCCCCAGCCTGCCACCACAGCACTGTGACACGGGCCAGGGCCCTGATGAGGGACAGGATTTCCCCTGTGTCCCTGTCAGCACAGAGGACATGGCCCCAGACAATGCTGGGACTCTGTCTGCAGGACAGTTCAATACTCTTTCCTTTAACTAGCTGGGGTTTGCACAGACAGAGGCTTCAATGGTCATGGTTGAAAGGGATCCAGGATGCTGCATGTGGCAATGCTTCTTCCAGAACAGATCTCTATTTCCAATTGGTATAACCAATTTTCTGTTAATTCTAAGTAGGAATAGAAATTGTCAGCTTCTCCAACAACAGCAAGAAGAACATAAAAGAAAGTCAGGCTCTCACTCCAGAAGTGATCAAGTTCAGCTGTTTTGGTCATTTCTGATAGGCTTTGACGAGGGGATTAGCACTCCAGCTCTGATTGTGTCTCTCTTGATGTCCGACCAAACCATGACCCTCTTATTAATTGCTTTAACAAAATGGCACAACTGAGTAGACAAATGTCACACTTGCTAAAATGGCTCAAAGCCCTTTTTCCCAGCTCAGAAAAGCAAGGTAGTTCTGAATACTGTGTCCCTGTGTTCTTTCAGCATAGGATTATTCCTTCTGGGGTTTGGATGTGTCTGTCTAGGATGGGTGGGCTCTGTGTGTTACATTTTCTCAGTATGTCTGTCTGTACAGCCATTGTGTGTCTGCTGATGGTTCAGTAGTGCTGCCCAGTGAAACAGGGAATTTGTCCATCCAGCCATTGCAATGCTGGTAATTGCAGCTCTGCAGGGTAAAACCTTTTTTGACCCTGTGAGTACAGGTGTGTCATCCTCTTCAAGGAAGAGAGGAGCAGGAAAATGCACAACAAAATCTTCCCTTGGCCTATGTGAGGTTTTGGTTATCTGTCCCCATCCGATTGTCTTGGTCATACAGCAGCAGCAGATATGTTAGGGTAGGCTGTAACTGTAGGGTGTAATGAAAACTTATTCATTGTCTTTGTGTGCATGAAAACAGCACGTGTCCATCAAAGAGAATTTTCTAAAGATCGAATCAAGAAGAACATGAAAACAGGACTTGAGTTTTGTTTCCTCATTATTGTTTCTGAATTCAGTGGCTTCTTGTTGAGACTAAAAAGCTGTCCTTACAGGCTCATCTGCATTTGTGTTAGAGCAGTTGCATTCACATTTTTGCAGTTTCTTCTTCTGCCCTCTAAGTGAGCATTATTTTGCTTGTTCCTCTGGAGAAGGACTGCCACCCCATCTATAATAACTGGCTGTTTGAATGATGTCTGTGATGCATGGAATAATATGAAGGACTCCCTCACATTGTATTGTGCTGAAGTCGAACAGTTTGAGACAGCAAACTGCTATGCTTATGAGTCTAAGAATTGGAATAATATGTAGAAGTGAAATAAAGAGAAGACCCAGAATCCTTTCCAGGAGACAGAAGTTTTTGTATTGACGTTCTTTCTGGAAGAGCCCTGTGAATCCTTTTGAAAATTCTGCGAGCCTATTTCTGACTACGTCCCTTGACAGAAGCAGTATTGGGTGGGTGCACTTCCTGAATTTAGACATGCAGCCATTGGAGTGTTCATTGCCATGCCGGTGCTTCTACCCGAGCCCTACGCCAGCTCGGTTTCTCCTGCTGAGGGATGAGGCTCTGTCGTTGTGGGCTGAGCCAATGCTTCAGGCTGGCCTGGGAAAAGCGGCGTTCCGTTCCTGCCCGCGGGTGTCGGGAAAGCTTTGGGATCGCGGGCCGGGGCGAGCGGCAGCGCGGGCTGCGGGCGGCGGCGGGTGCAGTCCCAGCGCGCACCGCTGGGTGGTGCCCTCGGCCAAGGCGGCGCCGAGCGGCTGCGGCAGCGGAGGCGGCCAAGCCCGGACCGGCCCAGCCCAGCCAAGATTAGACCAGCCCAGCGCAGCCGAGCTTAGACCAGCGCAGCGCAGAGCAGCTCAGTCCAGCGCAGAAGCTCAGCCGATCGCAGCCCGAAACAAGTTAGACCAGCCCAGTTTAGCCGGTCGGAGGTGGCAGCGGCTGCGGCGCCGAGCGCTGTCCCGTGTCACCCGCTGCCGGGACACCCCGGGTGCCTTTGGGACCGCCAGCGGAATCGGACAGAGCGAGGGAAGGCGCCCTCCCCGCACTTGGCCGCTTTCCGCGGGGAATCGCCGGGGACATCCGCCAGACCCACACCGACCCCGGCCGGGGCCGCGCCATGGCGATCGCAAGGCAAGTGCTTTGTCTCTCTGCTTTCCTCTCGCTGCCGCTCGCTGGCAGAGCCGAGCCCATCCGCTACTCCGTAGCCGAGGAGGCGGAGAGCGGCTCGCTGGTGGGCAAGCTGGCGGAGGACGCGGGGCTGACGCCGGCGCAGCTGTCGGCTCGCCGCGCCCGCCTGGTGTCGGAGGACGGCCGGCAGCATTTTCGCTTAGACGGCGGCTCCGGCCGCCTCGTGGTGGCGGGGAGGCTGGACCGGGAGGAGCTGTGCGGCCAGGCCGGCACCTGCATGCTCCCCTTCGAGCTGCTGCTCGCCAACCCCCTGCAGTTCTTTCGGGTCGAGGTGGCTCTGGAGGACATCAATGACCATTCGCCCGTTTTCCGAAAAGATAAAATCAGTTTTAGAATCCCGGAAACGAGCGATTCGGGCTCACGTTTCCCCCTGGAGGTGGCTCGGGACCTGGATATTGGCAGCAACAGCATCCAGACATACAGCATCTTTCCTGAGAATGAGTATTTCAGTGTCTCTTATGGAAGTCGAAGTAATGGTGACAAATATATTGAACTTGTTTTAGAAAAAGCACTAGATAGAGAGGAGCAGGCAGAGATGCATTTTGGGGTTATTGCTGTGGATGGAGGCTCTCCTCCCAAAAGTGGGACCGTTGAGATCTGTATTATCATTCTAGATGTAAATGACAATGCTCCCATATTCACACAAGAGCGTTACATTGGGAAGATGTTGGAGAACATGCCAGAAGGCTCTGTGGTTCTGACTGTGCTGGCAACTGATCAGGATGCAGGAGTAAATGGGAACGTTTCCTATGAACTCAGTGAAGCAGTGGAACAGAGTGACTCAGCATTTGTGATTGATCCAATAACTGGTGAAATTAAAATCACAAAACCCCTGGACTTTGAGGCAGCAGAGACTTATGAGCTCAGTGTGAGGGCCACAGATGGTGGGGGACTCTCAGCAATCTGCAAGGTGTTGGTGGAGGTGGTGGATGTGAATGACAATGTGCCAGAGCTGGTGGTGAGTTCCTTCAGCAGTCCCCTCCCCGAGAACACAGTGCCCGGCACCGTGGTTGCCCTGTTTTCGGTCAGGGACCGGGATTCTGGTGCCAACGGGCAGATCTCGTGTGCCCTGGAGGATCAGCTCTTCTTCTCCCTGCGGGCAGCCTATAAGAATTACTATGAGCTGGTGACGGTGAGCATGCTGGACCGTGAGGAGAGGGCTCAGCACATCCTGAGTGTGACAGCAGCAGATGCGGGGTGGCCTCCTCTGACAAGCACGCAGACCTTCACGGTGGACATCTCGGATGTCAATGACAACGCGCCCGTCTTCAACCAGACGTCCTACACCATGTATGTGCGTGAGAACAACGTGCCCACGGTGTTTGTTGGAGCCGTCAGCGCTGCAGATGCTGACGTGGGGCTGAATGCCAAGGTGACCTATTCGCTGGCCCCAGTGCAAGGGGCAGAGCGGGCCTGGTGCTCGTGCATCTCGGTGAACTCTGAGAACGGACACGTGTTTGTGCTGCGGCCCCTGGACTACGAGCGCTTGAGGCAGACCCAGGTGACGGTCAGTGCCTCTGACGCGGGCTCTCCTCCCCTCAGAGCCAACGTCACCGTGCGCCTTGTGGTGCTGGACGAGAATGACAATGCCCCGCTGGTGCTGTACCCAGGCCAGGAGAGCAGCCCAGCCTCCAGTGAGCTGGTGCCCGTGTCAGCTGAGGCGGGCTACCTCATCACCAAAGTGGTGGCCGTCGACGCCGACTCGGGCCAGAACTCGTGGCTCTCCTACCACCTGCTGAGGGCCACCGAGCCCGGGCTGTTCTCAGTGGGTGTCCAAAGCGGGGAGGTGCGTCTGAGGAGGCCGGTGACAGACAGAGACGCCGTGAAGCAGAAGCTCGTTGTCCTGGTCAGAGACAACGGCAAGCCCCCACTGTCAGCCACCGCAGCTCTGAGCGCACTCCTGCTCAAGGACTTCTCCGACATGCGCCTCCCGCACAGCAGCCCGGCCACAGAGGAGCAGCAAGACTCCCTGACAACCTATTTAATTGTCTCCTTGGTCTTTGTCTCCCTGCTCTTCCTCACCTCCATCGCGGCCTTTGTGGCTCGCAAGGCGTGTAAGAGAAAGGAGCTGGAGGCCGGCCCTGTGCTTTATGGTGCCGACAACTTGCAGAGCAGCCTGGCCGATGCAGCCGCTGCAGGGACCCTGCCCCGCGCCTACTGCTACGAGATCAGCCTCACTACGGGCTCGGGCAACAGCGAGTTCAAATTCCTCAGGCCCATCCTCCCCAGCCTGCCACCACAGCACTGTGCCCCGGGCCAGGAGCCTGATGAGGGACAGGATTTCCCCTGTGTCCCTGTCAGCGGAGAGGACATGGCACCAATGGACAATGCTGGGACTCTGTCTGCAGGGCAGTTCAATGCTCTTTCCTTTAACTAGCTGGGGTGTGTCCCAAACAGGGGCTTCAAGGCTTGTGGTAGAACTGGATTTAGGCTGAAAACTCTGGGAATCTTTCCTCTCGAAAAATCTGTATTTGCAATTGGTTTAATTAGCTTCCTGCAGATGGTCTTCAGAATAAACATCTTCTGCTCTAAAGCACATTGAAGGAAATAATGAAGCCAAAGTTCAATCATGTAATTAGTACTGGATTTCAGCTCTGGTACTGTTATTTTCAGCTGGCCTTACATATGTGATTAGCACTCACAGGTATGCTCTTGTTTCTCTTGCTGTCTAAAAAGACAGAGCATCTTTTTATTCTAAGCTTTTAGACAATTTCACTGTTAGCCAAGCAAATCATATCCTCATGAACCCGTTCTTCTAAAGAACAACTGTCACCCCATCTATGATAATTGGTTGTTTGAATGATGTCTGTGGTGCATGAAATCCTCGAAAATCCCTCACACTGTCTTCTGCTGATGTTGTATAGGTTAATGCTGTACATTGGTGAAAGTCTGAGTTAGAAACTGAAAAAAAAGTGTTAAACTGAAATAAAGAGAACACCCTGAATGCTTTTGTGAAAACAGAATTCTTTTTAGAGATGTTCTTTCTGGGAATGAAAGGCTTGTCAAAGTCTGCAAATCTTTTTTTCAATTTGTCCTTTGACTAAAGCACTGTTGGGTGGGTACAGTTCCTGAGTGTGGAGATGCGGCCAATAGAGCACTCATGGCCATACCTGTGCTGTTTACCACTGCCCTATCCATGGCTGTTTTTTCCTGCCAGGAAATGCAGCTTGGTCATTCTGGGCTAAGCCTGTGCTTCATGCTGCCCTGGGAAAAGCCTGTCTTTCCTTTAACTAGCTGGGGTCTGCACAGACAGAGGCTTCAATGGTCATGGGAGGCGGGGATCCAGGCTGCAGTGTTTGGCAGTGGTTCCTCCAGGGTATAGCTGTATTTTCAATTGGTATAACCAATGTCCCTTTAATTGTAAGTCAGCATAGAAGTTGTCAGCTTCTCCAACAACCGCAAGGAGAAAATAAAAGAAAGTCAGGCTCTTGCTCCAGCAGTAATGTAGTTCAGCTTTGTTTTGGTCATTTCTGATCAGATTCAAGAAGGGGATTAGCTCTCCAGCTATGCTCCTGTCTCTCTTCCTGTCCGACCAGTCCAGAGAACCTCTTATTAATTGCAATGACACAATGGCACAATTGCGTAGACAAATGTCAAATTTGCTGAAATGGCCCAAAGCCCTTTTTCCCAGCTCAGAAAAGCAAGGTAGTTCTGAATACTGTGTCATGATGTTCTTATAGCATAGGATTTTTCCTTCTGGGGTTTGGATGTCTCTGTCTGGGATGGGCGGGCTCTGTGTTGTGACACTTTCTTCGCAGCATGTCTGTCTGTACAGCCAGTGTGCATCTGCAGATGCTTCACAACTTCTGCCCAATGAAACAGAGAATTTGTCCCATCCAGCCATTGCAATGCTGGCAATTCAACCCCTGCAGAGTTAAAGACTGTTTTGACCCTATGAGTACAGGGATGTCATCCTCTTCAAGGCAGGGAGGAGCAGGGAAATGCACAGCAAAATCTTCATTTCGCCTTTGTTTGGGTTTTTGTTCTTTCCCCCTCTGTTTGTTATGGAAATAAAGCAACAGCAGATGTGTTAGTGTTGGCTATTACTGTAGAGAATCATAAAAACTTATTTATTGTCTTTGTGTGTGTGAAAAACTGCATGTACATCAAAAAGAATTTTCTGAAATTAGAATGAAGAAGAACGTGAAGACAGGACTTTGAATTGTGTTTTCTGATTCTTGTTTCTGATTTCAGTGGCTTCTTGATGAGACTAGAAAACTGTCCATAAAGGATTATCTCCATTAGTGTTAGAGCATTTATATTCCCATTTCTCCCCTTTCCCCTTCTACTCTTTGAAATGTACTGTTCACTGTACTGAGCCTGTTCCTCTAGAGAACGACTGCCACCCCATCTTTAATAACTGCTGGCTAGAATGATGTCTGTGATGCCTAAAATATTCAGAAAGCCTCCCTCACACTGCATTGTTCTGATGTTGTACATGAATCATTAAAAATTGGTAAAACCCTGAGTTTAGGACTGAAAAAATCTGATAGACTGAAATAAAGAGAACACCTTGACACCTTTTGTGGACACAGAATTATTTGTAGGGACAATTTTTCTGGGAAAGTAGCTTCAAGACCATTCAAAATTTTACAAGTGTTTTTCTTAGTTTGTCCCTTGACCAAAGCACTGTTGGATGGGTATAGTTCCTGGCTGTGGAGATGCAGTCAAATACAGTGTTCATTGGCATGCCGTGCTGTCAGCATCCCACAATCCCTGCTCGGATTTTTCAAGTGAGGGATGAAGCTCTGTAGTTCTGGGCTGAGCCTCCGCTGTGGGCTGGCCTGGGAAAAGCGGCGTTCCATTCCTGCCCGCGGGTGTCGGGAAAGCTTTGGGATCGCGGGCCGGGGCGAGCGGCAGCGCGGGCTGCGGGCGGCGGCGGGTGCAGTCCCAGCGCGCACCGCTGGGTGGTGCCCTCGGCCAAGGCGGCGCCGAGCGGCTGCGGCAGCGGAGGCGGCCGAGCCCGGACCGGCCCAGCCCAGCCAAGATTAGACCAGCCCAGCGCAGCCGAGTTTATACCGGCCCAGCGCAGCAAAAAGCAGCTTAGACCAGCGCAGAAGCTCAGCCGATTACAGGCTGAACCAAGTTAGACCAGCCCAGTTTAGCCGGTCGGAGGTGGCAGCGGCTGCGGCGCCGAGCGCTGTCCCGTGTCACCCGCTGCCGGGACACCCCGGGTGCCTTTGGGACCGCCAGCGGAATCGGACACAGCGAGGGAAGGCGCCCTCCCCGCACTTGGCCGCTTTCCGCGGGGAATCGCCGGGGACATCCGCCAGACCCACACCGACACCGGCCGGGGCCGCGCCATGGCGATCGCAAGGCAAGTGCTTTGTCTCTCTGCTTTCCTCTCGCTGCCGCTCGCTGGCAGAGCCGAGCCCATCCGCTACTCCGTAGCCGAGGAGGCGGAGAGCGGCTCGCTGGTGGGCAAGCTGGCGGAGGACGCGGGGCTGACGCCGGCGCAGCTGTCGGCTCGCCGCGCCCGCCTGGTGTCGGAGGACGGCCGGCAGCATTTTCGCTTAGACGGCGGCTCCGGCCGCCTCGTGGTGGCGGGGAGGCTGGACCGGGAGGAGCTGTGCGGCCAGGCCGGCACCTGCATGCTCCCCTTCGAGCTGCTGCTCGCCAACCCCCTGCAGTTCTTTCGGGTCGAGGTGGCCCTGGAGGACATCAATGACCATTCGCCGGTTTTCCGAAAAGAAAAAGTCAGTTTTAGAATCCCGGAAACGAGTGACCCGGGTTCTCGTTTCCCACTGGAGCTGGCCCAGGACCTCGATATTGGCAGCAACAGCATCCAAATGTACAGCATCTCTCCTAAGAACGAGTACTTTAGTGTCTCCTATGGAAGTCGGGCTGAGGATGACCAATATCTTGAACTGGTGTTGGAAAAGGCACTAGACAGGGAGGAGCAGGCAGAGATGGATTTCAGTGTGATTGCTGAAGATGGGGGTTCGCCTCCCAGGAGTGGCAGTACTCAAGTCAAAATTGTCATTCTAGATGTAAATGACAATGCTCCAGTATTCACCCAAGAGCGTTACATTGGAAAGACTTTAGAGAACATGCCAGAAGGCTCTGTGATTCTGACTGTGCTGGCAACTGATCAGGATGCAGGAGTTAATGGGGACATTTCTTATGAACTAATCCAAGCAGGTGGAAAAAGTGACTCAGCATTTGTGATTGATCCAATAACTGGTGAAATTAAACTCACAAGACCTCTGGACTTTGAGGATTCAGTGCGTCATGAACTCCGTGTGAGAGCCACAGATGGTGGGGGCCTCTCAGCAATCTGCAAGGTGTTGGTGGAGGTGGTGGATGTGAATGACAATGCCCCAGAGCTGGTGGTGAGTTCCTTCAGCAGTCCCCTCCCCGAGAACACAGTGCCCGGCACCGTGGTTGCCCTGTTTTCGGTCAGGGACCGGGATTCTGGTGCCAACGGGCAGATCTCGTGTGCCCTGGAGGATCAGCTCTTCTTCTCCCTGCGGGCAGCCTATAAGAATTACTATGAGCTGGTGACGGTGAGCGCGCTGGACCGCGAGGAGAGGGCTCAGCACATCCTGAGTGTGACAGCAGCAGATGCGGGGTGGCCTCCTCTGACAAGCACGCAGACCTTCACGGTGGACATCTCGGATGTCAATGACAACGCGCCCGTCTTCAACCAGACGTCCTACACCATGTATGTGCGTGAGAACAACGTGCCCACGGTGTTTGTTGGAGCCGTCAGCGCTGCAGATGCTGACGTGGGGCTGAATGCCAAGGTGACCTATTCGCTGGCCCCAGTGCAAGGGGCAGAGCGGGCCTGGTGCTCGTGCATCTCGGTGAACTCTGAGAACGGACACGTGTTTGTGCTGCGGCCCCTGGACTACGAGCGCTTGAGGCAGACCCAGGTGACGGTCAGTGCCTCTGACGCGGGCTCTCCTCCCCTCAGAGCCAACGTCACCGTGCGCCTTGTGGTGCTGGACGAGAATGACAATGCCCCGCTGGTGCTGTACCCAGGCCAGGAGAGCAGCCCAGCCTCCAGTGAGCTGGTGCCCGTGTCGGCTGAGGCGGGCTACCTCATCACCAAAGTGGTGGCCGTCGACGCCGACTCGGGCCAGAACTCGTGGCTCTCCTACCACCTGCTGAGGGCCACCGAGCCCGGGCTGTTCTCGGTGGGTGTCCAAAGCGGGGAGGTGCGTCTGAGGAGGCCGGTGACAGACAGAGACGCCGTGAAGCAGAAGCTCGTTGTCCTGGTCAGAGACAACGGCAAGCCCCCACTGTCAGCCACCACAGCTCTGAGCGCACTCCTGCTCAAGGACTTCTCCGACGTGCGCCTCCCGCACAGCAGCCCGGCCACAGAGGAGCAGCAAGACTCCCTGACAACCTATTTAATCGTCTCCTTGGTCTTTGTCTCCCTGCTCTTCCTCATCTCCACCGTGGCCTTTGTGGCTCGCAAGGTGTGCAAGAGAAAGGAGCTGGAGGCCGGCCCTGTGCTTTATGGTGCCGACAACTTGCAGAGCAGCGTGGCCGATGCAGCTGCTGCAGGGACCCTGCCCCGCGCCTACTGCTACGAGATCAGCCTCACTACGGGCTCGGGCAACAGTGAGTTCAAATTCCTCAGGCCCATCCTCCCCAGCCTGCCACCACAGCACTGTGCCCCGGGCCAGGAGCCTGATGAGGGACAGGATTTCCCCTGTGTCCCTGTCAGCAGAGAGGACATGGCACCAATGGACAATGCTGGGACTCTGTCTGCAGGGCAGTTCAATGCTCTTTCCTTTAACTAGCTGGGGTCTGCAAAGACAGAGGCTTCAATGGTCATGGGAGGAGAGGATCCAGGCTGCAGCATGTGGCAACAGTTCGCCCAGAGAGGATATGTTCCCATTTAACATAGCCAATTTCCTGCAAATTCTAAGTCAGGATAGAAGTTTTCAGCTGCTCCAGCAGTAGCAAGAAGAAAATAAAAAATGTCAGGGTCTCAATCTGGCAGTAGTCTACTTTTGCTCTCTTATGGTCATTTTCCGTAGGCTTTGAGGAGGAGGTTAGCACTCCAGCTATGCTCTCTTGCTGTCAGAGCAGACCATGAACCTCCAATAATTGCTGTAACACAATGACACAATTGAGTAGACAAATGTCAAACTTCCTGAAATTGCCCAAAGTCCTATTTCCCAGCTCTGAAAAGCAAGGCAGTTCTGAATACTGTGTCATGATATTTTGTTAGCATAGGATTTTTCCTTCTGGGTTCTGGATTTCTCTGTCTGGGATGGGTAGGCTCTGTGTGTTATACTTTCTTCTCAGTATGTCTGTCTGTACAGCCATTGTGGACCTACAGATGCTTCAGTTGTGCTGCCCTGTGAAACAGGGAATTTGTCCCATCCAGCCATTGCAATGATGCCAATTCCAGCTCTGCAGGGTAAAAGGCTATTTTGACACTATGTGGACACTGGTGTCATCCTCTTCAAAGCAGAGAGGAGCAGGAAAATGCACAGCAAAATCTTCCCTTGGCCTATATGTGGCTTTGGTTATCTGTCCTTTTGAAATTGTCTTGGAAATAAAGCAGCAGCAGATGTGTTAGGTTTGGCTGTAACTGTTCAGTGTCATGAATACTTATTCATTGCCTTAATGTGTATGAGAACTCCACATGTCCATCAAAGAGAATTTTCTGAAGTAAGAATCAAGAAGAACCTGAAAACATGACATTGAGTTTTGTTTCCTGATTTTTCTTTCTGAATTCACTTGCTTCTTGTTGGGACTAGAAAGCTGTCCCTTCAAGATTGCCTATGTTTGTGTTAGAGCTTTTGCATTCCCATTGTTGCCCTTTCTCTTTCTATCCTCTAAAATGGTACTGAACATTGTTATCCTGTTTGACTAGAGAAGGACTGCCACCCCATCTATAATAACTGCTTGTTTAAATGATGTCTGTTATGCATGAAATATTCAGAAAGACTCCCTACCCTCACACTTTCTTGTGCTGAAGTTTTGGAGATTAACTTTGTAAACTGGTATGACTCTGAGTTTGAAAAATTGAAAGAAATATGTAGAATTGAAATAAAGAGAACACCTGAAATAGTGTTTTGGAGACAGAATTCTTTATAGACATGTTTTTTCTTGGAAAGCTCTGTCAAGGCTTTTCAAAATTCAGCAAGCATTTTTTCCCCTTGTCCTTTGACAGAAGCAATGTTGTGTGGGTGCAGTTCCTGAGTTTGGAGATGCAGCCGGGAGAGTGTTTGTTTGCATGCCCGCGCTGTTACACTGCCCTGTCCGTGTGCGGTTTGTCCTCCCAGCAATGCGGCTTGGTCGTTGTGGGCTGTTCAAATTCCTCAGGCCCATCCTCCCCAGCCTGCCACCACAGCACTGTGACACGGGCCAGGGCCCTGATGAGGGACAGGATTTCCCCTGTGTCCCTGTCAGCACAGAGGACATGGCCCCAGACAATGCTGGGACTCTGTCTGCAGGACAGTTCAATACTCTTTCCTTTAACTAGCTGGGGTTTGCACAGACAGAGGCTTCAATGGTCATGGTTGAAAGGGATCCAGGATGCTGCATGTGGCAATGCTTCTTCCAGAACAGATCTCTATTTCCAATTGGTATAACCAATTTTCTGTTAATTCTAAGTAGGAATAGAAATTGTCAGCTTCTCCAACAACAGCAAGAAGAACATAAAAGAAAGTCAGGCTCTCACTCCAGAAGTGATCAAGTTCAGCTGTTTTGGTCATTTCTGATAGGCTTTGACGAGGGGATTAGCACTCCAGCTCTGATTGTGTCTCTCTTGATGTCCGACCAAACCATGACCCTCTTATTAATTGCTTTAACAAAATGGCACAACTGAGTAGACAAATGTCACACTTGCTAAAATGGCTCAAAGCCCTTTTTCCCAGCTCAGAAAAGCAAGGTAGTTCTGAATACTGTGTCCCTGTGTTCTTTCAGCATAGGATTATTCCTTCTGGGGTTTGGATGTGTCTGTCTAGGATGGGTGGGCTCTGTGTGTTACATTTTCTTCTCAGTATGTCTGTCTGTACAGCCATTGTGTGTCTGCTGATGGTTCAGTAGTGCTGCCCAGTGAAACAGGGAATTTGTCCATCCAGCCATTGCAATGCTGGTAATTGCAGCTCTGCAGGGTAAAACCTTTTTTGACCCTGTGAGTACAGGTGTGTCATCCTCTTCAAGGAAGAGAGGAGCAGGAAAATGCACAACAAAATCTTCCCTTGGCCTATGTGAGGTTTTGGTTATCTGTCCCCATCCGATTGTCTTGGTCATACAGCAGCAGCAGATATGTTAGGGTAGGCTGTAACTGTAGGGTGTAATGAAAACTTATTCATTGTCTTTGTGTGCATGAAAACAGCACGTGTCCATCAAAGAGAATTTTCTAAAGATCGAATCAAGAAGAACATGAAAACAGGACTTGAGTTTTGTTTCCTCATTATTGTTTCTGAATTCAGTGGCTTCTTGTTGAGACTAAAAAGCTGTCCTTACAGGCTCATCTGCATTTGTGTTAGAGCAGTTGCATTCACATTTTTGCAGTTTCTTCTTCTGCCCTCTAAGTGAGCATTATTTTGCTTGTTCCTCTGGAGAAGGACTGCCACCCCATCTATAATAACTGGCTGTTTGAATGATGTCTGTGATGCATGGAATAATATGAAGGACTCCCTCACATTGTATTGTGCTGAAGTCGAACAGTTTGAGACAGCAAACTGCTATGCTTATGAGTCTAAGAATTGGAATAATATGTAGAAGTGAAATAAAGAGAAGACCCAGAATCCTTTCCAGGAGACAGAAGTTTTTGTATTGACGTTCTTTCTGGAAGAGCCCTGTGAATCCTTTTGAAAATTCTGCGAGCCTATTTCTGACTACGTCCCTTGACAGAAGCAGTATTGGGTGGGTGCACTTCCTGAATTTAGACATGCAGCCATTGGAGTGTTCATTGCCATGCCGGTGCTTCTACCCGAGCCCTACGCCAGCTCGGTTTCTCCTGCTGAGGGATGAGGCTCTGTCGTTGTGGGCTGAGCCAATGCTTCAGGCTGGCCTGGGAAAAGCGGCGTTCCGTTCCTGCCCGCGGGTGTCGGGAAAGCTTTGGGATCGCGGGCCGGGGCGAGCGGCAGCGCGGGCTGCGGGCGGCGGCGGGTGCAGTCCCAGCGCGCACCGCTGGGTGGTGCCCTCGGCCAAGGCGGCGCCGAGCGGCTGCGGCAGCGGAGGCGGCCAAGCCCGGACCGGCCCAGCCCAGCCAAGATTAGACCAGCCCAGCGCAGCCGAGCTTAGACCAGCGCAGCGCAGAGCAGCTCAGTCCAGCGCAGAAGCTCAGCCGATCGCAGCCCGAAACAAGTTAGACCAGCCCAGTTTAGCCGGTCGGAGGTGGCAGCGGCTGCGGCGCCGAGCGCTGTCCCGTGTCACCCGCTGCCGGGACACCCCGGGTGCCTTTGGGACCGCCAGCGGAATCGGACAGAGCGAGGGAAGGCGCCCTCCCCGCACTTGGCCGCTTTCCGCGGGGAATCGCCGGGGACATCCGCCAGACCCACACCGACCCCGGCCGGGGCCGCGCCATGGCGATCGCAAGGCAAGTGCTTTGTCTCTCTGCTTTCCTCTCGCTGCCGCTCGCTGGCAGAGCCGAGCCCATCCGCTACTCCGTAGCCGAGGAGGCGGAGAGCGGCTCGCTGGTGGGCAAGCTGGCGGAGGACGCGGGGCTGACGCCGGCGCAGCTGTCGGCTCGCCGCGCCCGCCTGGTGTCGGAGGACGGCCGGCAGCATTTTCGCTTAGACGGCGGCTCCGGCCGCCTCGTGGTGGCGGGGAGGCTGGACCGGGAGGAGCTGTGCGGCCAGGCCGGCACCTGCATGCTCCCCTTCGAGCTGCTGCTCGCCAACCCCCTGCAGTTCTTTCGGGTCGAGGTGGCTCTGGAGGACATCAATGACCATTCGCCCGTTTTCCGAAAAGATAAAATCAGTTTTAGAATCCCGGAAACGAGCGATTCGGGCTCACGTTTCCCCCTGGAGGTGGCTCGGGACCTGGATATTGGCAGCAACAGCATCCAGACATACAGCATCTTTCCTGAGAATGAGTATTTCAGTGTCTCTTATGGAAGTCGAAGTAATGGTGACAAATATATTGAACTTGTTTTAGAAAAAGCACTAGATAGAGAGGAGCAGGCAGAGATGCATTTTGGGGTTATTGCTGTGGATGGAGGCTCTCCTCCCAAAAGTGGGACCGTTGAGATCTGTATTATCATTCTAGATGTAAATGACAATGCTCCCATATTCACACAAGAGCGTTACATTGGGAAGATGTTGGAGAACATGCCAGAAGGCTCTGTGGTTCTGACTGTGCTGGCAACTGATCAGGATGCAGGAGTAAATGGGAACGTTTCCTATGAACTCAGTGAAGCAGTGGAACAGAGTGACTCAGCATTTGTGATTGATCCAATAACTGGTGAAATTAAAATCACAAAACCCCTGGACTTTGAGGCAGCAGAGACTTATGAGCTCAGTGTGAGGGCCACAGATGGTGGGGGACTCTCAGCAATCTGCAAGGTGTTGGTGGAGGTGGTGGATGTGAATGACAATGTGCCAGAGCTGGTGGTGAGTTCCTTCAGCAGTCCCCTCCCCGAGAACACAGTGCCCGGCACCGTGGTTGCCCTGTTTTCGGTCAGGGACCGGGATTCTGGTGCCAACGGGCAGATCTCGTGTGCCCTGGAGGATCAGCTCTTCTTCTCCCTGCGGGCAGCCTATAAGAATTACTATGAGCTGGTGACGGTGAGCATGCTGGACCGTGAGGAGAGGGCTCAGCACATCCTGAGTGTGACAGCAGCAGATGCGGGGTGGCCTCCTCTGACAAGCACGCAGACCTTCACGGTGGACATCTCGGATGTCAATGACAACGCGCCCGTCTTCAACCAGACGTCCTACACCATGTATGTGCGTGAGAACAACGTGCCCACGGTGTTTGTTGGAGCCGTCAGCGCTGCAGATGCTGACGTGGGGCTGAATGCCAAGGTGACCTATTCGCTGGCCCCAGTGCAAGGGGCAGAGCGGGCCTGGTGCTCGTGCATCTCGGTGAACTCTGAGAACGGACACGTGTTTGTGCTGCGGCCCCTGGACTACGAGCGCTTGAGGCAGACCCAGGTGACGGTCAGTGCCTCTGACGCGGGCTCTCCTCCCCTCAGAGCCAACGTCACCGTGCGCCTTGTGGTGCTGGACGAGAATGACAATGCCCCGCTGGTGCTGTACCCAGGCCAGGAGAGCAGCCCAGCCTCCAGTGAGCTGGTGCCCGTGTCAGCTGAGGCGGGCTACCTCATCACCAAAGTGGTGGCCGTCGACGCCGACTCGGGCCAGAACTCGTGGCTCTCCTACCACCTGCTGAGGGCCACCGAGCCCGGGCTGTTCTCAGTGGGTGTCCAAAGCGGGGAGGTGCGTCTGAGGAGGCCGGTGACAGACAGAGACGCCGTGAAGCAGAAGCTCGTTGTCCTGGTCAGAGACAACGGCAAGCCCCCACTGTCAGCCACCGCAGCTCTGAGCGCACTCCTGCTCAAGGACTTCTCCGACATGCGCCTCCCGCACAGCAGCCCGGCCACAGAGGAGCAGCAAGACTCCCTGACAACCTATTTAATTGTCTCCTTGGTCTTTGTCTCCCTGCTCTTCCTCACCTCCATCGCGGCCTTTGTGGCTCGCAAGGCGTGTAAGAGAAAGGAGCTGGAGGCCGGCCCTGTGCTTTATGGTGCCGACAACTTGCAGAGCAGCCTGGCCGATGCAGCCGCTGCAGGGACCCTGCCCCGCGCCTACTGCTACGAGATCAGCCTCACTACGGGCTCGGGCAACAGCGAGTTCAAATTCCTCAGGCCCATCCTCCCCAGCCTGCCACCACAGCACTGTGCCCCGGGCCAGGAGCCTGATGAGGGACAGGATTTCCCCTGTGTCCCTGTCAGCGGAGAGGACATGGCACCAATGGACAATGCTGGGACTCTGTCTGCAGGGCAGTTCAATGCTCTTTCCTTTAACTAGCTGGGGTGTGTCCCAAACAGGGGCTTCAAGGCTTGTGGTAGAACTGGATTTAGGCTGAAAACTCTGGGAATCTTTCCTCTCGAAAAATCTGTATTTGCAATTGGTTTAATTAGCTTCCTGCAGATGGTCTTCAGAATAAACATCTTCTGCTCTAAAGCACATTGAAGGAAATAATGAAGCCAAAGTTCAATCATGTAATTAGTACTGGATTTCAGCTCTGGTACTGTTATTTTCAGCTGGCCTTACATATGTGATTAGCACTCACAGGTATGCTCTTGTTTCTCTTGCTGTCTAAAAAGACAGAGCATCTTTTTATTCTAAGCTTTTAGACAATTTCACTGTTAGCCAAGCAAATCATATCCTCATGAACCCGTTCTTCTAAAGAACAACTGTCACCCCATCTATGATAATTGGTTGTTTGAATGATGTCTGTGGTGCATGAAATCCTCGAAAATCCCTCACACTGTCTTCTGCTGATGTTGTATAGGTTAATGCTGTACATTGGTGAAAGTCTGAGTTAGAAACTGAAAAAAAAGTGTTAAACTGAAATAAAGAGAACACCCTGAATGCTTTTGTGAAAACAGAATTCTTTTTAGAGATGTTCTTTCTGGGAATGAAAGGCTTGTCAAAGTCTGCAAATCTTTTTTTCAATTTGTCCTTTGACTAAAGCACTGTTGGGTGGGTACAGTTCCTGAGTGTGGAGATGCGGCCAATAGAGCACTCATGGCCATACCTGTGCTGTTTACCACTGCCCTATCCATGGCTGTTTTTTCCTGCCAGGAAATGCAGCTTGGTCATTCTGGGCTAAGCCTGTGCTTCATGCTGCCCTGGGAAAAGCCTGTCTTTCCTTTAACTAGCTGGGGTCTGCACAGACAGAGGCTTCAATGGTCATGGGAGGCGGGGATCCAGGCTGCAGTGTTTGGCAGTGGTTCCTCCAGGGTATAGCTGTATTTTCAATTGGTATAACCAATGTCCCTTTAATTGTAAGTCAGCATAGAAGTTGTCAGCTTCTCCAACAACCGCAAGGAGAAAATAAAAGAAAGTCAGGCTCTTGCTCCAGCAGTAATGTAGTTCAGCTTTGTTTTGGTCATTTCTGATCAGATTCAAGAAGGGGATTAGCTCTCCAGCTATGCTCCTGTCTCTCTTCCTGTCCGACCAGTCCAGAGAACCTCTTATTAATTGCAATGACACAATGGCACAATTGCGTAGACAAATGTCAAATTTGCTGAAATGGCCCAAAGCCCTTTTTCCCAGCTCAGAAAAGCAAGGTAGTTCTGAATACTGTGTCATGATGTTCTTATAGCATAGGATTTTTCCTTCTGGGGTTTGGATGTCTCTGTCTGGGATGGGCGGGCTCTGTGTTGTGACACTTTCTTCGCAGCATGTCTGTCTGTACAGCCAGTGTGCATCTGCAGATGCTTCACAACTTCTGCCCAATGAAACAGAGAATTTGTCCCATCCAGCCATTGCAATGCTGGCAATTCAACCCCTGCAGAGTTAAAGACTGTTTTGACCCTATGAGTACAGGGATGTCATCCTCTTCAAGGCAGGGAGGAGCAGGGAAATGCACAGCAAAATCTTCATTTCGCCTTTGTTTGGGTTTTTGTTCTTTCCCCCTCTGTTTGTTATGGAAATAAAGCAACAGCAGATGTGTTAGTGTTGGCTATTACTGTAGAGAATCATAAAAACTTATTTATTGTCTTTGTGTGTGTGAAAAACTGCATGTACATCAAAAAGAATTTTCTGAAATTAGAATGAAGAAGAACGTGAAGACAGGACTTTGAATTGTGTTTTCTGATTCTTGTTTCTGATTTCAGTGGCTTCTTGATGAGACTAGAAAACTGTCCATAAAGGATTATCTCCATTAGTGTTAGAGCATTTATATTCCCATTTCTCCCCTTTCCCCTTCTACTCTTTGAAATGTACTGTTCACTGTACTGAGCCTGTTCCTCTAGAGAACGACTGCCACCCCATCTTTAATAACTGCTGGCTAGAATGATGTCTGTGATGCCTAAAATATTCAGAAAGCCTCCCTCACACTGCATTGTTCTGATGTTGTACATGAATCATTAAAAATTGGTAAAACCCTGAGTTTAGGACTGAAAAAATCTGATAGACTGAAATAAAGAGAACACCTTGACACCTTTTGTGGACACAGAATTATTTGTAGGGACAATTTTTCTGGGAAAGTAGCTTCAAGACCATTCAAAATTTTACAAGTGTTTTTCTTAGTTTGTCCCTTGACCAAAGCACTGTTGGATGGGTATAGTTCCTGGCTGTGGAGATGCAGTCAAATACAGTGTTCATTGGCATGCCGTGCTGTCAGCATCCCACAATCCCTGCTCGGATTTTTCAAGTGAGGGATGAAGCTCTGTAGTTCTGGGCTGAGCCTCCGCTGTGGGCTGGCCTGGGAAAAGCGGCGTTCCATTCCTGCCCGCGGGTGTCGGGAAAGCTTTGGGATCGCGGGCCGGGGCGAGCGGCAGCGCGGGCTGCGGGCGGCGGCGGGTGCAGTCCCAGCGCGCACCGCTGGGTGGTGCCCTCGGCCAAGGCGGCGCCGAGCGGCTGCGGCAGCGGAGGCGGCCGAGCCCGGACCGGCCCAGCCCAGCCAAGATTAGACCAGCCCAGCGCAGCCGAGTTTATACCGGCCCAGCGCAGCAAAAAGCAGCTTAGACCAGCGCAGAAGCTCAGCCGATTACAGGCTGAACCAAGTTAGACCAGCCCAGTTTAGCCGGTCGGAGGTGGCAGCGGCTGCGGCGCCGAGCGCTGTCCCGTGTCACCCGCTGCCGGGACACCCCGGGTGCCTTTGGGACCGCCAGCGGAATCGGACACAGCGAGGGAAGGCGCCCTCCCCGCACTTGGCCGCTTTCCGCGGGGAATCGCCGGGGACATCCGCCAGACCCACACCGACACCGGCCGGGGCCGCGCCATGGCGATCGCAAGGCAAGTGCTTTGTCTCTCTGCTTTCCTCTCGCTGCCGCTCGCTGGCAGAGCCGAGCCCATCCGCTACTCCGTAGCCGAGGAGGCGGAGAGCGGCTCGCTGGTGGGCAAGCTGGCGGAGGACGCGGGGCTGACGCCGGCGCAGCTGTCGGCTCGCCGCGCCCGCCTGGTGTCGGAGGACGGCCGGCAGCATTTTCGCTTAGACGGCGGCTCCGGCCGCCTCGTGGTGGCGGGGAGGCTGGACCGGGAGGAGCTGTGCGGCCAGGCCGGCACCTGCATGCTCCCCTTCGAGCTGCTGCTCGCCAACCCCCTGCAGTTCTTTCGGGTCGAAGTGGCCCTGGAGGACATCAATGACCATTCGCCGGTTTTCCGAAAAGAAAAAGTCAGTTTTAGAATCCCGGAAACGAGTGACCCGGGTTCTCGTTTCCCACTGGAGCTGGCCCAGGACCTCGATATTGGCAGCAACAGCATCCAAATGTACAGCATCTCTCCTAAGAACGAGTACTTTAGTGTCTCCTATGGAAGTCGGGCTGAGGATGACCAATATCTTGAACTGGTGTTGGAAAAGGCACTAGACAGGGAGGAGCAGGCAGAGATGGATTTCAGTGTGATTGCTGAAGATGGGGGTTCGCCTCCCAGGAGTGGCAGTACTCAAGTCAAAATTGTCATTCTAGATGTAAATGACAATGCTCCAGTATTCACCCAAGAGCGTTACATTGGAAAGACTTTAGAGAACATGCCAGAAGGCTCTGTGATTCTGACTGTGCTGGCAACTGATCAGGATGCAGGAGTTAATGGGGACATTTCTTATGAACTAATCCAAGCAGGTGGAAAAAGTGACTCAGCATTTGTGATTGATCCAATAACTGGTGAAATTAAACTCACAAGACCTCTGGACTTTGAGGATTCAGTGCGTCATGAACTCCGTGTGAGAGCCACAGATGGTGGGGGCCTCTCAGCAATCTGCAAGGTGTTGGTGGAGGTGGTGGATGTGAATGACAATGCCCCAGAGCTGGTGGTGAGTTCCTTCAGCAGTCCCCTCCCCGAGAACACAGTGCCCGGCACCGTGGTTGCCCTGTTTTCGGTCAGGGACCGGGATTCTGGTGCCAACGGGCAGATCTCGTGTGCCCTGGAGGATCAGCTCTTCTTCTCCCTGCGGGCAGCCTATAAGAATTACTATGAGCTGGTGACGGTGAGCGCGCTGGACCGCGAGGAGAGGGCTCAGCACATCCTGAGTGTGACAGCAGCAGATGCGGGGTGGCCTCCTCTGACAAGCACGCAGACCTTCACGGTGGACATCTCGGATGTCAATGACAACGCGCCCGTCTTCAACCAGACGTCCTACACCATGTATGTGCGTGAGAACAACGTGCCCACGGTGTTTGTTGGAGCCGTCAGCGCTGCAGATGCTGACGTGGGGCTGAATGCCAAGGTGACCTATTCGCTGGCCCCAGTGCAAGGGGCAGAGCGGGCCTGGTGCTCGTGCATCTCGGTGAACTCTGAGAACGGACACGTGTTTGTGCTGCGGCCCCTGGACTACGAGCGCTTGAGGCAGACCCAGGTGACGGTCAGTGCCTCTGACGCGGGCTCTCCTCCCCTCAGAGCCAACGTCACCGTGCGCCTTGTGGTGCTGGACGAGAATGACAATGCCCCGCTGGTGCTGTACCCAGGCCAGGAGAGCAGCCCAGCCTCCAGTGAGCTGGTGCCCGTGTCGGCTGAGGCGGGCTACCTCATCACCAAAGTGGTGGCCGTCGACGCCGACTCGGGCCAGAACTCGTGGCTCTCCTACCACCTGCTGAGGGCCACCGAGCCCGGGCTGTTCTCGGTGGGTGTCCAAAGCGGGGAGGTGCGTCTGAGGAGGCCGGTGACAGACAGAGACGCCGTGAAGCAGAAGCTCGTTGTCCTGGTCAGAGACAACGGCAAGCCCCCACTGTCAGCCACCGCAGCTCTGAGCGCACTCCTGCTCAAGGACTTCTCCGACGTGCGCCTCCCGCACAGCAGCCCGGCCACAGAGGAGCAGCAAGACTCCCTGACAACCTATTTAATCGTCTCCTTGGTCTTTGTCTCCCTGCTCTTCCTCATCTCCACCGTGGCCTTTGTGGCTCGCAAGGTGTGCAAGAGAAAGGAGCTGGAGGCCGGCCCTGTGCTTTATGGTGCCGACAACTTGCCGAGCGGCCTGGCCGATGCAGCCACTGCAGGGACCCTGCCCCGCGCCTACTGCTACGAGATCAGCCTCACTACGGGCTCGGGCAACAGCGAGTTCAAATTCCTCAGGCCCATCCTCCCCAGCCTGCCACCACAGCACTGTGCCCCGGGCCAGGAGCCTGATGAGGGGCAGGATTTCCCCTGTGTCCCTGTCAGCGGAGAGGACATGGCACCAATGGACAATGCTGGGACTCTGTCTGCAGGACAGTTCAATGCTCTTTCCTTTAACTAGCTGGGGTGTGCCCCAGACAGAGGCTTCTTGCTAGAAATGTATGTCGGCTGTAACCTCTGGCAATGTTTCCTTGTGAGTAAATCTGTATTTGCAACTGGCTTAGTCAACTTCCTCCATTTTCTATTCAGAATAAATTTCTGCCAGTCCAGAAAACAATGAAGGAAATAAAAGAACCAATGTTTTCTCATTTTGTTAGTCATGGGTTTCAGCTTTACTTCTGACATTTCTAACAGGCTTTAAAAATGGGATTAGCATTCACATCTATGCCCTTGTTTGTCTTGCTGTCTGACAAGACAGAGGATCTTTATATTCTGATCTTTTAAACTATTTTACTGCTGGCCCAATAAATCGTATCCTCAGGAAATTCAAAAAGGCTTTTTCCCAGCTCTGGAAAGCAAGGAAGTCATGAGTACAGGGTCATAATGTCATGTCAGCACTAGGTCTTATCTTCCCTGGGTTCTGGATGTCTCTGTCTGAGATGTGAGCTCTGTGGACTAAGTATTTTCATGGCTGCTCTTGAGAATCTGAGCCATGACACTAAGCTGCTTGTCTTGAAAAAGTAGTATGAAAAGGTAGTTTCTCTTTGCACAGAAAGGCCAGATATTTGTAGAATTTTGCTTTGGAAAATTGCTCCATGAACTTATGCATGCTAAGGAAGTAGTATTTTTAAGAGCAACAAAGAAATCAGGCTTTTTTTCCAGAAATTTTCCTTTCTGTTAGTTTACTATTAAAAGCCTAGCACAAGCAAATCACACTTGTCTAACTCAAAGGAATATGGCCAAAACCATAACCAGCCTGAGCTCTGCTGAACTAGAAGTCAAATCACGTCATGTCTGATGGGCCTTTAAACACATTTGCATTAGGTATTTGCATCTTTCCAGCAGCTTTTTTATCACTCTTGGTTGCTGTTCTGATACTTACAGAAGTAATACTATGGACTGTAATAAAGAACATGTGTCTTTCTGCAGGATTTCTTTCTTTTGATGTGCTAATTTGTACATGGAAAATACAAATACGGTTAAATACAGTAGTCCATTCCTTCCAGGCTCTTTGGCTTTTCACTCCCCTATTATCTAACTGAGTCCCTCTTGGATGACCACAAGAGCAATTAGCCAGTGAAATGAATATGTTTCATGTTTACATCTGAATGTATAAAGCCTGATGATTTTTCCTTTCATGTGTAGATAGGTCTTCCAACTGCTGTGTCTGCTCATCTGTCTCTACAATTGTAGGTATATTAAAGGGGTTTTTTCCAGTATTAGATCCAAAGAATACAAATATATTTTCATGCAGGATCATGAAAATGCTTTGCTTTCTTGTCACTGACTTTGTCTGTGTAGACACTGAATATCTGCAGATGCTTCCATAGCACTGCCTGGTGAAGCATGGAGTTGCCACCACCCAGGCAATGCAATACAGGCAGTGCCAGCTCAGCAGGGAAAGAGGTGAATTTGACTCTTTTGGAACAGCAGTCTCGTCCTCCTTATCTAGCGTAGAGCAGAGCAGCAAAATGCACAACAAAATCTTCCTCTGGAATGCAAGAAGGGTTTGGGTGTTCTGTCACCTCAGGATTGCCTTGGAAATACAGCAGCACAAACAGTGTTAGGGTAGACTTTAACTGAACTGAATTGTAGAAACATGTTCATTGTCTTTGGGTGTGGTGCATTGCAGGAAAACTTCACAAATACTAAAAGAAAATGATTGAAAGGTAGAGTCAAGAAGAACTTTAACAAGTGCACTGAATTTGGTCTTTCTTTTGTTGTTCCTTAAATGCAAGGCTCCTTGATGAGACTGGAAAATTGTGCCTGCATGATTTTCTGTGTTTGTTTTGAAACCTTTGCATTCCCATTTCTGCCCTTTCTCCTTCTGCCCTTTGAAACATACTGAGCATTGTACTGGGCCCGTTCCTCCAGAGAAGGACTGCCACCCCATCTATGATAACTGGTTGTTTGAATGATGTCTGTGGTGCATGGACTCCTCGAAAAGCCTCCCTCACACTGTCTTCTGAGGATGTTTTACAGGTTAACGCTGTAAACTGGTAAAAGTCTGAGTTTACAAACTGAGAAAATGTGTTAGACTGAAATAAAGAGAACACACTGAATCTTTTTGTCAAGACAGAATTCTTTTTAGGGATGTTCTTTCTGTGAAAGCTCCTTCAAGGCTTGTCAGAATTCTCTGAGTCTTTTTCTCAGTTTGTCCTTTGACTAAAGCACTGTTGGGTGGGTACAGTTCCTGAGTGTGGAGATGCACCCAATAGAGCACTCATGGCCGTGCCTGTGCTGTTTACCACTGCTTATCCATGGCCGATTTGTCCTGCCAGGGAATGCAGCTTGGTCATTCTGGGCAGAGCCTGCACTTCACGCTGCCCTGGGAAAAGCCTGTCTTTCCTTTAACTAGCTGGGGTCTGCACAGACTGAGGCTTCAATGGTCATGGGAGGGGGGAATCCAGGCTGCAGTGTTTGGCAGTGGTTCCTCCAGGGTATAGCTGCATTTCCATTTGGTATAACCAATGGCCTATTAATTCTAAGTCAGAATAGAAGCTGTCAGCTTCTCGAATAACAGGAAAAAGAAAATAAAAGGAAGTCAGGTCTCGCTCCAACAGTAATCATGTTCAGCTCTGTTTTGGTCATTTCTGATCAGTTTCAAGAAGAGGTTAGCACTCCAGTTATGCTCCTGTCTCTCTTCCTGTCAGACCAGTCCAGAGAACCTCTTATTAATTGCAATGACACAAATGTCACACTTGCTGAAATGGCCCAAAGTCCTTTTTCCCAGCTCAGAAAAGCAAGGAATTTCTGAATACTGTGTCAAATACGCAATACTGTGTTGGCCTAGGGTTTTTCATCCTGGGGTTTTGTATGTCTCTTTCAGAGATGTGTGGCCTCTCTCTGTTATTGCTTTTATTATTATGTCTGCCTAGAGGTCTTGCGCGTTGGCAGATGGTTCAGTAGTGCTGCCCAGTGAAATAGGGAGTTGCTCCCATCCAGCCATTGAAATGCTGGCAATTCCAGCTCTGCAAGGTAAGAGGCTATTTTGACCCTGTGAGGACAGGGGTGTCATCTTCTTCAAGGCAGAGAGGAGGAGGAAAATGCGGAAGAAAATCTTCCCTTAGCCTATTTGTGGGTTTTTTGTTCTCTCCCCCTGCGATTGTCCTGGAAATAATAGAGCAGCAGATGTGTTAGGGTACTCTGTAACTGTATTCCTTGTCTTCGTGTGCATGAAGGCCCACATGTCCCACAAAGCAAATTTTCTGAAATTAGAGTCAAGAAGAACATGAAAACAGGACTTGAGTTTTGTTTCCTCATTCTGGTTTCTGAATTCAGTGGCTTCTTGATGGGAGTAGAGAGCATCCATAATGGATTGTCTCCATCTGTGTAAGAGCATTTGCATTCCCATTTCTGCCCTTTCTCCTTCTACCCTCTGAACTGTACCGAACATTGTTCTGTCTGTTCTGCTAGAGAGGGGCTGTCACCCCATCTATAAAAACTGGTTGTGTGAGTGGTGTCTGTAATGCATGAAGTATTTAGAAAGACCCACTCACCCTGTCTTGTGCTGAAGTTACATGGTTTAACATTGTGAGACTGGTATGCCTATGAGTCTAAGAACTGAAAAGAAAAAAAAAAAAAAGTAGAACTGAAATAAAGTGAAGACAAAAACTCCTTTTGTGCAAGCCGAGATATTTGTAGAGCCGTTCTTTCTGGGAAAGGCCTGTGAAGCCTTCATAATATTCTGAGGGTCTTTTTCTCAATTTGTCCCCTTATTAAAGCAATGATGGGTGCGAACAGTTCCTGAGCATAGAGATGCAGCCAATCGAGTGCCTGTTCATTGGCATGCCTGTGCTGTCAGCATCACGCAATCCTATCTCGGTTTCTCCTGCTGACGCATGAGGCTCTGTCGTTGTGTCCTGAGCCTCCGCTGTAGGCTGGCCTGGGAAAAGCGGCGTTCCGTTCCTGCCCGCGGGTGTCGGGAAAGCTTTGGGATCGCGGGCCGGGGCGAGCGGCAGCGCGGGCTGCGGGCGGCGGCGGGTGCAGTCCCAGCGCGCACCGCTGGGTGGTGCCCTCGGCCAAGGAGGCGCCGAGCGGCTGCGGCAGCGGAGGCGGCCGAGCCCGGACCGGCCCAGCCCAGCCCAGCCAAGATTAGACCAGCCCAGCGCAACCGAGCTTATACCGGCCCAGCGCAGCAAAAAGCAGCTCAGTCCAGCGCAGAAGCTCAGCCGATTACAGGCTGAACCAAGTTAGACCAGCCCAGTTTAGCCGGTCGGAGGTGGCAGCGGCTGCGGCGCCGAGCGCTGTCCCGTGTCACCGCCTGCCGGGACACCCCGGGTGCCTTTGGGACCGCCAGCGGAATCGGACACAGCGAGGGAAGGCGCCCTCCCCGCACTTGGCCGCTTTCCGCGGGGAATCGCCGGGGACATCCGCCAGACCCACACCGACACCGGCCGCCGCCGCCGCGCCATGGCGATCGCAAGGCAAGTGCTTTGTCTCTCTGCTTTCCTCTCGCTGCCGCTCGCTGGCAGAGCCGAGCCCATCCGCTACTCCGTAGCCGAGGAGGCGGAGAGCGGCTCGCTGGTGGGCAAGCTGGCGGAGGACGCGGGGCTGACGCCGGCGCAGCTGTCGGCTCGCCGCGCCCGCCTGGTGTCGGAGGACGGCCGGCAGCATTTTCGCTTAGACGGCGGCTCCGGCCGCCTCGTGGTGGCGGGGAGGCTGGACCGGGAGGAGCTGTGCGGCCAGGCCGGCACCTGCATGCTCCCCTTCGAGCTGCTGCTCGCCAACCCCCTGCAGTTCTTTCGGGTCGAGGTGGCCCTGGAGGACATCAATGACCATTCGCCCGTTTTCCGAAAAGATAAAGTCAACTTTAGAATCCTGGAAACGAGCGACCCGGGTTCTCGTTTCCCTCTGGAGTTGGCTCAAGACCTCGATATTGGCAGCAACAGCATCCAGGCATACAGCATTTCTCCTGAGAATGAGTATTTCAGTGCCTCCTATGGAAGTCGAAGTAATGGTGACCAATATCTTGAACTGGTGTTGGAAAAGGCACTAGACAGAGAGGAGCAGGCAGAGATGCATTTTGGGGTTATTGCTGTGGATGGGGGCTCTCCTCCCAAAAGTGGGACCGTTGAGATCTGTATTATCATTCTAGATGTAAATGACAATGCTCCCATATTCACACAAGAGCGTTACATTGGGAAGATGTTGGAGAACATGCCAGAAGGCTCTGTGGTTCTGACTGTGCTGGCAACGGACCAGGATGCAGGAGTTAATGGGGACATTTCCTATGAACTCAGCCAAGCTATGGGACAGAGTGACTCAGCATTTGTGATTGATCCCATCACTGGTGAAATTAAAATCACGAAAACCCTGGACTTTGAGGCAGCAGAGACTTATGAGCTCAGTGTAAGGGCCACAGATGGTGGGGGCCTCTCAGCAATCTGCAAGGTGTTGGTGGAGGTGGTGGATGTGAATGACAATGCCCCAGAGCTGGTGGTGAGTTCCTTCAGCAGTCCCCTCCCCGAGAACACAGTGCCCGGCACCGTGGTTGCCCTGTTTTCGGTCAGGGACCGGGATTCTGGTGCCAACGGGCAGATCTCGTGTGCCCTGGAGGATCAGCTCTTCTTCTCCCTGCGGGCAGCCTATAAGAATTACTATGAGCTGGTGACGGTGAGCGCGCTGGACCGCGAGGAGAGGGCTCAGCACATCCTGAGTGTGACAGCAGCAGATGCGGGGTGGCCTCCTCTGACAAGCACGCAGACCTTCACGGTGGACATCTCGGATGTCAATGACAACGCGCCCGTCTTCAACCAGACGTCCTACACCATGTATGTGCGTGAGAACAACGTGCCCACGGTGTTTGTTGGAGCCGTCAGCGCTGCAGATGCTGACGTGGGGCTGAATGCCAAGGTGACCTATTCGCTGGCCCCAGTGCAAGGGGCAGAGCGGGCCTGGTGCTCGTGCATCTCGGTGAACTCTGAGAACGGACACGTGTTTGTGCTGCGGCCCCTGGACTATGAGCGCTTGAGGCAGACCCAGGTGACGGTCAGTGCCTCTGACGCGGGCTCTCCTCCCCTCAGAGCCAACGTCACCGTGCGCCTTGTGGTGCTGGACGAGAATGACAATGCCCCGCTGGTGCTGTACCCAGGCCAGGAGAGCAGCCCAGCCTCCAGTGAGCTGGTGCCCGTGTCGGCTGAGGCGGGCTACCTCATCACCAAAGTGGTGGCCGTCGACGCCGACTCGGGCCAGAACTCGTGGCTCTCCTACCACCTGCTGAGGGCCACCGAGCCCGGGCTGTTCTCGGTGGGTGTCCAAAGCGGGGAGGTGCGTCTGAGGAGGCCGGTGACAGACAGAGACGCCGTGAAGCAGAAGCTCGTTGTCCTGGTCAGAGACAACGGCAAGCCCCCACTGTCAGCCACCGCAGCTCTGAGCGCACTCCTGCTCAAGGACTTCTCCGACGTGCGCCTCCCGCACAGCAGCCCGGCCACAGAGGAGCAGCAAGACTCCCTGACAACCTATTTAATCGTCTCCTTGGTCTTTGTCTCCCTCCTCTTCCTCACCTCCATCGCGGCCTTTGTGGCTTGCAAGGCGTGCAAGAGAAAGGAGCTGGAAGCCGGCCCTGTGCTTTATGGTGCCGACAACTTGCCGAGCGGCGTGGTCGATGCAGCCACTGCAGGGACCCTGCCCCGCGCCTACTGCTACGAGATCAGCCTCACTACGGGCTCGGGCAACAGCGAGTTCAAATTCCTCAGGCCCATCCTCCCCAGCCTGCCACCACAGCACTGTGCCCCGAGCCAGGAGCCTGATGAGGGACAGGATTTCCCCTGTGTCCCTGTCAGCGGAGAGGACATGGCACCAATGGACAATGCTGGGACTCTGTCTGCAGGACAGTTCAATGCTCTTTCCTTTAACTAGCTGCGGTCTGCAGAGACAGAGGCTTCATGCTGGAAAGTGATGTCGGCTGTAACCTCTGGCAATGTTTCCTTGTGAGTAAATCTGTATTTGCAACTGGCTTAGTCAACTTCCTCCATATTCTATTCAGATTAAATTTCTACCTGTCCAGAAAACAATGAAGGAAATAAAAGAACCAATGTTTTCTCATTTTGTTAGTCATGGGTTTCAGCTTTACTTCTGACATTTCTAACAGGCTTTAAAAATGGGATTAGCATTCACATCTATGCCCTTGTTTGTCTTGCTGTCTGACAAGACAGAGGATCTTTATATTCTGATCTTTTAAACTATTTTACTGCTGGCCCAATAAATCGTATCCTCAGGAAATTCAAAAAGGCTTTTTCCCAGCTCTGGAAAGCAAGGTAGTCATGAGTACAGGGTCATAATGTCATGTCAGCACTAGGTCTTATCTTCCCTGGGTTCTGGATGTCTCTGTCTGAGATGTGAGCTCTGTGGACTAAGTATTTTCATGGCTGCTCTTGAGAATCTGAGCCATGACACTAAGCTGCTTGTCTTGAAAAAGTAGTATGAAAAGGTAGTTTCTCTTTGCACAGAAAGGCCAGATATTTGTAGAATTTTGCTTTGGAAAATTGCTCCATGAACTTATGCATGCTAAGGAAGTAGTATTTTTAAGAGCAACAAAGAAATCAGGCTTTTTTTCCAGAAATTTTCCTTTCTGTTAGTTTACTATTAAAAGCCTAGCACAAGCAAATCACACTTGTCTAACTCAAAGGAATATGGCCAAAACCATAACCAGCCTGAGCTCTGCTGAACTAGAAGTCAAATCACGTCATGTCTGATGGGCCTTTAAACACATTTGCATTAGGTATTTGCATCTTTCCAGCAGCTTTTTTATCACTCTTGGTTGCTGTTCTGATACTTACAGAAGTAATACTATGGACTGTAATAAAGAACATGTGTCTTTCTGCAGGATTTCTTTCTTTTGATGTGCTAATTTGTACATGGAAAATACAAATACGGTTAAATACAGTAGTCCATTCCTTCCAGGCTCTTTGGCTTTTCACTCCCCTATTATCTAACTGAGTCCCTCTTGGATGACCACAAGAGCAATTAGCCAGTGAAATGAATATGTTTCATGTTTACATCTGAATGTATAAAGCCTGATGATTTTTCCTTTCATGTGTAGATAGGTCTTCCAACTGCTGTGTCTGCTCATCTGTCTCTACAATTGTAGGTATATTAAAGGGGTTTTTTCCAGTATTAGATCCAAAGAATACAAATATATTTTCATGCAGGATCATGAAAATGCTTTGCTTTCTTGTCACTGACTTTGTCTGTGTAGACACTGAATATCTGCAGATGCTTCCATAGCGCTGCCTGGTGAAGCATGGAGTTGCCACCACCCAGGCAATGCAATACAGGCAGTGCCAGCTCAGCAGGGAAAGAGGTGAATTTGACTCTTTGGAACAGCAGTCTCGTCTTCCTTATCTAGCGTAGAGCAGAGCAGCAAAATGCACAACAAAATCTTCCTCTGGAATGCAAGAAGGATTTGGGTGTTCTGTCACCTCAGGATTGCCTTGGAAATACAGCAGCACAAACAGTGTTAGGGTAGACTGTAACTGAACTGAATTGTAGAAACATGTCCATTGTCTTTGGGTGCATTGAAGGAAAACTTCACAAATATTAAAAGAAAATGATTGAAAGGTAGAGTCAAGAAGAACTTTAGCAAGTGCACTGAATTTGGTCTTTCTTTTGTTCCTTAAATGCAAGGCTCCTTGACGGGACTGGAAAATTGTGCCTGCATGATTTTCTGTGTTTGCGTTGAAACCTTTGCATTTCCATGTTTGCCTTTTCTCCATCTGTCCTTTGAAACATACTGAGCATTGTGCTGGGCCCGTTCCTCCAGAGAAGGACTGCCCCCCCATCTATGATAACTGGTCATTTGAATGATGTCTGTGGTGCGTGGAATCCTTGGAAAGCCTCCTTCACACTTTCTTCCGCTGATGTTGTACAGGTTAACATTGTAAATTGGTAAAAGTCTGAGTTTACAAACTGAGAAAATGTGTTAGACTGAAATAAAGAGAACATGCTGAATCCTTTTGTGAGGACAGAATTCTTTGTAGAGACGTTCTTTCTGGGAAAGCTCCTTCTAGGCTTGTCAAAATTCTCTCAGTCTTTTTCTCAATTTGTCCTTTGACTAAAGCACTGTTGGGTGGGTACAGTTCCTGAGTGTGGAGATGCACCCAATAGAGCACTCATGGCCATGCCTGTGCTGTTTACCACTGCTTATCCATGGCCAGTTTGTCCTGCCAGGGAATGCAGCTTGGTCATTCTGGGCAGAGCCTGCGCTTCACACTGCCCTGGGAAAAGCCTGTCTTTCCTTTAACTAGCTGGGGTCTGCACAGACTGAGGCTTCAATGGTCATGGGAGGGGGGAATCCAGGCTGCAGCATGTGGCAATTGTTCCTCCAGAGGAAATATGTTCTCAAGTGGCAAAACTAATTTCCTGCAAATTCTGCGTCAGTGTAAAATTTTGTCTTCTGCTCTAAAAACACAAATAAAGAAGAATAGATACTCAGATTCTTTTCCTCAGATAACAGAGTATTTCACCTCTGTCACAGCCAGATAGGTTTTTGATAGGGTCTCGTAATGCAGTCCCAGCTATGGTCTTGTGTCTCTTGCTGTCCAGGCAGACTTTGGACTTTTTATTTCTTTTTAGAATTCAATGGCACAGTTGGGTAGACAAATCTCACACTTGCTGAAATTGCACAAAGCCCTTTTTCTCAGCTCAGAAAACTAAGGTAGTTCTGAATATTGTTTCACAATGTTCTGTTTGTACAGGGCTTTTTCTTTCACTGGTTCTGGAGGTGTCTGTGGGCTCTGTGTGTGACACTTTCTTCACAGTATGTCTGTCTGTACAGCCATTGTGCATCTGCAGATGCTTCACTACGTATGCCCAGTGAAACAGGGAATTTGTCCCATCCATCCATTGCAATGCTGGCAATTCCAGCTCTGCAGAGTAAAAGGCGCTTTTGATCCTATGAGTACAGGGGTGTCATACTCTTCAAGGCAGAGAGGAGGAGGAAAATATAGAGCAAAATCTTCCCTTGGCCTTTGTGTGGCTTTTGTTATCTGTCCACATCCTATTGTCTTGGACATAAAGCAGCAGCAGATATGTTAGGGTAGGCTGTAGCTGTAGAGAGTCATGAAAATATAATCATTGTCTTTGTGTGCATGAAGACACTATATGTCCATCAAAGAGAATTTTTTGAAGCTATAATCAAGAACATGAAAACAGGACTTTGAATGGTGTTTCCAGTGGCTTCTTGTTGGGACTAGAATGCTGTCTTTACAGGATTATCTGCATTCGTGTTAGAGCATTTGCATTCCCACATTTGCCCTTTATCCTTCTATCCTCTGAACTGTCCTGAGCATTATTTTGCTTGCTTCACTAGAGAAGAACTGCCAGCCCATCTATAATAACTGGCTGTTTGAATGGTGTCGGTGATGCATGGAATATTCTGAAGGATTCCCTCACGTTGTATATTGTGCTGATGTTGAGCAGTTTGACATTGTAAATTGCTATACTTATGAGTCTAAGAATTGGAAAAATATGTAGAACTGAAATGAAGAGAAGACCCAGAATCCTTTCCAAGAGATAGATGTCTTTGTATATACCTTTTTTTTTTTTTTTTTTTTTTTTTTTTTTTTTTTTTTTAAAGCCCTGTGAAGGCTATTGAAATATCTGCAAGACTGTTTCTGACTACTTCCCTTGACAGAAGCAGTACTGGGCGGCTGCACTTCCGGAGTTTAGACATGCAGCCATTGGAGTGTTCATTGCCATGCCGGTGCTTCTACCCCTGATCGGTTTCTCCTGCTGACGCATGAGGCTCTGTCGTTGTGTGACGAGCCAATGCTTCAGGCTGGCCTGGGAAAAGCGGCGTTCCGTTCCTGCCCGCGGGTGTCGGGAAAGCTTTGGGATCGCGGGCCGGGGCGAGCGGCAGCGCGGGCTGCGGGCGGCGGCGGGTGCAGTCCCAGCGCGCACCGCTGGGTGGTGCCCTCGGCCAAGGCGGCGCCGAGCGGCTGCGGCAGCGGAGGCGGCCGAGCCCGGACCGGCCCAGCCCAGCCAAGATTAGACCAGCCCAGCGCAGAAGCTCAGCCGATCGCAGCCTGAAACAGCTTACTCCAGTGCAGCCCAGCCGGGCGGAGGTGGTAGAGGGTACGGCGCCGAGCGCTGCCCCGTGTCACCCACCGCCGGGACACCCTGGGTGCCTTTGGGACCGCCAGCGGAATCGGACACAGCGAGGGAAGGCGCCCTCCCCGCACTTGGCCGCTTTCCGCGGGGAATCGCCGGGGACATCCGCCAGACCCACACCGACACCGGCCGCCGCCGCCGCGCCATGGCGATCGCAAGGCAAGTGCTTTGTCTCTCTGCTTTCCTCTCGCTGCCGCTCGCTGGCAGAGCCGAGCCCATCCGCTACTCCGTAGCCGAGGAGGCGGAGAGCGGCTCGCTGGTGGGCAAGCTGGCGGAGGACGCGGGGCTGACGCCGGCGCAGCTGTCGGCTCGCCGCGCCCGCCTGGTGTCGGAGGACGGCCGGCAGCATTTTCGCTTAGACGGCGGCTCCGGCCGCCTCGTGGTGGCGGGGAGGCTGGACCGGGAGGAGCTGTGCGGCCAGGCCGGCACCTGCATGCTCCCCTTCGAGCTGCTGCTCGCCAACCCCCTGCAGTTCTTTCGGGTCGAGGTGGCCCTGGAGGACATCAATGACCATTCGCCGGTTTTCCGAAAAGAAAAAGTCAGTTTTAGAATCCCGGAAAGGAGTGACCCAGATTCTCGTTTCCCACTGGAGCTGGCCCAGGACCTCGATATTGGCAGCAACGGCATCCAAATGTATAGCATCTCTCCTAAGAACGAGTACTTTAGTGTCTCCTATGGAAGTCGGGCTGAGGATGACCAATATGTTGAACTGGTGTTGGAAAAGGCACTAGACAGAGAGGAGCAGGCAGAGATGGATTTCAGTGTTATTGCTGAAGATGGGGGTTCGCCTCCCAGGAGTGGCAGTACTCAAGTCAAAATTGTCATTCTAGATGTAAATGACAATGCTCCAGTATTCACCCAAGAGCGTTACATTGGAAAGACTTTAGAGAACATGCCAGAAGGCTCTGTAATTCTGACTGTGCTGGCGACTGATCAGGATGAAGGAGCAAATGGGGACATTTCCTATGAAATAATCCAAGCAGGTGGAAAAAGTGACTCAGCATTTGTGATTGATCCAATAACTGGTGAAATTAAACTCACAAGACCTCTGGACTTTGAGGATTCAGTGCGTCATGAACTCCGTGTGAGAGCCACGGATGGTGGGGGCCTCTCAGCAATCTGCAAGGTGTTGGTGGAGGTGGTGGATGTGAATGACAATGCCCCAGAGCTGGTGGTGAGTTCCTTCAGCAGTCCCCTCCCCGAGAACACAGTGCCCGGCACCGTGGTTGCCCTGTTTTCGGTCAGGGACCGGGATTCTGGTGCCAACGGGCAGATCTCGTGTGCCCTGGAGGATCAGCTCTTCTTCTCCCTGCGGGCAGCCTATAAGAATTACTATGAGCTGGTGACGGTGAGCGCGCTGGACCGCGAGGAGAGGGCTCAGCACATCCTGAGTGTGACAGCAGCAGATGCGGGGTGGCCTCCTCTGACAAGCACGCAGACCTTCACGGTGGACATCTCGGATGTCAATGACAACGCGCCCGTCTTCAACCAGACGTCCTACACCATGTATGTGCGTGAGAACAACGTGCCCACGGTGTTTGTTGGAGCCGTCAGCGCTGCAGATGCTGACGTGGGGCTGAATGCCAAGGTGACCTATTCGCTGGCCCCAGTGCAAGGGGCAGAGCGGGCCTGGTGCTCGTGCATCTCGGTGAACTCTGAGAACGGACACGTGTTTGTGCTGCGGCCCCTGGACTACGAGCGCTTGAGGCAGACCCAGGTGACAGTCAGTGCCTCTGACGTGGGCTCTCCTCCCCTCAGAGCCAACGTCACCGTGCGCCTTGTGGTGCTGGACGAGAATGACAATGCCCCGCTGGTGCTGTACCCAGGCCAGGAGAGCAGCCCAGCCTCCAGTGAGCTGGTGCCCGTGTCGGCTGAGGCGGGCTACCTCATCACCAAAGTGGTGGCCGTCGACGCCGACTCGGGCCAGAACTCGTGGCTCTCCTACCACCTGCTGAGGGCCACCGAGCCCGGGCTGTTCTCGGTGGGTGTCCAAAGCGGGGAAGTGCGTCTGAGGAGGCCGGTGACAGACAGAGACGCCGTGAAGCAGAAGCTCGTTGTCCTGGTCAGAGACAACGGCAAGCCCCCACTGTCAGCCACCGCAGCTCTGAGCGCACTCCTGCTCAAGGACTTCTCCGACGTGCGCCTCCCGCACAGCAGCCCGGCCACAGAGGAGCAGCAAGACTCCCTGACAACCTATTTAATCGTCTCCTTGGTCTTTGTCTCCCTGCTCTTCCTCATCTCCACCGTGGCCTTTGTGGCTCGCAAGGTGTGCAAGAGAAAGGAGCTGGAGGCCGGCCCTGTGCTTTATGGTGCCGACAACTTGCCGAGCGGCCTGGCCGATGCAGCTGCTGCAGGGACCCTGCCCCGCGCCTACTGCTACGAGATCAGCCTCACTACGGGCTCGGGCAACAGCGAGTTCAAATTCCTCAGGCCCATCCTCCCCAGCCTGCCACCACAGCACTGTGCCCCGAGCCAGGAGCCTGATGAGGGACAGGATTTCCCCTGTGTCCCTGTCAGCACAGAGGACATGGCACCAATGGACAATGCTGGGACTCTGTCTGCTAGGGAGTTCAATGCTCTTTCCTTTAACTAGCTGTGGAATCTGCACAGACAGAGGCTTCAATGCTCATGGGAGGTGGGGATCCAGGCTGCAGCCTGTGGCAATGGCTCCTCCAGAGAGGATATGTTCCCAACTGGCATAGCCAATTTCCTGCAAATTCCAAGTCAGATTAGATGTTGTCAGCTTCTCCAAGAACACAAGCAAGAACACAAAAGAACTCACACTCTCACTGGGGCAATAGTATATTTCAGCTCTGTAATGGTTATTTCTGATATGCTTTAAGAAGGAGGTTAGCACTCCAACTATTCTCTTGTCTCTCTTGCTGTCCAACAAGGCAGTGGAGCTTTTCATCTGTGCTATGACACAAGGGCTCAGTTTGGCAGCCTGATCTCCTCCTTTATAAAAGGTACAAAACCCCTTTCCCAGATCAGGAAAGCAAAGATATTGAGAATACAGTGTCACAATGTTTTTTGAGGACTGGGCTCTTTCTTCCTGGGATTCTGGCTGCCTTTCTGAAATGTGTGGGCCCTGTGTGCTTTGCTTTTCTGCCAATCAGTATAGCCACTGTGTGTCCGCATATGATTCACTACTGCTGCCCGGTGAATGGTGGCATTGCTCCCATCCTACCTTTGCAATGCAGACAATTGCAGTTCAGCTGGCAAGAAGAGTATTCTGATCCTCTGGGTACAGCGGTCTCATCCTTTCCAGTGCGGGGAAGAGCAGTAAAATGTACAAGAAAATATTCTTTTTGCCCTATAAAGCAGTGCTCAGTGTTCTGTCTCATTGAAATACAGAAATATAACAGCACAAATGGTGTTTGGTTTGCTATAACTGTACAAAGTTTTGAAAACTTTTTTATTTCCTTTGACTATATTTCATGAAAACTTCCTAAGTCCTTCAGAGAGAATTTTCTGAACAGTAGAAATCAACATGAAATGGTAAAAAGAAGTTTGATGTTGGTCTTCTTATTGCTTCTATATACTGTGGTTTCTTGTTGGGAGTAGAAAGCTGTCCCCACATGATTTTCTCCATCTGTGTTAGAGCATTTGCATTCTCATTTTTACCCTTCCTCCTGCTACTCTCTGAACTGAATTTGAGTGTTGTCTTTCTTTTTCTGCTTGAGGACTGCATCCCACATATGATAACTGACTTGAATGATGTATGTGATACACAGAATATTCAGAAAGCCTCACGCTGTGTTTTGTTGAAGTTAAAAAGTTTAACATTGTAAACTTTGATAACCCTGAGTGTAAAACTGAAATAAAGAAAATACCTGAATGCCCTGTGTGGAGACAGTTTTTGTATTTTTCTTTGGCCTAGGTAGTGGATGAGTGGGTGGGCGCATTTCTCCAGTTTCAAGATGCAGCTGAAATAGCATTCAGGAAAATTGGGAGGAAAATGGAATTGCCATCAGGCCTCTATGGTTCTTTTGAGCACTGACCTTCTGGCTGGGATAGAACCCAGGAACAGGCAGGTCAGGGAAACTGGGCCCTACCTCAACAGAGGCCCGAGGTGTGCTCTGCCTCTGTAAAGCTGTGATGTAGGGGGGTGGCGTTCTCAAATCTGACAGCTGCATCTGCGGATGGCAATTACAGGGTGTTCATAGCACTTCAGGTATAGGAATTTTGACAAAGAGAGGCACAAAACTGGGAAGTACTTCCCTTGGGAAGTATTTTTTGGGTGTGCCTGGAGGTGGGAGTTTGGTGAGTAAAAACTCCTACCAGGGAGAAGCTTTGATATCATGAAACACAGAAGACTACATCAGGACTACTTCCACAAGGCCCAGATGAAAAGGTAAGTCCTGGGGAGGGAATGGTGTAATGGTGCTGACCAGAAGATTGATGAATATGAAGAATGATGTGATCCATAATCCAGTTAATGTGGGAAGAACCAGGCCTCTGCTGTGCTGTGTTCTGCTCCACAAATACATCGGTGGAGGGTCAGATTCATCTCATTTTAACCAAGGAACCTGCAGGCAGGTTCCCCCTTGCCACTGGTGAAAAGCCACCTGCGAACAAGGAGTCTGCATGCAAACTTCTTTTACTGGAACTCTAAAAATTATTAATAAAACTGATTTACTGCATGAAAGTCCTCTAATGTCTTGACTGAGTGGAACAGGGGCACTCTCCCTTTCCTAGGATTTTTTCCCTTTCCAGGATCTGCTTGGCATTGTGTGTGGCTGAATTCCTGTGTGAAATTACTTCTACTAAATTTTCCCCACATCTAAAAGGATGTAGGACTATGTATGCTAATCTCTTCCACTAGTGTGTGTTATAAAAGAGTTGGCATGTCTCTCTTGCTGACATCACTAAGGACCATCACCTTCTGTTGTTAAATTTCTGGGGTTTGGCTCATTCCAGTTTGAAGCTTCTAGGGTCTGAGGGAGTTCATAAACACATGGTTTATTATGGCTTTTACCCTGTGAGATGGGGAGGCATGACCTGTCTTAAAAGATCTGAACACACTGCTGAGTTCTCCCAAGAAGGTCAGTGGAGGTGCCGCTTAGGAAGGATTAAGACCTTAGTCCAGCCCTTCTTAACAGAAGAATTTTTTTCTGGACTTGTTGGTCATAAACACTGATGAGCTAATCAGAGATATCAAGACTGGAGGCAGCCTGGGCTGCCATGATCATTCAGTGGTCAAGTTTATAGTCCTGAGGAATATGGATCAGGCAAAGAGTGAAGTCAGGACCATGAACTTTAGGAAAACAAACTTCCAGTTCTTAAAGGATTTGGTCTGTGGGGCCCATCAGGTGAAAGTGGGCTGAAGAACAAGGGAGCAGAACTCAGAGGATCTTTAGGGATGTTTTCCTTACAGTGCATGACTTCTTGAACCCATGTGTAGGAAATCAGGAAAAGAAGGGAAAAGAGCTGAGGGAAAACTTTCTGGTCAAACTAAGGGGCAAGAAATAAATGTATAGCACAGTGGGATTGGGGACAGGCGTCCTGGGAAGAGTATTGGGATATTGGCTGGTTGTGTTGAGATAGGGTCAAGTTGACTAAGGCATCGCTGGAACTGAACTCTACAATGAATGCAAAGAACAGCAAGAAGAGCTTCTACAGGTAAGTCAGACTGAAGAAGAAGGTTAAAAAACCCTGTATGTTTCCTGATTAACACAACTGACAAACTGATAAAAACAGACCACGAGAAGGCTGAGGTACTTAGCCATATCTTGCCTCAGTCATCACTGATAAGGGCTCTTCCCACACTTATCAAGGAGATGGAGCTCAAGGCAGGGACTGGGGGGAAAAAAGTCCCTCCCACTGTAAGAGAAGATCAGGTTCGAGACTACCTGAGGAATTTGAACACAGAAAAGTCGGCTGCTGGCTTGTGCTATCACATGGAGTTTGGAAGTCTGAGGTTGCTGATGCCATTCCAATATTAAGATACACTGGCAGAAAAGATGAGGGGAAAAAAAGATCGTCCAACCATGACTGCTGAAAAAAGCTAGGCAATTAGTGGGGGGAATTGCGGTTTTGAACTAATGGACTCCGGCTAGTAATACTTCTGCTTGTTTATAGAACTTTATGTCAATATTGTATCACCATTAAAGTAACATTTTCCTGTGCGGTAGAAATATCACAAGGATGCCTCTGCCTTCTTACCGGTCTTGATCAGCTACTCAGAGAAGAGATGGGCTGGAGAAAAGCAGGGGCAGGAGGTGCCCGCTGGACGGGGCCCGCTGTCTCCGTGGCTCTGTGCTGTCCCCGCGAGCTGCCCGTGGGCCGGGCGGGCAGCGCTCGGTGCCGGCAGTGCCGGGAGGAGGCTGCGGGCGCCGCTGTTGACCGAGAGGAGCGAGAGGAAGCTCGGAGCGCTCCCGGCAGCCCCGCCCACTGAGGACAGGATCTCCTGCCTGCTCACTCTGTGACTCGGCAGACGCCGGATTGGGATCGTCCCCGCCGTGCGGATCGGTGCTGAAGCGAGACGGAGGGGCCAGCGGCAGCGGCCGGGAGCGGCGAGCCGGAGAAGAAATTAGAGCAGAAGCGGGAGGCGGAGCGAGTTCCAGATCGGCGGTCGGCAGGGAGAACGGCCCGCCGTGTTGCGGTGCCGCGGCGGAGATGTGCGCGGCGGGGAGGCGCTGGGGCCGGCGGCAGCGAGCTCTGCTCTGGGCCGTCCTGCTGGCGGCGTGGGAGGCGGCGTGGGGGCAGCTGCGCTACTCGGTGCCCGAGGAGATGCCCAAGGGCTCCTTCGTGGGCGACGTGGCCAAGGACCTGGGGCTGCGCCCGCCGGCGCTCCGAGACCGTGATGCCCACGTTTTTGACACGGGAAGGACAAAGTTTTTTTTTTTAGACTTACAGAACGGCCACTTATCTATGGTGGAGCAGGTGGACAGAGAGGAGATATGCGCAGCTGTTGCTAAATGTGTTCTAAAGTTTGAAATTCTTGTAAAGCGTCCAATGAACATTTACAAAGGAGAGGTAGAGATATTGGATATTAACGATAATCCTCCCAGTTTCCCAGAAAGACTAAGTGTCTTAGAAGTCAGCGAGAATACTGCACCGGGTGCGCGCTTCCCATTAGGGAGAGCTCATGATCCCGACATAGGAGTGAACTCTTTACAGAATTACGAATGTAGCGAGAGCAGCTATTTCACCTTGGACGTGAAAACCGGAGATGATGGTGTGAAATATCCAGAATTATTATTGGTGAAATCTTTGGATCGAGAACAGCAGGCTAATCACAATTTGATCCTGACAGCCACAGACAAAGGGAGTCCGATGAAATCAGGATCGGCAACAATCCAAATCATTGTGTTAGATGGAAACGACAATGCCCCAGAATTTACTCAGTCTGTGTATAAGGTGACTGTGAGAGAAGACGTCCCTGTGGGAAGTCGGATGTTACAGGTGACAGCAACTGACAGAGATGAGGGGCCAAATGCCGAGGTGAAATACGCGTTCTTTAAAATTCCGGAGAAATTCGACCACACTTTTAAGATGGATCCGGAAAGTGGAGAAATCGTGATAATGGAGAACTTGAATTTTGAAGAACAGGAGTTTTACGAATTGGTTGTGCAAGCTCGGGATGCAGGCGGACTCTCTTCCCACAGCAATGTACTCATCAAGGTCATTGATGTAAACAACTACGTTCCCGAAATAGTCATTATGTCCGTGTTCAGTCCGGTTCCAGAAGATACACCAGTGGGGACAGTAATAGCAATCTTCAGCGTCCAAGACAGGGATTCTGGAGCAAATGGAGAGGTGCACTGCAGGATCAGCGACAGCCACTCGTTCCGCCTAGAGAAGTCCTATGACGATTACTATCGTGTGGTGACAGCGAGCGAGCTGGACCGAGAGCAGGTGTCGGAGTACAACGTGACGGTGCGGGCGGCCGACGGCGGGTCGCCGGCTCTGCAGAGCAGCGCGGTGCTGGCGCTGCGGGTGCTGGACGTGAACGACAACGCGCCGGTGTTCTCGGAGGAGCGCTACAGCGCGCGGCTGTCGGAGAACAACGCGGCGGGCGCGCTGGTGCTGACGGTGCGCGCCACGGACGCGGACTGGGGGCAGAACGCGCGCGTGCGGTACCGGCTGTCGGAGGGGCGGGTGCGGGGCGCGCCGCTGTCGTCGTACGTGTCGGTGCAGGCGGAGACGGGCGCGCTGTACGCGCTGCGCTCCTTGGACTACGAGCAGGTGCGCGAGCTGGAGCTGTGGGTGCGTGCGGAGGACGGCGGCGCGCCGGCGCTGAGCAGCAACGTGTCGGTGCGGCTGCAGATCGTGGACGAGAACGACAACGCGCCGCAGGTGCTGTACCCGCCGGCGGGCGGAGCGGCGGGCGCGGGCGGGGCGCGGTCGGGCGTGGAGCTGGCGCCGCGCTGGTCGGAGCCCGGCGCGCTGGTGGCCAAGGTGGTGGCGGTGGACGCGGACGCGGGCCAGAACGCGTGGCTGTCGTACGAGCTGGCCAAGGCCACGGAGCCGGGGCTGTTCCGCGTGGGGCTGCACAGCGGCGAGGTGCGCACGGCGCGCTCGCCGCTGGCCCGCGACGCGGCGCGCCAGAGCCTGGTGGTGGTGGTGAAGGACCACGGGCGGCCGGCGCTGTCGGCCACGGCCACGCTGAGCGTGGTGCTGGCCGAGAGCGTGGCCGAGCTGCTGGCCGAGCTGGGCAGCGCGGCCGAGGCGGCGGCGGCGCCGGGCGAGGCGGCGGGCGGCCTGACGCGCTGGCTGGTGCTGGCCGTGGCCGCCGTGTCGTGCCTCTTCGTGGCCTTCCTGCTGCTGCTGCTGGCGCTGCGCCTGCGCCGCTGGCGCCGCCGGCACCTGCTGCCGCCCGACGGCGGCGCCTTGCGCGGCGTGCCCGTCTCGCACTTCGTGGGCATCGACGGCGTGCGCGCCTTCCTGCAGTCCTACTCGCACGACGTGTCGCTCACGGCCGACTCGCGCAAGAGCCAGCTGCGCTTCTCGGCCGCCACCTGCTGCGACACCCTCCCGGCCCGGCCACCAGTTGAGACTTCAGGTGATCTTCTCCGTTCAGGAGATCAAGTTGCCGAAATCGGTGAGCAAGTTGCCTTTCAGGTACGTTATTTTTTTAAACTTTTTTTAGTGGACGCGGTGTTTAGGATTCTTAGGGTAGTCAGAGATGGTTCCCAGTCTTGGAAACCAGTTGTTAAGATAGTCACCCGCCCATGAATATCATCTCCTGAATGAGCGCTGAGACTGCCCTGTGTGTTTTATGAGCCATTCTCTCTACCGCTTGCCAGAGCTCTTCTTATCCAGCTTTCCCAAAGGCTGGACGGTTCTATTGCATGTGCAACTTCACAAGGAAATCTCATTTTCTTGGTGTTCTACTCACTGTCCTTTGAAATTGCTTGAAGACTTGCTAGTACCCGGTTCCCAGCATTTCACTGTAATGCCCTGTACCAGCTCTCAAATTCCGGTTGAATTAGGGAATCTTGTAGCTTGAAAGCCGACACTTGAAAGTCTCAGATTTCTCCCATATCCGTCTTCAGCAAACGAATTATTCAATCCCTCTTAAGGGCATTTGAAGAGATTCATATTAAATGGTGAAGAATTCCTCTGATCGAGTGTTTATCCCACTTCTGGGTTTTGTGACTTAACCTTTGGTCGATACAAATTTAGTTGTCAAGGCATAGTCATCGAAATAAAGTGCATTTACTAGAATATAAATTTTAAAATACTTAAATGCAGAGTACGATTCACCACTATCTATTTATAATGTAGCTTATTTTGGAATGCGAGATAATCTTGAAAACACGGATTTGGACAGTGTTTCAGTATGTGATGCAGGAAAATGTGTGTCTCGGTTGTTACAGGCAATTCTCGCCATATAGGAGGCAGTGAATTTCCTGCAACGTATTTCAACAGAATTCCCCTGTCCCCACGTAAACAACCATATCCATGTCTCGATATCTCGAGGAGACGCTAACAGTCTTGTGTGGCTTCTGAAACATTACACATTCAAATCCACCTCTTGTTCCGACAATGTTAATTGGTTACCATAAGTTGTGTATAGCCAGAGAGAAAGGAATTCTCCTTCACTAGGTGAACTACCACAGTTAACAGGAAATCATACATTCTAACGAGACATTACTGGTTCTAGGAGGATATCTTGACACTGGTGTCTCAGAGACCCAGGACTGGAGGATGTGCCAGAGCAACTCCGTCGAGTAGATAGTGTGGCGAGTTTTCTAACCTCTCTTTGTCCTCTGCATAAGGGGCTGTGTGATACACAGCCTTCCTTTAGGACATTTTGTTGACATTTTTTTGGTTTTGGGTTTGGAGATTTTTTTTCTTTACTGATAGAGACGAAATTCTAATTTACAGGTAAGATTAAACGGCTTTTCTCAAGGAATTTGTCTATTTACTCTTGGTTGTTGAAATAACCATAACTGGAAATGTTCTTTAACGCCTGAGACCAGCTACAGTATCGACCTGTTTAGGATATCAGGGAGTGGTTTGAGGGATACACACACAAGAGTAATTCGGGGTTGGGTTGTATGGGTACTGATAAGATCATACTGAGCTTTGAATGTCGAAAGAGATAGGGCAGGTCTGATATGACCGCTATGGTGTTCTGAGCGCCTGGGATTCCCGGGTATGCTTGTCCATCAACGACCACTATTCAAAGCTGGAAAGCTGAGTGTTAGCTGGGGATCTCTCAGCTATAGTAAATAAATTCACTATCACGAGCAGTGTTTCAGCCTTCGATCCGCCTTGCCTTTTTCCTCACGGAGGCGGCACGATGGCAGCGGGGACACCGAGCGCCCCACCCAAGAGATCAGTAAGCTGACAATGGGTCTCTGCCTCTCAACCCGCAACAAACGGGGAAGGATCTGTCCGACAGAAGTCTTGCAAGGGTAAGCAATTCAGACAACAGGAATTCCTAGATGCACGGTTTCAGTGCTGATAGATTTTCTGTTTCTCGCTCCCGACAACATCTGTATTTTCCAACCCGTCCCGGATAAAGGGAGTGCAGAGCAGGACCTTCGGGCTGTTCTTTTTCTTGGTCGCTGCGGTTCTCAGGCACGGACTCCGGGTGTCACTGTTGGCCAAGGCGGAGAAGCTGCTCAGCCGTCGGCTCCTCCCCGGCGCCCGAGTAGCCCTGCTCCGCACTGCGCAGAACAGAGAGAAAAGCAGGAACCGCTCGACTCAGCCCGTCCTCCGACCGGCAACAGAGATTTCATATATTTATTTCTCTCGGATGCTGGTTCAGCTACCCGTAAAGCCTAGTTTTTAACCGTCCGCCGAACACCCTTCAGGAAAGCAAGGAATGGAGGTCAGACCGGCAGCGCAGGGCTGGGCAGGCGGTGGGCGGGTCGCGCTGCTGGGCGCGCTGCTTTGGTGCGTGTGGTGGCGGGCGGCGGCCGAGCGGGTCCGCTACGCCATCCCCGAGGAGCTGGGCAGAGGCTCGCTGGTGGGGCCGCTGGCGCGGGACCTGGGGCTCAGCGCGGACGAGCTGCCGGCGCGGAGGCTGCGGATAGTCGCTGGTGATGAAAACCGGTACTTCACTCTCGAGGAAGATAATACAAATCTGCGTGTAAACGACAGGATAGACCGAGAGACCATCTGCGGGGCCGTGTCGCCCTGTGTCCTCAGTTTGGAGGCAGTGGTGGAAAACCCTTTCGACATATTTCATGTGAGTGTTACTATCCAGGATATAAATGACAATGCGCCGCAGTTTGACAGAGAATTAGTTACCATAGAAATGATCGAGTCGACGCCTCCTGGGACCAGGTTCCCACTTGGCAGTGGCAGAGACGCCGACATTGGAGCGAGCTCTTTACAGAAGTACGAACTTACGCCCAACCCACTTTTCTCCCTCTTGGTGAGGGAGAGCCCTGATGGGACAAAACACGCGGAATTGGTACTGGAGAAAGTCTTAGATCGAGAACAACAGAGAAGTCACCATTTGATACTTACAGCGGTGGATGGTGGGGATCCCGTCCGATCCGGGACTGCCCAGATTATGATTAACGTGATCGACGCAAATGACAACCCACCAATATTCACCAAAGAAATCTACACGGTTCAACTGATGGAAAACCTGCCAGAGGGCTCCTTAGCTTTCCAAGTTAAAGCTACTGACAACGACGAAGGTACAAATGCAGAAATTACCTACTCCTTCAGCGACATAGCAAAAAGTATCCGCCAGCTCTTCACTCTGGACCCTAGTACAGGGGATGTGAAGGTTACTGGGGCCTTAGATTATGAAGAAAGGAAATATTACGAAATGAGTGTTGAAGGCAAGGATGGAGGCGGGTTGACAGCACACGCCAAAGTGCACATAGATATCATAGACGTAAACGACAATGCACCAACACTTTCCCTCCTGCCTATCTTGAACCCGATACCCGAAGACGCACTCCCGAGCACAGTTGTAGCTGTGATCAATGTCCGTGACAGAGATTCGGGAGAAAACGGAGAGGTGAGCTGTAAAATAGATGGAAATTTGCCTTTCAGATTAGAAACTTCCTCAGAGAACTCATACAAACTAACAATAGCCAGTGCCCTGGACAGAGAAATTGTCTCCGCATACAATATTACCATCACTGCCACGGACCGCGGCAGGCCGGCGCTGCGGAGCAGCACGGAGCTGGTGCTGGAGGTGTCGGACGTGAACGACAACGCGCCGGTGTTCGAGGAGGCGGCGTACAGCGCGTACGTGGCGGAGAACAACGCGGCGGGCGCGCTGGTGGTGCGCGTGCAGGCGCGGGACGCGGACGCGGGCGCCAACGGGCGCGTGAGCTACTGGCTGGCGGGCGGCAGCGCGGGCGCGGCGGGCGCGGCGCCGCCGGTGTCGGTGGAGGCGCGGAGCGGCGCGCTGTACGCGCAGCGCTCCTTGGACTACGAGCAGTGCCGCGAGTTCGCGGTGGCGGTGCGGGCGCAGGACGGCGGCTCGCCGGCGCGCAGCTCCACGGCCACGGTGCGCGTCTTCGTGCTGGACCGCAACGACAACGCGCCGCGGGTGCTCTGGCCGGCGGCGGCGGGCGCGGGGGCCGCCGCGGCGCCGGGAGAGGCGGCGGGGGCTCCTCCTCCGTTCGAGGTGGTTCCGCGTTCGGCCGAGGCCGGGTACCTGGTGGCCAAGGTGGTGGCGGTGGACGCGGACGCGGGGCGCAACGCGTGGCTGTCGTACGAGCTGGTGCAGGCGTCGGAGCCGGCGCTGTTCCGCGTGGGGCCGCACAGCGGCGAGGTGCGCACGGCGCGCGCCGTGTCCGAGCGGGACGCGGCCAAGCAGCGTGTGGTGGCCGTGGTGAAGGACCACGGGCAGCCGGCGCTGTCGGCCACGGCCACGCTGCACGTGGTGCTGGCCGAGAGCTTGCAGGAGGCGCTGCCGGAGCTGAGCGAGCGGGCGGCGGGCGGCGAGGCGGCGGCGGCGGCGGCCGAGCTGCAGTTCTACCTGGTGCTGGCGCTGGCGCTGCTGTCGGCGCTGCTGGTGCTGAGCGTGGCGCTCTTGGTGCTGGCGCGGCTGCGCCGGGCCGGGCCGCCCGCCGTGCTGCGCTGCCTGGGCGCGCAGCGCTTCTCGGTGGCCGGCGCCGCCTTCCCGGCCGACTTCTGCGAGGGCACCTTGCCCTACTCCTACAACCTGTGCGTGGCGGCGCCGGCCCGCGCCGTGCCCGAGGCCGCTTGGCCGCCGCCGCCGCCGCCGGTGCCCATCCTGTCGGCGGAGGAGCTTCTGGGCGGGGATTCCTGCGAGAAGCCGAGCCCGAACAGCAGCGCCGTCGTGGGAGAGGTGCCCGCCGACTCGGAATTAACGCAGGTCTGTAAAACTCGGGTACTGTTTTTTCCTTAGCCTTATCCTAACAACTTTGCGGCGTACTGTTTTCCAGTTTCGGCACTATTAAAGGCGCCTGGTACAGGTCTGTGTTTCAATTAACCCCCTTAAGAATCCTGTCCCTTGTCTCTTAACAGCCGGCGAGGCCAACTGGCAGTTCTGGTCTCATCAGCTGTCTCACTTGTAGCCTCAGTGGAATGTCTCTTAGCATTTAGCTTGTGGTGCATAAAAGCTTACAGGACAAGTGATGCTCTGAGTTACATTTTGTTTCCTTCGTTTTCCACTCGGAGGAGGCAGATTTAGATGTCACTGTTTTCCTCAGGACATGCTGACTTTCATCTGAGGAACTTTTTCTCCGAAGCTTGTCTGAAACACTGCAGGTTTCTAATGATGAAGGCAGATTTTCAGTGTGTAGAAGAAAGTGCTCGACGTTTAACATTCTGGTTTTCTGGTTTTCCTTTTTTGATTGGTGCCTATGGAACAGCTGTAGAAAACAGGTCTTTATTTACTTCTCTTTTGGCGTTGCGCTCCAAAGGGAGAAATACATGTTGGTCACTGAATAGGGAAATGATAGGTCATTCCTTCATAATGAATTCTGCACTCTTCCATGTGCCCGCATTCTTTTGAGGGAAGGTAGCTGTGTAAATTGCAGGTTTCGGTCAATAAATGAAATAACCCTGGTCCAAGTCATTGCCTGCCTAATTAGTTGTCAGACGTGTAGGGGAGGGTTTTTCATTCAGTTGTGTGTCCCGAATTATTTACATGTAGTGGTAGGTGTTTTTTGGGTGGCATCACGAGCGTTCAAGTGCAGCGGGAAAATTTTGTCTACAAAGCTTGGGTTGTCTGAAATGGTAGGAATGACTGAAGTAACAAATGGATTTTTAATCGATAAAGTAAGATCTACTATTTTTACATGATGGCCTCAGGAAAAGTGAATGAATGGTTTCCTTCCTGATCCATCTTATCTCGAAGCGAAGAACTGGGACTTGGGTGGCTGCTGAGTAATACTCTGATTGTTAATGCTGGTTTGCTGCTGAACTCCAGAGGGAGCATAAGAGTGCTTCCCTAATGGAAGTTCAGCTTTGTGCCAATCCAAGCTTTGCTGGAAAGCGCCTGGAGAAATGACAGCATTAGTCCCGCTGCACTGGACAGTGCATCTCCGTAAGGACTTTGGCCGGTGGGAAAGATGCCGGTGGGCGAGGCCGGGCGGGGAGCGCTGGGCAGCGCTGGGTGCCTGCAGTGCCGGGAGGAGGCTGCGGGCGCCGCTGTTGACCGAGAGGAGCGAGAGGAAGCTCGGAGCGCTCCCGGCAGCCCCGCCCGCTGCGGATCGGCTCGCTCGGTTGTTCCCTGTCAGGCTCGGCGGCGGGCGGGCGGTCTGCGAGAGTCCCCGCGGCGCGGACCCGCGCTACAACGAGACAGAAACAGCGGCGGCAGAAGGCGGGAGCGCTGAGCCGGGGGCTGAGTTGAAGAAGGAGGAAGATCGGTATTCGGAGGCGGAGAAGAGCCGGCCGTGGAGCGGTGCCGCGGCGGAGATGTGCGCGGCGGGGAGGCGCTGGGGCCGGCGGCAGCGAGCTCTGCTCTGGGCCGTCCTGCTGGCGGCGTGGGAGGCGGCGTGGGGGCAGCTGCGCTACTCGGTGCCCGAGGAGATGCCCAAGGGCTCCTTCGTGGGCGACGTGGCCAAGGACCTGGGGCTGCAGCTGCCGGAGATCAGCGATCGCGGCGTTCGTATCTCGGACAAAGGTACGACACAGTATTTCGGTCTTCACGGGAAGACGGGCCATTTAGTGACGGCGGAGAGGATCGACAGGGAACAGCTGTGTGAGAGTGTGCAGCAATGCGTGCTGCGCTGTGAGCTGATAGTGGAGGGGGAAATGCAGGTTTACGGAATCTTAGTTGAAATCACGGACATTAATGACAACGCCCCAAGCTTCCGAGCAGCAGAAAAAGAATTGAGAGTGAGCGAGATGACAGCCCCGGGGTCCCGGTTCCCCCTGCCAGACGCTCATGATCCAGACTCGGGCCGGAATTCCCTGCAGAGCTACGAGCTGAGCGGCGACGAGCACTTCTCGCTGGCCGTGCAGACGGGCCCCGGCGGCGATCAGCGTCCCGAGCTGGTGCTGGCGAAGGCGCTGGACCGGGAGGAGGCGGCGTTTCACGAGCTGGTGCTGAGGGCGAGTGACGGCGGCGATCCGGCGCGGACGGGCACGGCTCGGATCCGAGTGACGGTGCTGGACGCGAACGACAACGCGCCCGTGTTCAGCCAGGCGGAGTACACGGTGCGTGTGCCCGAGGACGTGCCCGTGGGCTCCGTGCTCGTCACCGTCACGGCCACGGACACCGACGAGGGGCTGAACGGGCAGGTAAAATACAGCTTCCATAAAATTTCAGACCGAGCCTCGGAACTTTTTTACCTCGACTCTGAGACAGGAGAAATAACTGTAAAGGACGATTTGGATTTCGAGGAAATCTCCTCCCATGAACTTGAGGTGCAGGCACACGATGGAGGAGAGCTTTTTGACACGGCAGAAGTCGCGATCTTTGTGACAGACGTCAATGACAATGCGCCCGAACTAACAGTATCCTCGGCCATGAGTGCAGTCTCCGAGGATGCTCAGCCGGGAACTGTCGTGGCCCTGCTGCATGTGCAGGATGGCGACTCGGGGGCCAACGGCGAGGTGCGCTGCTCGCTCGATGGGAACATCCCGTTCCGCCTGGAGAAGTCCTTTGACGATTACTATCGCGTGGTGACAGCGAGCGAGCTGGACCGAGAGCAGGTGTCGGAGTACAACGTGACGGTGCGGGCGGCCGACGGCGGGTCGCCGGCTCTGCAGAGCAGCGCGGTGCTGGCGCTGCGGGTGCTGGACGTGAACGACAACGCGCCGGTGTTCTCGGAGGAGCGCTACAGCGCGCGGCTGTCGGAGAACAACGCGGCGGGCGCGCTGGTGCTGACGGTGCGCGCCACGGACGCGGACTGGGGGCAGAACGCGCGCGTGCGGTACCGGCTGTCGGAGGGGCGGGTGCGGGGCGCGCCGCTGTCGTCGTACGTGTCGGTGCAGGCGGAGACGGGCGCGCTGTACGCGCTGCGCTCCTTGGACTACGAGCAGGTGCGCGAGCTGGAGCTGTGGGTGCGTGCGGAGGACGGCGGCGCGCCGGCGCTGAGCAGCAACGTGTCGGTGCGGCTGCAGATCGTGGACGAGAACGACAACGCGCCGCAGGTGCTGTACCCGCCGGCGGGCGGAGCGGCGGGCGCGGGCGGGGCGCGGTCGGGCGTGGAGCTGGCGCCGCGCTGGTCGGAGCCCGGCGCGCTGGTGGCCAAGGTGGTGGCGGTGGACGCGGACGCGGGCCAGAACGCGTGGCTGTCGTACGAGCTGGCCAAGGCCACGGAGCCGGGGCTGTTCCGCGTGGGGCTGCACAGCGGCGAGGTGCGCACGGCGCGCTCGCCGCTGGCCCGCGACGCGGCGCGCCAGAGCCTGGTGGTGGTGGTGAAGGACCACGGGCGGCCGGCGCTGTCGGCCACGGCCACGCTGAGCGTGGTGCTGGCCGAGAGCGTGGCCGAGCTGCTGGCCGAGCTGGGCAGCGCGGCCGAGGCGGCGGCGGCGCCGGGCGAGGCGGCGGGCGGCCTGACGCGCTGGCTGGTGCTGGCCGTGGCCGCCGTGTCGTGCCTCTTCGTGGCCTTCCTGCTGCTGCTGCTGGCGCTGCGCCTGCGCCGCTGGCGCCGCCGGCACCTGCTGCCGCCCGACGGCGGCGCCTTGCGCGGCGTGCCCGTCTCGCACTTCGTGGGCATCGACGGCGTGCGCGCCTTCCTGCAGTCCTACTCGCACGACGTGTCGCTCACGGCCGACTCGCGCAAGAGCCAGCTGCGCTTCTCGGCCGCCACCTGCTGCGACACCCTCCCGGCCCGGCCGCTGCCCGACGAGCCCGCGCCGCTGCTCGGGGACGAGGATGTGGCCGCCGCCCTCCCCAAGGATCCCTCCGCTCCCTCGGTGAGTTTATCAGTCCATATTTTCCGCAAAACGCTTTCTTTTGAAGCTCCCCTGCCCTTTGGCGGCCGTTTTCTTTGGCTTGCATTGGAGACTTCGTTGAAAAACAAGGTAGAGTTTTCTTTGGTGTCATTCTGAAGACCGGTGCCCGTTCCTGTCGTTGTGGGAACACGGGGTCAGTGTTCAGCGTTCCAGGTAGTGAAGAAGGAAGGAGGGGGAAGGCTGCTGCTGTCAGGCTGTTCTTTAAGTCAGAACTTTGGGTATTTCTCAGGTTCCAGCTATTCTTCCCCTATGGCACCTGTGCTCTGTACAATCCGTGTTCCTGTTAGTATTCGATCTTCTGAATGGATGTATCACGTTTTTAGGAAAGAGAAGTTTTTTGCAGCCTCACGTGTCTTTCCAACAACACATGTCCTTGAATGGGTTGAATGTGTCGTGAACAAAGTGCTGCTGGCTTTGTGTGGAACTTCTCTGCACGTTGTTCTCAGCCTTTTTCGTTCTCCACGATACATAGTGGATGTCAGCAGGAAAAGTCTTTGTGTCATCCATGCTTTGATCTTTGTCCTTGACAGAGGATTGAGCCAGGCAACAAGTGGTCCTTGATGCTGTCTGTCTGCCTGTTGTGAGGATGAAGGATCCTCTTGAAATTGTGAGTCTTTGAAAAGCCTGTGGGTAACCGGGTGTGGAGGAGGAAATGCAGGAGGAAATGGCAGAACTGCTCTGTTTTGTTTTGTTTTTTGAAGGTCGAGCTATGTCAAATGGAGCTGGATGACTCTTGACTATGAGATATTTACCATGGCCAGAGAATGGTGTGGGTGGGAAGGGAGAGATTCAAGGTGCAGTGGGACATGTAAGGTGGGCATAATTCGCCCTGTTGCAGATTTTCACTGACTCAGTCTGTCTTGGAAGACTGCTGGGCTTTTCCTTTTAGACCTGTGAAGTGTCTTCCCAGAACTTGAGTGAGCAGGCAAATGGAGCTTCTCTAGTACAGAGAAGTAAAGATAGCTGTGTGAACTTGGTGATGTGAAGAAAAGTGGTCTGGGGAGCTGGGCCTCCACTGTCACGTGTTTTTAGGATATATGGGTGAGAGAACATTATGGATAATGGGAAGGGTTGGAAATGCAAGTCCTGTGAGCTGTGCATGAATGTGTGCTGAAAGAGTCAAGGGAATGATTTCCTCCATTCCCTGTCCAGTTCCTATCTCTAGTGTGAAGCAATATGAGGATTTTCTTCCCCAAGTAATTGTCAAGAAGAGATGTATTCCAGCTGCATGGAGAATGCTGGGAGGGTCTTACTAAATATTTGGAGGCCATCATAATTGTGTCACTTAAAACCTACATGTTGTACTAATGAAAGGTTCCCGTGTAGGAAGATCAAGCTCTGTGTTTGGTGCCTATAAACGAATTATTAGTCATCTACTCTGAGTTATATCACCGAGAAGATTGTTCTGAGCTCTTCCATTCCGCAGGTGTAAACTTTCTGTCTTGCTGTTCTGATGACCTGAAGGTGCTTCTTTCATGTTTGTAGGTGAAGAGAGAGACTTTTTTTGACCTGTTTCTTTAAAATGTCTGAGTGAGAAATGCTTTTTCTTGTCCCATGGGTAGGGTGAGAAGTCCAATATTATCCATGGTAAGGAGAGACTGACTGAGTAACTTTCCTTTTGGTGGACTGTCTCTAAATTCTGAAGAATGTCTCTATATTCTGAAGATCTGTGATAACCATGTGAGCTGTGAAGGGTTAGGGGGGAGTGTTGGGGGTGTGGTGTTTGAGGAGGCACTGGTGGAGACATGGCATGTGCTTTGTTGATCCCCAGGGCTATTGCTGGCCTTATGAACATGAGTCAGGAGGAGTCTTATGATTTTATCTTGTGTGGTTTGAACTCAAATGGTCTAGTTTGGGTTTGGTATTCTTTTTCATGCAGAGTGGTAGTCGCAGATCTTGCAAGGAGTCCATGTGCTGAAGAATGGTGATGTTGCCTTTGAGGTGATACTTGGATTGCTGGGTCTTTGTCAGAACCATTTATGGCCTGTATAACATTTTCGACTTGTGTATGTAACTGAGAAGAAAGAGTAATGTTAGTTTTGATGCTTATGATCTGATTATCTGTGCATACAACTTTTCTTCTACTGTTGTCTGTATGCAAAATTTACTTTCCTGTTATGTTTGGACAGAGAGAAGAATTCTGTGTATGCAGAGACAGGGCCAGTGCTGGAGTTCACAGTGATATAGTTCAAAATGAATGAATGAATGGTGTCAAGTTCTATTTGTCCCAGTAGTTAGATGAGGCCCACAGCTGTGGTTCCAAGCTTTTTCTTGATCTTACTTTCCAAGGAAATTACTATCTGGGATGCGCTCCTGTGTGAGGCCTCCTGTACGTTAGTTACAATTGAGTTTCCCGTGTTGTGTATATACTAGAGTTGACAGAATCTGAAACATGAGGCCATGATTGATACTCCTCTGGTGTTTTCCCATTCTTTGCTCAGTGTATTAAGGGGTTTTTGATGATTTGTTTGGGTTGGGTTGTTTGCTTATTTTCTTGTCAAGGAGAAATGTTTATCCTCATTGTGCCTGACAATCCTGCAAACTCCAAAACATACAATTATTCAGTAGGGAGAGTATCTCTCATCCATACTTTGAAGTTGTACACGTAATCATAGAATCAGGGAAACACAGAATCATGGAATGTCTTGGGAAGGACCTTAAAGATCATCTTGTTCTGACTCCTCTGCCATGGGCAGGGACCTCTTCCACCAGACCAGGTTCCTCAGAGCCTCACCCAGCCTGACCTTGAATATTAATTAAAGAAATAGAACTTCATAAATATATGTTTCTCTTTGTGGCCAAGATATAACCAAAATTTTGGTGTAGGTTGATGGTGAGACTAAAGGCTCTGCATGCAGAGTGAGGAGGGTGAGAGCTCAGTTCTGTGCCAGGAAAATGGGTGAATCCTTGTGGGTTTGGCTGAGAAATAATTTGATTTCATGCTTGGTGCCAAAGCCATTTCTGTTCTGATCCTGGTTTCTGTGTCATGGAAGAAAATGAGAGTCTTCAACAGTAACATTTTCCGCAGTAACTGTTTAAGTAGAACCATAATTCTTGGCTAAAACAGCCAATTAATCCTGTGTGAAACCTCCATTATCCATCTGCATCTCTATGCAACATTGTGATATCAAGTTCCATAGGAGTTGTAATTACATTTTCCTTCAGGCCTTTGTTTCCAGGTTAGGTTGCAGCTCATTTTCCCAATTCTGGTCAGTACTTTTAAATTTGAAACAGTGACTATTGTTTTTCAGCAAATCTTTGATCCAGCCAACCAGGAAAGAATTGTGTGTGTGGGAAATAGGAAGAATAGGAAGCAGAAGCTCTAAGAGAATCTGTTGCAATTTGTCCGAAGATGGAACTTGGGAAAGAGGCTGATGAGAAGTTGTTTAAAATGATGGTTTCATACCTGTGCAAGGTGAGCAGGTCACACAGTGGGAGAAGTTGGTGAGGAGATGACGGATTCTTCCATGAAGCCCTTGTCCTGCTGTCCAGTGTAAGTGTTTAGGGCCACACTTGCAGCTTGAGACCTCAGTGACTTCTAGGTGCTCTGAGGGATGAATTTTAAGGCTTGAAATCCAGGCCTAGAAGACTTCACTGTGAGCATGTCTGACAGCTTGTTGCCTTCTAATGCTTCCTTGCCTTCTCTGATTCATGTTTTGTGTTTTTTGACAGTTTTTTTGGTTTGGTGTTTTTTTTTTTTTTTTTTTTTTTTTTTTTTTTTTTTTTTTAACTCTGTATGTGGGTAAGTTTACCTTTATCAACAACCTATCATTTTATAGGAATGCATGGTGTGTTCATGTCTCTTGCTCTTGTTTCAGTAGGAGTCGAAGGCAGGAGATATGATATGAGAGTGACTTTGTGTTCTGTTACTGTTGGGAGAATTAGATGTAAATATGACTTCAATAGATGTTGCATCTGTGTGGAAAAGAGCAAGTCATAAAGACTGAGAGGAGATTCCCTCAAAGCCAATGGTTTGATGAGTCATTCTCCATTGGATGACTGCTAATCTTTCAGTATGGTTGTTTACCATTTGTGTGCTTTAGAATCCTTCAGTTCCTTCTCATCACGGTGGGGAGCAGACAAATGGACCTCCCGTCTGGGTGTGGCTGCACGGCATCATCATCTCATGATAAAATTTGAGATTTATCTCCAGTGAGGAGATGGCCACAAGCCAAACCTTCCAGCTGCATGGGGTAGGAGAAAAAGAGAGAGGGGAGCTCTGTGTGTGAGGCTAGAGAAGAAGTCGGTCATTCCCTTGCTTGTCGTATGTCATAGATAACACAAGCCTTGACTGATGGAGTACAGCGTAATTTGAGGTGCTTCTGTAGGGGAAGACCTACAAAATGTTATTGCACCTGTTGACTTATATATGTTTCTAACTCTTGTGCTTCTTGTTGTCATGAGCTCAACCTCAGCATGTCTGATCTTATGTGGAAGGTCTCCTCTGTCCCAGTTGTCCCAGTGCAGGTGCAGTTCCCACACACACCTGGGATGTTTACAGCTGTAAAGAGGAAAGGTTTCATAAGCACAGGTGTGCTCACCCAGGAACACTTTGTCTGTAGTGTCACAATGCAGAAACATCTCTGCTGCAGTTGTCAGAGTGCAGAGCGGCCACTCACCCCAGCCAAGGTTTCCATGAACAGACCAGGGGCCAGTGGGAGAACGTGTGCAGTGTCCCCCACATCATCACCCAGAGGGACATGCTGGGCAATCATCTGGAGGCTGTTAAATGGCTGAGGAACAGGCTGGATAGTCACCTCCAAAGAGTTACAGGCAGTTTCTCAGTGTCCAGGTGGAAAGCAGTGCCTTGTGTTGTCCCTCCAGGGTCCTTCCTGGGACCTTCAGTACTGTTTATTCCCTCCATGGACAATGGGATGGAATGCAGCTTCAGAACGTTTTCAGCTGACACCAATTTGAGTTGATTGCCGAGAGGGCAGAGATGCCAACGAGGGATGGGCTGGAGAAGTGGCCCCGTGCAACCATCATGAAGTTGAGCAGGGCAAAGTGCAAGGTCCTGCACCTGGGTTAGGGCAATTCCCAGTTTAACGAGAGAGTAGGGGATAGGGAACAGCTTAGGAGAGAAGTACTTTGGGTTATTGGTGGGTTAGAGGATGGGACATGATCTGCCAATGGGCACCTGGTGCTCGAATTGTGTCCTGCACTGCATAACAGGTTCTCGTCCGGCAGGTCGAGGGAGATCCTTTCCCCACTCTAAACTCTTTTTGTGAGACTGTAGACTGGTCTGCACGCAGATCTTGAGCCAATATCCCAGATGGACATGCTGGAGTCCCCAGAATGATCATGAAATTGGTCTGAGAGTTGAAACATCTCTGCTATTCAGAAGGCCTGAAAAAGTTTAGGTCTTCATGCATGGAGAAATGATATATCAGTGTTGACTTTTAAAAGGTTTTTTTGTTGTTTCAATTTATGAGTAAGTTTATAGGAACTATGGACAGAGCTCTTTTTATGGGGTCCAGTGGTCATAGGACAGTGGAGAACTGTTTATAAGTAAAAGGCGAGAGGTTTTGATTAGGAGAAATTTGAAGTGTGGGTGGTGGGAAAATGGAACATATTGCCCAGAGATGTTATGGATATGCATCCAATGTCCAAGTCTAGCCAGAAGTGTTCCTTCTTATGGCAGAGGTATTGATTAAATGTCCTTAAAGGAAAATTGAAGTTGCAAACTGTAAACATTGTTTAGCTCTATGAAGGATTCAGCATTGCTGAGTTTCATTTTCCATTGTCAGGCACTGAGATCTGGGGATGCAGATGAAACAAGTATAATGAGTCAGAAACATAAGAGTAAATGGCATTCTGCTATCTTGGCATAGGGGTTGCTTACATTGCTTTAGGCTGAACTTTATGTCAGATTGATTCGTCCAAAGGTAATGAAAGGACAGTTCAAGAGATGTGATGAAGTGTGCAAAAGTTCTTGAGGTCTTCCCTATATTATCATTTATTGCTGCTGCAGATGAGCCGTCATTTTATTCAAAACCGCTAAATTCCATTCTTTATTCCCTAGTCATGAGTGTTTGTTTCTGACTGTTCAGTGCGATTCAAAAGAATGCCCTAAAAGCACCGGAGAGCACATCTCAGATAGAACCGCCTTGGTTTCGAATAGAGCCCGAGCTTGTGCTGTCGCTGTTTGCAGTGGAGGAGAGACCCCGGCGGCGGCGCAGCCCCGAGCCCCGCCCAAAGCCGGGCCCCCTTGAGCGCGGCCATCGGGCGGCTGCAGTGGCGTGGCGGCGCCTCCGGGTGTCGCTGTTGGCCGCCGCCGAGCGGCGCTGGAGCCGCGGCCGCCGCAGCGTCCTGCCCCCGCAGGCTGCTCGCTCGCCCGGCGCCGGCCACGGCGGCAGCGGCCCCGACACCACCGGCAGCAGCAGAGGAAGCGGCGGCGCTTGTCGGGGAGCAGCGGCGTCCGAGGCGGCCCGAGCGGGCTGGCTGCGCTGCGGCGGCCCGTGCGCTGTGTGAGAGCGAGAGCGGCTGGAAGGGAGGCGGGGCAGCGGCAGGAGCCCGGCAGGAGCGCGGCGAGCTGTGGCGAGAGAGAATGGCGGTGAGGCGGCGGCAGAGGCGCGGGCCGGGCGGCGGGCGAGCGCTGCTTGGCGCGGTGCTTTGGTGCGTGTGGTGGCGGGCGGCGGCCGAGCGGGTCCGCTACGCCATCCCCGAGGAGCTGGGCAGAGGCTCGCTGGTGGGGCCGCTGGCGCGGGACCTGGGGCTCAGCGCGGACGAGCTGCCGGCGCGGAGGCTGCGGCTGAGCGAGGAGAAGCAATACTTCATTGTGAATGAGGAGAACGGGAACCTGTACGTGAACGAGAGGCTAGACCGGGAGGAGATGTGCGGCGAGTCGGCGACCTGCTCCGTCAGCTTCGAGGTGCTGGTGCACAACCCGCTGAACATTTTCCATGTCGAGGTGGCAATCGAGGACGTGAATGACAACTCCCCGACCTTCAGCAAGGCTTCTCTTGACCTCGAGATCGGTGAATGGACGCTTCCCGGTGCTCGTTTTCCGCTGCAAATGGCCCGGGATAGGGACGTGGGGAGTAACTCTTTGCTGACTTACCAGCTCACCAGCAACCCGTACTTTACGTTGACTGTGACAGAGAACCCAGACGGAAGCAAGCAGCCGGAACTGGTGCTGGAGAGAGCTTTGGACCGGGAGAAGCAGAGCTCCTTTGAGTTGGTGCTGACGGCGGTGGATGGCGGGGATCCCGCGAGATCCGGGACAGTCCATGTTCGCATCAATGTGACAGACGCCAATGACAACTCACCTGTCTTCAGCAAAAGGGTCTACGAGGCGCGAGTGGCAGAGAATCTTCCCTTGGGGTCGCTGGTGCTTCGTGTGATGGCCACGGATGCCGACGCCGGCTCCAACGGAAGGGTTTTCTATTCATTCGGCAACGTCCCGGACAGCATCCGCGCTTTGTTCACAATCGACAACAACAGTGGGGAGGTCAGGACGGCCGGAACCCTCGATTTCGAGGAGAAGAATAAATACATCCTCACCGTGGAGGCTACGGACGGAGGCGGGTTAACAGCTCACTGCAAGGCTCAAATAGAGATCATGGACGAGAATGACAATGCCCCGGAAATCACGCTGCTCTCGCTGTCGAGCCCAGTTCCCGAGGATGCCCCGACTGGAACTGTAGTGGCCCTGCTGAAAGTGCGAGACAGAGACTCGGGCGAGAACGGTCAGGTGTCGTGCGAGCTCTTGGGCGAGGCGCCGCTGTCGATCGTGGCGTCGCCGGGCGGCTCGTACAAGGTGGTGACGGCGAGCGCGCTGGACCGCGAGCAGGCGTCCGAGCACCGCGTGACGGTGGCGGCCCGGGACCGGGGCAGGCCGGCGCTGCGGAGCAGCACGGAGCTGGTGCTGGAGGTGTCGGACGTGAACGACAACGCGCCGGTGTTCGAGGAGGCGGCGTACAGCGCGTACGTGGCGGAGAACAACGCGGCGGGCGCGCTGGTGGTGCGCGTGCAGGCGCGGGACGCGGACGCGGGCGCCAACGGGCGCGTGAGCTACTGGCTGGCGGGCGGCAGCGCGGGCGCGGCGGGCGCGGCGCCGCCGGTGTCGGTGGAGGCGCGGAGCGGCGCGCTGTACGCGCAGCGCTCCTTGGACTACGAGCAGTGCCGCGAGTTCGCGGTGGCGGTGCGGGCGCAGGACGGCGGCTCGCCGGCGCGCAGCTCCACGGCCACGGTGCGCGTCTTCGTGCTGGACCGCAACGACAACGCGCCGCGGGTGCTCTGGCCGGCGGCGGCGGGCGCGGGGGCCGCCGCGGCGCCGGGAGAGGCGGCGGGGGCTCCTCCTCCGTTCGAGGTGGTTCCGCGTTCGGCCGAGGCCGGGTACCTGGTGGCCAAGGTGGTGGCGGTGGACGCGGACGCGGGGCGCAACGCGTGGCTGTCGTACGAGCTGGTGCAGGCGTCGGAGCCGGCGCTGTTCCGCGTGGGGCCGCACAGCGGCGAGGTGCGCACGGCGCGCGCCGTGTCCGAGCGGGACGCGGCCAAGCAGCGTGTGGTGGCCGTGGTGAAGGACCACGGGCAGCCGGCGCTGTCGGCCACGGCCACGCTGCACGTGGTGCTGGCCGAGAGCTTGCAGGAGGCGCTGCCGGAGCTGAGCGAGCGGGCGGCGGGCGGCGAGGCGGCGGCGGCGGCGGCCGAGCTGCAGTTCTACCTGGTGCTGGCGCTGGCGCTGCTGTCGGCGCTGCTGGTGCTGAGCGTGGCGCTCTTGGTGCTGGCGCGGCTGCGCCGGGCCGGGCCGCCCGCCGTGCTGCGCTGCCTGGGCGCGCAGCGCTTCTCGGTGGCCGGCGCCGCCTTCCCGGCCGACTTCTGCGAGGGCACCTTGCCCTACTCCTACAACCTGTGCGTGGCGGCGCCGGCCCGCGCCGTGCCCGAGGCCGCTTGGCCGCCGCCGCCGCCGCCGGTGCCCATCCTGTCGGCGGAGGAGCTTCTGGGCGGGGATTCCTGCGAGAAGCCGAGCCCGAACAGCAGCGCCGTCGAGGGAGAGCCGCCTGCCAATCCCGACGCACCGCAGGTCTGTAAATCTGGGTGTTGCTGTTGTTGTCCTTAAGCCGTTTCGAAACGCTGTCCTTTTTTCCCTTATATTTTCCCCGGTCAATATGGGTGAGGTGTGCTGCTATTGTCTCTGCGTGTCGGGATGATGTCGTTGGCTCACTCCTCCTGCTATTAGAGCACATCTAGTGGAGGCAATTATTGCTTTTCGGTGGTAACTGTTTCATATTCACTGAAACTTGTTTTGTAGAATTTTTTGGTTGCGTTAAATTGTATTAGTAGTAATGGTGTGAATCCTCACTCAACAGAGGGAGACGCGATGAGTCTGTATGACAGATTTGGGAGAGAGAAAGTTGACACTTGGTGCTGGGGATTTTTCGTTCCTAATCGATTTTTTTTCCGATATAATGTGATTATGCATGGTGGTGGATGGCAGGATACAAACCCTTGTAATTATTACACTCTTAAAGGCAACCTGGGAGTGGCATTACATGAGAGGAGAGTGACAGGCAATCCACCAGTTTTGAACGTCGAAAATGTCTCCAGTTCCGTGGGAAATTCTGCTATAAAAATGACAGGAATGGCAACGGTAGTGGGAGCATTTAACTGTTGTTAACATTGGTTTTACATCCTGCCTGGTACTTTAATCTTTTTTTCTTTCATTCACAAGTGAAAGTGTAGACGATGTAAAAAAAAAAAAAAAATAGGAAAAAATGTTAGGGCTAGTTTTCCTTCTCTATGCTTTTAACAGAAAGAGGTTATACTTGGTACTTTTAAAATTGTTTCTGCCTTTTTTCTCCAATACTTGTTACATCGGTTTTTAGAACGATAGACAGAGGAGATCGGGAAAACTTTTATCGAATGTCAAAGGGATCTGCCAAAATACCGATTTAAGTACTTGAATCAAGTCCATTTCTACATTTATCCATGGTCACCACCGTTTATGGCGCGCAGCTCTTCTCCTACGTTTCTACCGTATTTTGTCGAAAATACGTCTTGCCAATGTGAATAACAAAGAATTAGATTAATACTGTGCTGAGAAGCTTCAATTCCTTGCACCTTGAGTTTTGAGAAAATGAAAGCCCTTTGTTGTCGCTACAGAATTCCTACTAGACGCTACAGATTCCTGACTAGTTTTACAGTCAGCGAGAAGTGCTCCAGGCACCTACAGCCTGAAATCGGGAGGTGGGAGATAACGATCTTTGAGCACTCAGGGGGTTTTCTCCTGTCCTCTGCTCCTATAAATATCCTATAGGGCGACATCCCAGAACACCTGGCAGGTGCCTGAGAAATCAAACTTCACAGCAGTTGTAAGCGGCTGTGTTAGACCCTCCTTCTTTCATCTATAAACGCCTGTACTTAGTAAATCATAGTTCATTAGGTAATTTAGACCGTCCTCTGTATGAACTGAAAAACGTAACGCGAAGTTTCTGCCATTGCGTTAATGAGCCTGATCTCTCCGCTACTCCTGTGGCCAGAGTTGTGTGTTTGATCATCGCGTTGTGTATTTGTGACCCTCTTTTGTTTTGCCGTTGTCCTCCCAGTCATTCAAGCGGGACGACTTCAACTTGTGTTTTTAGACTAATGGGATCTAAGACTATTCTACACACTAAAATCAGACAGGATATTTTACTTTACCCATATCGCCGGTAGGAAATTACATTTTTCTGTGAGTTAGAAACGTCCCACTCCCGATACACCTCTGCTTTCCTCACAGTCGTGATGTGTTTGAGCATAAAAGAAGAGATGGGCTGGAGAAAAGCAGGAGGTGTGTGCGGCGAATGTCTCCTTGTCGCCCGTGTGCCCGTGTGCCCGGCAGTGCCGGGTGCCTGCAGTGCCGGGAGGAGGCTGCGGGCGCCGCTGTTGACCGAGAGGAGCGAGAGGAAGCTCGGAGCGCTCCCGGCAGCCCCGCCCGCTGCGGATCGGCTCGATCACTCGCTCCCTGTCGGGCTCGGCGACCGAAAGGTCTGTGGTCGTACCCGTGGTGCGGAACCGTGCTGCGGAGGGCGGCAGTGCCGGAAGAAGCGAACGGAGAAGGAGCGGGAGCGGAATTAACGGAGTGACCGGCGGGGAGCAGCTGAGGTGTTTGCAGTGCCGGCGGTGCCGCGGCGGAGATGTGCGCGGCGGGGAGGCGCTGGGGCCGGCGGCAGCGAGCTCTGCTCTGGGCCGTCCTGCTGGCGGCGTGGGAGGCGGCGTGGGGGCAGCTGCGCTACTCGGTGCCCGAGGAGATGCCCAAGGGCTCCTTCGTGGGCGACGTGGCCAAGGACCTGGGGCTGCAGCTCGGCGATCGCGGCGTCCGCATTGCAGAAAGAGGTCGGACGCAGTATTTCGCTCTTCACGGGAAGACGGGCCATTTAGTGACGGCGGAGAGGATCGACAGAGAGCAGCTGTGCCGACTGGTGGAGAAATGTGTGCTGCGCTGTGAGCTGATAGTGGAGGGGGAAATGAAGGTCTATGAAATAGAAGTGGAAATCACGGATATTAATGACAACGCACCCAACTTCAAAGAAATCGAACTGGAACAGAGGATGAGCGAGACAACAGCCCCGGGGTCTCGGTTTCCCCTGCCAGACGCTCACGATCCAGACTCGGGCCGGAATTCCCTGCAGAGCTACGAGCTGAGCGGCGACGAGCACTTCTCGCTGGCCGTGCAGACGGGCCCCGGCGGCGATCAGCGTCCCGAGCTGGTGCTGGCGAAGGCGCTGGACCGGGAGGAGGCGGCGTTTCACGAGCTGGTGCTGAGGGCGAGTGACGGCGGCGATCCGGCGCGGACGGGCACGGCTCGGATCCGAGTGACGGTGCTGGACGCGAACGACAACGCGCCCGTGTTCAGCCAGGCGGAGTACACGGTGCGTGTGCCCGAGGACGTGCCCGTGGGCTCCGTGCTCGTCACCGTCACGGCCACGGACGCCGACGAGGGGCTGAACGGACACGTTAAATACAGTTTTAATCGAATTTCAGAAAGGGCGTCCGAACTTTTTCACCTTGAATCAAAGAGAGGAGAAATAACCCTTAAGGAGAAGTTGGACTTCGAGGAAATTTCGTCATTTGAAGTGGAGGTGCAGGCACGGGACGGCGGAGAGCTGTTTGGTGTGGCCAAAGTCACGATCTTCGTGACAGACGTCAACGATAATGCCCCTGAAGTAACGGTATCATCGGCATTGACTGAGATCTCGGAGGACGCACTGCCGGGGACAGTGGTCGCCGTCCTGCACGTACATGATCGGGACTCCGGGGCGAACGGCGAGGTGCGCTGCTCGCTCGACGAGGGAGTCCCATTCCGCCTGCAGAGCTCACACGGCAGCTACTACAGCGTGGTGACAGCGAGCGAGCTGGACCGAGAGCAGGTGTCGGAGTACAACGTGACGGTGCGGGCGGCCGACGGCGGGTCTCCGGCTCTGCAGAGCAGCGCGGTGCTGGCGCTGCGGGTGCTGGACGTGAACGACAACGCGCCGGTGTTCTCGGAGGAGCGCTACAGCGCGCGGCTGTCGGAGAACAACGCGGCGGGCGCGCTGGTGCTGACGGTGCGCGCCACGGACGCGGACTGGGGGCAGAACGCGCGCGTGCGGTACCGGCTGTCGGAGGGGCGGGTGCGGGGCGCGCCGCTGTCGTCGTACGTGTCGGTGCAGGCGGAGACGGGCGCGCTGTACGCGCTGCGCTCCTTGGACTACGAGCAGGTGCGCGAGCTGGAGCTGTGGGTGCGTGCGGAGGACGGCGGCGCGCCGGCGCTGAGCAGCAACGTGTCGGTGCGGCTGCAGATCGTGGACGAGAACGACAACGCGCCGCAGGTGCTGTACCCGCCGGCGGGCGGAGCGGCGGGCGCGGGCGGGGCGCGGTCGGGCGTGGAGCTGGCGCCGCGCTGGTCGGAGCCCGGCGCGCTGGTGGCCAAGGTGGTGGCGGTGGACGCGGACGCGGGCCAGAACGCGTGGCTGTCGTACGAGCTGGCCAAGGCCACGGAGCCGGGGCTGTTCCGCGTGGGGCTGCACAGCGGCGAGGTGCGCACGGCGCGCTCGCCGCTGGCCCGCGACGCGGCGCGCCAGAGCCTGGTGGTGGTGGTGAAGGACCACGGGCGGCCGGCGCTGTCGGCCACGGCCACGCTGAGCGTGGTGCTGGCCGAGAGCGTGGCCGAGCTGCTGGCCGAGCTGGGCAGCGCGGCCGAGGCGGCGGCGGCGCCGGGCGAGGCGGCGGGCGGCCTGACGCGCTGGCTGGTGCTGGCCGTGGCCGCCGTGTCGTGCCTCTTCGTGGCCTTCCTGCTGCTGCTGCTGGCGCTGCGCCTGCGCCGCTGGCGCCGCCGGCACCTGCTGCCGCCCGACGGCGGCGCCTTGCGCGGCGTGCCCGTCTCGCACTTCGTGGGCATCGACGGCGTGCGCGCCTTCCTGCAGTCCTACTCGCACGACGTGTCGCTCACGGCCGACTCGCGCAAGAGCCAGCTGCGCTTCTCGGCCGCCACCTGCTGCGACACCCTCCCGGCCCGGCCGCTGCCCGACGAGCCCGCGCCGCTGCTCGGGGACGAGGATGTGGCCGCCGCCCTTCCCAAGGATCCCGCCGCCTCACTCTCGGTGAGTTTTTCCGTCCAGATATTCTGCAAAACGCTTTCTCTCGATGCTCCCTTTCCCCCGCCGTGCCCTTTGGCTTTCATGGGAGACTTTGCTTAAAAGCAAGGTAGAGTTTTCTTCGGTGACATTCTGGAGGCCGGTGCCCATTGGTGTCGTTTTGTAAACACGGTGTCGATCCTCAGCCTTCCAGGTAGTGAAGAAAGAAGGAGGAGAAAGGCTGCTTGTGGAAGGGCGTTCATTAGGTCAGTAGTTTGGGTATCTCTTAGGTTCCAGGTATTCTTCCCCTATGGCACCTCTGCTGTGCCCAATCCGTGCTCCTGTTAGTATTCGATATTCTGAATGGATGTATCGCGTTTTTAAGGAATACAAGTTTTTAGCAGGCTCGTGTGTCTTCCAAGAACAGATGTGCTTGAATGGGTTGAATGTGTCGTGAACAAAGTGCTGATGATTTTGCGTGGAACTTCTCTGCACGTTGTTCTCAGCCTTTTTCGTTCTCCATGATACATAGTGGATGTCAGCAGGAAAAGTCTTTGTGTCATCCGTGCTTTGATCTTTGTCCTCGACAGAGGATTGGGCCCGGCAACAAGTGCTCCTTGATGCTGTCTGTCTGCCTGTTGTGAGGATGAAGGATCCTCTTGAAGTTGTGACTCTTTGAAAAGCCTGTGGGTAGCAGCTTGTGGAGGAGGAAATGCAGGAGGAAATGGCAGAACTGCTTTGGTTTTTCCTTGCTTTTGAAGGTAGAGCTATGTCAAATGGAGCTGGGTGACTCTTGCCTATGAAATATTTAGCATGGCCAGAGAATTGTGTGGGTGGGAAGGGAGAGATTCAAGGTGCAGTGGGACATGTAAGGTGGGCATAATTCGCCCTGTTGCAGATTTTCACTGACTCAGTCTGTCTTGGAAGACTGCTGGGCTTTTCCTTTTAGACCTGTGAAGTGTCTTCCCAGAACCTGAGTGAGCAGGCAAATGGAGCTTGCCTAGTACAGAGAAGTAAAGATAGCTCTGTGAACTTGGTGGTGTGAAGAAAAGTGGTCTGGGGAGCTGGGCCTCCACTGTCACGTGTTTTTGGGATATAGGGGTGGGAGAATACCAGTGATTATGTGAAAGGATGGAAATGTGAGTCCTGTGAGCTGTGCATGAATGTCTGCTGAAAGAGTCAAGGGAATGATTTCCTCCATTCTCTGTCCAGTTCCTATCTCTAGTGTGAAGCAATATGAGGATTTTCCTCCCCAAGTAATTGTCTAGAAGAGATGTATTCCAGCTGCATGGAGAACCCTGGGAGGGTCTTACTAAGTATTTGGAGACCATCATAATTGTGTCACTTAAAAGATTAATGTTGTACTTGTGAAAGATGTCATATGGAAATAGGAATCTATGTGTTTGAGGCCTTTAAACTAAATTAGTAATCATCTACTCTGAGTTATATAATCAAGCATAATGTTACGAGCTCTTCAATTCTGCAGGTACAAACTTTCTGTCTCGCTGTTCTGATGATCTGAAGATGGTCCTTCCATGTTTGTAGGTGGAGTGAGAGATTTCCATTGACAGGTTTCTTTAAAATATCTCAGTGAGAAATGCTTTTTCTCGTCCCATGCCAAGAGTGAAAAAACAAATATTACCCATGGTGAGGAGAGACTGAGCAATTTTCCTTTTGGTGGAATCTCTCTAAATTCTGAAGATCTGTGATAGCCATGTGAGCTGTGAAGGGTTAGGGGGGAGTGTTGGGATGAGGCACTAGTGGAGACATGGCATGTGTTGTGTTGATCCCCAGGGCTCTTGCTGGCCTTCTGAAAATGAGTCAGGAGGAGCCTTATGATTTTATATTGTGTGTTTTGGACTCAAATGGCCTAATGGGTGAAGAACTGTGATGTTGCCTTTGATGTGGTACTTGGATGACTGGGTCCTTGAGAGAGCTGGCAAAAATGTATGGCCTATATAATATTTTCAACTTGTTCAAATAATTGGGAGGATGAGAATAATCTTAGTTGTGATGCTTGGGATCTGATCATCTGTGCACACGACTTTTCTTCTACTGATGTCCGTATGCAAAATTTGGTTTTCGTGTTCTGTTTGGACAGAGAGAAGAATTCTGTGTATGCAGAGACAGGGCCAGTGCTGGAGTTCACAGTGATATAGTTCAAAATGAACGAATGAATTGTGTCAAGTTCTATTTGTCCCAGTAGTTAGATGAGGCCCACAGCTGTGGTTCCAAGCTTTTTCTTGATCTTACTTTCCAAGGGAATGACTATCTGGAGTGAGCTCCTGTGTGAGGCCTCCTGTGCATTAGTTACAATTGAGTTTCCCGTGTTGTGTATATACTAGAGTTGACAGAATCTGAAATGTGAGTCCATGATTGATACTCCTCTGATGTTTTCCCATTCTTGGCTGGTCGATTAATTATATTTTGGATGATTTATTTGGGTTGAGTTGTTTGTTTATCTCCTTGTTTTCTAGTCAAGGAGTAAAGCTAATCCTCATTGTGCCTGGCAATGTTACAAACTCCAAAACATACAATTATTCAGTAGGGAGAGTATCTCTCGTCCATACTTTGAAGCTGTACATGTAATCATAGAATCAGGGAAACACAGAATCATGGAATGTCTTGGAAAGGACCTTAAAGATCATCTCATTCTGACTTTTCTGCCACGGGCAGGGACCTCTTCCACCAGACCAGGTTGCTCAAAGCCCCAACCAGCCGGACCTTGACTGTTTCATTAAAGAAATACAACTTCATAAATTTCTGTTTCTCCAAGGTGTTGTTTTCTCTGTGGCCATGATACAATCAAACTTTTGGTGTCTGTTGATGGTGAGACTAAAGGCTGTGAATGCAGAGTGAGGAGGGTGAGAGCTCAGTTCTGTGCTGGGAAAATCAGTGAATCCATGTGGGTTTGGCTGAGAAATGGTTTGATTTCATGTTTGGTGGCAAAACCATTTCTGTTCCATTCTGATCCTGTTTTCTGTGTCATGAAAGGCAATGAGAGTCCTCAACAGTAACATTTTCCACAGTAACTGTTTATGTAGAAGAGTTATTCTTGGCTGGAACAGCCAATTAATCCTGTGTGAAACCTCCATTATCTATCTGTATTTCTATGCCACATTGTGATATCGAGTTTTTTCAGAGTTGTAATCACATTTTCCTCCAGGCCTTTGTTTCCTGGTTAGCTTGCAGCTCATTTTCCCAATTCTGGTCAGTACTTTTAAATTTGAAACAATGACCATTGTTTCTCAGCAAATCCTTCATCCAGCCAACCAGGAAGGAATTTTGTGTGTGGGAAATAGGAAGAATAGGAAGCAGAAGCAGTAAGACAATGTGTTCTAATTTGTCAGAAGATTGAACTTGGGAAAGAGGCTGATGAGAAGTTGTTTAAAATGATGGTTTCATAACTGTGCAAGGTGAGCAGGTCACACAGTGGGAGAAGTTGGTGAGGAGATGACGGATTCTTCCAATGAAGCCCCTGTCCTGCTGTCCAGTGTAAGTGTTTAGGGCCACACTTGCAGCTTGAGACCTCAGTGACTTCTAGGTGCTCTGAGGGATGAATTTTAAGGCTTGAAATCAAGGCCTAGAAGACTTCCCTGTGAGCATGTCTGACAGCTTGTTGTCTTCTAATGCTTCCTTGCTTTATCTGATTCATATTCTGGCGTTTTCAACAGGATTTTATTCCTCATTTTGTTTTCCCTTGATTTACTCTATATGTGGGTATACTTACTCTTATTAACAACCTAATTTTTTTTTTTAGGAATGCATGGTGTATTCATGTCTCTTGCTCTTATTCCATTGAGAGTGGGAGGCAGGAGATATGAGAACTACTTTGTTTTCTGTTACTGCTGGGAGAAATAGATGTAAATATGACTTCAGTAGATGTTGCATCTGTGTGGAAAAGAGCAGGTGATAAAAATGGGGAGGAGAATCCCTCTAAGCCAATGGTTTGATGAATCATTCTCTATTGGATGACTGCTAATCTTTCAGCATGGTTGGTTGTTACCCCTGCCCTTAAAGGGGCAACACGTTGTGACATGGGTGTGGACCCTCACAGAGGACAGCAGGCAGCAGCAGGGTCAAACATGGAAGGCCCTTTATTATCTGACTCTAATAGCTTATATACATTTTGTACAGAGGGCCGAGACTGGCCCAAGGAGGTTACAACCTCCTGACGCCATTGATCACTATGACCATCAGTCAAATTCGCTCTCAGAGAACAAGTATGCAAAACATACAGATAAATTCTAAGAATACAATATTGTTTACATGAAGCAGCGTGAGAAAGCTGCTGCAAAGACTCAAACACTTGAAAGCAAGACAGTCAGGGGCGACAGTTGTTTATCATTTGTGTGCTTTAGAATCCTTCAGTTCCTTCTCATCATGGTGGTGAACAGATAAATGGACCTCCCTTCTGGGTGTGGCTGCAGGGCATCATCATCTCATGGTAAATTTGAGATTTATCTCCAGTGAGGAGACGGTCACAAGCAAACCCTTCCAGCTGCATGGGGTAGGAGAAAAAGAAGAGAGGGGAACTCTGTGTGTGAGGCTAGAGAAGAAGTCGGTCATTCCCTTGCTTGTCGTATGTCATAGATAACACAAGCCTTGACTGATGGAGTACAGTGTGATTTGAGTTCTTTCTGTAGAGCAAGTGAGACCTACAAAATGTTATTGCACCTGTTGAATTCTATATGTTTCTAACTCTTGCACTGCTTGTTGGCATGAGCTCAACCTCAGCATGTCTGATCTTACGTGGAAGGTTGTTGGAACCCTGGAGGCTGAAATTTTCGGGCTTTCTGAGCTGAAGGGGTGCTGACCTTTGGGCAGGCACCACATTTGACTTGAGGCCTTGAATCAGAAGATTGTGTGAGAGCACAGGGATTGTGGGTGTGTAATTAGAACGGTGTTTTGTGATCTCACAGGGTGAAAACATAGGTTTGGGGTTTTGGTATGTAGTGATGTGTATGGGCCAAGATGGAGGATTCAGGGCGTTGCCCAAGTTATTCTTCTTCACCTTTTTCTTCTGTTTTCCTCACAGATTTGGGCGGCTTTCTCTAATTGGGTGAACAATGTCTGCATTGCAAATATCAGATGGTCATTATCGGGTCAAAACCATCCATAATAGAGTTGTCACTTTGGTAATGGGTAACTATCTCTTAAACGGCCTTGGTGAAAGTCAGAGGCCCTCCATTTTGCCTCGTTTCTCTATCTGACATGCTGGAGCTCCCACTGTAAATACTGTAGGGAGATAAGAGATAATAAACAACCAACACCGAACTCGACTCTACATTTCCTGTGTCTTTCATCCTGACCTTGGCTGAGATAAAGCAGGCAGAGCTGTAACAGAAGGTCTCCTCTGTCCCAGTTGTCCCAGTGCAGGTGCAGTTCCCACAGACCCCTGGGACGTTTACACCTCTAAAGAGGAAAGGTTTCATAAGCACAGGTGTGCTCACCCAGGAACACTTTGTCTGTAGTGTCAAAATGCAGAAGCATCTCTGCTGCAGTTGTCAGAGTGCAGAGCGGCCACCCAGCCCAGCTAAGATTTCCATGAACAGACCAGGGGCCAGTGGGAGAACGTGTGCAGTGTCCCCCACATCATCACCCAGAGGGACATGCTGGGCAATCATCTGGAGGCTGTTAAATGGCTGAGGAACAGGCTGGATAGTCACCTCCAAAGAGTTACAGGCAGTTTCTCAATGTCCAGGTGGAAAGCAGTGCCTTGTGATGCCCCTCCAGGGTCCTTACTGGGACCTTCAGTACTGTTTATTCCCTCCATGGACAATGGGATGGAGTGCAGCTTCAGAACATTTTCAGCTGACCCCAATTTGAGTTGATCGCCGAGAGGGCAGAGATGCCAACGAGGGATGGGCTGGAGAAGTGGCCCCGTGCAACCATCATGAAGTTGAGCAGGGCAGAGTGCAAGGTCCTGCACCCGGGTTAGGGCAATTCCCAGTTTAACGAGAGAGTAGGGTATAGGGAACAGCTTAGGAGAGAAGTACTTTGGGTTATTGGTGGGTGATAAGATGGGACATGAGGCGCAAATGGGCACCTGCTGCTCAAATTGTGTCCTGCACTGCATAACCAGTTCTCTGCCCGGCAAGTCGAGGGATGTCCTTCCCCTACCCTAAACCCTTTTGTGAGACCATAGACTGCATGCAGATCTTGAGCCAATATCCCAAATGGAGTCCCCAGAATGATCATGGAATTGATCTGGGAGTGAGACATCTCTGCTTTGCAGAATGATTAAAGGAGTTTATGTCTTCAAGCATGGAGACAGGATAATTCTGTGGAAGCTTCAATGTTTGGGTATTTTTTTTTCTGTTTCAATTTATGAATAAGCTTATAGGAACTGTGGACAGAGCTCTTTATCATGGCCAGTGGTCATATTTCAGGAGAGAAGTGTTTTTAACTAAAAGAAGAGAGGTTTTTATTGGTAGAAAGCTTTGTAGTGTGGGTTGTGAGAAAATGGAACGTATTGCCAGAGAAGTTATGGATATGCATCCAACGTTCAAGTCTAGCAGAAAGTGTTTGTTCTCGTGGCAGAGGTGTAGGTTAAATGACCTTTAAAGAAAAGTTGAAGTTGGAAACTGAAAATATTTTTAGCTTTAGGAAGGATTCAGCGTTGCTTTGAACTTTCTATTATCAGGCGCTCAGATATTGAGATGCAGATGAAACAACTTCAATGAGTCAGAAACAAAAGAGTAAAAGGTATTCTGCTATCTTGGCATAGGGGTTGCTTACATTATTTTAGGCTGATTTCTATCCTAAATTAATTCATCGCAGGTAATGAAAGGACAATTCAAGGGATGTGACAAAGTGTGAAAAAGTTCTTGAGGTCTTTCCCTATATTCTCGTTTATTGCTGCTGTAGATGAGCCGTCATTTTTTTAATAACCGCTAAATTCCATTCTTTACTGCCCTGCCATGAGAGTTTGCTTCTCTGAGTGTTCAGTGCGATTCGAAAGAATGCCCTAAAAGCACCGGAGAGCACATCTCAGATAGAACCGCCTTGGTTTCGAATAGAGCCCGAGCTTGTGCTGCCGCTGTTTGCAGTGGAGGAGAGACCCCGGCGGCGGCGCAGCCCCGAGCCCCGCCCAAAGCCGGGCCCCCTTGAGCGCGGCCATCGGGCGGCTGCAGTGGCGTGGCGGCGCCTCCGGGTGTCGCTGTTGGCCGCCGCCGAGCGGCGCTGGAGCCGCGGCCGCCGCAGCGTCCTGCCCCCGCAGGCTGCTCGCTCGCCCGGCGCCGGCCACGGCGGCAGCGGCCCCGACACCACCGGCAGCAGCAGCGGAAGCGGCGAGAGGCGGCGGCGCTTGTCGGGGAGCAGCGGCGTCCGAGGCGGCCCGAGCGGGCTGGCTGCGCTGCGGCGGCCCGTGCGCTGTGTGAGAGCGAGAGCGGCTGGAAGGGAGGCAGGGCAGCGGCAGGAGCCCGGCAGGAGCGCGGCGAGCTGTGGCGAGAGAGAATGGCGGTGAGGCGGCGGCAGAGGCGCGGGCCGGGCGGCGGGCGAGCGCTGCTGGGCGCGGTGCTTTGGTGCGTGTGGTGGCGGGCGGCGGCCGAGCGGGTCCGCTACGCCATCCCCGAGGAGCTGGGCAGAGGCTCGCTGGTGGGGCCGCTGGCGCGGGACCTGGGGCTCAGCGCGGACGAGCTGCCGGCGCGGAGGCTGCAGGTGGCGTCTGCCGGCAAGAAGCAGCTGAACTATTTCACGGTGAATGAGGAGAACGGGAACCTGTACGTGAACGAGAGGCTGGACCGGGAGGAGATGTGCGGCGAGTCGGCGACCTGTTCTGTCAGCTTCGAGGTGCTGGTGCACAACCCGCTGAACGTTTTCCATGTCGAGGTGGCGATCGAGGACGTGAATGACAACTCCCCGACCTTCAGCAAGGCTGCTCTGGAACTGGAGATCGGTGAATGGACGCTTCCCGGTGCTCGTTTTCCCCTGGAGATGGCCCGAGACGCTGACGTAGGAAGTAACTCGCTGCTCACTTACCGGCTCACCAGCAACCCGTCCTTCTCTCTGTCCATGATGGAAAAGGCGGGTGGAAAGAAGCAGCCAGAATTAGTGCTAGAGACACCTCTGGACCGGGAGAAGCAGAGCTCCTTTGAGTTGGTGCTGACGGCAGTGGATGGCGGGGACCCCGCGAGGTCCGGGACTGTCCAGGTTCGCATCAATGTGACAGACGCCAACGACAACCCGCCCGTGTTCAGCAAAAGTGTCTACGAGGCGCGAGTGGCGGAGAATCTTCCTGTGGGGTCGCTTGTGCTACGAGTGGCCGCCAAGGACGCGGATGCAGGCTCGAACGGACGAGTGTCCTACTCTTTCAGCAGTGTCCCAGACACTGTCAAGGCGTTGTTCACTGTCGAAAGTGAGAGCGGGGAGGTCAGGACGGCGGGTCCCCTCGATTTCGAGGAAAAGAATAAATACATCTTCGGCCTTGAGGCGAGAGACGGCGGCGGCCTCACCAGTCACTGCGAAGTGCAGATCGACATTATCGACGAGAACGACAACGCCCCTGAGATAACCATTCTGTCCCTGTCCAGCCCTGTCCCTGAAGACGCACCGGTCGGCACCGTGGTGGCCCTGCTGAACGTGAATGACCCAGACTCCGGCGAGAACGGTCAGGTGTCGTGCGAGCTCTTGGGCGAGGCGCCGCTGTCGATCGTGGCGTCGCCGGGCGGCTCGTACAAGGTGGTGACGGCGAGCGCGCTGGACCGCGAGCAGGCGTCCGAGCACCGCGTGACGGTGGTGGCCCGGGACCGGGGCAGGCCGGCGCTGCGGAGCAGCACGGAGCTGGTGCTGGAGGTGTCGGACGTGAACGACAACGCGCCGGTGTTCGAGGAGGCGGCGTACAGCGCGTACGTGGCGGAGAACAACGCGGCGGGCGCGCTGGTGGTGCGCGTGCAGGCGCGGGACGCGGACGCGGGCGCCAACGGGCGCGTGAGCTACTGGCTGGCGGGCGGCAGCGCGGGCGCGGCGGGCGCGGCGCCGCCGGTGTCGGTGGAGGCGCGGAGCGGCGCGCTGTACGCGCAGCGCTCCTTGGACTACGAGCAGTGCCGCGAGTTCGCGGTGGCGGTGCGGGCGCAGGACGGCGGCTCGCCGGCGCGCAGCTCCACGGCCACGGTGCGCGTCTTCGTGCTGGACCGCAACGACAACGCGCCGCGGGTGCTCTGGCCGGCGGCGGCGGGCGCGGGGGCCGCCGCGGCGCCGGGAGAGGCGGCGGGGGCTCCTCCTCCGTTCGAGGTGGTTCCGCGTTCGGCCGAGGCCGGGTACCTGGTGGCCAAGGTGGTGGCGGTGGACGCGGACGCGGGGCGCAACGCGTGGCTGTCGTACGAGCTGGTGCAGGCGTCGGAGCCGGCGCTGTTCCGCGTGGGGCCGCACAGCGGCGAGGTGCGCACGGCGCGCGCCGTGTCCGAGCGGGACGCGGCCAAGCAGCGTGTGGTGGCCGTGGTGAAGGACCACGGGCAGCCGGCGCTGTCGGCCACGGCCACGCTGCACGTGGTGCTGGCCGAGAGCTTGCAGGAGGCGCTGCCGGAGCTGAGCGAGCGGGCGGCGGGCGGCGAGGCGGCGGCGGCCGAGCTGCAGTTCTACCTGGTGCTGGCGCTGGCGCTGCTGTCGGCGCTGCTGGTGCTGAGCGTGGCGCTCTTGGTGCTGGCGCGGCTGCGCCGGGCCGGGCCGCCCGCCGTGCTGCGCTGCCTGGGCGCGCAGCGCTTCTCGGTGGCCGGCGCCGCCTTCCCGGCCGACTTCTGCGAGGGCACCTTGCCCTACTCCTACAACCTGTGCGTGGCGGCGCCGGCCCGCGCCGTGCCCGAGGCCGCTTGGCCGCCGCCGCCGCCGCCGGTGCCCATCCTGTCGGCGGAGGAGCTTCTGGGCGGGGATTCCTGCGAGAAGCCGAGCCCGAACAGCAGCGCCGTCGTGGGAGAGGTGCCCGCCGACTCGGAATTAACGCAGGTCTGTAAAACTCGGGTACTGTTTTTTCCTTAGCCTTATCCTAACAACTTTGCGGCGTACTGTTTTCCAGTTTCGGCACTATTAAAGGCGCCTGGTACAGGTCTGTGTTTCAATTAACCCCCTTAAGAATCCTGTCCCTTGTCTCTTAACAGCCGGCGAGGCCAACTGGCAGTTCTGGTCTCATCAGCTGTCTCACTTGTAGCCTCAGTGGAATGTCTCTTAGCATTTAGCTTGTGGTGCATAAAAGCTTACAGGACAAGTGATGCTCTGAGTTACATTTTGTTTCCTTCGTTTTCCACTTGGAGGAGGCAGATTTAGATGTCACTGTTTTCCTCAGGACATGCTGACTTTCATCTGAGGAACTTTTTCTCCGAAGCTTGTCTGAAACACTGCAGGTTTCTAATGATGAAGGCAGATTTTCAGTGTGTAGAAGAAAGTGCTCGACGTTTAACATTCTGGTTTTCTGGTTTTCCTTTTTTGATTGGTGCCTATGGAACAGCTGTAGAAAACAGGTCTTTATTTACTTCTCTTTTGGCGTTGCGCTCCAAAGGGAGAAATACATGTTGGTCACTGAATAGGGAAATGATAGGTCATTCCTTCATAATGAATTCTGCACTCTTCCATGTGCCCGCATTCTTTTGAGGGAAGGTAGCTGTGTAAATTGCAGGTTTCGGTCAATAAATGAAATAACCCTGGTCCAAGTCATTGCCTGCCTAATTAGTTGTCAGACGTGTAGGGGAGGGTTTTTCATTCAGTTGTGTGTCCCGAATTATTTACATGTAGTGGTAGGTGTTTTTTGGGTGGCATCACGAGCGTTCAAGTGCAGCGGGAAAATTTTGTCTACAAAGCTTGGGTTGTCTGAAATGGTAGGAATGACTGAAGTAACAAATGGATTTTTAATCGATAAAGTAAGATCTACTATTTTTACATGATGGCCTCAGGAAAAGTGAATGAATGGTTTCCTTCCTGATCCATCTTATCTCGAAGCGAAGAACTGGGACTTGGGTGGCTGCTGAGTAATACTCTGATTGTTAATGCTGGTTTGCTGCTGAACTCCAGAGGGAGCATAAGAGTGCTTCCCTAATGGAAGTTCAGCTTTGTGCCAATCCAAGCTTTGCTGGAAAGCGCCTGGAGAAATGACAGCATTAGTCCCGCTGCACTGGACAGTGCATCTCCGTAAGGACTTTGGCCGGTGGGAAAGATGCCCGTGGGCGAGGCCGGGCGGGGAGCGCTGGGCAGCGCTGGGTGCCTGCAGTGCCGGGAGGAGGCTGCGGGCGCCGCTGTTGACCGAGAGGAGCGAGAGGAAGCTCGGAGCGCTCCCGGCAGCCCCGCCCGCTGCGGATCGGCTCGCTCGGTTGTTCCCTGTCAGGCTCGGCGGCGGGCGGGCGGTCTGCGAGAGTCCCCGCGGCGCGGACCCGCGCTACAACGAGACAGAAACAGCGGCGGCAGAAGGCGGGAGCGCTGAGCCGGGGGCTGAGTTGAAGAAGGAGGAAGATCGGTATTCGGAGGCGGAGAAGAGCCGGCCGTGGAGCGGTGCCGCGGCGGAGATGTGCGCGGCGGGGAGGCGCTGGGGCCGGCGGCAGCGAGCTCTGCTCTGGGCCGTCCTGCTGGCGGCGTGGGAGGCGGCGTGGGGGCAGCTGCGCTACTCGGTGCCCGAGGAGATGCCCAAGGGCTCCTTCGTGGGCGACGTGGCCAAGGACCTGGGGCTGCAGCTGCCGGAGTTTCGAGAGCGGGGCATCCGTGTTGTCTCCAAGGGTAAGACGCAGTATTTTGCTCTTCACGGGAAGACGGGCCATTTAGTGACGGCGGAGAGGATCGACAGGGAGCAGCTGTGCGAGCGTGTGCAGCAATGCGTGCTGCGCTGTGAGCTGATAGTGGAGGGGGAAATGAAAGTTTACGGAATCGAAGTAGAAATCACGGACATTAATGACAACGCCCCCAGCTTCAAGGAAATTGAGCTGGAAGAGGAAATAAGCGAGATGACAGCTCCGGAGTCCCGGTTTCCCCTGCCAGAAGCTCATGACCCGGACTCGGGCCGGAATTCCCTGCAGAGCTACGAGCTGAGCGGCGACGAGCACTTCTCGCTGGCCGTGCAGACGGGCCCCGGCGGCGATCAGCGTCCCGAGCTGGTGCTGGCGAAGGCGCTGGACCGAGAGGAGGCGGCGTTTCACGAGCTGGTGCTGAGGGCGAGTGACGGCGGCGATCCGGCGCGGACGGGCACGGCTCGGATCCGAGTGACGGTGCTGGACGCGAACGACAACGCGCCCGTGTTCAGCCAGGCGGAGTACACGGTGCGTGTGCCCGAGGACGTGCCCGTGGGCTCCGTGCTCGTCACCGTCACGGCCACGGACGCGGATGAGGGGCTGCATGGGAAAGTGAAATACACGTTCAAGAAAATAACAGGAAAAGCCTCGAAGATATTTCATTTGGACTCAGAGACGGGTGCAATCACTCTCTTGCAGAGTCTTGACTTCGAGGAAGGCGACTCCTATGAACTGGAGGTGCAGGCACGGGACGGCGGCGGCCTTTTCGACAGTGCCAAAGTCGGGATCACCGTCTCAGACATAAACGATAACCCACCAGTGATTTCGGTGAGGTCGGCGTTAAGTGAGATTTCTGAGGACGCCCCGTCTGGCACTGTTGTAGCCCTGCTGCACGTGCATGATCGGGACTCCGGGGCCAACGGCGAGGTGCGCTGCTCGCTCGATGGGAACATCCCGTTCCGGCTGGAGAAGTCCTTTGACGATTACTATCGCGTGGTGACAGCGAGCGAGCTGGACCGAGAGCAGGTGTCGGAGTACAACGTGACGGTGCGGGCGGCCGACGGCGGGTCGCCGGCTCTGCAGAGCAGCGCGGTGCTGGCGCTGCGGGTGCTGGACGTGAACGACAACGCGCCGGTGTTCTCGGAGGAGCGCTACAGCGCGCGGCTGTCGGAGAACAACGCGGCGGGCGCGCTGGTGCTGACGGTGCGCGCCACGGACGCGGACTGGGGGCAGAACGCGCGCGTGCGGTACCGGCTGTCGGAGGGGCGGGTGCGGGGCGCGCCGCTGTCGTCGTACGTGTCGGTGCAGGCGGAGACGGGCGCGCTGTACGCGCTGCGCTCCTTGGACTACGAGCAGGTGCGCGAGCTGGAGCTGTGGGTGCGTGCGGAGGACGGCGGCGCGCCGGCGCTGAGCAGCAACGTGTCGGTGCGGCTGCAGATCGTGGACGAGAACGACAACGCGCCGCAGGTGCTGTACCCGCCGGCGGGCGGAGCGGCGGGCGCGGGCGGGGCGCGGTCGGGCGTGGAGCTGGCGCCGCGCTGGTCGGAGCCCGGCGCGCTGGTGGCCAAGGTGGTGGCGGTGGACGCGGACGCGGGCCAGAACGCGTGGCTGTCGTACGAGCTGGCCAAGGCCACGGAGCCGGGGCTGTTCCGCGTGGGGCTGCACAGCGGCGAGGTGCGCACGGCGCGCTCGCCGCTGGCCCGCGACGCGGCGCGCCAGAGCCTGGTGGTGGTGGTGAAGGACCACGGGCGGCCGGCGCTGTCGGCCACGGCCACGCTGAGCGTGGTGCTGGCCGAGAGCGTGGCCGAGCTGCTGGCCGAGCTGGGCAGCGCGGCCGAGGCGGCGGCGGCGCCGGGCGAGGCGGCGGGCGGCCTGACGCGCTGGCTGGTGCTGGCCGTGGCCGCCGTGTCGTGCCTCTTCGTGGCCTTCCTGCTGCTGCTGCTGGCGCTGCGCCTGCGCCGCTGGCGCCGCCGGCACCTGCTGCCGCCCGACGGCGGCGCCTTGCGCGGCGTGCCCGTCTCGCACTTCGTGGGCATCGACGGCGTGCGCGCCTTCCTGCAGTCCTACTCGCACGACGTGTCGCTCACGGCCGACTCGCGCAAGAGCCAGCTGCGCTTCTCGGCCGCCACCTGCTGCGACACCCTCCCGGCCCGGCCGCTGCCCGACGAGCCCGCGCCGCTGCTCGGGGACGAGGATGTGGCCGCCGCCCTCCCCAAGGATCCCGCCGCCTCACTCTCGGTGAGTTCCTCGGGTGGCATGGCCTCCGCGGCGCTTTCCATTTCTGCTCTCCTGTTGTTGCCCTCCGTGTTCGCTTTCCTGTGTAGGCCGGTTTGCTGACAGGGTTAGCAGAGCTTCCTTCATTGTCGTGTTTGTTTCTGGTGCCTCTTGCTGCAGGGAGGTAGAGGAAGGGTCCATGCTCTGTTTTCCGGGTCCTTGGGGAAGTAGATGTAGTGCGGCTGATGGTGACTAGAGGATTGTATGAGTGTTTGTGTTTTCTTCGGGTACCAAGCAGATTTTGTGCCATGGCATGTGTAATACCCTTGATCCTTCTAGTTCTGGCTGTTCTGAATGGATGGGTTGCGTAAATAGCAAGTTGAGGTTTTTGTTTTTTGCTGGGTCAGGTGTCTTCCCAGGCCTACATGTGCTGCATTGGGGTGAGAGTGTCTACCTTGGAATCTCGACTGCTCAGTGTGTAACTTTGCTGGTCATGGTTTGTAAAACTCTTCTCAGCCTTTCTGTATAAATGGAGGTGAGTAGGAAATGTCTTCCCATTCATCTGATCCTGCAGGAGAATGGGCTGGGTACAGCCACTGTTTTGATGATGTCTGTGTGACTGATATGAAGGTGAAGGATCCTCTTGAAAGGCTCCCAGTGATGGGTGGTTGTATGTGGAGGAGGAAATGGCAGAGGTGCTTTGTTGGTTTGCTGTCTATAAGGGCTGAGCTCTGTCAAGTTGGACTGGATGTGCCTTGGCTGTAAAGTACAGGTCGTGGCAAGAGCCTTCCTGGGGGTGGGAGCGGGAAGATTCAAGGTTCAGGGTTAGACATAAAAAGGGGGTGATTGGCCCTATAGAGACATTCACTGACCCGGGCTCTCCTGGAGCAGGGCTCCTCTTTTCCTTTGAGAAGTCTGAGGTTTCTGCACAGAAGAGCAGTGAGCAGAGAAATGCAGTTTCCTTTACACAGAGATGTGAAGGTGTCTGTGTGAAGTTGGTGGTGTGAGAAGAAGTGGTCTGGGAAACTGGGCCTTATATGTCTTGTGCATGTAGATTAAGAGGTTGAAAGCCACCCTAGGCATTGTGAGGAATTGGAGATTTGAGTCCTGGAGTTCTACATGAGGATCTGTTGAAGGCCGGAAAGGAATGCCTTTTCTCATTTATCTTTTCTTTACCCACCCATAGTATCATTCAATGCAATGTCCTCCTTCCCTAAATATTTGGCAAGAAGACATGTAATTCTGGCTGTATGGAATACCCTGGGAAGTTCCTTGTGTGTGTTTGCAGGTGGTGATAACTGTGAAACTTAACAGTTTAATGATGTGCTCATGACCAAGGTCATGTGGGAGCTTTGGGAAGGGCAGTTGGTGCATTCAGTGCTTATTAAACACCGGCATTAGTTGCCTACTCTTAGTTACATGATCGAGAAGAGTGTGTGAGAAGAGATCTCTTCCTTTCTGTAGCTCTTTGTTCCCTTCCTTGCTCTTTGATGATCACAAGATGGTTCTTTCTCTCTGCAAGTGTGTGGAAGATCGGGTCTGTTGTATTTGCCTGCTGTTCTGTATATGCCTTTCATGTTTACAGCTCTAAGAAAACTTTCACAGGCATTTCTTTAACATGTCTCTGCAATCAATGCTGTTTGTGGATGTACATGGTGAACTGAGCTTCTGTTTTGGTGGAATCTCTCTACCAGTTTTGAAGATCTGTGGTAACAATGTGAGTTGTGAAGAGTTTGATGGGTTGGCATGCGCTGTATGAGGAGGTACTGGTGGAAAATGGCCTGTGTTCTGTTGATTCCTAGGATTTATACCTGGTATTCTGAAAATCACTCTGAAGAAGTCTTACTTTTTGACCTTGAGTGGTTTGGACTCAAATTGCCGAGTTTTGGATTCAGCATTCTTTTGTGTTAAGAGTGCTGAAGTCACAGGGCCTTCAGAGAGCTCATGTGTGATGTTTTCTTTGAGCTGATACTCTGAGGGCTGTGTCTTTGAAAGAGCTGGCAACAACTCATGGTCTTTATAGCATTTTACATTTCTCCAAAGTCTTGGGAGGAGCAGAATAATCTTGGTTGTGATGCTTGGGATCTGAGAAGTTGTGTGTGCAGCTTTTCTTTCAACAGAATTTGTCTGCAGCTATAATTTTCCTTGAGTGTGATGTTTGGAGTGGGGAAAGAGTTTCATCTGTCCAGAGACAGGGCCTGTGCAGGAGAGTGAAGTGGCCAAAAGAAATGTGTAAAGGTCCAGTTTGTCCTGGATTATTGAGGTGGCCCACGGCTGTGGTTGTAAGCTTTTTGTTTTCAGGGTCTAAGGTATGAATCTATCTGTGGTGTCTGGTGTGAGCTCCTGTGTGAGCATGACTGCTTCTTACAAACTAATTTCCTTTGTGTGCCTATGACAGCTGACATGATCTGGAATGGGAATCTATGGTTCATGCATGTCTGAGGGTTTCTCAATCTTTTTGTGTTTGATTTGTTTGTTTTTTTCTTGTGAAGGAGTAAAGCTGGACCTCATTTTGCCTGTGAATCCTGCAAACAAATAGAAGCTGGTGGAGCTGATGAGGAGCACAGGAATTGTTTAGTCACAAAAAAGAAGAGGCTCAGGGAGGACCTCACTGCTCTCTATAATCTCTTGGATGAGGTTGTGGTGAGGTGGGGGGTTGGTCTCTTCTGCCATGTCTGAAGTGAAAGGCCAGGAGGAAATGGCCCTATGTTGTGCCAGGGGAGGTTCATATGAGATATTTGAATATTGTTCTCTGAAAGAATGGTCAGGCACTAGAATGCCTTGCCCAGAGAGGTTGTGGAGTCACCATCTCTGGAAGTGTTTGAGAGGCTTCTGGATGTGGCTCTTGGAGATCTTGTTCAAGGGTGATGGTGGTGGTGCTGGTCTGGACTAGATGACTTTGAAGATCTCTTCCAACTTTGATGATTCTGTGATTGTGTGAAATACTAAAAGATGCCTTACAATTATCAGGATGGGAGAGCAGTTCTCATCCATAACTTGAAGGTGGACATCAGCTAAGTTTGTGTTTCTCTCAAATGCGACTGAATGAAATGCTCTTTTCCCTGTGGCTGATATGTGGTTAGAATCTGGGTGTTGTCCATGATGAAAAAAAAAAGGCTGTGAATGGAGAGCCAGGAGATGGAGAATCTGGATTTGAATGCAGAAAATCAGATGGGTCAGGGTGGCTTTGGGTGGAAAATGGTTTGATTTCAGGCCTCCTGCCAAAGCCATTGCTGAGGTCTATGCTGTTTTCTTTGATCCTGCTATCCCTGTCCTGAAAGGCAATGCCAGTCCTCCAGCAGTGAAGTGTTTCCTGAAAAACTGTGTGGGTAGGGCCATGATACTTGTGTAGAATGGCTTATAATTTCTGTATGAAAATTTCATTATTCATTTGTAACTCCCAGGAACATAGTGATGTAATGTGTCTTCACAGTGTCAATTAGACTTCCATTACTTTGCTTCCTGTAAAGTCTTGGTCTTTTTACCCATTTCTGGTGAGTGCTTCTCCTTTTATAATTATTACTGTGCTTTGGCAGCGAATACCTAATTGAATCACCAAGGACAAAATTTTGTGTGTGTGAGGCACATGAAGGAAAAGGAAAAAGTGAATGTATTGTAATTCCTTAGAAGGGTGAAGTTGATAAAGAGGCCTGAGATGTTTAATCTCTTTGGGAGGTCACCTAAGAGAATTGCTGAGAGCTGTGACTGTTTTTGGTAATGAACCCCACCTAGAGAGTCCCGTGTAAGACTTTCGGGCTGCACTTGCACCTTGAGGCCTCAGTGACTTCCAGGTGTCCATGAAGATGAATTCCAATGCCCACAGTGAAGACCAAGAAGACTTCCTGGTGAATTTCTCCAACTGCCCCTTGTCTTCTGCTGCTTCCTTGCCTTGCTTGTTTGATGTATGCTCTGCTTTCCTTTTTTTTTCCTTTTTGGCTTTCTTTTCTTCCGAAGGTTTCCTTGTAATCGTCAGCCTTGGTTCATTCAGCCATGCATCCTGTATTAGTGCCTCCTGTTCATGCCACAGCAGGTGTGAAAGGCAGGAGAGGTGAGGGTACCTTTGAGTTCTGTTGCTGTTGGGGTGAAGGGAAGTAAATATCACCTTAGCAGTATCTCTGTGGAACACTGTGTGTGATAAAGAGGGCAGGAGATTTCCTCTGAGCCATTAGTTAGGTGAGCCATTCTCTGTTGGATGACTGCTAATCTTTTAGCTTGGTTGTTTATCATTCATGTGTTTTAGAATCCTTCATTTTCTTCTCAGAATGCTGGTGAGCAGATGAATTTACCTCCCCTCTTGATGTGATCATGGTACTTTATTCCATCATGATAAATTTTGCCAGGGATGTTAAGGGGCAGTAGCAAACAAACAGGTGTGCAGCATTGGAGAGAAGACAGGAGACCTCTGAATGTGAGAGTATAGAAGAACATATGGTAATTTCCCTTATTTGTAGAATGTCCTGCATAACAAATACTTGTGACTGATGCAGTGCCATGCAATTGGAATTGCTTTTGGTCAGGAAGTGTGGCCTACAAAACACTGTTGTACCTGGTCTGTACATTTCCCCATGTTTCTAACACTTATCTGAGTTCACGAGCTCAACCTCATTGTGTCTGATCTCATGTGGAAGGTCTCCTCTGTCCCAACTGCCCGAGGGCAGGTGGAGTTCCCACACACACCTGTGATGTTTACAGCTGTAAAGAGGAAAGGTTTCATAAGCACAGGTGTGCTCCCCCAGGAACACTTTGTCTGTAGTGTCAAAATGCAGAAGCATCTCTGCTGCAGTTGTCAAAGTGCAGAGCAGCCACCCAGCCCAGCCAAGGATTCCATGAACAGGTCAGGAACCAGTGTGAGAATGTGGACAGAGTGTCTCCCACGCAATGACCCAGACCATGGTGGGCACACACCTGGAGGCTGTTAAATGGCTGAGGAACAGGGTGGACAGTCACATCCCAGGAGCTTTAGACTCTTGGACTCCATGTCCAAGTGGGAATCAGTGATGTGTGATGTCTATACTGAGATCTGTGCTATTCAGTGTCTTCATAGACAATGGGATCAAGAACACCCTCAGCAAATTTGCAGCTGACACCAAGCTGAGTGATCAGGGAGAGGTGAGGGATAATGTTTATGGATAACTTGGAGGAGTAGACCTGTATAAACTTCATGAAGTTTAAGAAGGCCAAGTGCAAAGTCCTGAACATGGGTCAGGGTAATCGCCAGTGTAAATAGAGAGTGGTGAACTGAGAGCAGCCTCACAGAGAAGTGCTTTGGGTCACTGCTGGGTGACAAATGGGGCATGAGCTGGCAATGTCCACTTGCTGCCCAGACTGCACAGGGCTTGCATAACATGCAGGATGACCAGCAAGAATGGGAAGGTGCTCCTCTCCCTCGACACTTCTTTGATCACACAGATTGTCCATGAACTGGACCATCTCTGCCATGAAGGAGCGTTGACAAATCTCACATCCTTTAGTCTGAGAAAAGAAAGCTTTGAGTAGAATTGATTGTGTCTTTTCAATTTTTAAAGAATAAATACAAGAAAGATTTATAGAGATTTTTTAGGTTTCGAGTTGACTTTTTTAATGATGTGGATAGTGAGACACTGTATGAATTATGGATGTGCCACCACTGGAAGGCTTCAAGGACAGGTTGCATGGGTCTTTCATTAACCCGGTCAAGTGAAGAATAAACCTGCCCTGACTGATGAGTGCATTAAATTATTTTAAAGTATCCATTCAGCCAAGAGATTTCTTTGGATGTATAAAAGAGTCATGGTGGCTTTGCATATCTATCATGAGGTCCTCAAATATGGAGATACAAAAGAAGCAACTTTTCTGAATCAGAAATAGAAGAGAAACGTTATGCTTGGCATAGAGATAAAAACAATGCTTTAGGCTGAAGTATGCCTGAATTTAATTCGACCCAAGGCAGGAAAGCAGAATTGAAGATACATGACAGAATTCTTATGGATTTCCCTGTCTGTAGACACATATAAATTTTCCTGTTTCTTTAGTAGTGCCTTGATATTGTTAAGAGAAACCGAGTTCCTTTATTTATTGCTGTGCACTAAACATTTGCTTCTCTACCTTCATTGCGACTCAAATAGATTAGCTGAAAGCATTAAACAGCGGATCTATTTGACAAACGCATTTGAAATCCCGTTAAAGCCCCGAGCCCCGCCCAAAGCCGGGCCCCCTTGAGCGCGGCCATCGGGCGGCTGCAGTGGCGTGGCGGCGCCTCCGGGTGTCGCTGTTGGCCGCCGCCGAGCGGCGCTGGAGCCGCGGCCGCCGCAGCGTCCTGCCCCCGCAGGCTGCTCGCTCGCCCGGCGCCTGCCACGGCGGCAGCGGCCCCGACACCACCGGCAGCAGCAGCGGCGAGAGGCGGTGCTTGTCAGGGAGCAGCGGCGTCCGAGGCGGCCCGAGCGGGCTGGCTGCGCTGCGGCGGCCCGTGCGCTGTGTGAGAGCGAGAGCGGCTGGAAGGGAGGCAGGGCAGCGGCAGGAGCCCGGCAGGAGCGCGGCGAGCTGTGGCGAGAGAGAATGGCGGTGAGGCGGCGGCAGAGGCGCGGGCCGGGCGGCGGGCGAGCGCTGCTGGGCGCGGTGCTTTGGTGCGTGTGGTGGCGGGCGGCGGCCGAGCGGGTCCGCTACGCCATCCCCGAGGAGCTGGGCAGAGGCTCGCTGGTGGGGCCGCTGGCGCGGGACCTGGGGCTCAGCGCGGACGAGCTGCCGGCGCGGAGGCTGCAGGTGGCGTCTGCCGGCAAGAAGCAGCTGAACTATTTCACGGTGAATGAGGAGAACGGGAACCTGTACGTGAACGAGAGGCTGGACCGGGAGGAGATGTGCGGCGAGTCGGCGACCTGCTCCGTCAGCTTCGAGGCGGTGGTGCACAATCCCCTGAACATTTTCCATGTCGAGGTGTCCATCGAGGACGTGAATGACAACTCCCCGACCTTCAGCAAGGCTGCTCTGGAACTGGAGATCAGTGAATGGACGCTTCCCGGTGCTCATTTTCCTCTCGAGATGGCCCGAGATGCGGACTCAGGAAGTAATTCGCTGCTGACTTACCAGCTCGCCAGCAACCCGTCCTTCTCTCTGGCTTTAAAGGAGAGCCCTGATGGAAGTAAGCAGCCGGAATTAGTGCTGGAGAGAGCGTTGGACCGGGAGAAGCAGAGCTCCTTTGAGTTGGTGCTGGCAGCGGTGGATGGCGGCGACCCTGCGAGGTCCGGCAGTGTCCAGATTCGCATCAACGTGACAGACGCCAATGACAATCCGCCCGTGTTCAGCAAAAGTGTCTACGAGGCGCGAGTGGCGGAGAATCTGCCTGTGGGGTCGCTGGTGCTTCGGGTGCAGGCGACAGATGCGGACGAGGGCAGCAACGGGAGGGTCTCCTACTCCTTCAGTAACGTTCCGGGCGCCATAAGTTCGTTGTTCGCGGTGGACAGTGAGAACGGGGAAATGAGGACAGCGGGTCCCCTCGATTTCGAGGAGAAGAATAAATACATCTTCGGGCTAGAGGCGAGAGACGGAGGGGGTTTGTTATCACACTGCAAAGTGCAAATAGACGTCACGGACGAAAATGACAACGCGCCCGAGATCACGGTTCTGTCATTGTCCAGTCCCGTGCCCGAGGACGCCCCGGTCGGCACCGTGGTGGCCCTGCTGAACGTGAACGATCCGGACTCCGGCGAGAACGGTCAGGTGTCGTGCGAGCTCTTGGGCGAGGCGCCGCTGTCGATCGTGGCGTCGCCGGGCGGCTCGTACAAGGTGGTGACGGCGAGCGCGCTGGACCGCGAGCAGGCGTCCGAGCACCGCGTGACGGTGGCGGCCCGGGACCGGGGCAGGCCGGCGCTGCGGAGCAGCACGGAGCTGGTGCTGGAGGTGTCGGACGTGAACGACAACGCGCCGGTGTTCGAGGAGGCGGCGTACAGCGCGTACGTGGCGGAGAACAACGCGGCGGGCGCGCTGGTGGTGCGCGTGCAGGCGCGGGACGCGGACGCGGGCGCCAACGGGCGCGTGAGCTACTGGCTGGCGGGCGGCAGCGCGGGCGCGGCGGGCGCGGCGCCGCCGGTGTCGGTGGAGGCGCGGAGCGGCGCGCTGTACGCGCAGCGCTCCTTGGACTACGAGCAGTGCCGCGAGTTCGCGGTGGCGGTGCGGGCGCAGGACGGCGGCTCGCCGGCGCGCAGCTCCACGGCCACGGTGCGCGTCTTCGTGCTGGACCGCAACGACAACGCGCCGCGGGTGCTCTGGCCGGCGGCGGCGGGCGCGGGGGCCGCCGCGGCGCCGGGAGAGGCGGCGGGGGCTCCTCCTCCGTTCGAGGTGGTTCCGCGTTCGGCCGAGGCCGGGTACCTGGTGGCCAAGGTGGTGGCGGTGGACGCGGACGCGGGGCGCAACGCGTGGCTGTCGTACGAGCTGGTGCAGGCGTCGGAGCCGGCGCTGTTCCGCGTGGGGCCGCACAGCGGCGAGGTGCGCACGGCGCGCGCCGTGTCCGAGCGGGACGCGGCCAAGCAGCGTGTGGTGGCCGTGGTGAAGGACCACGGGCAGCCGGCGCTGTCGGCCACGGCCACGCTGCACGTGGTGCTGGCCGAGAGCTTGCAGGAGGCGCTGCCGGAGCTGAGCGAGCGGGCGGCGGGCGGCGAGGCGGCGGCGGCGGCGGCCGAGCTGCAGTTCTACCTGGTGCTGGCGCTGGCGCTGCTGTCGGCGCTGCTGGTGCTGAGCGTGGCGCTCTTGGTGCTGGCGCGGCTGCGCCGGGCCGGGCCGCCCGCCGTGCTGCGCTGCCTGGGCGCGCAGCGCTTCTCGGTGGCCGGCGCCGCCTTCCCGGCCGACTTCTGCGAGGGCACCTTGCCCTACTCCTACAACCTGTGCGTGGCGGCGCCGGCCCGCGCCGTGCCCGAGGCCGCTTGGCCGCCGCCGCCGCCGCCGGTGCCCATCCTGTCGGCGGAGGAGCTTCTGGGCGGGGATTCCTGCGAGAAGCCGAGCCCGAACAGCAGCGCCGTTGTGGGAGAGCCGCCTGCCAATTCTGACGCACCGCAGGTCTGTAAATCTTTGCGTTTGGCTGTTCTACTTGACCATTTCTAATCATTCGTCCTCCTTCCCCTCTGTTTCCCTGAGATGTTTCATTCTGGAATCCCACTCGCCTTCGGTCGTTACAGATTCTCGTTCAGTTTAGGGACTTTGAGTTCTCCTTTTATATTCCAGGGTGTGAACGCAATAAATTAATTTTGTTGGAGATGTCGCCGTCGATCCCTGTTTCCTCAGATATGTAGCTGACTTGTTTGTCAGCTGGGTGGTTTATACTGTTTCGGTGTAGGATAACAAGAAAACCTACCTTTCTTTGACTTCTCGAATGACGAATTTGCATGTGGTTCCTAGCCCTCTTCTTTTTATCCTCCCACGCTTTGTAGGTATGCTGCTGTAGAAATCGTATCTTTACTGAGGGCGGCTATTATTTTCGAAGAATTATTTTTCTGATCCCAAACGGTTGGCACCGCTGTTTCAGACGTTATTCATATAGTTTGTTCCTCCTTGTTGAATATTTCCAACTTCCGCTGTGTCTCCTTCCGTCTTTTGCACAAGGCTGCTACAATAATGGCAGCATGAATGGGATGAATAGATTATATCCAGGCGTGGTTTTTCCCGATCTTTGTGAAGTCTTTTTCTTAATCTATAGAATGAGTTTGTCAGTTTTTACAAAGCGCTGCTCTCTCATGGTAGTGTTCTGTTAAAGGAATACCCGTTTGCAATAGGATTTTTTTTGTCCCCTAAAATGTACGTATTTTCCCTATAAAGTGTTGTCCTTTCACCTTCATGATGCTGTAGAAGAGTGACTGTTATATTTTGTGATTAAGTTTCTGTAGAAATGGGCGCATAAGCTGGACAGGTTTCTTATTCCAGGACTCCAGGCATTGTTTCTCCCTGCAGGTATTTTTCTTCTGCTTTTGTGTTTATTTGTTTTTTTGGTTGTTTTGGAGCGGGTGCTTTTTCCCATCCTCGGTGTTAGTTTCTTGTATTGAAAGCAGCAGATAAGGTGCGGGGATATCAAAAGAAAAAATAAAATTCACCAGTGTAGGCTCAGAGAGCGGATTCTTGCCGTTCTACTTCGGCTGAGTAAAACATTAGAAGTATTTTGAAAACCCTCTTGTGTTTCATCACGCAATCAGGTTCAGCTGACAATATTTTTCAACGAGTATTTTCTGAGTTGCTTTACTCCATAAAATTAAAAGCTTCCTGATCAGTCGTTCTGGAAACGACGTATTTGGACGTGGTTTGTAGTTGGGCAAAACCCCGTCGGTTAATGCTCTTGAGATGTTGGACTTCCAAAGGAAGTGCGTGCAGATCCATGCAGACGAATTTAATGCTTGTTCCTCTGCCACGTGCCTTCCCATCTTTTGAGATGTTGAGCAAATGGTTACACTGTGGGAGAGATTTCTTTTGTTTAGTCTTTATTTAGCTGGGGCTAAGCCATAGAAATGGATCTGCAAAAGCCAAATCCTCTGTTTTGCCCTTCAGAGCCTGTTTTGTGTTTGTATGCCTCTTGCCCCAAAGAGACATTTGCTTTTGCTGGGTTTTGGTTTTATTTTGGGATGGATCACGGAGTTTCTGGGCCTGGTTGGTGCGTGCTCTCTAAGAACGAACTGTGTAATGGTGTAATGTGTGTAATCGCGAGCTGTAGTATTCCGGGCTACAATGACCAGTGTAAAAGTGATGGCTGGAGAATGTGAAACAACACAGGTTGTTGATTCAGAGCATCCGACCATGTGCGGGTGAAAACTTACAAAATCCGTAAGGAAGGTCAGTCCTTTGGAAAGATGCGCTTTGAGCGGGGATCGTCATCACTGCATTCTGGTATGGTGGAGTTTGGTAGACGATTGTCACAGATGACATTCCAGTGTGACGTCGTTTTGGTTTATACAAAGGCAGAAACAAAATAAATCAAGCAAGACAGCCGCAAAAGCTGTGCCATCGGTATCAGAAATTGGGGTTTTAAAAGAATAGGGCACTAATCGTAATATTCTACAAGCCATCTTAAAAACACTTTATCATAAACCAGCATTTCAAGAACATTTTCTGATGCGGTAAATACGGTAGAATCACAGAAGTTCTGTAATTGACGTCTGATCGCGATCAGCTGAAGGATCGAAGACGAGATCTGCTGGAGAAAAGCTCAAGGCAAATGTCTCCTCTGATCGGGACGCCAGGACTCAGTGACGACTGTGTCACCCCCGAGAGCCTCCCGTGTGCCGGGCAGCGCCGGGTGCCTGCAGTGCCGGGAGGAGGCTGCGGGCGCCGCTGTTGACCGAGAGGAGCGAGAGGAAGCTCGGAGCGCTCCCGGCAGCCCCGCCCGCTGCGGATCGGCTCGCTCGGTTTCTCGGTGTCTGGCTCGGCGGCGGACGGTCTACGGTCGTCCCCGCGCTGCTGAGCCGTGCTGAAGCGAGGCGGAGGGACTCCCGAGAGAGGCCGGGTGGGCCCAAAATCAGCGCCGAGAAGCTGCAGGCGGTGTTGCGGTGCCGGCGGTGCCCCGGCGGAGATGTGCGCGGCGGGGAGGCGCTGGGGCCGGCGGCAGCGAGCTCTGCTCTGGGCCGTCCTGCTGGCGGCGTGGGAGGCGGCGTGGGGGCAGCTGCGCTACTCGGTGCCCGAGGAGATGCCCAAGGGCTCCTTCGTGGGCGACGTGGCCAAGGACCTGGGGCTGCAGTTCCTGGAGCTCGGAGATAATGGAATACGTATCCTGAACAAGGGTAGGACGCAGTATTTTGCTCTGCATCAGAAGACGGGCCATTTAGTGACGGCGGAGAGGATCGACAGGGAGCAGCTGTGCCGGTTGGGGGAGAAATGCGTGCTGCGCTGTGAGCTGATAGTGGAGGGGGAGATGCAGGTTTATGCAATCGAAGTAGAAATCACGGACATTAATGACAACGCCCCAAGCTTTCGACAGGTAGAAAAAGACCTGAGACTAAGCGAGACAACAGCCCCGGGGTCCCGGTTTCCCCTGGCCGAGGCTCACGACCCGGACTCGGGCCGGAATTCCCTGCAGAGCTACGAGCTGAGCGGCGACGAGCACTTCTCGCTGGCCGTGCAGACGGGCCCCGGCGGCGATCAGCGTCCCGAGCTGGTGCTGGCGAAGGCGCTGGACCGGGAGGAGGCGGCGTTTCACGAGCTGGTGCTGAGGGCGAGTGACGGCGGCGATCCGGCGCGGACGGGCACGGCTCGGATCCGAGTGACGGTGCTAGACGCGAACGACAACGCGCCCGTGTTCAGCCAGGCGGAGTACACGGTGCGTGTGCCCGAGGACGTGCCCGTGGGCTCCGTGCTCGTCACCGTCACGGCCACGGACGCCGACGAGGGGCTGAACGGGCAGGTAAAATACAGCTTCCATAAAATTTCAGACCGAGCCTCGGAACTTTTTTACCTCGACTCTGAGACAGGAGAAATAACTGTAAAGGACGATTTGGATTTCGAGGAAATCTCCTCCCATGAACTTGAGGTGCAGGCACACGATGGAGGAGAGCTTTTTGACACGGCAGAAGTCGCGATCTTTGTGACAGACGTCAATGACAATGCGCCCGAACTAACAGTATCCTCGGCCATGAGTGCAGTCTCCGAGGATGCTCAGCCGGGAACTGTCGTGGCCCTGCTGCATGTGCAGGATGGCGACTCGGGGGCCAACGGCGAGGTGCGCTGCTCGCTCGATGGGAACATCCCGTTCCGCCTGGAGAAGTCCTTTGACGATTACTACCGTGTGGTGACAGCGAGCGAGCTGGACCGAGAGCAGGTGTCGGAGTACAACGTGACGGTGCGGGCGGCCGACGGCGGGTCGCCGGCTCTGCAGAGCAGCGCGGTGCTGGCGCTGCGGGTGCTGGACGTGAACGACAACGCGCCGGTGTTCTCGGAGGAGCGCTACAGCGCGCGGCTGTCGGAGAACAACGCGGCGGGCGCGCTGGTGCTGACGGTGCGCGCCACGGACGCGGACTGGGGGCAGAACGCGCGCGTGCGGTACCGGCTGTCGGAGGGGCGGGTGCGGGGCGCGCCGCTGTCGTCGTACGTGTCGGTGCAGGCGGAGACGGGCGCGCTGTACGCGCTGCGCTCCTTGGACTACGAGCAGGTGCGCGAGCTGGAGCTGTGGGTGCGTGCGGAGGACGGCGGCGCGCCGGCGCTGAGCAGCAACGTGTCGGTGCGGCTGCAGATCGTGGACGAGAACGACAACGCGCCGCAGGTGCTGTACCCGCCGGCGGGCGGAGCGGCGGGCGCGGGCGGGGCGCGGTCGGGCGTGGAGCTGGCGCCGCGCTGGTCGGAGCCCGGCGCGCTGGTGGCCAAGGTGGTGGCGGTGGACGCGGACGCGGGCCAGAACGCGTGGCTGTCGTACGAGCTGGCCAAGGCCACGGAGCCGGGGCTGTTCCGCGTGGGGCTGCACAGCGGCGAGGTGCGCACGGCGCGCTCGCCGCTGGCCCGCGACGCGGCGCGCCAGAGCCTGGTGGTGGTGGTGAAGGACCACGGGCGGCCGGCGCTGTCGGCCACGGCCACGCTGAGCGTGGTGCTGGCCGAGAGCGTGGCCGAGCTGCTGGCCGAGCTGGGCAGCGCGGCCGAGGCGGCGGCGGCGCCGGGCGAGGCGGCGGGCGGCCTGACGCGCTGGCTGGTGCTGGCCGTGGCCGCCGTGTCGTGCCTCTTCGTGGCCTTCCTGCTGCTGCTGCTGGCGCTGCGCCTGCGCCGCTGGCGCCGCCGGCACCTGCTGCCGCCCGACGGCGGCGCCTTGCGCGGCGTGCCCGTCTCGCACTTCGTGGGCATCGACGGCGTGCGCGCCTTCCTGCAGTCCTACTCGCACGACGTGTCGCTCACGGCCGACTCGCGCAAGAGCCAGCTGCGCTTCTCGGCCGCCACCTGCTGCGACACCCTCCCGGCCCGGCCGCTGCCCGACGAGCCCGCGCCGCTGCTCGGGGACGAGGATGTGGCCGCCGCCCTCCCCAAGGATCCCTCCGCTCCCTCGGTGAGTTTATCAGTCCATATTTTCCGCAAAACGCTTTCTTTTGAAGCTCCCCTGCCCTTTGGCGGCCGTTTTCTTTGGCTTGCATTGGAGACTTCGTTGAAAAACAAGGTAGAGTTTTCTTTGGTGTCATTCTGAAGACCGGTGCCCGTTCCTGTCGTTGTGGGAACACGGGGTCAGTGTTCAGCGTTCCAGGTAGTGAAGAAGGAAGGAGGGGGAAGGCTGCTGCTGTCAGGCTGTTCTTTAAGTCAGAACTTTGGGTATTTCTCAGGTTCCAGCTATTCTTCCCCTATGGCACCTGTGCTCTGTACAATCCGTGTTCCTGTTAGTATTCGATCTTCTGAATGGATGTATCACGTTTTTAGGAAAGAGAAGTTTTTTGCAGCCTCACGTGTCTTTCCAACAACACATGTCCTTGAATGGGTTGAATGTGTCGTGAACAAAGTGCTGCTGGCTTTGTGTGGAACTTCTCTGCACGTTGTTCTCAGCCTTTTTCGTTCTCCACGATACATAGTGGATGTCAGCAGGAAAAGTCTTTGTGTCATCCATGCTTTGATCTTTGTCCTTGACAGAGGATTGAGCCAGGCAACAAGTGGTCCTTGATGCTGTCTGTCTGCCTGTTGTGAGGATGAAGGATCCTCTTGAAATTGTGAGTCTTTGAAAAGCCTGTGGGTAACCGGGTGTGGAGGAGGAAATGCAGGAGGAAATGGCAGAACTGCTCTGTTTTGTTTTGTTTTTTGAAGGTCGAGCTATGTCAAATGGAGCTGGATGACTCTTGACTATGAGATATTTACCATGGCCAGAGAATGGTGTGGGTGGGAAGGGAGAGATTCAAGGTGCAGTGGGACATGTAAGGTGGGCATAATTCGCCCTGTTGCAGATTTTCACTGACTCAGTCTGTCTTGGAAGACTGCTGGGCTTTTCCTTTTAGACCTGTGAAGTGTCTTCCCAGAACTTGAGTGAGCAGGCAAATGGAGCTTCTCTAGTACAGAGAAGTAAAGATAGCTGTGTGAACTTGGTGATGTGAAGAAAAGTGGTCTGGGGAGCTGGGCCTCCACTGTCACGTGTTTTTAGGATATATGGGTGAGAGAACATTATGGATAATGGGAAGGGTTGGAAATGCAAGTCCTGTGAGCTGTGCATGAATGTGTGCTGAAAGAGTCAAGGGAATGATTTCCTCCATTCCCTGTCCAGTTCCTATCTCTAGTGTGAAGCAATATGAGGATTTTCTTCCCCAAGTAATTGTCAAGAAGAGATGTATTCCAGCTGCATGGAGAATGCTGGGAGGGTCTTACTAAATATTTGGAGGCCATCATAATTGTGTCACTTAAAACCTACATGTTGTACTAATGAAAGGTTCCCGTGTAGGAAGATCAAGCTCTGTGTTTGGTGCCTATAAACGAATTATTAGTCATCTACTCTGAGTTATATCACCGAGAAGATTGTTCTGAGCTCTTCCATTCCGCAGGTGTAAACTTTCTGTCTTGCTGTTCTGATGACCTGAAGGTGCTTCTTTCATGTTTGTAGGTGAAGAGAGAGACTTTTTTTGACCTGTTTCTTTAAAATGTCTGAGTGAGAAATGCTTTTTCTTGTCCCATGGGTAGGGTGAGAAGTCCAATATTATCCATGGTAAGGAGAGACTGACTGAGTAACTTTCCTTTTGGTGGACTGTCTCTAAATTCTGAAGAATGTCTCTATATTCTGAAGATCTGTGATAACCATGTGAGCTGTGAAGGGTTAGGGGGGAGTGTTGGGGGTGTGGTGTTTGAGGAGGCACTGGTGGAGACATGGCATGTGCTTTGTTGATCCCCAGGGCTATTGCTGGCCTTATGAACATGAGTCAGGAGGAGTCTTATGATTTTATCTTGTGTGGTTTGAACTCAAATGGTCTAGTTTGGGTTTGGTATTCTTTTTCATGCAGAGTGGTAGTCGCAGATCTTGCAAGGAGTCCATGTGCTGAAGAATGGTGATGTTGCCTTTGAGGTGATACTTGGATTGCTGGGTCTTTGTCAGAACCATTTATGGCCTGTATAACATTTTCGACTTGTGTATGTAACTGAGAAGAAAGAGTAATGTTAGTTTTGATGCTTATGATCTGATTATCTGTGCATACAACTTTTCTTCTACTGTTGTCTGTATGCAAAATTTACTTTCCTGTTATGTTTGGACAGAGAGAAGAATTCTGTGTATGCAGAGACAGGGCCAGTGCTGGAGTTCACAGTGATATAGTTCAAAATGAATGAATGAATGGTGTCAAGTTCTATTTGTCCCAGTAGTTAGATGAGGCCCACAGCTGTGGTTCCAAGCTTTTTCTTGATCTTACTTTCCAAGGAAATTACTATCTGGGATGCGCTCCTGTGTGAGGCCTCCTGTACGTTAGTTACAATTGAGTTTCCCGTGTTGTGTATATACTAGAGTTGACAGAATCTGAAACATGAGGCCATGATTGATACTCCTCTGGTGTTTTCCCATTCTTTGCTCAGTGTATTAAGGGGTTTTTGATGATTTGTTTGGGTTGGGTTGTTTGCTTATTTTCTTGTCAAGGAGAAATGTTTATCCTCATTGTGCCTGACAATCCTGCAAACTCCAAAACATACAATTATTCAGTAGGGAGAGTATCTCTCATCCATACTTTGAAGTTGTACACGTAATCATAGAATCAGGGAAACACAGAATCATGGAATGTCTTGGGAAGGACCTTAAAGATCATCTTGTTCTGACTCCTCTGCCATGGGCAGGGACCTCTTCCACCAGACCAGGTTCCTCAGAGCCTCACCCAGCCTGACCTTGAATATTAATTAAAGAAATAGAACTTCATAAATATATGTTTCTCTTTGTGGCCAAGATATAACCAAAATTTTGGTGTAGGTTGATGGTGAGACTAAAGGCTCTGCATGCAGAGTGAGGAGGGTGAGAGCTCAGTTCTGTGCCAGGAAAATGGGTGAATCCTTGTGGGTTTGGCTGAGAAATAATTTGATTTCATGCTTGGTGCCAAAGCCATTTCTGTTCTGATCCTGGTTTCTGTGTCATGGAAGAAAATGAGAGTCTTCAACAGTAACATTTTCCGCAGTAACTGTTTAAGTAGAACCATAATTCTTGGCTAAAACAGCCAATTAATCCTGTGTGAAACCTCCATTATCCATCTGCATCTCTATGCAACATTGTGATATCAAGTTCCATAGGAGTTGTAATTACATTTTCCTTCAGGCCTTTGTTTCCAGGTTAGGTTGCAGCTCATTTTCCCAATTCTGGTCAGTACTTTTAAATTTGAAACAGTGACTATTGTTTTTCAGCAAATCTTTGATCCAGCCAACCAGGAAAGAATTGTGTGTGTGGGAAATAGGAAGAATAGGAAGCAGAAGCTCTAAGAGAATCTGTTGCAATTTGTCCGAAGATGGAACTTGGGAAAGAGGCTGATGAGAAGTTGTTTAAAATGATGGTTTCATACCTGTGCAAGGTGAGCAGGTCACACAGTGGGAGAAGTTGGTGAGGAGATGACGGATTCTTCCATGAAGCCCTTGTCCTGCTGTCCAGTGTAAGTGTTTAGGGCCACACTTGCAGCTTGAGACCTCAGTGACTTCTAGGTGCTCTGAGGGATGAATTTTAAGGCTTGAAATCCAGGCCTAGAAGACTTCACTGTGAGCATGTCTGACAGCTTGTTGCCTTCTAATGCTTCCTTGCCTTCTCTGATTCATGTTTTGTGTTTTTTGACAGTTTTTTTGGTTTGGTGTTTTTTTTTTTTTTTTTTTTTTTTTTTTTTTTTTTTTTTTAACTCTGTATGTGGGTAAGTTTACCTTTATCAACAACCTATCATTTTATAGGAATGCATGGTGTGTTCATGTCTCTTGCTCTTGTTTCAGTAGGAGTCGAAGGCAGGAGATATGATATGAGAGTGACTTTGTGTTCTGTTACTGTTGGGAGAATTAGATGTAAATATGACTTCAATAGATGTTGCATCTGTGTGGAAAAGAGCAAGTCATAAAGACTGAGAGGAGATTCCCTCAAAGCCAATGGTTTGATGAGTCATTCTCCATTGGATGACTGCTAATCTTTCAGTATGGTTGTTTACCATTTGTGTGCTTTAGAATCCTTCAGTTCCTTCTCATCACGGTGGGGAGCAGACAAATGGACCTCCCGTCTGGGTGTGGCTGCACGGCATCATCATCTCATGATAAAATTTGAGATTTATCTCCAGTGAGGAGATGGCCACAAGCCAAACCTTCCAGCTGCATGGGGTAGGAGAAAAAGAGAGAGGGGAGCTCTGTGTGTGAGGCTAGAGAAGAAGTCGGTCATTCCCTTGCTTGTCGTATGTCATAGATAACACAAGCCTTGACTGATGGAGTACAGCGTAATTTGAGGTGCTTCTGTAGGGGAAGACCTACAAAATGTTATTGCACCTGTTGACTTATATATGTTTCTAACTCTTGTGCTTCTTGTTGTCATGAGCTCAACCTCAGCATGTCTGATCTTATGTGGAAGGTCTCCTCTGTCCCAGTTGTCCCAGTGCAGGTGCAGTTCCCACACACACCTGGGATGTTTACAGCTGTAAAGAGGAAAGGTTTCATAAGCACAGGTGTGCTCACCCAGGAACACTTTGTCTGTAGTGTCACAATGCAGAAACATCTCTGCTGCAGTTGTCAGAGTGCAGAGCGGCCACTCACCCCAGCCAAGGTTTCCATGAACAGACCAGGGGCCAGTGGGAGAACGTGTGCAGTGTCCCCCACATCATCACCCAGAGGGACATGCTGGGCAATCATCTGGAGGCTGTTAAATGGCTGAGGAACAGGCTGGATAGTCACCTCCAAAGAGTTACAGGCAGTTTCTCAGTGTCCAGGTGGAAAGCAGTGCCTTGTGTTGTCCCTCCAGGGTCCTTCCTGGGACCTTCAGTACTGTTTATTCCCTCCATGGACAATGGGATGGAATGCAGCTTCAGAACGTTTTCAGCTGACACCAATTTGAGTTGATTGCCGAGAGGGCAGAGATGCCAACGAGGGATGGGCTGGAGAAGTGGCCCCGTGCAACCATCATGAAGTTGAGCAGGGCAAAGTGCAAGGTCCTGCACCTGGGTTAGGGCAATTCCCAGTTTAACGAGAGAGTAGGGGATAGGGAACAGCTTAGGAGAGAAGTACTTTGGGTTATTGGTGGGTTAGAGGATGGGACATGATCTGCCAATGGGCACCTGGTGCTCGAATTGTGTCCTGCACTGCATAACAGGTTCTCGTCCGGCAGGTCGAGGGAGATCCTTTCCCCACTCTAAACTCTTTTTGTGAGACTGTAGACTGGTCTGCACGCAGATCTTGAGCCAATATCCCAGATGGACATGCTGGAGTCCCCAGAATGATCATGAAATTGGTCTGAGAGTTGAAACATCTCTGCTATTCAGAAGGCCTGAAAAAGTTTAGGTCTTCATGCATGGAGAAATGATATATCAGTGTTGACTTTTAAAAGGTTTTTTTGTTGTTTCAATTTATGAGTAAGTTTATAGGAACTATGGACAGAGCTCTTTTTATGGGGTCCAGTGGTCATAGGACAGTGGAGAACTGTTTATAAGTAAAAGGCGAGAGGTTTTGATTAGGAGAAATTTGAAGTGTGGGTGGTGGGAAAATGGAACATATTGCCCAGAGATGTTATGGATATGCATCCAATGTCCAAGTCTAGCCAGAAGTGTTCCTTCTTATGGCAGAGGTATTGATTAAATGTCCTTAAAGGAAAATTGAAGTTGCAAACTGTAAACATTGTTTAGCTCTATGAAGGATTCAGCATTGCTGAGTTTCATTTTCCATTGTCAGGCACTGAGATCTGGGGATGCAGATGAAACAAGTATAATGAGTCAGAAACATAAGAGTAAATGGCATTCTGCTATCTTGGCATAGGGGTTGCTTACATTGCTTTAGGCTGAACTTTATGTCAGATTGATTCGTCCAAAGGTAATGAAAGGACAGTTCAAGAGATGTGATGAAGTGTGCAAAAGTTCTTGAGGTCTTCCCTATATTATCATTTATTGCTGCTGCAGATGAGCCGTCATTTTATTCAAAACCGCTAAATTCCATTCTTTATTCCCTAGTCATGAGTGTTTGTTTCTGACTGTTCAGTGCGATTCAAAAGAATGCCCTAAAAGCACCGGAGAGCACATCTCAGATAGAACCGCCTTGGTTTCGAATAGAGCCCGAGCTTGTGCTGTCGCTGTTTGCAGTGGAGGAGAGACCCCGGCGGCGGCGCAGCCCCGAGCCCCGCCCAAAGCCGGGCCCCCTTGAGCGCGGCCATCGGGCGGCTGCAGTGGCGTGGCGGCGCCTCCGGGTGTCGCTGTTGGCCGCCGCCGAGCGGCGCTGGAGCCGCGGCCGCCGCAGCGTCCTGCCCCCGCAGGCTGCTCGCTCGCCCGGCGCCGGCCACGGCGGCAGCGGCCCCGACACCACCGGCAGCAGCAGAGGAAGCGGCGGCGCTTGTCGGGGAGCAGCGGCGTCCGAGGCGGCCCGAGCGGGCTGGCTGCGCTGCGGCGGCCCGTGCGCTGTGTGAGAGCGAGAGCGGCTGGAAGGGAGGCGGGGCAGCGGCAGGAGCCCGGCAGGAGCGCGGCGAGCTGTGGCGAGAGAGAATGGCGGTGAGGCGGCGGCAGAGGCGCGGGCCGGGCGGCGGGCGAGCGCTGCTTGGCGCGGTGCTTTGGTGCGTGTGGTGGCGGGCGGCGGCCGAGCGGGTCCGCTACGCCATCCCCGAGGAGCTGGGCAGAGGCTCGCTGGTGGGGCCGCTGGCGCGGGACCTGGGGCTCAGCGCGGACGAGCTGCCGGCGCGGAGGCTGCGGCTGAGCGAGGAGAAGCAATACTTCATTGTGAATGAGGAGAACGGGAACCTGTACGTGAACGAGAGGCTGGACCGGGAGGAGATGTGCGGCGAGTCGGCGACCTGCTCCGTCAGCTTCGAGGTGCTGGTGCACAACCCGCTGAACATTTTCCATGTCGAGGTGGCAATCGAGGACGTGAATGACAACTCCCCGACCTTCAGCAAGGCTTCTCTTGACCTCGAGATCGGTGAATGGACGCTTCCCGGTGCTCGTTTTCCGCTGCAAATGGCCCGGGATAGGGACGTGGGGAGTAACTCTTTGCTGACTTACCAGCTCACCAGCAACCCGTACTTTACGTTGACTGTGACAGAGAACCCAGACGGAAGCAAGCAGCCGGAACTGGTGCTGGAGAGAGCTTTGGACCGGGAGAAGCAGAGCTCCTTTGAGTTGGTGCTGACGGCGGTGGATGGCGGGGATCCCGCGAGATCCGGGACAGTCCATGTTCGCATCAATGTGACAGACGCCAATGACAACTCACCTGTCTTCAGCAAAAGGGTCTACGAGGCGCGAGTGGCAGAGAATCTTCCCTTGGGGTCGCTGGTGCTTCGTGTGATGGCCACGGATGCCGACGCCGGCTCCAACGGAAGGGTTTTCTATTCATTCGGCAACGTCCCGGACAGCATCCGCGCTTTGTTCACAATCGACAACAACAGTGGGGAGGTCAGGACGGCCGGAACCCTCGATTTCGAGGAGAAGAATAAATACATCCTCACCGTGGAGGCTACGGACGGAGGCGGGTTAACAGCTCACTGCAAGGCTCAAATAGAGATCATGGACGAGAATGACAATGCCCCGGAAATCACGCTGCTCTCGCTGTCGAGCCCAGTTCCCGAGGATGCCCCGACTGGAACTGTAGTGGCCCTGCTGAAAGTGCGAGACAGAGACTCGGGCGAGAACGGTCAGGTGTCGTGCGAGCTCTTGGGCGAGGCGCCGCTGTCGATCGTGGCGTCGCCGGGCGGCTCGTACAAGGTGGTGACGGCGAGCGCGCTGGACCGCGAGCAGGCGTCCGAGCACCGCGTGACGGTGGCGGCCCGGGACCGGGGCAGGCCGGCGCTGCGGAGCAGCACGGAGCTGGTGCTGGAGGTGTCGGACGTGAACGACAACGCGCCGGTGTTCGAGGAGGCGGCGTACAGCGCGTACGTGGCGGAGAACAACGCGGCGGGCGCGCTGGTGGTGCGCGTGCAGGCGCGGGACGCGGACGCGGGCGCCAACGGGCGCGTGAGCTACTGGCTGGCGGGCGGCAGCGCGGGCGCGGCGGGCGCGGCGCCGCCGGTGTCGGTGGAGGCGCGGAGCGGCGCGCTGTACGCGCAGCGCTCCTTGGACTACGAGCAGTGCCGCGAGTTCGCGGTGGCGGTGCGGGCGCAGGACGGCGGCTCGCCGGCGCGCAGCTCCACGGCCACGGTGCGCGTCTTCGTGCTGGACCGCAACGACAACGCGCCGCGGGTGCTCTGGCCGGCGGCGGCGGGCGCGGGGGCCGCCGCGGCGCCGGGAGAGGCGGCGGGGGCTCCTCCTCCGTTCGAGGTGGTTCCGCGTTCGGCCGAGGCCGGGTACCTGGTGGCCAAGGTGGTGGCGGTGGACGCGGACGCGGGGCGCAACGCGTGGCTGTCGTACGAGCTGGTGCAGGCGTCGGAGCCGGCGCTGTTCCGCGTGGGGCCGCACAGCGGCGAGGTGCGCACGGCGCGCGCCGTGTCCGAGCGGGACGCGGCCAAGCAGCGTGTGGTGGCCGTGGTGAAGGACCACGGGCAGCCGGCGCTGTCGGCCACGGCCACGCTGCACGTGGTGCTGGCCGAGAGCTTGCAGGAGGCGCTGCCGGAGCTGAGCGAGCGGGCGGCGGGCGGCGAGGCGGCGGCGGCGGCGGCCGAGCTGCAGTTCTACCTGGTGCTGGCGCTGGCGCTGCTGTCGGCGCTGCTGGTGCTGAGCGTGGCGCTCTTGGTGCTGGCGCGGCTGCGCCGGGCCGGGCCGCCCGCCGTGCTGCGCTGCCTGGGCGCGCAGCGCTTCTCGGTGGCCGGCGCCGCCTTCCCGGCCGACTTCTGCGAGGGCACCTTGCCCTACTCCTACAACCTGTGCGTGGCGGCGCCGGCCCGCGCCGTGCCCGAGGCCGCTTGGCCGCCGCCGCCGCCGCCGGTGCCCATCCTGTCGGCGGAGGAGCTTCTGGGCGGGGATTCCTGCGAGAAGCCGAGCCCGAACAGCAGCGCCGTTGTGGGAGAGCCGCCTGCCAATTCTGACGCACCGCAGGTCTGTAAATCTTTGCGTTTGGCTGTTCTACTTGACCATTTCTAATCATTCGTCCTCCTTCCCCTCTGTTTCCCTGAGATGTTTCATTCTGGAATCCCACTCGCCTTCGGTCGTTACAGATTCTCGTTCAGTTTAGGGACTTTGAGTTCTCCTTTTATATTCCAGGGTGTGAACGCAATAAATTAATTTTGTTGGAGATGTCGCCGTCGATCCCTGTTTCCTCAGATATGTAGCTGACTTGTTTGTCAGCTGGGTGGTTTATACTGTTTCGGTGTAGGATAACAAGAAAACCTACCTTTCTTTGACTTCTCGAATGACGAATTTGCATGTGGTTCCTAGCCCTCTTCTTTTTATCCTCCCACGCTTTGTAGGTATGCTGCTGTAGAAATCGTATCTTTACTGAGGGCGGCTATTATTTTCGAAGAATTATTTTTCTGATCCCAAACGGTTGGCACCGCTGTTTCAGACGTTATTCATATAGTTTGTTCCTCCTTGTTGAATATTTCCAACTTCCGCTGTGTCTCCTTCCGTCTTTTGCACAAGGCTGCTACAATAATGGCAGCATGAATGGGATGAATAGATTATATCCAGGCGTGGTTTTTCCCGATCTTTGTGAAGTCTTTTTCTTAATCTATAGAATGAGTTTGTCAGTTTTTACAAAGCGCTGCTCTCTCATGGTAGTGTTCTGTTAAAGGAATACCCGTTTGCAATAGGATTTTTTTTGTCCCCTAAAATGTACGTATTTTCCCTATAAAGTGTTGTCCTTTCACCTTCATGATGCTGTAGAAGAGTGACTGTTATATTTTGTGATTAAGTTTCTGTAGAAATGGGCGCATAAGCTGGACAGGTTTCTTATTCCAGGACTCCAGGCATTGTTTCTCCCTGCAGGTATTTTTCTTCTGCTTTTGTGTTTATTTGTTTTTTTGGTTGTTTTGGAGCGGGTGCTTTTTCCCATCCTCGGTGTTAGTTTCTTGTATTGAAAGCAGCAGATAAGGTGCGGGGATATCAAAAGAAAAAATAAAATTCACCAGTGTAGGCTCAGAGAGCGGATTCTTGCCGTTCTACTTCGGCTGAGTAAAACATTAGAAGTATTTTGAAAACCCTCTTGTGTTTCATCACGCAATCAGGTTCAGCTGACAATATTTTTCAACGAGTATTTTCTGAGTTGCTTTACTCCATAAAATTAAAAGCTTCCTGATCAGTCGTTCTGGAAACGACGTATTTGGACGTGGTTTGTAGTTGGGCAAAACCCCGTCGGTTAATGCTCTTGAGATGTTGGACTTCCAAAGGAAGTGCGTGCAGATCCATGCAGACGAATTTAATGCTTGTTCCTCTGCCACGTGCCTTCCCATCTTTTGAGATGTTGAGCAAATGGTTACACTGTGGGAGAGATTTCTTTTGTTTAGTCTTTATTTAGCTGGGGCTAAGCCATAGAAATGGATCTGCAAAAGCCAAATCCTCTGTTTTGCCCTTCAGAGCCTGTTTTGTGTTTGTATGCCTCTTGCCCCAAAGAGACATTTGCTTTTGCTGGGTTTTGGTTTTATTTTGGGATGGATCACGGAGTTTCTGGGCCTGGTTGGTGCGTGCTCTCTAAGAACGAACTGTGTAATGGTGTAATGTGTGTAATCGCGAGCTGTAGTATTCCGGGCTACAATGACCAGTGTAAAAGTGATGGCTGGAGAATGTGAAACAACACAGGTTGTTGATTCAGAGCATCCGACCATGTGCGGGTGAAAACTTACAAAATCCGTAAGGAAGGTCAGTCCTTTGGAAAGATGCGCTTTGAGCGGGGATCGTCATCACTGCATTCTGGTATGGTGGAGTTTGGTAGACGATTGTCACAGATGACATTCCAGTGTGACGTCGTTTTGGTTTATACAAAGGCAGAAACAAAATAAATCAAGCAAGACAGCCGCAAAAGCTGTGCCATCGGTATCAGAAATTGGGGTTTTAAAAGAATAGGGCACTAATCGTAATATTCTACAAGCCATCTTAAAAACACTTTATCATAAACCAGCATTTCAAGAACATTTTCTGATGCGGTAAATACGGTAGAATCACAGAAGTTCTGTAATTGACGTCTGATCGCGATCAGCTGAAGGATCGAAGACGAGATCTGCTGGAGAAAAGCTCAAGGCAAATGTCTCCTCTGATCGGGACGCCAGGACTCAGTGACGACTGTGTCACCCCCGAGAGCCTCCCGTGTGCCGGGCAGCGCCGGGTGCCTGCAGTGCCGGGAGGAGGCTGCGGGCGCCGCTGTTGACCGAGAGGAGCGAGAGGAAGCTCGGAGCGCTCCCGGCAGCCCCGCCCGCTGCGGATCGGCTCGCTCGGTTTCTCGGTGTCTGGCTCGGCGGCGGACGGTCTACGGTCGTCCCCGCGCTGCTGAGCCGTGCTGAAGCGAGGCGGAGGGACTCCCGAGAGAGGCCGGGTGGGCCCAAAATCAGCGCCGAGAAGCTGCAGGCGGTGTTGCGGTGCCGGCGGTGCCCCGGCGGAGATGTGCGCGGCGGGGAGGCGCTGGGGCCGGCGGCAGCGAGCTCTGCTCTGGGCCGTCCTGCTGGCGGCGTGGGAGGCGGCGTGGGGGCAGCTGCGCTACTCGGTGCCCGAGGAGATGCCCAAGGGCTCCTTCGTGGGCGACGTGGCCAAGGACCTGGGGCTGCAGTTCCTGGAGCTCGGAGATAATGGAATACGTATCCTGAACAAGGGTAGGACGCAGTATTTTGCTCTGCATCAGAAGACGGGCCATTTAGTGACGGCGGAGAGGATCGACAGGGAGCAGCTGTGCCGGTTGGGGGAGAAATGCGTGCTGCGCTGTGAGCTGATAGTGGAGGGGGAGATGCAGGTTTATGCAATCGAAGTAGAAATCACGGACATTAATGACAACGCCCCAAGCTTTCGACAGGTAGAAAAAGACCTGAGACTAAGCGAGACAACAGCCCCGGGGTCCCGGTTTCCCCTGGCCGAGGCTCACGACCCGGACTCGGGCCGGAATTCCCTGCAGAGCTACGAGCTGAGCGGCGACGAGCACTTCTCGCTGGCCGTGCAGACGGGCCCCGGCGGCGATCAGCGTCCCGAGCTGGTGCTGGCGAAGGCGCTGGACCGGGAGGAGGCGGCGTTTCACGAGCTGGTGCTGAGGGCGAGTGACGGCGGCGATCCGGCGCGGACGGGCACGGCTCGGATCCGAGTGACGGTGCTAGACGCGAACGACAACGCGCCCGTGTTCAGCCAGGCGGAGTACACGGTGCGTGTGCCCGAGGACGTGCCCGTGGGCTCCGTGCTCGTCACCGTCACGGCCACGGACGCCGACGAGGGGCTGAACGGGCAGGTAAAATACAGCTTCCATAAAATTTCAGACCGAGCCTCGGAACTTTTTTACCTCGACTCTGAGACAGGAGAAATAACTGTAAAGGACGATTTGGATTTCGAGGAAATCTCCTCCCATGAACTTGAGGTGCAGGCACACGATGGAGGAGAGCTTTTTGACACGGCAGAAGTCGCGATCTTTGTGACAGACGTCAATGACAATGCGCCCGAACTAACAGTATCCTCGGCCATGAGTGCAGTCTCCGAGGATGCTCAGCCGGGAACTGTCGTGGCCCTGCTGCATGTGCAGGATGGCGACTCGGGGGCCAACGGCGAGGTGCGCTGCTCGCTCGATGGGAACATCCCGTTCCGCCTGGAGAAGTCCTTTGACGATTACTACCGTGTGGTGACAGCGAGCGAGCTGGACCGAGAGCAGGTGTCGGAGTACAACGTGACGGTGCGGGCGGCCGACGGCGGGTCGCCGGCTCTGCAGAGCAGCGCGGTGCTGGCGCTGCGGGTGCTGGACGTGAACGACAACGCGCCGGTGTTCTCGGAGGAGCGCTACAGCGCGCGGCTGTCGGAGAACAACGCGGCGGGCGCGCTGGTGCTGACGGTGCGCGCCACGGACGCGGACTGGGGGCAGAACGCGCGCGTGCGGTACCGGCTGTCGGAGGGGCGGGTGCGGGGCGCGCCGCTGTCGTCGTACGTGTCGGTGCAGGCGGAGACGGGCGCGCTGTACGCGCTGCGCTCCTTGGACTACGAGCAGGTGCGCGAGCTGGAGCTGTGGGTGCGTGCGGAGGACGGCGGCGCGCCGGCGCTGAGCAGCAACGTGTCGGTGCGGCTGCAGATCGTGGACGAGAACGACAACGCGCCGCAGGTGCTGTACCCGCCGGCGGGCGGAGCGGCGGGCGCGGGCGGGGCGCGGTCGGGCGTGGAGCTGGCGCCGCGCTGGTCGGAGCCCGGCGCGCTGGTGGCCAAGGTGGTGGCGGTGGACGCGGACGCGGGCCAGAACGCGTGGCTGTCGTACGAGCTGGCCAAGGCCACGGAGCCGGGGCTGTTCCGCGTGGGGCTGCACAGCGGCGAGGTGCGCACGGCGCGCTCGCCGCTGGCCCGCGACGCGGCGCGCCAGAGCCTGGTGGTGGTGGTGAAGGACCACGGGCGGCCGGCGCTGTCGGCCACGGCCACGCTGAGCGTGGTGCTGGCCGAGAGCGTGGCCGAGCTGCTGGCCGAGCTGGGCAGCGCGGCCGAGGCGGCGGCGGCGCCGGGCGAGGCGGCGGGCGGCCTGACGCGCTGGCTGGTGCTGGCCGTGGCCGCCGTGTCGTGCCTCTTCGTGGCCTTCCTGCTGCTGCTGCTGGCGCTGCGCCTGCGCCGCTGGCGCCGCCGGCACCTGCTGCCGCCCGACGGCGGCGCCTTGCGCGGCGTGCCCGTCTCGCACTTCGTGGGCATCGACGGCGTGCGCGCCTTCCTGCAGTCCTACTCGCACGACGTGTCGCTCACGGCCGACTCGCGCAAGAGCCAGCTGCGCTTCTCGGCCGCCACCTGCTGCGACACCCTCCCGGCCCGGCCGCTGCCCGACGAGCCCGCGCCGCTGCTCGGGGACGAGGATGTGGCCGCCGCCCTCCCCAAGGATCCCTCCGCTCCCTCGGTGAGTTTATCAGTCCATATTTTCCGCAAAACGCTTTCTTTTGAAGCTCCCCTGCCCTTTGGCGGCCGTTTTCTTTGGCTTGCATTGGAGACTTCGTTGAAAAACAAGGTAGAGTTTTCTTTGGTGTCATTCTGAAGACCGGTGCCCGTTCCTGTCGTTGTGGGAACACGGGGTCAGTGTTCAGCGTTCCAGGTAGTGAAGAAGGAAGGAGGGGGAAGGCTGCTGCTGTCAGGCTGTTCTTTAAGTCAGAACTTTGGGTATTTCTCAGGTTCCAGCTATTCTTCCCCTATGGCACCTGTGCTCTGTACAATCCGTGTTCCTGTTAGTATTCGATCTTCTGAATGGATGTATCACGTTTTTAGGAAAGAGAAGTTTTTTGCAGCCTCACGTGTCTTTCCAACAACACATGTCCTTGAATGGGTTGAATGTGTCGTGAACAAAGTGCTGATGATTTTGCGTGGAACTTCTCTGCACGTTGTTCTCAGCCTTTTTCGTTCTCCGCGATACATAGTGGATGTCAGCGGGAAAAGTCTTTGTGTCATCCATGCTTTGATCTTTGTCCTCGACAGAGGATTGGGCCTGGCAACAAGTGGTCCTTGATGCTGTCTGTCTGCCTGTTGTGAAGAGGAAGGATCCTCTTGAAGTCGTGACTCTTTGAAAAGCCTGTGGGTAGCAGCTTGTGGAGGAGGAAATGCAGGAGGAAATGGCAGAACTGCTCTGTTGTTTTGTTTTTTTTATTTTTTGAAGGTCGAGCTATGTCAAATGGAGCTGGGTGACTCTTGCCTATGAAATATTTAGCATGGCCAGAGAATTGTGTGGGTGGGAAGGGAGAGATTCAAGGTGCAGTGGGACATGTAAGGTGGGCATAATTCCCCCTGTGCAGATTTTCACTGACTCAGTCTGTCTTGGAAGACTGCTGGGCTTTTCCTTTTAGACCTGTGAAGTGTCTTCCCAGAACTTGAGTGAGCAGGCAAATGGAGCTTCTCTAGTACAGAGAAGTAAAGATAGCTGTGTGAACTTGGTGGTGTGAAGAAAAGTGGTCTGGGGAGCTGGGCCTCCACTGTCACATGTTTTTGGGATATATGGGTGAGAGAACATCATGGATAATGGGAAGGGTTGGAAATGTGAGTCCTGTGAGCTGTGCATGAATGTGTGCTGAAAGAGTCAAGGGAATGATTTCCTCCATTCCCTGTCCAGTTCCTATCTCTAGTGTGAAGCAATATGAGGATTTTCTTCCCCAAGTAATTGTCAAGAAGAGATGTATTCCAGCTGCATGGAGAATGCTGGGAGGGTCTTACTAAATATTTGGAGGCCCTCATAATTGTGTCACTTAAAACCTACATGTTGTACTAATGAAAAGTTTCCATGTAGGAAGATCAAGCTCTGTGTTTGGTGCCTATAAACGAATTATTAGTCATCTGCTCTGAGTTATATCACCGAGAAGATTGTTCTGAGCTCTTCCATTCCGCAGGTGTAAACTTTCTGTCTTGCTGTTCTGATGACCTGAAGGTGCTTCTTTCATGTTTGTAGGTGAAGAGAGAGACTTTTTTTGACCTGTTTCTTTAAAATGTCTGAGTGAGAAATGCTTTTTCTTGTCCCATGGGTAGGGTGAGAAGTCCAATATTATCCTTGGTAAGGAGAGACTGACTGAGTAACTTTCCTTTTGGTGGACTGTCTCTAAATTCTGAAGAATGTCTCTAAATTCTGAAGATCTGTGATAACCATGTGAGCTGTGAAGAGTTAGTGGGGAGTGTTGGGGGTGTGGTGTGTGAGGAGGCACTGGTGGAGACATGGCATGTGCTTTGTTGATCCCCAGGGCTATTGCTGGCCTTATGAACATGAGTCAGGAGGAGTCTTATGATTTTATCTTGTGTGGTTTGAACTCAAATGGTCTAGTTTGGGTTTGGTATTCTTTTTCATGCAGAGTGGTAGTCGCAGATCTTGTGAGGAGTCCATGTGCTGAAGAATGGTGATGTTGCCTTTGAGGTGATACTTGGATGGCTGGGTCTTTGTCAGAGCTGGGAACCATTTATGGCCTGTATAACATTTTCGACTTGTGTATGTAACTGAGAAGAAAGAGTAATGTTAGTTTTGATGCTTATGATCTGATTATCTGTGTATACAACTTTTCTTCTACTGTTGTCTCTATGCAAAATTTACTTTCCTGTTTTGTTTGGACAGAGTGAAGAATTCTGTGTATGCAGAGACAGGGCCAGTGCTGGAGTTCACAGTGATATAGTTCAAAATGAATGAATGAATTGTGTCAAGTTCTATTTGTCCCAGTAGTTAGATGAGGCCCACAGCTGTGGTTCCAAGGTTTTTCTTGATCTTACTTTCCAAGGAAATGACTATCTGGGATGCGCTCCTGTGTGAGGCCTCCTGTGCATTAGTTACAATTGAGTTTCCCGTATTGTGTATATACTAGAGTTGACAGAATCTGAAACATGAGGCCATGATTGATACTCCTCTGGTGTTTTCCCATTCTTTGCTCAGTGTATTAAGGGGTTTTTGATGATTTGTTTGGGTTGGGTTGTTTGCTTATTTTCTTGTCAAGGAGAAATGTTTATCCTCGTTGTGCCTGACAATCCTGCAAACTCCAAAACATACAATTATTCAGTAGGGAGAGTATCTCTCATCCATACTTTGAAGTTGTACATGTAATCATAGAATCAGAAAAACATAGAATCATGGAATGTCTTGGGAAGGACCTTAAAGATCATCTTGTTCTGACACTTCTGCCATGGGCAAGGACCTCTTCCACCAGATCAGGTTCCTCAGAGCCTCACCCAGCTTTACTTTGAATATTAATTAAAGAAATAGAACTTCATAAATATATGTTTCTCTTTGTGGCCAAGATATAACCAAAATTTTGGTGTAGGTTGATGGTGAGACTAAAGGCTCTGCATGCAGAGTGAGGAGGGTGAGAGCTCAGTTCTGTGCCAGGAAAATGGGTGAATCTGGCTGGGTTTGACTGAGAAATGGTTTGATTTCATGCTTGGTGCCAAAGCCCTTTCTGTTCTGTTCTGATCCTGGTTTCTGTGTCATGAAATACAATGACAGTCCTCAACAGTAACACTTTCTGCAGTATCTGTTTATGTAAAACCATAACTCTTGGGTAGAACAGCCAATTAATCACGTGTGAAACCTCCATTATCTATCTGTATCTCTATGCAACATTGTGGTATCAAGTTCCATAGGAGTTGTAATTACGTTTTCCTTCAAGCCTTTGTTTCCTGGTTAGGTTGCAGCTCATTTTCCCAAATCTGGTCAGTACTTTTATATTTGAAAGAATGACTATTGTTTTTCAGCAAATCCTTCATCCAGCCAACCAGGAAAGAATTGTGTGTGTGGGAAATAGGAAGAATAGGAAGCAGAAGCAATAAGAACATCTGTTGCAATTTGTCCGAAGATGGAACTTGGGAAAGAGGCTGATGAGAACTTGTTTAAAATGGTGGGTTCATAACTGTGCAAGGTGAGCAGATCATGCAGTAGAAGAAGTTGGTGAGGAGATGACTAATTTTTCCAATGAAGCCCCTGTCCTGCTGTCCAGTGTAAGTGTTTAGGGCCACACTTGCAGCTTGAGACCTCAGTGACTTCTAGGTGCTCTGAGGGATGAATTTTAAGGCTTGAAATCCAGGCCTAGAAGACTTCACTGTGAGCATGTCTGACAGCTTGTTGTCTTCTAATGCTTCCTTGCTTTCTCTGGTTCATATTTTGTGGTTTTTGACTGTTTTTTTGGTTGGTTGGTGTTTTTTTTAAACTCTGTATGTGGGTACGTTTACCTTTATCAACAACCTATCATTTTTTAGGAATGCATGGTGTGTTCATGTCTCTTGCTCTTGTTCCAGTGGAAGTGGGAGGCAGGAGATATGAGAGTGACTTTGTGTTCTGTTACCGCTGGGAGAATTAGAGGTAAATATTAATTCAATAGATGTTGCATCTGTGTGGAAAAGAGCAAGTCATAAAGACGGGGAGGAGAATCCCTCGAAGCCAATGGTTTGATGAGTCATTCTCCATTGGATGACTGCTAATCTTTCAGTATGGTTGTTTATCATTTGTGTGCTTTAGAATCCTTCAGTTCCTTCTCATCATGGTGGGGAGCAGACAAATGGACCTCCCGTCTGGGTGTGGCTGCATGGCATCATCATCTCATGATGAATTTGAGATTTATCTCCAGTGAGGAGATGGCCACAAGCAAACACTTCCAGCTGCATGGGGTAGGAGAAAAAGAAGAGAGGGGAGCTCTGTGTGTGATGCTAGAGAAGAAGTTGATCATTCTCTTGCTTGTCAAACATCATAGATAACACAAGCCTTGACTGATGGAGTACAGGGTGATTTGAGTTCTTTCTGTAGAGCAAGTGAGACCTACAAAATGTTATTGCACCTGTTGAATTCTATATGTTTCTAACTCTTGCACTGCTTGTTTTCATGAGCTCAACCTCAGCGTGTCTGATCTTACGTGGAAGGTCTCCTCTGTCCCAGTTGTCCCAGTGCAGGTGCAGTTCCCACACACACCTGGGATGTTTACAGCTGTAAAGAGGAAAGGTTTCATGGGCACAGGTGTGCTTACCCAGGAACACTTTGTCTGTAGTGTCACAATGCAGAAGCATCTCTGCTGCAGTTGTCAGAGTGCAGAGCAGCCACCCAGCCCAGCCAAGGTTTCCATGAACAGACCAGGGGCCAGTGGGAGAACGTGTGCAGTGTCCCCCACATCATCACCCAGAGGAACATGCTCGGCAATCATCTGGAGGCTGTTAAATGGCTGAGGAACAGGCTGGATAGTCACCTCCAAAGAGTTACAGGCAGTTTCTCAGTGTCCAGGTGGAAAGCAGTGCCTTGTGTTGTCCCTCCAATGTCCTTCCTGGGACCTTCAGTACTGTTTATTCCCTCCATGGACAATGGGATGGAATGCAGCTTCAGAACGTTTTCAGCTGACACCAATTTGAGTTGATTGCCGAGAGGGCAGAGATGCCAACGAGGGATGGGCTGGAGAAGTGGCCCCGTGCAGCCATCATGAAGTTGAGCAGGGCAAAGTGCAAGGACCTGCACGTGGGTCAGGGCAATTCCCAGTTTAAAGAGAGAGTAGGGGATAGGGAACAGCTTAGGAGAGAAGTACTTTGGGTTATTGGTGGGCGATAAGATGGGACATGATCTGCCAATGGGCACCTGCTGCTCAAATTGTGTTCTGCACTGCATAACAAGTTCTGTGCCCGGCAGGTCGAGGGAGATCCTTTCCCCACTCTAAACTCCTTTTGTGAGACCATAGACTGCATAGAGATTTTGCCCAATATCCCAGATGGACATGCTGGAATCCCCAGAAGGATCATGAAAATGATCTGAGGTTTGAAACGTCTCTTCTATGCAGAAGGTCTGAAGGAGTTTGGGTCTTTACACATGGAGAAAAGATACCTCAGTGTAGACTTTTAAAAGGTTTTTTTGCTGTTTCAATTTATGAGTAAGTTTATAGGAAGTATGGACAGAGCTCTTTTTATCAGGTCCAGTGGTCATAGGACAGTGGAGAAGTGTTTATAAGTAAAAGAGGAGAGGTTTTGATTAGAAGGAAGCTTTGTAGTGTGGGTGGTGAGAAAATTGAACATATTGCCCAGAGATGTTATGGATATGCATCCAATGTCCAAGTCTAGCCAGAAGTGTTCCTTCTTATGGCAGAGGTGTGGATTAAATGTCCTTAAAGGAAAATAGAAGTTGGAAACTGTAAACACCGTTTAGCTCTATGAAGAACTGAGCGTCGCTGAATTTCATTTTCCATTGTCAGGCACTGAGATCTGGGGATGCAGATGAAACAAGTATAATGAGTCAGAAACAAAGGAGTAAACGATATTCTGCTGTCTTGGCATAGGGGTTGCTTACATTGCTTTAGGCTGAACTTTATGTCAGATTGATTCGTCCGAGGTAATGAAAGGACAATTCAAAGGATGTGATGAAGTGTGCAAAAGTTCTCGAGGTCTTCTCTATATTATCATTTATTGCTGCTGCAGATAAGCCGTCATTTTATTCAAAACCGCTAAATTCCATTCTTTACTGCACTGCCATGGGTGTTTGCTTCTCTGACTGTTCAGTGCGATTCAAAAGAATGCCCTAAAAGCACGGAGAGCACATCTCAGATAGAACCGCCTTGGTTTCGAATAGAGCCTGAGCTTGTGCTGTCGCTGTTTGCAGTGGAGGAGAGACCCCGGCGGCGGCGCAGCCCCGAGCCCCGCCCAAAGCCGGGCCCCCTTGAGCGCGGCCATCGGGCGGCTGCAGTGGCGTGGCGGCGCCTCCGGGTGTCGCTGTTGGCCGCCGCCGAGCGGCGCTGGAGCCGCGGCCGCCGCAGCGTCCTGCCCCCGCAGGCTGCTCGCTCGCCCGGCGCCGGCCACGGCGGCAGCGGCCCCGACACCACCGGCAGCAGCAGCGGCGAGAGGCGGCGGCGCTTGTCGGCGCTTGTCGGGGAGCAGCGGCGTCCGAGGCGGCCCGAGCGGGCTGGCTGCGCTGCGGCGGCCCGTGCGCTGTGTGAGAGCGAGAGCGGCTGGAAGGGAGGCAGGGCAGCGGCAGGAGCCCGGCAGGAGCGCGGCGAGCTGTGGCGAGAGAGAATGGCGGTGAGGCGGCGGCAGAGGCGCGGGCCGGGCGGCGGGCGAGCGCTGCTGGGCGCGGTGCTTTGGTGCGTGTGGTGGCGGGCGGCGGCCGAGCGGGTCCGCTACGCCATCCCCGAGGAGCTGGGCAGAGGCTCGCTGGTGGGGCCGCTGGCGCGGGACCTGGGGCTCAGCGCGGACGAGCTGCCGGCGCGGAGGCTGCAGGTGGCGTCTGCCGGCAAGAAGCAGCTGAACTATTTCACGGTGAATGAGGAGAACGGGAACCTGTACGTGAACGAGAGGCTGGACCGGGAGGAGATGTGCGGCGAGTCGGCGACCTGCTCCGTCAGCTTCGAGGCGGTGGTGCACAATCCCCTGAACATTTTCCATGTCGAGGTGTCCATCGAGGACGTGAATGACAACTCCCCGACCTTCAGCAAGGCTGCTCTGGAACTGGAGATCAGTGAATGGACGCTTCCCGGTGCTCATTTTCCTCTCGAGATGGCCCGAGATGCGGACTCAGGAAGTAATTCGCTGCTGACTTACCAGCTCGCCAGCAACCCGTCCTTCTCTCTGGCTTTAAAGGAGAGCCCTGATGGAAGTAAGCAGCCGGAATTAGTGCTGGAGAGAGCGTTGGACCGGGAGAAGCAGAGCTCCTTTGAGTTGGTGCTGGCAGCGGTGGATGGCGGCGACCCTGCGAGGTCCGGCAGTGTCCAGATTCGCATCAACGTGACAGACGCCAATGACAATCCGCCCGTGTTCAGCAAAAGTGTCTACGAGGCGCGAGTGGCGGAGAATCTGCCTGTGGGGTCGCTGGTGCTTCGGGTGCAGGCGACAGATGCGGACGAGGGCAGCAACGGGAGGGTCTCCTACTCCTTCAGTAACGTTCCGGGCGCCATAAGTTCGTTGTTCGCGGTGGACAGTGAGAACGGGGAAATGAGGACAGCGGGTCCCCTCGATTTCGAGGAGAAGAATAAATACATCTTCGGGCTAGAGGCGAGAGACGGAGGGGGTTTGTTATCACACTGCAAAGTGCAAATAGACGTCACGGACGAAAATGACAACGCGCCCGAGATCACGGTTCTGTCATTGTCCAGTCCCGTGCCCGAGGACGCCCCGGTCGGCACCGTGGTGGCCCTGCTGAACGTGAACGATCCGGACTCCGGCGAGAACGGTCAGGTGTCGTGCGAGCTCTTGGGCGAGGCGCCGCTGTCGATCGTGGCGTCGCCGGGCGGCTCGTACAAGGTGGTGACGGCGAGCGCGCTGGACCGCGAGCAGGCGTCCGAGCACCGCGTGACGGTGGCGGCCCGGGACCGGGGCAGGCCGGCGCTGCGGAGCAGCACGGAGCTGGTGCTGGAGGTGTCGGACGTGAACGACAACGCGCCGGTGTTCGAGGAGGCGGCGTACAGCGCGTACGTGGCGGAGAACAACGCGGCGGGCGCGCTGGTGGTGCGCGTGCAGGCGCGGGACGCGGACGCGGGCGCCAACGGGCGCGTGAGCTACTGGCTGGCGGGCGGCAGCGCGGGCGCGGCGGGCGCGGCGCCGCCGGTGTCGGTGGAGGCGCGGAGCGGCGCGCTGTACGCGCAGCGCTCCTTGGACTACGAGCAGTGCCGCGAGTTCGCGGTGGCGGTGCGGGCGCAGGACGGCGGCTCGCCGGCGCGCAGCTCCACGGCCACGGTGCGCGTCTTCGTGCTGGACCGCAACGACAACGCGCCGCGGGTGCTCTGGCCGGCGGCGGCGGGCGCGGGGGCCGCCGCGGCGCCGGGAGAGGCGGCGGGGGCTCCTCCTCCGTTCGAGGTGGTTCCGCGTTCGGCCGAGGCCGGGTACCTGGTGGCCAAGGTGGTGGCGGTGGACGCGGACGCGGGGCGCAACGCGTGGCTGTCGTACGAGCTGGTGCAGGCGTCGGAGCCGGCGCTGTTCCGCGTGGGGCCGCACAGCGGCGAGGTGCGCACGGCGCGCGCCGTGTCCGAGCGGGACGCGGCCAAGCAGCGTGTGGTGGCCGTGGTGAAGGACCACGGGCAGCCGGCGCTGTCGGCCACGGCCACGCTGCACGTGGTGCTGGCCGAGAGCTTGCAGGAGGCGCTGCCGGAGCTGAGCGAGCGGGCGGCGGGCGGCGAGGCGGCGGCGGCGGCGGCCGAGCTGCAGTTCTACCTGGTGCTGGCGCTGGCGCTGCTGTCGGCGCTGCTGGTGCTGAGCGTGGCGCTCTTGGTGCTGGCGCGGCTGCGCCGGGCCGGGCCGCCCGCCGTGCTGCGCTGCCTGGGCGCGCAGCGCTTCTCGGTGGCCGGCGCCGCCTTCCCGGCCGACTTCTGCGAGGGCACCTTGCCCTACTCCTACAACCTGTGCGTGGCGGCGCCGGCCCGCGCCGTGCCCGAGGCCGCTTGGCCGCCGCCGCCGCCGCCGGTGCCCATCCTGTCGGCGGAGGAGCTTCTGGGCGGGGATTCCTGCGAGAAGCCGAGCCCGAACAGCGGCGCCGTCGAGGGAGAGGCTCCCGCCGTTGCCGACGTACCGCAGGTCTGTTAAACCGCGGGCTCGTTCTGTTATTGAGGCTTTCTTTAACGTTTTCTTTTCCCCCCTCTCTTTCTCTGCATGGTGTCAATGAGAAGTCCCCATTTGTGTTTTCATGCAGCCGCGGAAAGCTGTCATTTTTCCTTGGTAACAACTGGGGTTTCTGATGGGATGCTTTGACTGTAACTCGAATTTTAAGTTCCAGTAGGGTTCCCCTGTTTTCCGGGAAATATCTCTGTAGGATGCACACACCTGCCTCCATGAATGAGTGAATTCAGGACAGGGCTGTTCCCCTTCCATGGAGAAGGGGAAACTCGCGGTAGGACTTGGTTCCTCCTTGGTAACCGAGTCAAGTTCGGTGGAGGCGTCTTGTCCTCAACACCTGTGCTGTATCAATTAAAACACGTTTACCGCATTGAAGTTGGATGCTTACTCTAGAGGAGATTCGCTGATTCTGCGTGATGGAGGTAAAACACCGAGAAGTAATGTAGCTTATTTCTTTCCTGATTTTGTTCAAAAATGTGCTTTTGTGACTGTTCTGTAGCTTTACGCAAGCCCGTTTATTGATGTTCGTTCGTTTGTTTGTTTGTTTGTTTGTTTGTTTTGCCTGTTGGACTCAGAAAGGAAACGTGTGTTAGATGTTATGTTCTGCATCCTGAGTGAAAGAAAAGAATGCCGCCCGTTTTAGGGGGCAATGCAGCAGTGGGCTGGCTTTCTTTTTGCATCCTGGATGGCCGTTCTCTGTTTTAGTGATAATTGTTTCATACAGAGGTGAAGGTGCAGAAAGGTTTGTTTCGGATGTTTCTTTTTTTCCTTTCCTCTTTACCCTAAGGGTTTGACATTTATGGAGATATCGGGTTTTCGGAGAACAGCTGGTTTTTTAAATTCTGACTCTTTACAAGGATAGATATCTGAGATAGGAATACATGAGAGTATCAAGTATCGAGGAGATCGCCGAATTGACAGTTCAGGGGCTTGAATCAAATATATTTGTGCATTTATCACGGGTCTGCAGAGTTTCGAGTGGGCAATTCTACTTTTCTTCTATTGTTCTACAATTCTTTCATTGAAAATTTTGTACTAACCTGATTAAGAAAGTATTCCTGTGATATTTTCTTTACACACACTTCAGTGCTTTAGATGTTGATTCCTGATCAATTCTCTTTCTTTTGGCTACAGAACTACTTGAGGAAGTGTAAATGTGTAAAAAGTAAGGAAACACTAAATTTAACAGAGGATAGTGAGATTAAAACATTTGAATCTTGATTCCTTCAAGTTTTCCTTTGAGAGTATTAGCTGCATCTTTATTTCTCCCTTTAATATTCAAAAAACAATTAGATCCCTGATTTCAAGAAGCATGCAAGTGCTCTCGTCCCATGTATGTTGATGAGCCTGATAGCTCAGGTTGTCCGTGTGTGTGTGAGTGTATCTAACGTTTTCAATCTCAGATCTTGTGGCGGAAGAGGTTTTTTAACAAATAGGGGAAGACTAATGGTAATCTAGAGGTTGAAATGGGGAAAAATTTCTTCAATTTACACATATTGCCATTAGTAAATTATTCGTACTTCCTGCGGTTGAAGCAACACGCTCACGAAATGCCTTTACATTCCTGCCGATCGTGATCCCATCAAGGATCGAAGCAGAGATCGGCTGGAGAAAAGCCAGCGCAGGAGGTCACCGCTGCACGGGAAAAGTCTCCGTGACAAATATCCGGTCCCCGCCAGCTGCCCGTGTGCCCGGCAGCGCCGGGTGCCTGCAGTGCCGGGAGGAGGCTGCGGGCGCCGCTGTTGACCGAGGGGAGCGAGAGGAAGCTCGGAGCGCTCCCGGCAGCCCCGCCCGCTGCGGATCGGCTCGCTCACAAGATCGCCAGATTCTTGGCCCGGCGACCGTGAGGTTTGCGATCCTCCCCGCGGTGCGGAACCGTTCTGCAGCGAAGCGGAGGGACTGCCGGCGGCGGAGCGGCCGGGGGAGGCGAGCCGGAGGAGAGTGAGGCAGATCGGCGATCGGCGGTGGGAGCTGTTCGCGGTGTTGCGGTGCCGGCGGTGCCGCGGCGGAGATGTGCGCGGCGGGGAGGCGCTGGGGCCGGCGGCAGCGAGCTCTGCTCTGGGCCGTCCTGCTGGCGGCGTGGGAGGCGGCGTGGGGGCAGCTGCGCTACTCGGTGCCCGAGGAGATGCCCAAGGGCTCCTTCGTGGGCGACGTGGCCAAGGACCTGGGGCTGCACCTGCCGGGGATCAGCGACCACGGCGTCCGCATTGTCTCCGAGGGCAGGACGCAGTATTTCGCTGTGCATGATAAAACGGGACATTTAGTGACAGTGCAGAGAATCGACAGGGAGCAGCTCTGCAAGAGTGTGCAGCAATGCGTGCTGCGCTGTGAGCTGATAGTGGAGGGGGAAATGAAATTCTATGAAATAGAAGTGGAGATTGTGGATATAAACGACAACACACCCAGCTTTCAAGAGGCAGATACGGATCTCAGACTGAACGAGATGACAGCGCCAGGGTCGCGGTTTCCCCTGCCAGACGCTCACGACCCGGACTCGGGCCGGAATTCCCTGCAGAGCTACGAGCTGAGCGGCGACGAGCACTTCTCGCTGGCCGTGCAGACGGGCCCCGGCGGCGATCAGCGTCCCGAGCTGGTGCTGGCGAAGGCGCTGGACCGGGAGGAGGCGGCGTTTCACGAGCTGGTGCTGAGGGCGAGTGACGGCGGCGATCCGGCGCGGACGGGCACGGCTCGGATCCGAGTGACGGTGCTGGACGCGAACGACAACGCGCCCGTGTTCAGCCAGGCGGAGTACACGGTGCGTGTGCCCGAGGACGTGCCCGTGGGCTCCGTGCTCGTCACCGTCACGGCCACGGACAACGACGAGGGGCTGAATGGGAACGTGAAATACTCGTTAAAGAAAATAACAGAAAGAGCCTTGAACATATTCCATCTGGATTCTGAGACGGGAGCGATCACTCTGTTGCGAAGACTGGACTTCGAGGAAGGCGACTCCTATGAACTGGAGGTGCAGGCACGGGACGGTGGAGGCCTTTTCGACAGTGCCAAAGTCGCGATCACCGTCTCAGACATAAACGATAACCCACCAGTGATTTCGGTAAGGTCAGCGCTGAGTGAGATCTCTGAGGACGCGCCATCGGGGACAGTGGTCGCCCTGCTACACGTGGAGGACCGGGACTCGGGGGCCAACGGCGAGGTGCGCTGCTCTCTTAATGACAATGTCCCGTTCCGGCTGCAGAGCTCGAAGGGCAGCTACTACAGCGTGGTGACAGCGAGCGAGCTGGACCGAGAGCAGGTGTCGGAGTACAACGTGACGGTGCGGGCGGCCGACGGCGGGTCGCCGGCTCTGCAGAGCAGCGCGGTGCTGGCGCTGCGGGTGCTGGACGTGAACGACAACGCGCCGGTGTTCTCGGAGGAGCGCTACAGCGCGCGGCTGTCGGAGAACAACGCGGCGGGCGCGCTGGTGCTGACGGTGCGCGCCACGGACGCGGACTGGGGGCAGAACGCGCGCGTGCGGTACCGGCTGTCGGAGGGGCGGGTGCGGGGCGCGCCGCTGTCGTCGTACGTGTCGGTGCAGGCGGAGACGGGCGCGCTGTACGCGCTGCGCTCCTTGGACTACGAGCAGGTGCGCGAGCTGGAGCTGTGGGTGCGTGCGGAGGACGGCGGCGCGCCGGCGCTGAGCAGCAACGTGTCGGTGCGGCTGCAGATCGTGGACGAGAACGACAACGCGCCGCAGGTGCTGTACCCGCCGGCGGGCGGAGCGGCGGGCGCGGGCGGGGCGCGGTCGGGCGTGGAGCTGGCGCCGCGCTGGTCGGAGCCCGGCGCGCTGGTGGCCAAGGTGGTGGCGGTGGACGCGGACGCGGGCCAGAACGCGTGGCTGTCGTACGAGCTGGCCAAGGCCACGGAGCCGGGGCTGTTCCGCGTGGGGCTGCACAGCGGCGAGGTGCGCACGGCGCGCTCGCCGCTGGCCCGCGACGCGGCGCGCCAGAGCCTGGTGGTGGTGGTGAAGGACCACGGGCGGCCGGCGCTGTCGGCCACGGCCACGCTGAGCGTGGTGCTGGCCGAGAGCGTGGCCGAGCTGCTGGCCGAGCTGGGCAGCGCGGCCGAGGCGGCGGCGGCGCCGGGCGAGGCGGCGGGCGGCCTGACGCGCTGGCTGGTGCTGGCCGTGGCCGCCGTGTCGTGCCTCTTCGTGGCCTTCCTGCTGCTGCTGCTGGCGCTGCGCCTGCGCCGCTGGCGCCGCCGGCACCTGCTGCCGCCCGACGGCGGCGCCTTGCGCGGCGTGCCCGTCTCGCACTTCGTGGGCATCGACGGCGTGCGCGCCTTCCTGCAGTCCTACTCGCACGACGTGTCGCTCACGGCCGACTCGCGCAAGAGCCAGCTGCGCTTCTCGGCCGCCACCTGCTGCGACACCCTCCCGGCCCGGCCGCTGCCCGACGAGCCCGCGCCGCTGCTCGGGGACGAGGATGTGGCCGCCGCCCTCCCCAAGGATCCCTCCGCTCCCTCGGTGAGTTTATCAGTCCATATTTTCCGCAAAACGCTTTCTTTTGAAGCTCCCCTGCCCTTTGGCGGCCGTTTTCTTTGGCTTGCATTGGAGACTTCGTTGAAAAACAAGGTAGAGTTTTCTTTGGTGTCATTCTGAAGACCGGTGCCCGTTCCTGTCGTTGTGGGAACACGGGGTCAGTGTTCAGCGTTCCAGGTAGTGAAGAAGGAAGGAGGGGGAAGGCTGCTGCTGTCAGGCTGTTCTTTAAGTCAGAACTTTGGGTATTTCTCAGGTTCCAGCTATTCTTCCCCTATGGCACCTGTGCTCTGTACAATCCGTGTTCCTGTTAGTATTCGATCTTCTGAATGGATGTATCACGTTTTTAGGAAAGAGAAGTTTTTTGCAGCCTCACGTGTCTTTCCAACAACACATGTCCTTGAATGGGTTGAATGTGTCGTGAACAAAGTGCTGGTGGCTTTGTGTGGAACTTCTCTGCACGTTGTTCTCAGCCTTTTTCGTTCTCCGCGATACATAGTGGATGTCAGCGGGAAAAGTCTTTGTGTCATCCGTGCTTTGATCTTTGTCCTTGACAGAGGATTGAGCCAGGCAACAAGTGGTCCTTGATGCTGTCTGTCTGCCTGTTATGAGGATGAAGGATCCTCTTGAAATTGTGAGTCTTTGAAAAGCCTGTGGGTAACCGGGTGTGGAGGAGGAAATGCAGGAGGAAATGGCAGAACTGCTCTGTTTTGTTTTGTTTTTTGAAGGTCGAGCTATGTCAAATGGAGCTGGATGACTCTTAGCTATGAGATATTTACCATGGCCAGAGAATGGTGTGGGTGGGAAGGGAGAGATTCAAGGTGCAGTGGGACATGTAAGGTGGGCATAATTCCCCCTGTTGCAGATTTTCACTGACTCAGTCTGTCTTGGAAGACTGCTGGGCTTTTCCTTTTAGACCTGTGAAGTGTCTTCCCAGAACTTAAGCGAGCAGGCAAATGGAGCTTCTCTAGTACAGAGAAGTAAAGATAGCTGTGTGAACTTGGTGGTGTGAAGAAAAGTGGTCTGGGGAGCTGGGCCTCCACTGTCACATGTTTTTAGGATATATGGGTGAGAGAACATTATGGATAATGGGAAGGGTTGGAAATGCAAGTCCTGTGAGCTGTGCATGAATGTGTGCTGAAAGAGTCAAGGGAATGATTTCCTCCATTCCCTGTCCAGTTCCTATCTCTAGTGTGAAGCAATATGAGGATTTTCTTCCCCAAGTAATTGTCAAGAAGAGATGTATTCCAGCTGCATGGAGAATGCTGGGAGGGTCTTACTAAATATTTGGAGGCCCTCATAATTGTGTCACTTAAAACCTACATGTTGTACTAATGAAAGGTTCCCGTGTAGGAAGATCAAGCTCTGTGTTTGGTGCCTATAAACGAATTATTAGTCATCTACTCTGAGTTATATCACCGAGAAGATTGTTCTGAGCTCTTCCATTCCGCAGGTGTAAACTTTCTGTCTTGCTGTTCTGATGACCTGAAGGTGCTTCTTTCATGTTTGTAGGTGAAGAGAGAGACTTTTTTTGACCTGTTTCTTTAAAATGTCTGAGTGAGAAATGCTTTTTCTTGTCCCTTGGGTAGGGTGAGAAGTCCAATATTATCCATGGTAAGGAGAGACTGACTGAGTAACTTTCCTTTTGGTGGACTGTCTCTAAATTCTGAAGAATGTCTCTATATTCTGAAGATCTGTGATAACCATGTGAGCTGTGAAGGGTTAGGGGGGAGTGTTGGGGGTGTGGTGTTTGAGGAGGCACTGGTGGAGACATGGCATGTGCTTTGTTGATCCCCAGGGCTATTGCTGGCCTTATGAACATGAGTCAGGAGGAGTCTTATGATTTTATCTTGTGTGGTTTGAACTCAAATGGTCTAGTTTGGGTTTGGTATTCTTTTTCATGCAGAGTGGTAGTCGCAGATCTTGTGAGGAGTCCATGTGCTGAAGAATGGTGATGTTGCCTTTGAGGTGATACTTGGATTGCTGGGTCTTTGTCAGAACCATTTATGGCCTGTATAACATTTTCGACTTGTGTATGTAACTGAGAAGAAAGAGTAATGTTAGTTTTGATGCTTATGATCTGATTATCTGTGCATACAACTTTTCTTCTACTGTTGTCTGTATGCAAAATTTACTTTCCTGTTATGTTTGGACAGAGAGAAGAATTCTGTGTATGCAGAGACAGGGCCAGTGCTGGAGTTCACAGTGATATAGTTCAAAATGAATGAATGAATGGTGTCAAGTTCTATTTGTCCCAGTAGTTAGATGAGGCCCACAGCTGTGGTTCCAAGCTTTTTCTTGATCTTACTTTCCAAGGAAATTACTATCTGGGATGCGCTCCTGTGTGAGGCCTCCTGTACGTTAGTTACAATTGAGTTTCCCGTGTTGTGTATATACTAGAGTTGACAGAATCTGAAACATGAGGCCATGATTGATACTCCTCTGGTGTTTTCCCATTCTTTGCTCAGTGTATTAAGGGGTTTTTGATGATTTGTTTGGGTTGGGTTGTTTGCTTATTTTCTTGTCAAGGAGAAATGTTTATCCTCATTGTGCCTGACAATCCTGCAAACTCCAAAACATACAATTATTCAGTAGGGAGAGTATCTCTCATCCATACTTTGAAGTTGTACACGTAATCATAGAATCAGGGAAACACAGAATCATGGAATGTCTTGGGAAGGACCTTAAAGATCATCTTGTTCTGACTCCTCTGCCATGGGCAGGGACCTCTTCCACCAGACCAGGTTCCTCAGAGCCTCACCCACCCTGACCTTGAATATTAATTAAAGAAATAGAACTTCATAAATATATGTTTCTCTTTGTGGCCAAGATATAACCAAAATTTTGGTGTAGGTTGATGGTGAGACTAAAGGCTCTGCATGCAGAGTGAGGAGGGTGAGAGCTCAGTTCTGTGCCAGGAAAATGGGTGAATCCTTGTGGGTTTGGCTGAGAAATAATTTGATTTCATGCTTGGTGCCAAAGCCATTTCTGTTCTGATCCTGGTTTCTGTGTCATGGAAGAAAATGAGAGTCTTCAACAGTAACATTTTCCGCAGTAACTGTTTAAGTAGAACCATAATTCTTGGCTAAAACAGCCAATTAATCCTGTGTGAAACCTCCATTATCCATCTGCATCTCTATGCAACATTGTGATATCAAGTTCCATAGGAGTTGTAATTACATTTTCCTTCAGGCCTTTGTTTCCAGGTTAGGTTGCAGCTCATTTTCCCAATTCTGGTCAGTACTTTTAAATTTGAAACAGTGACTATTGTTTTTCAGCAAATCTTTGATCCAGCCAACCAGGAAAGAATTGTGTGTGTGGGAAATAGGAAGAATAGGAAGCAGAAGCTCTAAGAGAATCTGTTGCAATTTGTCCGAAGATGGAACTTGGGAAAGAGGCTGATGAGAAGTTGTTTAAAATGATGGTTTCATAACTGTGCAAGGTGAGCAGGTCATGCAGTAGAAGAAGTTGCTGATGAGAGGACTAATTCTTCCATGAAGCCCTTGTCCTGCTGTCCAGTGTAAGTGTTTAGGGCCACACTTGCAGCTTGAGACCTCAGTGACTTCTAGGTGCTCTGAGGGATGAATTTTGAGGCCTGAAATCCAGGCCTAGAAGACTTCACTGTGAGCATGTCTGACAGCTTGTTGCCTTCTAATGCTTCCTTGCCTTCTCTGATTCATGTTTTGTGTTTTTTGACAGTTTTTTTGGTTTGGTGGTTTTTGGGTTTTTTTTGGTTTTTTTTTGGGTTTTTTTTTTTTTGTTTGTTTTTTTTTTTTTTTTTTTTTGTTTTTTTTTTTTTTTTAACTCTGTATGTGGGTAAGTTTACCTTTATCAACAACCTATCATTTTATAGGAATGCATGGTGTGTTCATGTCTCTTGCTCTTGTTTCAGTAGGAGTCGAAGGCAGGAGATATGATATGAGAGTGACTTTGTGTTCTGTTACTGTTGGGAGAATTAGATGTAAATATGACTTCAATAGATGTTGCATCTGTGTGGAAAAGAGCAAGTCATAAAGACTGAGAGGAGATTCCCTCAAAGCCAATGGTTTGATGAGTCATTCTCCATTGGATGACTGCTAATCTTTCAGTATGGTTGTTTACCATTTGTGTGCTTTAGAATCCTTCAGTTCCTTCTCATCACGGTGGGGAGCAGACAAATGGACCTCCCGTCTGGGTGTGGCTGCACGGCATCATCATCTCATGATAAAATTTGAGATTTATCTCCAGTGAGGAGATGGCCACAAGCCAAACCTTCCAGCTGCATGGGGTAGGAGAAAAAGAGAGAGGGGAGCTCTGTGTGTGAGGCTAGAGAAGAAGTCGGTCATTCCCTTGCTTGTCGTATGTCATAGATAACACAAGCCTTGACTGATGGAGTACAGCGTAATTTGAGGTGCTTCTGTAGGGGAAGACCTACAAAATGTTATTGCACCTGTTGACTTATATATGTTTCTAACTCTTGTGCTTCTTGTTGTCATGAGCTCAACCTCAGCATGTCTGATCTTATGTGGAAGGTCTCCTCTGTCCCAGTTGTCCCAGTGCAGGTGCAGTTCCCACACACACCTGGGATGTTTACAGCTGTAAAGAGGAAAGGTTTCATAAGCACAGGTGTGCTCACCCAGGAACACTTTGTCTGTAGTGTCACAATGCAGAAACATCTCTGCTGCAGTTGTCAGAGTGCAGAGCGGCCACTCACCCCAGCCAAGGTTTCCATGAACAGACCAGGGGCCAGTGGGAGAACGTGTGCAGTGTCCCCCACATCATCACCCAGAGGGACATGCTGGGCAATCATCTGGAGGCTGTTAAATGGCTGAGGAACAGGCTGGATAGTCACCTCCAAAGAGTTACAGGCAGTTTCTCAGTGTCCAGGTGGAAAGCAGTGCCTTGTGTTGTCCCTCCAGGGTCCTTCCTGGGACCTTCAGTACTGTTTATTCCCTCCATGGACAATGGGATGGAATGCAGCTTCAGAACGTTTTCAGCTGACACCAATTTGAGTTGATTGCCGAGAGGGCAGAGATGCCAACGAGGGATGGGCTGGAGAAGTGGCCCCGTGCAACCATCATGAAGTTGAGCAGGGCAAAGTGCAAGGTCCTGCACCTGGGTTAGGGCAATTCCCAGTTTAACGAGAGAGTAGGGGATAGGGAACAGCTTAGGAGAGAAGTACTTTGGGTTATTGGTGGGTTAGAGGATGGGACATGATCTGCCAATGGGCACCTGGTGCTCGAATTGTGTCCTGCACTGCATAACAGGTTCTCGTCCGGCAGGTGGAGGGAGATCCTTTCCCCACTCTAAACTCTTTTTGTGAGACTGTAGACTGGTCTGCACGCAGATCTTGAGCCAATATCCCAGATGGACATGCTGGAGTCCCCAGAATGATCATGAAATTGGTCTGAGAGTTGAAACATCTCTGCTATTCAGAAGGCCTGAAAAAGTTTAGGTCTTCATGCATGGAGAAATGATATATCAGTGTTGACTTTTAAAAGGTTTTTTTGTTGTTTCAATTTATGAGTAAGTTTATAGGAACTATGGACAGAGCTCTTTTTATGGGGTCCAGTGGTCATAGGACAGTGGAGAACTGTTTATAAGTAAAAGGCGAGAGGTTTTGATTAGGAGAAATTTGAAGTGTGGGTGGTGGGAAAATGGAACATATTGCCCAGAGATGTTATGGATATGCATCCAATGTCCAAGTCTAGCCAGAAGTGTTCCTTCTTATGGCAGAGGTATTGATTAAATGTCCTTAAAGGAAAATTGAAGTTGCAAACTGTAAACACCGTTTAGCTCTATGAAGGATTCAGCATTGCTGAGTTTCATTTTCCATTGTCAGGCACTGAGATCTGGGGATGCAGATGAAACAAGTATAATGAGTCAGAAACATAAGAGTAAATGGCATTCTGCTATCTTGGCATAGGGGTTGCTTACATTGCTTTAGGCTGAACTTTATGTCAGATTGATTCGTCCAAAGGTAATGAAAGGACAGTTCAAGAGATGTGATGAAGTGTGCAAAAGTTCTTGAGGTCTTCCCTATATTATCATTTATTGCTGCTGCAGATGAGCCGTCATTTTATTCAAAACCGCTAAATTCCATTCTTTATTCCCTAGTCATGAGTGTTTGTTTCTGACTGTTCAGTGCGATTCAAAAGAATGCCCTAAAAGCACCGGAGAGCACATCTCAGATAGAACCGCCTTGGTTTCGAATAGAGCCTGAGCTTGTGCTGTCGCTGTTTGCAGTGGAGGAGAGACCCCGGCGGCGGCGCAGCCCCGAGCCCCGCCCAAAGCCGGGCCCCCTTGAGCGCGGCCATCGGGCGGCTGCAGTGGCGTGGCGGCGCCTCCGGGTGTCGCTGTTGGCCGCCGCCGAGCGGCGCTGGAGCCGTGGCCGCCGCAGCGTCCTGCCCCCGCAGGCTGCTCGCTCGCCCGGCGCCGGCCACGGCGGCAGCGGCCCCGACACCAGCGGCAGCAGCAGAGGAAGTGGCGGCGCTTGTCGGGGAGCAGCGGCGTCCGAGGCGGCCCGAGCGGGCTGGCTGCGCTGCGGCGGCCCGTGCGCTGTGTGAGAGCGAGAGCGGCTGGAAGGGAGGCAGGGCAGCGGCAGGAGCCCGGCAGGAGCGCGGCGAGCTGTGGCGAGAGAGAATGGCGGTGAGGCGGCGGCAGAGGCGCGGGCCGGGCGGCGGGCGAGCGCTGCTGGGCGCGGTGCTTTGGTGCGTGTGGTGGCGGGCGGCGGCCGAGCGGGTCCGCTACGCCATCCCCGAGGAGCTGGGCAGAGGCTCGCTGGTGGGGCCGCTGGCGCGGGACCTGGGGCTCAGCGCGGACGAGCTGCCGGCGCGGAGGCTGCGGCTGAGCGAGGAGAAGCAATACTTCACTGTGAATGAGGAGAACGGGAACCTGTACGTGAACGAGAGGCTGGACCGGGAGGAGATGTGCGGCGAGTCGGCGACCTGCTCCGTCAGCTTCGAGGTGCTGGTGCACAACCCGCTGAACATTTTCCATGTCGAGGTGGCAATCGAGGACGTGAATGACAACTCCCCGACCTTCAGCAAGGCTTCTCTTGACCTCGAGATCGGTGAATGGACGCTTCCCGGTGCTCGTTTTCCGCTGCAAATGGCCCGGGATAGGGACGTGGGGAGTAACTCTTTGCTGACTTACCAGCTCACCAGCAACCCGTACTTTACGTTGGCTGTGACAGAGAACCCAGACGGAAGCAAGCAGCCGGAACTGGTGCTGGAGAGAGCATTGGACCGGGAGAAGCAGAGCTCCTTTGAGTTGGTGCTGACGGCGGTGGATGGCGGGGATCCCGCGAGATCCGAGACAGTCCATGTTCGCATCAATGTGACAGACGCCAATGACAACTCACCTGTCTTCAGCAAAAGGGTCTACGAGGCGCGAGTGGCAGAGAATCTTCCCTTGGGGTCGCTGGTGCTTCGTGTGATGGCCACGGATGCCGACGCCGGCTCCAACGGAAGGGTTTTCTATTCATTCGGCAACGTCCCGGACAGCATCCGCGCTTTGTTCACAATCGACAACAACAGTGGGGAGGTCAGGACGGCCGGAACCCTCGATTTCGAGGAGAAGAATAAATACATCCTCACCGTGGAGGCTACGGACGGAGGCGGGTTAACAGCTCACTGCAAGGCTCAAATAGAGATCATGGACGAGAATGACAATGCCCCGGAAATCACGCTGCTCTCGCTGTCGAGCCCAGTTCCCGAGGATGCCCCGACTGGAACTGTAGTGGCCCTGCTGAAAGTGCGAGACAGAGACTCGGGCGAGAACGGTCAGGTGTCGTGCGAGCTCTTGGGCGAGGCGCCGCTGTCGATCGTGGCGTCGCCGGGCGGCTCGTACAAGGTGGTGACGGCGAGCGCGCTGGACCGCGAGCAGGCGTCCGAGCACCGCGTGACGGTGGTGGCCCGGGACCGGGGCAGGCCGGCGCTGCGGAGCAGCACGGAGCTGGTGCTGGAGGTGTCGGACGTGAACGACAACGCGCCGGTGTTCGAGGAGGCGGCGTACAGCGCGTACGTGGCGGAGAACAACGCGGCGGGCGCGCTGGTGGTGCGCGTGCAGGCGCGGGACGCGGACGCGGGCGCCAACGGGCGCGTGAGCTACTGGCTGGCGGGCGGCAGCGCGGGCGCGGCGGGCGCGGCGCCGCCGGTGTCGGTGGAGGCGCGGAGCGGCGCGCTGTACGCGCAGCGCTCCTTGGACTACGAGCAGTGCCGCGAGTTCGCGGTGGCGGTGCGGGCGCAGGACGGCGGCTCGCCGGCGCGCAGCTCCACGGCCACGGTGCGCGTCTTCGTGCTGGACCGCAACGACAACGCGCCGCGGGTGCTCTGGCCGGCGGCGGCGGGCGCGGGGGCCGCCGCGGCGCCGGGAGAGGCGGCGGGGGCTCCTCCTCCGTTCGAGGTGGTTCCGCGTTCGGCCGAGGCCGGGTACCTGGTGGCCAAGGTGGTGGCGGTGGACGCGGACGCGGGGCGCAACGCGTGGCTGTCGTACGAGCTGGTGCAGGCGTCGGAGCCGGCGCTGTTCCGCGTGGGGCCGCACAGCGGCGAGGTGCGCACGGCGCGCGCCGTGTCCGAGCGGGACGCGGCCAAGCAGCGTGTGGTGGCCGTGGTGAAGGACCACGGGCAGCCGGCGCTGTCGGCCACGGCCACGCTGCACGTGGTGCTGGCCGAGAGCTTGCAGGAGGCGCTGCCGGAGCTGAGCGAGCGGGCGGCGGGCGGCGAGGCGGCGGCGGCGGCGGCCGAGCTGCAGTTCTACCTGGTGCTGGCGCTGGCGCTGCTGTCGGCGCTGCTGGTGCTGAGCGTGGCGCTCTTGGTGCTGGCGCGGCTGCGCCGGGCCGGGCCGCCCGCCGTGCTGCGCTGCCTGGGCGCGCAGCGCTTCTCGGTGGCCGGCGCCGCCTTCCCGGCCGACTTCTGCGAGGGCACCTTGCCCTACTCCTACAACCTGTGCGTGGCGGCGCCGGCCCGCGCCGTGCCCGAGGCCGCTTGGCCGCCGCCGCCGCCGGCGGTGCCCATCCTGTCGGCGGAGGAGCTTCTGGGCGGGGATTCCTGCGAGAAGCCGAGCCCGAACAGCAGCGCCGTCGAGGGAGAGCCGCCTGCCAATCCCGACGCACCGCAGGTCTGTAAATCTGGATGTCGCTGTTGTTGTCCTTAAGCCGTTTCGAAACGCTGTCCTTTTTTCCCTTATATTTTCCCCGGTTAATATGGGTGAGGTGTGCTGCTATTGTCTCTGCGTGTCGGGATGATGACGTTGGCTCACTCCTCCTGCTATTAGAGCACATCTAGTGGAGACAATTATTGCTTTTCGGTGGTAACTGTTTCATATTCACTGAAACTTGTTTTGTAGAATTTTTTGGTTGCGTTAAATTGTATTAGTAGTAATGGTGTGAATCCTCACTCAACAGAGGGAGACGCGATGAGTCTGTATGACAGATTTGGGAGAGAGAAAGTTGACACTTGGTGCTGGGGATTTTTCGTTCCTAATCGATTTTTTTTCCGATATAATGTGATTATGCATGGTGGTGGATGGCAGGATACAAACCCTTGTAATTATTACACTCTTAAAGGCAACCTGGGAGTGGCATTACATGAGAGGAGAGTGACAGGCAATCCACCAGTTTTGAACGTCTAAAATGTCTCCAGTTCCGTGGGAAATTCTGCTATAAAAATGACAGGAATGGCAACGGTAGTGGGAGCATTTAACTGTTGTTAACATTGGTTTTACATCCTGCCTGGTACTTTAATCTTTTTTTCTTTCATTCACAAGTGAAAGTGTAGACGATGTAAAAAAAAAAAAAAAAAATAGGAAAAAATGTTAGGGCTAGTTTTCCTTCTCTATGCTTTTAACAGAAAGAGGTTATACTTGGTACTTTTAAAATTGTTTCTGCCTTTTTTCTCCAATACTTGTTACATCGGTTTTTAGAACGATAGACAGAGGAGATAGGGAAAACTTTTATCGAATGTCAAAGGGATCTGCCAAAATACCGATTTAAGTACTTGAATCAAGTCCATTTCTACATTTATCCATGGTCACCACCGTTTATGGCGCGCAGCTCTTCTCCTACGTTTCTACCGTATTTTGCCGAAAATACGTCTTGCCAATGTGAATAACAAAGAATTAGATTAATACTGTGCTGAGAAGCTTCAATTCCTTGCACCTTGAGTTTTGAGAAAATGAAAGCCCTTTGTTGTCGGTACAGAATTCCTACTAGACGCTACAGATTCCTGACTAGTTTTACAGTCAGCGAGAAGTGCTCCAGGCACCTACAGCCTGAAATCGGGGGGTGGGAGATAACGATCTTTGAGCACCCAGGGGGTTTTCTCCTGTCCTCTGCTCCTATAAATATCCTATAGGGCGACATCCCAGAACACCTGGCAGGTGCCTGAGAAATCAAACTTCACAGCAGTTGTAAGCGGCTGTGTTAGACCCACCTTCTTTCATCTATAAACGCCTGTACTTAGTAAATCATAGTTCATTAGGTAATTTAGACCGTCCTCTGTATGAACTGAAAAACGTAACGCGAAGTTTCTGCCATTGCGTTAATGAGCCTGATCTCTCCGCTACTCCTGTGGCCAGAGTTGTGTGTTTGATCATCGCGTTGTGTATTTGTGACCCTCTTTTGTTTTGCCGTTGTCCTCCCAGTCATTCAAGCGGGACGACTTCAACTTGTGTTTTTAGACTAATGGGATCTAAGACTATTCTACACACTAAAATCAGACAGGATATTTTACTTTACCCATATCGCCGGTAGGAAATTACATTTTTCTGTGAGTTAGAAACGTCCCACTCCCGATACACCTCTGCTTTCCTCACAGTCGTGATGTGTTTGAGCATAAAAGAAGAGATGGGCTGGAGAAAAGCAGGAGGTGTCTGCGGCGAATGTCTCCTTGTCGCCCGTGTGCCCGTGTGCCCGGCAGTGCCGGGTGCCTGCAGTGCCGGGAGGAGGCTGCGGGCGCCGCTGTTGACCGAGAGGAGCGAGAGGAAGCTCGGAGCGCTCCCGGCAGCCCCGCCCGCTGCGGATCGGCTCGATCACTCGCTCCCTGTCAGGCTCGGCGACCGAAAGGTCTGTGGTCGTACCCGTGGTGCGGAATCGTGCTGCGGAGGGCGGCAGTGCCGGAAGAAGCGAACGGAGAAGGAGCGGGAGCGGAATTAACGGAGTGACCGGCGGGGAGCAGCTGAGGTGTTTGCAGTGCCGGCGGTGCCGCGGCGGAGATGTGCGCGGCGGGGAGGCGCTGGGGCCGGCGGCAGCGAGCTCTGCTCTGGGCCGTCCTGCTGGCGGCGTGGGAGGCGGCGTGGGGGCAGCTGCGCTACTCGGTGCCCGAGGAGATGCCCAAGGGCTCCTTCGTGGGCGACGTGGCCAAGGACCTGGGGCTGCAGCTCGGCGATCGCGGCGTCCGCATTGCAGAAAGAGGTCGGACGCAGTATTTCGGTCTTCACGGGAAGACGGGCCATTTAGTGACGGCGGAGAGGATAGACAGGGAACAGCTGTGCCGACTGGTGGAGAAATGTGTGCTGCGCTGTGAGCTGATAGTGGAGGGGGAAATGAAGGTCTATGAAATAGAAGTGGAAATCACGGATATTAATGACAACGCACCCAACTTCAAAGAAATCGAACTGGAACAGAGGATGAGCGAGACAACAGCCCCGGGGTCTCGGTTTCCCCTGCCAGACGCTCACGATCCAGACTCGGGCCGGAATTCCCTGCAGAGCTACGAGCTGAGCGGCGACGAGCACTTCTCGCTGGCCGTGCAGACGGGCCCCGGCGGCGATCAGCGTCCCGAGCTGGTGCTGGCGAAGGCGCTGGACCGGGAGGAGGCGGCGTTTCACGAGCTGGTGCTGAGGGCGAGTGACGGCGGCGATCCGGCGCGGACGGGCACGGCTCGGATCCGAGTGACGGTGCTGGACGCGAACGACAACGCGCCCGTGTTCAGCCAGGCGGAGTACACGGTGCGTGTGCCCGAGGACGTGCCCGTGGGCTCCGTGCTCGTCACCGTCACGGCCACGGACGCCGACGAGGGGCTGAACGGACACGTTAAATACAGTTTTAATCGAATTTCAGAAAGGGCGTCCGAACTTTTTCACTTTGAATCAAAGAGAGGAGAAATAACCCTTAAGGAGAAGTTGGACTTCGAGGAAATTTCGTCATTTGAAGTGGAGGTGCAGGCACGGGACGGCGGAGAGCTGTTTGGTGTGGCCAAAGTCACGATCTTCGTGACAGACGTCAACGATAATGCCCCTGAAGTAACGGTATCATCGGCATTGACTGAGATCTCGGAGGACGCACTGCCGGGGACAGTGGTCGCCGTCCTGCGCGTACATGATCGGGACTCCGGGGCGAACGGCGAGGTGCGCTGCTCGCTCGACGAGGGAGTCCCATTCCGCCTGCAGAGCTCACACGGCAGCTACTACAGCGTGGTGACAGCGAGCGAGCTGGACCGAGAGCAGGTGTCGGAGTACAACGTGACGGTGCGGGCGGCCGACGGCGGGTCTCCGGCTCTGCAGAGCAGCGCGGTGCTGGCGCTGCGGGTGCTGGACGTGAACGACAACGCGCCGGTGTTCTTGGAGGAGCGCTACAGCGCGCGGCTGTCGGAGAACAACGCGGCGGGCGCGCTGGTGCTGACGGTGCGCGCCACGGACGCGGACTGGGGGCAGAACGCGCGCGTGCGGTACCGGCTGTCGGAGGGGCGGGTGCGGGGCGCGCCGCTGTCGTCGTACGTGTCGGTGCAGGCGGAGACGGGCGCGCTGTACGCGCTGCGCTCCTTGGACTACGAGCAGGTGCGCGAGCTGGAGCTGTGGGTGCGTGCGGAGGACGGCGGCGCGCCGGCGCTGAGCAGCAACGTGTCGGTGCGGCTGCAGATCGTGGACGAGAACGACAACGCGCCGCAGGTGCTGTACCCGCCGGCGGGCGGAGCGGCGGGCGCGGGCGGGGCGCGGTCGGGCGTGGAGCTGGCGCCGCGCTGGTCGGAGCCCGGCGCGCTGGTGGCCAAGGTGGTGGCGGTGGACGCGGACGCGGGCCAGAACGCGTGGCTGTCGTACGAGCTGGCCAAGGCCACGGAGCCGGGGCTGTTCCGCGTGGGGCTGCACAGCGGCGAGGTGCGCACGGCGCGCTCGCCGCTGGCCCGCGACGCGGCGCGCCAGAGCCTGGTGGTGGTGGTGAAGGACCACGGGCGGCCGGCGCTGTCGGCCACGGCCACGCTGAGCGTGGTGCTGGCCGAGAGCGTGGCCGAGCTGCTGGCCGAGCTGGGCAGCGCGGCCGAGGCGGCGGCAGCGCCGGGCGAGGCGGCGGGCGGCCTGACGCGCTGGCTGGTGCTGGCCGTGGCCGCCGTGTCGTGCCTCTTCGTGGCCTTCCTGCTGCTGCTGCTGGCGCTGCGCCTGCGCCGCTGGCGCCGCCGGCACCTGCTGCCGCCCGACGGCGGCGCCTTGCGCGGCGTGCCCGTCTCGCACTTCGTGGGCATCGACGGCGTGCGCGCCTTCCTGCAGTCCTACTCGCACGACGTGTCGCTCACGGCCGACTCGCGCAAGAGCCAGCTGCGCTTCTCGGCCGCCACCTGCTGCGACACCCTCCCGGCCCGGCCGCTGCCCGACGAGCCCGCGCCGCTGCTCGGGGACGAGGATGTGGCCGCCGCCCTTCCCAAGGATCCCGCCGCCTCACTCTCGGTGAGTTTTTCCGTCCAGATATTCTGCAAAACGCTTTCTCTCGATGCTCCCTTTTCCCCGCCGTGCCCTTTGGCTTTCATGGGAGACTTTGCTTAAAAGCAAGGTAGAGTTTTCTTCGGTGACATTCTGAATGCCGGTGCCCATTGGTGTCGTTTTGTAAACACGGTGTCGATCCTCAGCCTTCCAGGTAGTGAAGAAAGAAGGAGGAGGAAGGCTGCTTGTGGAAGGGTGTTCATTAGGTCAGTAGTTTGGGTATCTCTTAGGTTCCAGGTATTCTTCCCCTATGGCACCTCTGCTGTGCCCAATCCGTGCTCCTGTTAGTATTCGATATTCTGAATGGATGTATCGCGTTTTTAAGGAATACAAGTTTTTAGCAGGCTCGTGTGTCTTCCAAGAACAGATGTGCTTGAATGGGTTGAATGTGTCGTGAACAAAGTGCTGATGATTTTGCGTGGAACTTCTCTGCACGTTGTTCTCAGCCTTTTTCGTTCTCCATGATACATAGTGGATGTCAGCAGGAAAAGTCTTTGTGTCATCCGTGCTTTGATCTTTGTACTCGACAGAGGATTGGGCCCGGCAACAAGTGCTCCTTGATGCTGTCTGTCTGCCTGTTGTGAGGATGAAGGATCCTCTTGAAGTTGTGACTCTTTGAAAAGCCTGTGGGTAGCAGCTTGTGGAGGAGGAAATGCAGGAGGAAATGGCAGAACTGCTTTGGTTTTTCCTTGCTTTTGAAGGTAGAGCTATGTCAAATGGAGCTGGGTGACTCTTGCCTATGAAATATTTAGCATGGCCAGAGAATGGTGTGGGTGGGAACGGAGAGATTCAAGGTGCAGTGGGACATGTAAGGTGGGCATAATTCCCCCTGTTGCAGATTTTCACTGACTCAGTCTGTCTTGGAAGACTGCTGGGCTTTTCCTTTTAGACCTGTGAAGTGTCTTCCCAGAACCTGAGTGAGCAGGCAAATGGAGCTTGCCTAGTACAGAGAAGTAAAGATAGCTGTGTGAACTTGGTGGTGTGAAGAAAAGTGGTCTGGGGAGCTGGGCCTCCACTGTCACGTGTTTTTGGGATATAGGGGTGGGAGAATACCAGTGATTATGTGAAAGGATGGAAATGTGAGTCCTGTGAGCTGTGCATGAATGTGTGCTGAAAGAGTCAAGGGAATGATTTCCTCCATTCCCTGTCCAGTTCCTATCTCTAGTGTGAAGCAATATGAGGATTTTCCTCCCCAAGTAATTGTCTAGAAGAGATGTATTCCAGCTGCATGGAGAACCCTGGGAGGGTCTTACTAAGTATTTGGAGACCATCATAATTGTGTCACTTAAAAGATTAATGTTGTACTTGTGAAAGATGTCATATGGAAATAGGAATCTATGTGTTTGAGGCCTTTAAACTAAATTAGTAATCATCTACTCTGAGTTATATAATCAAGCATAATGTTACGAGCTCTTCAATTCTGCAGGTACAAACTTTCTGTCTCGCTGTTCTGATGATCTGAAGATGGTCCTTCCATGTTTGTAGGTGGAGTGAGAGATTTCCATTGACAGGTTTCTTTAAAATATCTCAGTGAGAAATGCTTTTTCTCGTCCCATGCCAAGAGTGAAAAAACAAATATTACCCATGGTGAGGAGAGACTGAGCAATTTTCCTTTTGGTGGAATCTCTCTAAATTCTGAAGATCTGTGATAGCCATGTGAGCTGTGAAGGGTTAGGGGGGAGTGTTGGGATGAGGCACTAGTGGAGACATGGCATGTGTTGTGTTGATCCCCAGGGCTCTTGCTGGCCTTCTGAAAATGAGTCAGGAGGAGCCTTATGATTTTATATTGTGTGTTTTGGACTCAAATGGCCTAATGGGTGAAGAACTGTGATGTTGCCTTTGATGTGGTACTTGGATGACTGGGTCCTTGAGAGAGCTGGCAAAAATGTATGGCCTATATAATATTTTCAACTTGTTCAAATAATTGGGAGGATGAGAATAATCTTAGTTGTGATGCTTGGGATCTGATCATCTGTGCACACGACTTTTCTTCTACTGATGTCCGTATGCAAAATTTGGTTTTCGTGTTCTGTTTGGACAGAGAGAAGAATTCTGTGTATGCAGAGACAGGGCCAGTGCTGGAGTTCACAGTGATATAGTTCAAAATGAACGAATGAATTGTGTCAAGTTCTATTTGTCCCAGTAGTTAGATGAGGCCCACAGCTGTGGTTCCAAGCTTTTTCTTGATCTTACTTTCCAAGGGAATGACCATCTGGAGTGAGCTCCTGTGTGAGGCCTCCTGTGCATTAGTTACAATTGAGTTTCCCGTGTTGTGTATATACTAGAGTTGACAGAATCTGAAATGTGAGTCCATGATTGATACTCCTCTGATGTTTTCCCATTCTTGGCTGGTCGATTAATTATATTTTGGATGATTTATTTGGGTTGAGTTGTTTGTTTATCTCCTTGTTTTCTAGTCAAGGAGTAAAGCTAATCCTCATTGTGCCTGGCAATGTTACAAACTCCAAAACATACAATTATTCAGTAGGGAGAGTATCTCTCGTCCATACTTTGAAGCTGTACATGTAATCATAGAATCAGGGAAACACAGAATCATGGAATGTCTTGGAAAGGACCTTAAAGATCATCTCATTCTGACTTTTCTGCCACGGGCAGGGACCTCTTCCACCAGACCAGGTTGCTCAAAGCCCCAACCAGCCGGACCTTGACTGTTTCATTAAAGAAATACAACTTCATAAATTTCTGTTTCTCCAAGGTGTTGTTTTCTCTGTGGCCATGATACAATCAAACTTTTGGTGTCTGTTGATGGTGAGACTAAAGGCTGTGAATGCAGAGTGAGGAGGGTGAGAGCTCAGTTCTGTGCTGGGAAAATCAGTGAATCCATGTGGGTTTGGCTGAGAAATGGTTTGATTTCATGTTTGGTGGCAAAACCATTTCTGTTCCATTCTGATCCTGTTTTCTGTGTCATGAAAGGCAATGAGAGTCCTCAACAGTAACATTTTCCACAGTAACTGTTTATGTAGAAGAGTTATTCTTGGCTGGAACAGCCAATTAATCCTGTGTGAAACCTCCATTATCTATCTGTATTTCTATGCCACATTGTGATATCGAGTTTTTTCAGAGTTGTAATCACATTTTCCTCCAGGCCTTTGTTTCCTGGTTAGCTTGCAGCTCATTTTCCCAATTCTGGTCAGTACTTTTAAATTTGAAACAATGACCATTGTTTCTCAGCAAATCCTTCATCCAGCCAACCAGGAAGGAATTTTGTGTGTGGGAAATAGGAAGAATAGGAAGCAGAAGCAGTAAGACAATGTGTTCTAATTTGTCAGAAGATTGAACTTGAGAAAGACGCTGATGACAAGTTGTTTAAAATGATGGTTTCATAACTGTGCAAGGTGAGCAGGTCACACAGTGGGAGAAGTTGGTGAGGAGAGGACTAATTCTTCCAATGAAGCCCCTGTCCTGCTGTCCAGTGTAAGTGTTTAGGGCCACACTTGCAGCTTGAGACCTCAGTGACTTCTAGGTGCTCTGAGGGATGAATTTTAAGGCTTGAAATCAAGGCCTAGAAGACTTCCCTGTGAGCATGTCTGACAGCTTGTTGTCTTCTAATGCTTCCTTGCTTTATCTGATTCATATTCTGGCGTTTTCAACAGGATTTTATTCCTCATTTTGTTTTCCCTTGATTTACTCTATATGTGGGTATACTTACTCTTATTAACAACCTAATTTTTTTTTTTAGGAATGCATGGTGTATTCATGTCTCTTGCTCTTATTCCATTGAGAGTGGGAGGCAGGAGATATGAGAACTACTTTGTTTTCTGTTACTGCTGGGAGAAATAGATGTAAATATGACTTCAGTAGATGTTGCATCTGTGTGGAAAAGAGCAGGTGATAAAAATGGGGAGGAGAATCCCTCTAAGCCAATGGTTTGATGAATCATTCTCTATTGGATGACTGCTAATCTTTCAGCATGGTTGGTTGTTACCCCTGCCCTTAAAGGGGCAACACGTTGTGACATGGGTGTGGACCCTCACAGAGGACAGCAGGCAGCAGCAGGGTCAAACATGGAAGGCCCTTTATTATCTGACTCTAATAGCTTATATACATTTTGTACAGAGGGCCAAGACTGGCCCAAGGAGGTTACAACCTCCTGACGCTATTGATCACTATGACCATCAGTCAAATTCGCTCTCAGAGAACAAGTATGCAAAACATACAGATAAATTCTAAGAATACAATATTGTTTACATGAAGCAGCATGAGAAAGCTGCTGCAAAGACTCAAACACTTGAAAGCAAGACAGTCAGGGGCGACAGTTGTTTATCATTTGTGTGCTTTAGAATCCTTCAGTTCCTTCTCATCATGGTGGTGAACAGATAAATGGACCTCCCTTCTGGGTGTGGCTGCAGGGCATCATCATCTCATGGTAAATTTGAGATTTATCTCCAGTGAGGAGACGGTCACAAGCAAACACTTCCAGCTGCATGGGGTAGGAGAAAAAGAAGAGAGGGGAACTCTGTGTGTGAGGCTAGAGAAGAAGTCGGTCATTCCCTTGCTTGTCGTATGTCATAGATAACACAAGCCTTGACTGATGGAGTACAGTGTGATTTGAGTTCTTTCTGTAGAGCAAGTGAGACCTACAAAATGTTATTGCACCTGTTGAATTCTATATGTTTCTAACTCTTGCACTGCTTGTTGGCATGAGCTCAACCTCAGCATGTCTGATCTTACGTGGAAGGTTGTTGGAACCCTGGAGGCTGAAATTTTCGGGCTTTCTGAGCTGAAGGGGTGCTGACCTTTGGGCAGGCACAGCATTTGACTTGAGGCCTTGAATCAGAAGATTGTGTGAGAGCACAGGGATTGTGGGTGTGTAATTAGAACGGTGTTTTGTGATCTCACAGGGTGAAAACATAGGTTTGGGGTTTTGGTATGTAGTGATGTGTATGGGCCAAGATGGAGGATTCAGGGCGTTGCCCAAGTTATTCTTCTTCACCTTTTTCTTCTGTTTTCCTCACAGATTTGGGCGGCTTTCTCTAATTGGGTGAACAATGTCTGCATTGCAAATATCAGATGGTCATTATCGGGTCAAAACCATCCATAATAGAGTTGTCACTTTGGTAATGGGTAACTATCTCTTAAATGGCCTTGGTGAAAGTCAGAGGCCCTCCATTTTGCCTCGTTTCTCTATCTGACATGCTGGAGCTCCCACTGTAAATACTGTAGGGAGATAAGAGATAATAAACAACCAACACCGAACTCGACTCTACATTTCCTGTGTCTTTCATCCTGACCTTGGCTGAGATAAAGCAGGCAGAGCTGTAACAGAAGGTCTCCTCTGTCCCAGTTGTCCCAGTGCAGGTGCAGTTCCCACAGACCCCTGGGACGTTTACACCTCTAAAGAGGAAAGGTTTCATAAGCACAGGTGTGCTCACCCAGGAACACTTTGTCTGTAGTGTCAAAATGCAGAAGCATCTCTGCTGCAGTTGTCAGAGTGCAGAGCGGCCACCCAGCCCAGCTAAGATTTCCATGAACAGACCAGGGGCCAGTGGGAGAACGTGTGCAGTGTTCCCCACATCATCACCCAGAGGGACATGCTGGGCAATCATCTGGAGGCTGTTAAATGGCTGAGGAACAGGCTGGATAGTCACCTCCAAAGAGTTACAGGCAGTTTCTCAATGTCCAGGTGGAAAGCAGTGCCTTGTGATGCCCCTCCAGGGTCCTTACTGGGACCTTCAGTACTGTTTATTCCCTCCATGGACAATGGGATGGAGTGCAGCTTCAGAACATTTGCAGCTGACACCAATTTGAGTTGATTGCCGAGAGGGCAGAGATGCCAACGAGGGATGGGCTGGAGAAGTGGCCCCGTGCAACCATCATGAAGTTGAGCAGGGCAGAGTGCAAGGTCCTGCACCTGGGCTAGGGCAATTCCCAGTTTAACGAGAGAGTAGGGTATAGGGAACAGCTTAAGAGAGAAGTACTTTGGGTTATTGGTGGGTGATAAGATGGGACATGAGGCGCAAATGGGCACCTGCTGCTCAAATTGTGTCCTGCACTGCATAACCAGTTCTCTGCCCGGCAAGTCGAGGGATGTCCTTCCCCTACCCTAAACCCTTTTGTGAGACCATAGACTGCATGCAGATCTTGAGCCAATATCCCAAATGGAGTCCCCAGAATGATCATGGAATTGATCTGGGAGTGAGACATCTCTGCTTTGCAGAATGATTAAAGGAGTTTATGTCTTCAAGCATGGAGACAGGATAATTCTGTGGAAGCTTCAATGTTTGGGTATTTTTTTTTCTGTTTCAATTTATGAATAAGCTTATAGGAACTGTGGACAGAGCTCTTTATCATGGCCAGTGGTCATATTTCAGGAGAGAAGTGTTTTTAACTAAAAGAAGAGAGGTTTTTATTGGTAGAAAGCTTTGTAGTGTGGGTTGTGAGAAAATGGAACGTATTGCCAGAGAAGTTATGGATATGCATCCAACGTTCAAGTCTAGCAGAAAGTGTTTGTTCTCGTGGCAGAGGTGTAGGTTAAATGACCTTTAAAGAAAAGTTGAAGTTGGAAACTGAAAATATTTTTAGCTTTAGGAAGGATTCAGCGTTGCTTTGAACTTTCTATTATCAGGCGCTCAGATATTGAGATGCAGATGAAACAACTTCAATGAGTCAGAAACAAAAGAGTAAAAGGTATTCTGCTATCTTGGCATAGGGGTTGCTTACATTATTTTAGGCTGATTTCTATCCTAAATTAATTCATCGCAGGTAATGAAAGGACAATTCAAGGGATGTGACAAAGTGTGAAAAAGTTCTTGAGGTCTTTCCCTATATTCTCGTTTATTGCTGCTGTAGATGAGCCGTCATTTTTTTAATAACCGCTAAATTCCATTCTTTACTGCCCTGCCATGAGAGTTTGCTTCTCTGAGTGTTCAGTGCGATTCGAAAGAATGCCCTAAAAGCACCGGAGAGCACATCTCTGGTAGAAGCGCCTTGGTTTCGAATTGAGGCCGAGCTTGTGCTGTCGCTGTTTGCAGTGGAGGAGAGACCCCGGCGGCGGCGCAGCCCCGAGCCCCGCCCAAAGCCGGGCCCCCTTGAGCGCGGCCATCGTGCGGCTGCAGTGGCGTGGCGGGGCCTCCGGGTGTCGCTGTTGGCCGCCGCCGAGCGGCGCTGGAGCCGCGGCCGCCGCAGCGTCCTGCCCCCGCAGGCTGCTCGCTCGCCCGGCGCCGGCCACGGCGGCAGCGGCCCCGACACCACCGGCAGCAGCAGCGGAAGCGGCGAGAGGCGGCGGCGCTTGTCGGGGAGCAGCGGCGTCCGAGGCGGCCCGAGCGGGCTGGCTGCGCTGCGGCGGCCCGTGCGCTGTGTGGGAGCGAGAGCGGCTGGAAGGGAGGCAGGGCAGCGGCAGGAGCCCGGCAGGAGCGCGGCGAGCTGTGGCGAGAGAGAATGGCGGTGAGGCGGCGGCAGAGGCGCGGGCCGGGCGGCGGGCGAGCGCTGCTGGGCGCGGTGCTTTGGTGCGTGTGGTGGCGGGCGGCGGCCGAGCGGGTCCGCTACGCCATCCCCGAGGAGCTGGGCAGAGGCTCGCTGGTGGGGCCGCTGGCGCGGGACCTGGGGCTCAGCGCGGACGAGCTGCCGGCGCGGAGGCTGCAGGTGGCGTCTGCCGGCAAGAAGCAGCTGAACTATTTCACGGTGAATGAGGAGAACGGGAACCTGTACGTGAACGAGAGGCTGGACCGGGAGGAGATGTGCGGCGAGTCGGCGACCTGTTCTGTCAGCTTCGAGGTGCTGGTGCACAACCCGCTGAACGTTTTCCATGTCGAGGTGGCGATCGAGGACGTGAATGACAACTCCCCGACCTTCAGCAAGGCTGCTCTGGAACTGGAGATCGGTGAATGGACGCTTCCCGGTGCTCGTTTTCCCCTGGAGATGGCCCGAGACGCTGACGTAGGAAGTAACTCGCTGCTCACTTACCGGCTCACCAGCAACCCGTCCTTCTCTCTGTCCATGATGGAAAAGGCGGGTGGAAAGAAGCAGCCAGAATTAGTGCTAGAGACACCTCTGGACCGGGAGAAGCAGAGCTCCTTTGAGTTGGTGCTGACGGCAGTGGATGGCGGGGACCCCGCGAGGTCCGGGACTGTCCATGTTCGCATCAATGTGACAGACGCCAACGACAACCCGCCCGTGTTCAGCAAAAGTGTCTACGAGGCGCGAGTGGCGGAGAATCTTCCTGTGGGGTCGCTTGTGCTACGAGTGGCCGCCAAGGACGCGGATGCAGGCTCGAACGGACGAGTGTCCTACTCTTTCAGCAGTGTCCCAGACACTGTCAAGGCGTTGTTCACTGTCGAAAGTGAGAGCGGGGAGGTCAGGACGGCGGGTCCCCTCGATTTCGAGGAAAAGAATAAATACATCTTCGGCCTTGAGGCGAGAGACGGCGGCGGCCTCACCAGTCACTGCGAAGTGCAGATCGACATTATCGACGAGAACGACAACGCCCCTGAGATAACCATTCTGTCCCTGTCCAGCCCTGTCCCTGAAGACGCACCGGTCGGCACCGTGGTGGCCCTGCTGAACGTGAATGACCCAGACTCCGGCGAGAACGGTCAGGTGTCGTGCGAGCTCTTGGGCGAGGCGCCGCTGTCGATCGTGGCGTCGCCGGGCGGCTCGTACAAGGTGGTGACGGCGAGCGCGCTGGACCGCGAGCAGGCGTCCGAGCACCGCGTGACGGTGGTGGCCCGGGACCGGGGCAGGCCGGCGCTGCGGAGCAGCACGGAGCTGGTGCTGGAGGTGTCGGACGTGAACGACAACGCGCCGGTGTTCGAGGAGGCGGCGTACAGCGCGTACGTGGCGGAGAACAACGCGGCGGGCGCGCTGGTGGTGCGCGTGCAGGCGCGGGACGCGGACGCGGGCGCCAACGGGCGCGTGAGCTACTGGCTGGCGGGCGGCAGCGCGGGCGCGGCGGGCGCGGCGCCGCCGGTGTCGGTGGAGGCGCGGAGCGGCGCGCTGTACGCGCAGCGCTCCTTGGACTACGAGCAGTGCCGCGAGTTCGCGGTGGCGGTGCGGGCGCAGGACGGCGGCTCGCCGGCGCGCAGCTCCACGGCCACGGTGCGCGTCTTCGTGCTGGACCGCAACGACAACGCGCCGCGGGTGCTCTGGCCGGCGGCGGCGGGCGCGGGGGCCGCCGCGGCGCCGGGAGAGGCGGCGGGGGCTCCTCCTCCGTTCGAGGTGGTTCCGCGTTCGGCCGAGGCCGGGTACCTGGTGGCCAAGGTGGTGGCGGTGGACGCGGACGCGGGGCGCAACGCGTGGCTGTCGTACGAGCTGGTGCAGGCGTCGGAGCCGGCGCTGTTCCGCGTGGGGCCGCACAGCGGCGAGGTGCGCACGGCGCGCGCCGTGTCCGAGCGGGACGCGGCCAAGCAGCGTGTGGTGGCCGTGGTGAAGGACCACGGGCAGCCGGCGCTGTCGGCCACGGCCACGCTGCACGTGGTGCTGGCCGAGAGCTTGCAGGAGGCGCTGCCGGAGCTGAGCGAGCGGGCGGCGGGCGGCGAGGCGGCAGCGGCGGCGGCCGAGCTGCAGTTCTACCTGGTGCTGGCGCTGGCGCTGCTGTCGGCGCTGCTGGTGCTGAGCGTGGCGCTCTTGGTGCTGGCGCGGCTGCGCCGGGCCGGGCCGCCCGCCGTGCTGCGCTGCCTGGGCGCGCAGCGCTTCTCGGTGGCCGGCGCCGCCTTCCCGGCCGACTTCTGCGAGGGCACCTTGCCCTACTCCTACAACCTGTGCGTGGCGGCGCCGGCCCGCGCCGTGCCCGAGGCCGCTTGGCCGCCGCCGCCGCCGGCGGTGCCCATCCTGTCGGCGGAGGAGCTTCTGGGCGGGGATTCCTGCGAGAAGCCGAGCCCGAACAGCAGCGCCGTCGTGGGAGAGGTGCCCGCCGACTCGGAATTAACGCAGGTCTGTAAAACTCGGGTACTCTTTTTTCCTTAGCCTTATCCTAACAACTTTGCGGCGTACTGTTTTCCAGTTTCGGCACTATTAAAGGCGCCTGGTACAGGTCTGTGTTTCAATTAACCCCCTTAAGAATCCTGTCCCTTGTCTCTTAACAGCCGGCGAGGCCAACTGGCAGTTCTGGTCTCATGAGCTGTCTCACTTGTAGCCTCAGTGGAATGTCTCTTAGCATTTAGCTTGTGGTGCATAAAAGCTTACAGGACAAGTGATGCTCTGAGTTACATTTTGTTTCCTTCGTTTTCCACTTGGAGGAGGCAGATTTAGATGTCACTGTTTTCCTCAGGACGTGCTGATTTTCATCTGAAGAACTTTTTCTTCGAAGCTTGTCTGAAACACTGCGGGTTTCTAATGATGAAGGCAGATTTTCAGTGTGTAGAAGAAAGTGCTCGACGTTTAACATTCTGGTTTTCTGGTTTTCCTTTTTTGATTGGTGCCTATGGAACAGCTGTAGAAAACAGGTCTTTATTTACTTCTCTTTTGGCGTTGCGCTCCAAAGGGAGAAATACATGTTGGTCACTGAATAGGGAAATGATAGGTCATTCCTTCATAATGAATTCTGCACTCTTCCATGTGCCCGCATTCTTTTGAGGGAAGGTAGCTGTGTAAATTGCAGGTTTCGGTCAATAAATGAAATAACTCTGGTCCAAGTCATTGCCTGCCTAATTAGTTGTCAAACGTGTAGGGGAGGGGTTTTCATTCAGTTGTGTGTCCCGAATTATTTACATGTAGTGGCAGGTGTTTTTTGGGTGGCATCACGCGCGTTCAAGTGCAGTGGGAAAATTTTGTCTACAAAGCTTGGGTTGTCTGAAGTGGTAGGAATGACTGAAGTAACAAATGAAATTTTTAATCGATAAAGTAAGATCTACTATTTTTACATGATGGTCTCAGGAAAAGTGAATGAATGGTTTCCTTCCTGATCCATCTTATCTCGAAGCGAAGAACTGGGACTTGGGTGGCTGCTGAGTAATACTCTGATTGTTAATGCTGGTTTGCTGCTGAACTCCAGAGGGAGCATAAGAGTGCTTCCCTAATGGAAGTTCAGCTTTGTGCGAATCCAAGCTTTGCTGGAAAGCGCCTGGAGAAATGACAGCATCAGTCCCGCTGCACTGGACAGTGCATCTCCGTAAGGACTTTGGCCGGTGGGAAAGATGCCCGTGGGCGAGGCCGGGCGGGCAGCGCTGGGCAGCGCTGGGTGCCTGCAGTGCCGGGAGGAGGCTGCGGGCGCCGCTGTTGACCGAGAGGAGCGAGAGGAAGCTCGGAGCGCTCCCGGCAGCCCCGCCCGCTGCGGACAAGCTCGCTCTCTCGCTCGGTGTCTGGCTCGGCGGCGGGAGATCTGCGAGCGTCCCCGCGGTACGGAGCCGTTCTGTAGCAAGATGGAGGAGCCGGTGGCTGAAAAACCTTGCAGAAGCTGAGACCAGAGTAGAAGCCGGAGCTGTCTGGGTTTGTTGCGACGAGCTGCAAGCGGAGGAGCGGAGCCGCGGCGGAGATGTGCGCGGCGGGGAGGCGCTGGGGCCGGCGGCAGCGAGCTCTGCTCTGGGCCGTCCTGCTGGCGGCGTGGGAGGCGGCGTGGGGGCAGCTGCGCTACTCGGTGCCCGAGGAGATGCCCAAGGGCTCCTTCGTGGGCGACGTGGCCAAGGACCTGGGGCTGCGCCTGCCGGAGATCAGCGATCGCGGCGTTCGTATCTCGGACAAAGGTACGACACAGTATTTCGGTCTTCACGGGAAGACGGGCCATTTAGTGACGGCGGAGAGGATCGACAGAGAGCAGCTGTGTGAGAGTGTGCAGCAATGCGTGCTGCGCTGTGAGCTGATAGTGGAGGGGGAAATGCAGGTTTACGGAATCTTAGTTGAAATCACGGACATTAATGACAACGCCCCCAGCTTCCGAGCAGCAGAAAAAGAATTGAGAGTGAGCGAGATGACAGCCCCGGGGTCCCGGTTCCCCCTGCCAGACGCTCACGATCCAGACTCGGGCCGGAATTCCCTGCAGAGCTACGAGCTGAGCGGCGACGAGCACTTCTCGCTGGCCGTGCAGACGGGCCCCGGCGGCGATCAGCGTCCCGAGCTGGTGCTGGCGAAGGCGCTGGACCGGGAGGAGGCGGCGTTTCACGAGCTGGTGCTGAGGGCGAGTGACGGCGGCGATCCGGCGCGGACGGGCACGGCTCGGATCCGAGTGACGGTGCTGGACGCGAACGACAACGCGCCCGTGTTCAGCCAGGCGGAGTACACGGTGCGTGTGCCCGAGGACGTGCCCGTGGGCTCCGTGCTCGTCACCGTCACGGCCACGGACACCGACGAGGGGCTGAACGGGAAAGTGAAATACTCGATTGAGAAAATTACAGAGAAAGCTTCCCACATTTTCCAACTGGACGGCGAGACGGGAGCAATCGTACTGTTACAGAGCCTGGACTTCGAGGAAGACAAGTCCTACGAAGTGGAAGTTCAGGCACATGACGGTGGAGGCCTTTCGGACACTGCTAAAGTTGTGGTTCACGTAACAGATGTGAACGACAACGCGCCCGTACTCACAGTGTCGTCAGCGCTGAGAGAGATCTCTGAAGACGCCCCGCCGCGGACGATTGTAGCTCTGCTGCACGTGAGGGACCGGGACTCGGGAGCGAACGGCGAAGTTCGGTGCTCCCTCGAAAAGGACGTCCCGTTCCTGCTGGAAAAGTCCTATGACAATTACTATCGCGTGGTGACAGCGAGCGAGCTGGACCGAGAGCAGGTGTCGGAGTACAACGTGACGGTGCGGGCGGCCGACGGCGGGTCGCCGGCTCTGCAGAGCAGCGCGGTGCTGGCGCTGCGGGTGCTGGACGTGAACGACAACGCGCCGGTGTTCTCGGAGGAGCGCTACAGCGCGCGGCTGTCGGAGAACAACGCGGCGGGCGCGCTGGTGCTGACGGTGCGCGCCACGGACGCGGACTGGGGGCAGAACGCGCGCGTGCGGTACCGGCTGTCGGAGGGGCGGGTGCGGGGCGCGCCGCTGTCGTCGTACGTGTCGGTGCAGGCGGAGACGGGCGCGCTGTACGCGCTGCGCTCCTTGGACTACGAGCAGGTGCGCGAGCTGGAGCTGTGGGTGCGTGCGGAGGACGGCGGCGCGCCGGCGCTGAGCAGCAACGTGTCGGTGCGGCTGCAGATCGTGGACGAGAACGACAACGCGCCGCAGGTGCTGTACCCGCCGGCGGGCGGAGCGGCGGGCGCGGGCGGGGCGCGGTCGGGCGTGGAGCTGGCGCCGCGCTGGTCGGAGCCCGGCGCGCTGGTGGCCAAGGTGGTGGCGGTGGACGCGGACGCGGGCCAGAACGCGTGGCTGTCGTACGAGCTGGCCAAGGCCACGGAGCCGGGGCTGTTCCGCGTGGGGCTGCACAGCGGCGAGGTGCGCACGGCGCGCTCGCCGCTGGCCCGCGACGCGGCGCGCCAGAGCCTGGTGGTGGTGGTGAAGGACCACGGGCGGCCGGCGCTGTCGGCCACGGCCACGCTGAGCGTGGTGCTGGCCGAGAGCGTGGCCGAGCTGCTGGCCGAGCTGGGCAGCGCGGCCGAGGCGGCGGCGGCGCCGGGCGAGGCGGCGGGCGGCCTGACGCGCTGGCTGGTGCTGGCCGTGGCCGCCGTGTCGTGCCTCTTCGTGGCCTTCCTGCTGCTGCTGCTGGCGCTGCGCCTGCGCCGCTGGCGCCGCCGGCACCTGCTGCCGCCCGACGGCGGCGCCTTGCGCGGCGTGCCCGTCTCGCACTTCGTGGGCATCGACGGCGTGCGCGCCTTCCTGCAGTCCTACTCGCACGACGTGTCGCTCACGGCCGACTCGCGCAAGAGCCAGCTGCGCTTCTCGGCCGCCACCTGCTGCGACACCCTCCCGGCCCGGCCGCTGCCCGACGAGCCCGCGCCGCTGCTCGGGGACGAGGATGTGGCCCCCGCCCTCCCCAAGGATCCGTCCGCCTCACTACCGGTGAGTTCCTCGGGCGGCGTAGCCTCCGTGACTTCTCCGTCTTCTGCCCTCCTCTTCCTTTCCCCGTGTCCTTTGTCCTTTGTAGTGAGGTTTACTCAGAAGGGTAGCAGAGTTTAGTTCATTTTCGCATTTTGTTCTCGTGCCTCTTGCTGCAGGGAAGTAGAGGAAGAGTCCGTGTTCTGTTTTCCAGGTCGTTGGGGAAGTAGATGTAGTGCGGCTGATGGTGACTAGAGGATTGTATGAGTGTTTGTGGTTTCATTTGGTACCAAGCAGATTTTGTGCCATGGCATGTGTAATACCCTTGATCCTTCCAATATTGGCTGTTCTGAATGGATGGGTTGCGTAAATAGCACGTTGAGGTTTTTGTTTTTTGCTGGGTCAGGTGTCTTCCCAGGCCTACAGGTGCTGCATTGGGGTGAGAGTGTCTATATTCTAATCTCGATTGCTCAGTGTGTAACTTTGCAGGTCATGGTTTGTAAAACTCTTCTCAGCCTTTCTGTATAAATGGAGGTGAGTAGGAAATGTCTTCCCATTCATCTGATCCTGCAGGAGAATGGGCTGGGTACAGCCGCTGTTTTGATGATGTCTGTGTGACTGATATGAAGGTGAAGGATCCTCTTGAAAGGCTCCCAGTGATGGGTGGTTGTATGTGGAGGAGGAAATGGCAGAGGTGCTTTGTTGGTTTGCTGTCTATAAGGGCTGAGCTCCGTCAAGTTGGACTGGATGTGCCTTGGCTGTAAAGTACAGGTCGTGGCAAGAGCCTTGCTGGAGGTGTGGGGGGGAAAGATTCAAGGTGCAAAGTTAGACATAAGGAGAGGGTGATTGGCCCTATAGAGACATTCACTGACCCGGGCTCTCCTGGAGCAGGGCTCCTCTTTTCCTTTGAGAAGTCTGAGGTTTCTGCACAGAAGAGCAGTGAGCAGAGAAATGCAGTTTCCTTTACACAGAGATGTGAAGTTGGTGGTGTGAGAAGAAGTGGTCTGGGAAACTGGGCCTTACATGTCTTGTGCATGTAGATTAGAAGGGTCGAAGACCACTCTGGGCTTTGTGAGGAATTGGAGATTTGAGTCCTGGAGTTCTACATGGAGATCTTTCAGAAGGAAATGTCTTTTCTCGTTTATCTTTTCTTTACCCACCCATAGTATCATTCAATGCAATGTCCTCCTTCCCTAAATATTTGGCAAGAAGACATGTAATTCTGGCTGTATGGAATACCCTGGGAAGTTCTTTGTGTGTGTTTGCAGGTGGTGATAACTGTGAAACTTAACAGTTTAATGATGTGCTCATGACCAAGGTCATGTGGGAGCTTTGGGAAGGGCAGTTGGTGCATTCAGTGCTTAGTAAACACCGGCATTAGTTACCTACTCTTAGTTACATGATCGAGAAGAGTGTGTCACGATCTCTTCCTTTCTGTAGCTCTTTGTTCCCTTCCTTGCTCTTTGATGATCACAAGATGGTTCTTTCTCTCTGCAAGTGTGTGGAAGATCGGGTCTGTTGTATTTGCCTGCTGTTCTGTACATGCCTTTCATGTTTACAGCTCTAAGAAAACTTTCACAGGTGTTTCTTTAACATGTCTCTGCACTAAATGCTGTTGTTTGTGCATGGACATGGTGAACAGTCAAGTATTAGCCATGGTAAGGAGATATCTGAGCAGCTTCTCTTTTGGTGGAGTCTCTCTACCAGTTTTGAAGATCTGTGGTAACAATGTGAGTTGTGAAGAGTTTGAGGGGATGGGTTGGCATGCGCTGTATGAGGAGGTACTGGTGGAAAATGGCCTGTGTTCTGTTGATTCCTAGGATTTATACCTGGTATTCTGTAAAATCACTCTGAAGAAGTCTTACTTTTTGACCTTGAGTGGTTTGGACTCGAATTGCCCAGTTTTGGATTCAGCATTCTTTTGTGTTAAGAGTGATGAATTCACATGGCCTTCAGAGAGCTCATGTGTGATGTTTTCTTTGAGCTGATACTCTGAGGGCTGTGTCTTTGCAAGAGTTGGCAACAAGTCATGGTCTTTATAGCATTTTACATTTCTCCAAAGTCTTGGGAGGAGCAGAATAATCTTGGTTGTGATGCTTAGGATCTGAGAAGTTGTGTGTGCAGCTTTTCTTTCAACAGAATTTGTCTGCAGATTTAACTTTGCTTGAGTGTGATGTTTGGAGTGGGGAAAGAATTTCATCTGTCCAGAGACAGGGCCTGTGCAGGAGATTGAAGTGGCCAAAAGAAATGTGTAAAGGTCCAGTTTGTCCTGGATTATTGAGGAGGCCCACAGCTGTGGTTGTAAGCTTTTTGTTTTCAGGGTCTAAGGTATGACTGTATCTGGGGTGTCTGGTGTGAGCTCCTGTGTGAGCATGGCTACTTCTTACAAACTAATTTCCTTTGTGTGCCTATGACAGCTGACATGATCTGGAATGGGAATCTATGGTTCATGCATGTCTGCGGGTTTCTCAATCTTTTTTTTTTTGACTTGTTTGTTTTTTTCTTGTGAAGGAGTAAAGCTGGACCTCATTTTGCCCTTGAATCCTGCAAACAAATAGAAGCTGGTGGAGCTGATGAGGAGCACAGGAGTTGTTTAGTCTCAAAATGAAGAGGCTCAGGGAGGACCTCACTGCTCTCTATAATCTCTTGGAATGAGGTTGTGGTGAGGTGGGGGGTTGGTCTCTTCTGCCACGTCTCAAGTGAAAGGCCAGGAGGAAATGGCCCTATGTTGTGCTAGGGGAGGTTCAGATGAGATATTTGAATATTGTTCTCTGAAAGAATGGTCAGGCACTGGAATGCCTTGCCCAGAGAGGTGGTGGAGTCACCATCTCTGGAAGTGTTTGAGAGGCTTCTGGATGTGGCTCTTGGAGATCTTGTTCAAGGGTGATGGTGGTGGTGCTGGTCTGGACTAGATGACTTTGAAGATCTCTTCCAACTTTGATGATTCTGTGATTGTGTGAAATACTAAAAGATGCCTTACAATTATCAGGGTGGGAGAGCAGTTCTCATCCATACCTTGAAGGTGGACATCAGCTAAGTTTGTGTTTCTCTCAAATGGGACTGAATGAAATGCTCTATTCCCTGTGGTTAGATATATGGTTAGAATCTGGGTGTTGTCCATGATGCAAAAAAAAAAAAAAAAAGGCTGTGAATGGAGAGCCAGGAGATGGAGAATCTGGATTTGAATGCAGAAAATCAGATGGGTCAGGGTGACTTTGGCTGGAAAATGGTTTGATTTCAGGCCTCGTGCCAAAGCCATTGCTGAGGTCTATGCTGTTTTCTTTGATCCTGCTATCCCTGTCCTGAAAGGCAATGCCAGTCCTCCAGCAGGGAAGTGTTTCCTGAAAAACTGTGTGGGTAGGGCCATGATACTTGTGTAGAATGGCTTATAATTTCTGTGTGAAAATTTCATTATTCATTTGTAACTCCCAGGAACGTAGTGATGTAATGTGTCTTCATAGTGTCAATTAGATTTCCATGACTTTGCTTCCTGTAAGGTCTTGGTCTTTTTACCCATTTCTGGTGAGTGCTTCTTCTTTTATAATTATTACTGTGCTTTGGCAGCAAATACCTAATTGAACCACCAAGGACAGAATTTTGTGTGTGTGAGGCATACGAAGGAAAAGGAAAAAGTGAATGTATTGTAGTTTCTTAGAAGGGTGAAGTTGATAAAGAGGCCTGAGATATTTAATCTCTTTGGGAGGTCACCTAAGAGAATTGCTGAGAGCTGATGACTGTTTTTGGTAATGAACCCCACCTAGAGAGTCCCGTGTAAGACTTTCGGGCTGCAGTCGGACCTTGAGGCCTCAGTGACTTCCAGGTGTTCACAAAGATGAATTCCAATGCCCACAGTGAAGACCAAGAAGACTTCCTGGTGAATTTCTCTAACTGTCCCTGGTCTTCTAATGCTTCCTTGCCTTGCTTGTTTGATGTATGTTTTGCTTTCTTTTTTTTTTTTTTTTTTTTTTTTTTGCTTTCTTTCCTTGTGAAGGTTTTCTTGTAATTGTCGGCCTTGGTTCATTCAGCCATGCATCCTGTATTAGTGCCTCCTGTTCATGCCACAGCAGGTGTGAAAGGCAGGAGAGGTGAGGGTACCTTTGAGTTCTGTTGCTGTTGGGGTGAAGGGAGGTAACACCACCTTACCGTATCTCTGTGGAACACTGTGTGTGATAAAGAGGGCAGGAGATTTCCTTTGAGCCATTAGTTAGGTGAGCCATTCTCTGTTGGATGACTGATAATCTTTTAGCTTGGTTGTTTATCATTCATGTGTTTTAGAATCCTTCATTTTCTTCTCAGAATGCTGGTGAGCAGATGAATTTACCTCCCCTCTTGATGTGACCATGGTGCTTTATTCCATCATGATAAATTTCCTTTGCTTCTCGTATGTCATATATAACACATGCCATGCAATTAGAATTATTTTTGGTCAGTAATTGCAGGCTACAAAATACTGTTGTACCTGGTCTTTACATTTCCACATGTTTCTAACTCTTATCTGAGTTCACGAGCTCAACCTCATTGTGTCTGATCTCATGTGGAAGGTCTCTTTTTTCCCAACTGCCCGAGGGCAGGTGCAGTTCCCACACACACCTGTGATGTTTACAGCTGTAAAGAGGAAAGGTTTCATAAGCACAGGTGTGCTCCCCCAGGAACACTTTGTCTGTAGTGTCACAATGCCGAAGCATCTCTGCTGCAGTTGTCAGAGTGCAGAGCAGCCACCCAGCCCAGCCAAGGATTCCATGAACAGGTCAGGAACCAGTGTGAGAATGTGGACAGAGTGTCTCCCACCCAATGACCCAGACCATGCTGGGCACACACCTGGAGGCTGTTAAATGGCTGAGGAACAGGGTGGACAGTCACATCCCAGGAGCTTTAGACTCTTGGACTCTATGTCCAAGTGGAAATCAGTGATGTGTGATGTCTATAATGGGATCTGTGCTATTCAGTATCTTCATAGACAATGGGATCAAGAACACCCTCAGCAAATTTGCAGCTGACACCAAGCTGAGTGATCAGGGAGAGGTGAGGGATAATGTTTATGGATAACTTGGAAGAACAGACCTGTATAAACTTCATGAAGTTTAAGAAGGCCAAGTGCAAGGTCCTGAACATGGGTCAGGGCAATCCCCAGTGTAAATAGAGAGTGGTGGACTGAGAGCAGCCTCACAGAGAAGTGCTTTGGGTCACTGCTGGGTGACAAATGGGGCATGAGCTGGCAATGTCCACTTGCTGCCCAGATTGCACCAGGCTTGCATAACATGCAGGATGACCAACAAGAATGGGTAGGTGCTCCTCTCCCTCGAGACTTCTTTGATCACACAGATTGTCCATGAACTGGACCATCTCTGCCATGGAGAAGCATTGACAAATCTCACATCCTGTAGCCTGAGAAAAGAAAGCTTTGAGTAGAATTGATTGTGTCTTTCAATTTATAAAGAATAAATACAAGAAAGATTTATAGAGATTTTTTAGGTTTCGAGCCGACATTTTTTTATGATGAGGATAGTGAGACACTGGTATGATAATTGTCGACATATATTATGGATGTGCCACCACTGGAAGGCTTCAAGGACAGGTTGCATGGGTCTTTCATTAACCCGGTCAAGTGAAGGATAAACCTGCCCTGACTGATGATTGGAGTAAATTGTTTTAAAGGATCCGTTCAACCAAGAGATTGCTTTGGGTATATAAAAGAATCATGGTGGCTTTGCATTTCTATCATGAGGTCCTCAAATGTGGAGATGCAAAAGAAGCAACTTTTCTGAATCAGAAACAGAAGAGAAATATTATGCTTGGCATAAAGATAAAAAAATTGTTTGAGGCCGAAGTATACCTGAGCTTATTCGACCCAAGGCAGGAAAGCAGAATTGAAGACACATGACAGAATTCTTATGGATTTCCCTGTCTGTAGACATATATAAATTTTCCTGTCTCTTTAGTAGTGCCTTGATACTGTTAAGAGAAAGCGAGTTCCTTTATTTATTGCTTTGCACTAAACATTTGCTTCTCTACCTTCATTGCGGCTCAAACAGATTAGCTGAAAGCATTAAACAGCGGATCTATTTGACAAACGCATTTGAAATCCCGTTAAAGCCCCGAGCCCCGCCCAAAGCTGGGCCCCCTTGAGCGCGGCCATCGGGCGGCTGCAGTGGCGTGGCGGCGCCTCCGGGTGTCGCTGTTGGCCGCCGCCGAGCGGCGCTGGAGCCGCGGCCGCCGCAGCGTCCTGCCCCCGCAGGCTGCTCGCTCGCCCGGCGCCGGCCACGGCGGCAGCAGCCCCGACACCACCGGCAGCAGCAGAGGAAGCGGCGGCGCTTGTCGGCGCTTGTCGGGGAGCAGCGGCGTCCGAGGCGGCCCGAGCGGGCTGGCTGCGCTGCGGCGGCCCGTGCGCTGTGTGAGAGCGAGAGCGGCTGGAAGGGAGGCAGGGCAGCGGCAGGAGCCCGGCAGGAGCGCGGCGAGCTGTGGCGAGAGAGAATGGCGGTGAGGCGGCGGCAGAGGCGCGGGCCGGGCGGCGGGCGAGCGCTGCTGGGCGCGGTGCTTTGGTGCGTGTGGTGGCGGGCGGCGGCCGAGCGGGTCCGCTACGCCATCCCCGAGGAGCTGGGCAGAGGCTCGCTGGTGGGGCCGCTGGCGCGGGACCTGGGGCTCAGCGCGGACGAGCTGCCGGCGCGGAGGCTGCAGGTGGCGTCTGCCGGCAAGAAGCAGCTGAACTATTTCACGGTGAATGAGGAGAACGGGAACCTGTACGTGAACGAGAGGCTGGACCGGGAGGAGATGTGCGGCGAGTCGGTGACCTGCTCCGTCAGCTTCGAGGTGCTGGTGCACAACCCGCTGAACGTTTTCCATGTCGAGGTGGCCATCGAGGACGTGAATGACAACTCCCCGACCTTCAGCAACGCTGCTCTGGACCTTGATATAGGGGAATGGACTCCCCCCGGTGCTCGTTTTCCGCTGGAGATGGCCCAAGACGCTGACGTGGGCAGCAATTCGCTGCTGACTTACCAGCTCACCAGCAACCCGTCCTTCTCTCTGGCCATAAAGGAGAGCCCTGACGGAAGTAATCAGCCGGAATTGGTGCTGGAGAGAGCTTTGGACAGGGAGAAGCAGAGCTCCTTTGAGCTAGTACTGACGGCGGTGGATGCCGGGGATCCGGTTAGATCCGGAACTATCAAGATTCGGGTCAATGTGACGGACTTAAATGACAACCCACCCGTGTTCGGTGAGGACCGATACCGTGTGAGATTGCGCGAGGACTCTGCCCCGGGGTCGAGAGTGTTAAACGTCTCCGCCTCCGACGCCGACATCGGCAACAATGCTCACATCACTTATGGCTTTGGCAAAATGCCGGCCAAGGTGCTTCAGAAGTTCATGATGGACGCGGAGAGCGGAATGATCACGCTCAAAGAGGCTTTGGACTTCGAGGACACGAGAAGCTACACATTACTGGTGGAAGCGAGGGACGGTGGTGGTCTGATGGCACAGTGCAAGGTGGTGGTGGAGGTGCTGGACGTGAACGACAACCCGCCTGAGATCACGGTTCTATCTCTATCGAGTCCCGTGCCCGAGGACGCCCCGACTGGTACCGTGGTGGCGCTGCTGAACGTGAACGATCCGGACTCCCACGAAAACGGCCAGGTGTCGTGCGAGCTCTTGGGCGAGGCGCCGCTGTCGATCGTGGCGTCGCCGGGCGGCTCGTACAAGGTGGTGACGGCGAGCGCGCTGGACCGCGAGCAGGCGTCCGAGCACCGCGTGACGGTGGTGGCCCGGGACCGGGGCAGGCCGGCGCTGCGGAGCAGCACGGAGCTGGTGCTGGAGGTGTCGGACGTGAACGACAACGCGCCGGTGTTCGAGGAGGCGGCGTACAGCGCGTACGTGGCGGAGAACAACGCGGCGGGCGCGCTGGTGGTGCGCGTGCAGGCGCGGGACGCGGACGCGGGCGCCAACGGGCGCGTGAGCTACTGGCTGGCGGGCGGCAGCGCGGGCGCGGCGGGCGCGGCGCCGCCGGTGTCGGTGGAGGCGCGGAGCGGCGCGCTGTACGCGCAGCGCTCCTTGGACTACGAGCAGTGCCGCGAGTTCGCGGTGGCGGTGCGGGCGCAGGACGGCGGCTCGCCGGCGCGCAGCTCCACGGCCACGGTGCGCGTCTTCGTGCTGGACCGCAACGACAACGCGCCGCGGGTGCTCTGGCCGGCGGCGGCGGGCGCGGGGGCCGCCGCGGCGCCGGGAGAGGCGGCGGGGGCTCCTCCTCCGTTCGAGGTGGTTCCGCGTTCGGCCGAGGCCGGGTACCTGGTGGCCAAGGTGGTGGCGGTGGACGCGGACGCGGGGCGCAACGCGTGGCTGTCGTACGAGCTGGTGCAGGCGTCGGAGCCGGCGCTGTTCCGCGTGGGGCCGCACAGCGGCGAGGTGCGCACGGCGCGCGCCGTGTCCGAGCGGGACGCGGCCAAGCAGCGTGTGGTGGCCGTGGTGAAGGACCACGGGCAGCCGGCGCTGTCGGCCACGGCCACGCTGCACGTGGTGCTGGCCGAGAGCTTGCAGGAGGCGCTGCCGGAGCTGAGCGAGCGGGCGGCGGGCGGCGAGGCGGCGGCGGCCGAGCTGCAGTTCTACCTGGTGCTGGCGCTGGCGCTGCTGTCGGCGCTGCTGGTGCTGAGCGTGGCGCTCTTGGTGCTGGCGCGGCTGCGCCGGGCCGGGCCGCCCGCCGTGCTGCGCTGCCTGGGCGCGCAGCGCTTCTCGGTGGCCGGCGCCGCCTTCCCGGCCGACTTCTGCGAGGGCACCTTGCCCTACTCCTACAACCTGTGCGTGGCGGCGCCGGCCCGCGCCGTGCCCGAGGCCGCTTGGCCGCCGCCGCCGCCGGCGGTGCCCATCCTGTCGGCGGAGGAGCTTCTGGGCGGGGATTCCTGCGAGAAGCCGAGCCCGAACAGCGGCGCCGTCGTGGGAGAGGCGGCCGCCGTTGCCGACGCATCGCAGGTCTGTAAAGCGTCACGTTCTTCTACTTTTAAAACTTTCCTAAATCGCGTCTTTGCCCCCCGAGTATTCTCTGCGTAGTGTCAGTGGGGACTCGTCATCAATGTCTCCACGTAGCGGCGGAAGATTTTTCACTTTTTCTCGGTAATAGCTTCAGCTGACAGGCTTTGAGTATAGCTGTCCTTTCGTTTCTCAGTGTTTCCCCAGGTTTCCCGGAGTCGTTTTTGTGAGTTGCACAGTCCTGTCTCCGTGATGGACTGAATTAAGGAACGGGCTATCCCGTGTTCAGGGAGAGCAGGAAGCCCTTGGTGCTTCCTTGGTCACAGGTTCAGCTTCAGCCGCGAAGTTTTATCTTCAACATTTCACCTCTATAAATTCGAATGTGTTAGCAACATTCAGAGTAGATCAGTGGTCTGTGAAAGGAGATCGTCTGGTTCTGCATGACGAGGAAAATTAGAAAAGCACTGACTCCTTGTGCTGGAGCTTTCATCCTTCCTGTCTGATTTCTTCAGAAATGGTGTCCTTGAAACTCGTGTATAGCTTTACGCAAATCTGTTCATTAAATTTTGTTTTGTCTCTACCAGATATAGAAATAGAAAGGATGTGGAAAGTTCCGTTCCCCATCCTGAGTGAAAAAAAAAAGAGATTGTCACCAGTTTTGGAGGGAATAGTGGAACTAGATGGCTCCCTTTAGGCGTCCTGGCTGGCAGTTTTCTCTGCTTTGCTCTTCATTATATTTATTTCGTACACTGGAGAGAGTGTTGACTGATTTCTCTTTCAGAGATTATTTTTTTAAAAATCTTATTTGTACAGAGAGCTTGAGGAATCAAGGAGGGCTGGGGTTTTTCGAGAACGGCAAATTTCTGGAATTCTGTTTACCAGGATAGACATCTGCGATACGAAGGGATGACAAACCGAGGAGATTGTCCAGACGACGGTTTGGGCACGTTACTCAATCCCATTTGCACATTGATTAGTGGTCAGCACGGGTTCAAGAGCACAGATGTGTTTTTGTTTTATCTTTCTATAATGCTCATATATAAAATATACATACAAGTATACAAGGTTTCTGTAATTCTTTCATACATAGATAACCTGTATGAAAACATATCGTACCAACGTCATCAAGAAATAGATGAATAGTTTACTAATGACCTTGAATGCTTTTCACATAAGATTCAGAAAAAAGAAAACCACAATGATTTGACTAAATTTAAGTTCGTATAAACAAAGAAATCACTAGTTTTAACTCAGGATGGAATATAAAATATTTTAAGTCCTGAAAGTTTTGTTTGAGTGTTTTAGCTGCATGATTACTTCTACTTCTAATTCAATCTTGTAACAATTAGCTCCCTTATTTCAAGAGCCATGGAATTGTCCCGCGCGTTAATGAACCTGATAGATCTGTTTTTTCAGGGTGTGGTTATCTTGCCGTTTTCTCTCTGAGAACCTGTTGTTGAAGATACTTTTCAAAAAAAAAAAAAAAAAAAAAAAAAAAAAAAAAAAAAGGATAAGAGTAACAATAGGTTATAGAGTAATATAGGGAAAATGTGTTTTCATTGACCTATAATGACAATAGGAATTGATTAGTTTCCCGTGCGGTAAAAGAACCGCGCACACGGAATGCCTCTGCCTTCCTCCCGATCGTGATGCCCTGGAGGATCAAGGCAGAGCTGGGCTGGGGAAATGGGGAGGCAGGAGATCCGCGCTGGCCGAAAAGCGCCGTCTCGGTGGCGCCGCTCCCGTGTGTGCAGCGAGGCCGGGCGGGGAGCGCTGGGCAGCGCCGGGTGCCTGCAGTGCCGGGAGGAGGCTGCGGGCGCCGCTGTTGACCGAGAGGAGCGAGAGGAAGCTCGGAGCGCTCCCGGCAGCCCCGCCCGCTGCGGATCGGCTCGCTCGGTAGCTCGCTCTCTGCCCGCCCGTGCGGCCCGCGATCGTCCCCGCGGTTCTGGTCCATTCTGCAGCCGGAGACCGGCGGCAGCGCAGGGGGCAGAAGCCGAGAGCATTGAGTGTCAGCGGGAGTTGGCTCGGCGGTGTTGCGGTGCCGGCGGTGCCGCGGCGGAGATGTGCGCGGCGGGGAGGCGCTGGGGCCGGCGGCAGCGAGCTCTGCTCTGGGCCGTCCTGCTGGCGGCGTGGGAGGCGGCGTGGGGGCAGCTGCGCTACTCGGTGCCCGAGGAGATGCCCAAGGGCTCCTTCGTGGGCGACGTGGCCAAGGACTTGGGGCTGCACCTGCCGGCGATGCGAGATCGCGGCGTTCGTATCTTGGACAAAGGTACGACACAGTATTTCGCTCTTCTCGGGAAGACGGGCCGTTTAGTGACGGCGGAGAGGATCGACAGGGAGCAGCTGTGTGAGAGTGTGCAGCAATGCGTGCTGCGCTGTGAGCTGATAGTGGAGGGGGAAATGAAAGTTTACGGAATCGTAGTTGAAATCACGGACATTAATGACAACGCTCCCAGCTTCCGAGAGGCGGAAAAGGAATTGAGAATGAGCGAGACAACAGCCCCGGGGTCCCGGTTTCCTCTGCCAGACGCTCACGATCCAGACTCGGGCCGGAATTCCCTGCAGAGCTACGAGCTGAGCGGCGACGAGCACTTCTCGCTGGCCGTGCAGACGGGCCCCGGCGGCGATCAGCGTCCCGAGCTGGTGCTGGCGAAGGCGCTGGACCGGGAGGAGGCGGCGTTTCACGAGCTGGTGCTGAGGGCGAGTGACGGCGGCGATCCGGCGCGGACGGGCACGGCTCGGATCCGAGTGACGGTGCTGGACGCGAACGACAACGCGCCCGTGTTCAGCCAGGCGGAGTACACGGTGCGTGTGCCCGAGGACGTGCCCGTGGGCTCCGTGCTCGTCACCGTCACGGCCACGGACAACGACGAAGGGGTAAATGGGAACGTGAAATACTCGATTCAGAAAATGACCGACAAAGCCTCGCAGATTTTCCAACTGGGCAGGGAGACGGGAGCCATCACCCTTTTACAGAGCCTGGACTTCGAGGAAAGCGACTCCTTCGAACTGGAGGTGCAGGCACATGATGGTGCGGGGTTTTTTGACACGACAAAAGTTGTGGTTACGGTGACAGATGTGAACGACAACGCGCCCGTACTCACAGTGTCATCAACAATAAATGAGATCTCTGAGGATGCCCCGTCAGGAACCGTGATCGCCCTGGTGCACGTGCAAGATCGCGACTCGAGGGCCAACGGCGAGGTGCGCTGCTCGCTCGAAAACGATGTCCCATTCCGGCTGGAGAAGTCCTTTGACGATTACTATCGCGTGGTGACAGCGAGCGAGCTGGACCGAGAGCAGGTGTCGGAGTACAACGTGACGGTGCGGGCGGCCGACGGCGGGTCGCCGGCTCTGCAGAGCAGCGCGGTGCTGGCGCTGCGGGTGCTGGACGTGAACGACAACGCGCCGGTGTTCTCGGAGGAGCGCTACAGCGCGCGGCTGTCGGAGAACAACGCGGCGGGCGCGCTGGTGCTGACGGTGCGCGCCACGGACGCGGACTGGGGGCAGAACGCGCGCGTGCGGTACCGGCTGTCGGAGGGGCGGGTGCGGGGCGCGCCGCTGTCGTCGTACGTGTCGGTGCAGGCGGAGACGGGCGCGCTGTACGCGCTGCGCTCCTTGGACTACGAGCAGGTGCGCGAGCTGGAGCTGTGGGTGCGTGCGGAGGACGGCGGCGCGCCGGCGCTGAGCAGCAACGTGTCGGTGCGGCTGCAGATCGTGGACGAGAACGACAACGCGCCGCAGGTGCTGTACCCGCCGGCGGGCGGAGCGGCGGGCGCGGGCGGGGCGCGGTCGGGCGTGGAGCTGGCGCCGCGCTGGTCGGAGCCCGGCGCGCTGGTGGCCAAGGTGGTGGCGGTGGACGCGGACGCGGGCCAGAACGCGTGGCTGTCGTACGAGCTGGCCAAGGCCACGGAGCCGGGGCTGTTCCGCGTGGGGCTGCACAGCGGCGAGGTGCGCACGGCGCGCTCGCCGCTGGCCCGCGACGCGGCGCGCCAGAGCCTGGTGGTGGTGGTGAAGGACCACGGGCGGCCGGCGCTGTCGGCCACGGCCACGCTGAGCGTGGTGCTGGCCGAGAGCGTGGCCGAGCTGCTGGCCGAGCTGGGCAGCGCGGCCGAGGCGGCGGCGGCGCCGGGCGAGGCGGCGGGCGGCCTGACGCGCTGGCTGGTGCTGGCCGTGGCCGCCGTGTCGTGCCTCTTCGTGGCCTTCCTGCTGCTGCTGCTGGCGCTGCGCCTGCGCCGCTGGCGCCGCCGGCACCTGCTGCCGCCCGACGGCGGCGCCTTGCGCGGCGTGCCCGTCTCGCACTTCGTGGGCATCGACGGCGTGCGCGCCTTCCTGCAGTCCTACTCGCACGACGTGTCGCTCACGGCCGACTCGCGCAAGAGCCAGCTGCGCTTCTCGGCCGCCACCTGCTGCGACACCCTCCCGGCCCGGCCGCTGCCCGACGAGCCCGCGCCGCTGCTCGGGGACGAGGATGTGGCCGCCGCCCTCCCCAAGGATCCCGCCGCCTCACTCTCGGTGAGTTCCTCGGGTGGCATGGCCTCCGCGGCGCTTTCCATTTCTGCTCTCCTGTTGTTGCCCTCTGTGTTCACTTTCCTGTGTAGGCCGGTTTGCTGACAAGGTTAGCAGGGCTTCCTTCATTGTCGTGTTTGCTTCTGGTGCCTCTTGCTGCAGGGAGGTAGAGGAAGGGTCCGTGCTCTGTTTTCCGGGTCCTTGGGGAAGTAGATGTAGCGAGGCTGATGGTGACTAGAGGATTGTATGAGTGTTTGTGGTTTCATTTGGTACCAAGCTGTTTTTGTGCCATGGCATGTGTAATACCCTTGATCCTTCCAGTATTGGCTGTTCTGAATGGATGAGTTGCATAAGTAGCAAGTTGAGGTTTTTGTTTTTTGCCGGGTCAGGTGTCTTCCCAGGCCTACAGGTGCTGGATTGGGGTGAGAGTGTCTATATTGTAATCTCGACTACTCAGTGTGTAACTTTGCAGGTCATGGTTTGTAAAACTCTTCTCAGCCTTTCTGTATAAATGGAGGTGAGTAGGAAATGTCTTCCCATTCATCTGATCCTGCAGGAGAATGGGCTGGGTACAGCCGCTGTTTTGATGATGTCTGTGTGACTGATATGAAGGTGAAGGATCCTCTTGAAAGGCTCCCAGTGATGGGTGGTTGTATGTGGAGGAGGAAATGGCAGAGGTGCTTTGTTGGTTTGCTGTCTATAAGGGCTGAGCTCCGTCAAGTTGGACTGGATGTGCCTTGGCTGTAAAGTACAGGTCGTGGCAAGAGACTTGGAGGGGGTGGGGGAGGAAAGATTCAAGGTGCAAAGTTAGACATAAGGAGAGGGTGATTGGCCCTATAGAGACATTCACTGACCCGGGCTCTCCTGGAGCAGGGCTCCTCTTTTCCTTTGAGAAGTCTGAGGTTTCTGCACAGAAGAGCAGTGAGCAGAGAAATGCAGTTTCCTTTACACAGAGATGTGAAGGTGTCTGTGTGAAGTTGGTGGTGTGAGAAGAAGTGGTCTGGGAAACTGGGCCTTATATGTCTTGTGCATGTAGATTAGAAAGGTCGAAGACCACTCTGGGCTTTGTGAGGAATTGGAGATTTGAGTCCTGGAGTTCTACATGAGGATCTGTTGAAGGCCGGAAGGGAATGCCTTTTCTCATTTATCTTTTCTTTACCCACCCATAGTATCATTCAATGCAATGTCCTCCTTCCCTAAATATTTGGCAAGAAGACATGTAATTCTGGCTGTATGGAATACCCTGGGAAGTTCCTTGTGTGTGTTTGCAGGTGGTGACAACTGTGAAACTTAACAGTTTAATGATGTGCTCATGACCAAGGTCATGTGGGAGCTTTGGGAAGGGCAGTTGGTGCATTCAGTGCTTAGTAAACACCTGCATTAGTTACCTACTCTTAGTTACATGATCGAGAAGAGTGTGCCACGATCTCTTCCTTTCTGTAGCTCTTTGTTCCCTTCCTTGCTCTTTGATGATCACAAGATGGTTCTTTCTCTCTGCAGGTGTGTGGAAGATCGGGTCTGTTGTATTTGCCTGCTGTTCTGTACATGCCTTTCATGTTTACAGCTCTAAGAAAACTTTCACCGGTGTTTCTTTAACATGTCTCTGTACTAAATGCTGTTGTTTGTGGATTTACATGGTGATCAGTCAAATATTAGCCATGGTAAGGAGACATCTGAGCAGCTTCTCTTTTGGTGGAGTCTCTCTACCAGTTTTGAAGATCTGTGGTAATAATGAGATATGTGAAGGGTTTGAGGAGATGGGTTGGCATGCGCTGTATGCGGAGGTACTGGTGGAAAATGGCCTGTGTTCTGTTGATTCCTAGGATTTATACCTGGTATTCTGAAAATCACTATGAAGAATAATTATTTTTTGACCTTGAGTGGTTTGGACTCGAATTGCCGAGTTTTGGATTCAGCCTTCTTTTGTGTTAAGAGTGCTGAAGTCACAGGGCCTTCAGAGAGCTCATGTGTGATATTTTCTTTGAGCTGATACTCTGAGGGCTGTGTCTTTGCAAGAGCTGGTAAGAACTCATGATCTTTATAGCATTTTACATTTCTCCAAAGTCTTGGGAGGAGCAGAATAATCTTGGTTGTGATGCTTGGGATCTGAGAAGTTGTGCGTGCAGCTTTTCTTTCAACAGAATTTGTCTGCAGATTTAACTTTGCTTGAGTGTGATGTTTGGAGTGGGGAAAGAGTTTCGTCTGTCCAGAGACAGGGCCTGTGCAGGAGAGTGAAGTGGCCAAAAGAAAAGTGTAAAGGTCCAGTTTGTCCTGGATTATTGAGGAGGCCAACAGCTGTGGTTGTAAGCTTTTTGTTTTCAGGGTCTAAGGTATGACTGTATCTGGGGTGTCTGGTGTGAGCTCCTGTGTGAGCATGGCTACTTCTTACAAACTAATTTCCTTTGTGTGCCTATGACAGCTGACATGATCTGGAATGGGAATCTATGGTTCATGCACTTCTGCGGGTTTCTCAATCTTTTTGTTTTTGATTTGTTTGTTTGTTTCTTGTGAAGGACTAAAGCTGGACCTCATTTTGCCCTTGAATCCTGCAAACAAATAGAAGCTGGTGGAGCTGATGAGGAGCACAGGAGTTGTTTAGTCTCAAAATGAAGAGGCTCAGGGAGGACCTCATTGCTCTCCATAATCTCTTGGAATGAGGTTGTGGTGAGGTGGGGGTTGGTCTCTTCTGCCATGTCTGAAGTGAAAGGCCAAGAGGAAATGGCCCTATGTTGTGCTAGGGGAGGTTCAGATGCGATATTTTCAGAGAACAATTGAATATTGTTCTCTGAAATAATGGTCAGGCACTGGAATGCCTTGCCCAGAGAGGTGGTGGAGTCACCATCTCTGGAAGTGTTTGAGAGGCTTCTGGATGTGGCTCTTGGAGATCTTGTTCAAGGGTGATGGTGGTGGTGCTGGTCTGGACTAGATGACTTTGAAGATCTCTTCCAACTTTGATGATTCTGTGATTGTGTGAAACACTAAAAGATGCCTTACAATTATCAGGGTGGGAGAGCAGTTCTCATCCATAACTTGAAGGTGGACATCAGCTAAGTTTGTGTTTCTCTCAAATGGGACTGAATGAAATGCTCTATTCCCTGTGGCTGATACGCAGTTAGAATCTGGGTGTTGTCCATGATGCAAAAAAAAAATGGCTGTGAATGGAGAGCCAGGAGATGGAGAATCTGGATTTGAATGCAGAAAATCAGATGGGTCATGGTGACTTTGGGTGGAAAATGGTTTGATTTCAGGCCTCGTGCCAAAGCCATTGCTGAGGTCTATGTAGTGGTGTGGGTTTGGTTTTATCAGTTTTATGTATGTATTTGTTCCTTATATTAAGTTCATTTTATAAGTTATAATGGTTTGCCCCATGCACCCATGTTCCACCCTCATTGGTTTCATCCCAACCCCAGTTATATGTCAATCAGAAGTTATCCAGCCCCTGGGCCTTGTCTGTCACTTTGGGGTCTCTCCCAAAAGTCTGGAAAGTTCCATGAAAAACCCCAAGTGATTGGACAAGACTTCAGCTGTCTCCCCACCTGAGTTAATAATTTGTTAGTATGTATGTCATTTATCCAGAGAGCCTTGCCCCTTTGGCCCCTGATTTGTCCCCAGTTAGACCTATCCCTGAGTTCCTCCCCCCAATAAAAGGTGCTGCATTGGGGGGGTTCGGAGAGCTTTTTTCCCTCGTTTTTCCCCCGCTGCTTCTGCTGAGGGGTGTCTGCTGGGGCAGATACCCTAATGAATAAAGCCAGCAGTTAACCCAGAACAGCCTCCTCTTTTTTCCTGCCGTCGTTGCTTCACTCCTTCAACCAAGCAAGAACTCACAGGGTCGGTGAGGTTCATCCTGCTACCGAGCCACCCCCTTTACTGTTGAGGTGTCAGGGCTAGCCGAGGCAGAAAAAGACACCTCAGCAGGTCTATGCTGTTTTCTTTGATCCTGCTATCCCTGTCCTGAAAGACAATGCCAGTCCTTCTGCAGTGAAGTGTTTCCTGAAAAACTGTGTGGGTAGGGCTACGATACTTGTGTAGAATGGCTTATAATTTCTGTATGAAAATTTCATTATTCATTTGTAACTCCCAGGAATGTAGTGATGTAATGTGTTCTCATAGTTGCAATTAGACTTCCATGACTTTGCTTCCTGTAAGGTCTTGGTCTTTTTACCCATTTCTGGTGAGTGCTTCTTCTTTTGTAATCATGACTCTGCTTTGGCAGCAAATACCTATTTGAATCACCAAGGACAGAATTTTGTGTGTGTGAGGCATGTGAAGGAAAAGGAAAAAGTGAATGTATTGTAGTTTCTTAGAAGGGTGAAGTTGAGAAAGAGGCCTCAGATATTTAATCTCTTTGGGAGGTCACCTAAGAGAATTGCTGAGAGCTGATGACTGTTTTGGGTAATGAACCCCACCTAGGGAGTCACGTGTAAGACTTTCGGGCTGCACTTGCACATTGAGGCCTCAGTGACTTCCAGGTGTTCACAAAGATGAATTCCAATGCCCACAGTGAAGACCAAGAAGACTTCCTGGTGAATTTCTCTAACTGTCCCTTGTCTTCTGCTGCTTCCTTGCCTTGCTTGTTTGATGTATGTTTTGCTTTCCTTTTTTTTCCTTTTTAGCTTTCTTTCTTCTGAAGGTTTCCTTGTAATTGTCGGCCTTGGTTCATTCAGCCATGCATCCTGTATTAGTGCCTCCTGTTCATGCCACAGCAGGTGTGAAAGGCAGGAGAGGTGAGGGTACCTTTGAGTTCTGTTGCTGTTGGGGTGAGGGGAGGTAACACCACCTTACCGTATCTCTGTGGAATATTGCGTGTGATAAAAGAGGGCAGGAGATTTCCTCTGAGCCATTAGTTAGGTGAGCCATTCTCTGTTGGATGACTGATATTCTTTTAGCTTGGTTTTTTATTGTTCATGTGTGTAGAATCCTTCATTTTCTTCTCAGAATGCTGGTGAGCAGATGAATTTACCTCCCCTCTTGATGTGACCATGGTGCTTTATTCCATCATGATAAATTTTGCCAGGGATGTTAAGGGGCAGTAGCAAACAAACAGGTGTGCAGCATTGGAGAGAAGACAGGAGACCTCTGAATGTGAGAGTATAGAAGAACAGATGGTAATTTCCCTTATTTGTAGAATGTCCTGCATAACAAATACTTGTGACTGATGCAGTGTCATGCAATTGGAATTCCTTTTGGTCAGGAAGTGTGGCCTACAAAACTCTGTTGTACTTGGTCTGTGCATTTCCATGTTTTTCTAACTCTTGTCTGAGTTCACGAGCTCAACCTCATTGTGTCTGATCTCATGTGGAAGGTCTCCTCTGTCCCAACTGCCCAAGGGCAGGTGGAGTTCCCACACACACCTGTGATGTTTACAGCTGTAAAGAGGAAAGGTTTGATAAGCACAGGTGTGCTCACCCAGGAACACTTTGTCTGTAGTGTCACAATGTAGAAGCATCTCTGCTGCAGTTGTCAAAGTGCAGAGCGGCCACCCAGCCCAGCCAAGGATTCCATGAACAGGTCAGGAACCAGTGTGAGAGTGTGGACAGAGTGTCTCCCACCCAATGACCCAGACCATGCTGGGCATACAACTGGAGGCTGTTAAATGGCTGAGGAACAGGGTGGACAGTCACATCCCAGGAGCTTTAGACTCTTGGACTCCATGTCCAAGTGGAAATCAGTGATGTGTGATGTCTATACTGAGATCTGTGCTATTCAGTATCTTTGTAGACAATGGGATCAAGAACACCCTCAGCAAATTTGCAGCTGACACCAAGCTGAGTTGATCAGGGAGAGGTCAGGGATTTTTTTTTTAATGCATAAGTTGGAGGAGTGGACCTGGGCAAACTTCATGAAGTTTAAGAAGGCCAAGTGCAAGGTCCTGAACATGGGTCAGGGTAATCCCCAGTGTAAATAGAGAGTGGTGGACTGAGAGCAGCCTCACAGAGAAGTGCTTTGGGTCACTGCTGGGTGACAAATGGGGCATGAGCTGGCAATGTCCACTCGCTGCCCAGACTGCACCAGGCTTGCATAACATGCAGGATGACCAGCAAGAATGGGAAGGTGCTCCTCTCCCTCTACACTTCTTTGATCACACAGATTGTCAATGAACAGGACCATCTCTGCCATGAAGAAGCATTGACAAATCTCACATCCTTTAGCCTGAGGAAAGAAAGCTTTGAGTAGAATTGATTGTGTCTTTTCAATTTATAAAGAATAAATACAAGAAAGATTTATAGAGATTTTTTAGGTTTCGAGTTGACTTTTTTATGATGAGGATAGTGAGACACTGTATGAATTATGGATGTGCCACCACTGGAAGGCTTCAAGGACAGGTTGCATGGGTCTTTCATTAACCTGGTCAAGTGAAGGATAACTCTGCCCTGACTGATGAGTGGATTAAATTATTTTAAAGTATCCATTCAACCAAGAGATTGCTTTGGGTATATAAAAGAGTCATGGTGGCTTTGCATTTCTATCATGAGGTCCTCAAATCAGGAGATGCAAAAGAAGCAACTTTTCTGAATCAGAAACAGAAGAGAAATATTATGCTTGGCATAAAGATAAAAACATTGTTTTAGGCCGAAGTATACCTGAACTTATTCGACCCAGGGCAGGAGAGCAGAATTGAAGACACATGACAGAATTCTTATGGATTTCCCTGTCTGTAGACATATATAGAGTTTCCTGTTTCCTTACTTGTGCCTTGATATTGTTAAGAGAAACCGAGTTTCTTTATTTATTGCTTTGCACTGAACATTTGCTTCTCTACCTTCATTGCGACTCAAACAGATTAGCTGAAAGCATTAAACAGCGGATCTATTTGACAAACGCATTTGAAATCCCGTTAAAGCCCCGAGCCCCTCCCAAAGCCGGGCCCCCTTGAGCGCGGCCATCGGGCGGCTGCAGTGGCGTGGCGGCGCCTCCGGGTGTCGCTGTTGGCCGCCGCCGAGCGGCGCTGGAGCCGCGGCCGCCGCAGCGTCCTGCCCCCGCAGGCTGCTCGCTCGCCCGGCGCCGGCCACGGCGGCAGCGGCCCCGACACCACCGGCAGCAGCAGAGGAAGCGGCGGCGCTTGTCGGCGCTTGTCGGGGAGCAGCGGCGCCCGAGGCGGCCCGAGCGGGCTGGCTGCGCTGCGGCGGCCCGTGCGCTGTGTGAGAGCGAGAGCGGCTGGAAGGGAGGCAGGGCAGCGGCAGGAGCCCGGCAGGAGCGCGGCGAGCTGTGGCGAGAGAGAATGGCGGTGAGGCGGCGGCAGAGGCGCGGGCCGGGCGGCGGGCGAGCGCTGCTGGGCGCGGTGCTTTGGTGCGTGTGGTGGCGGGCGGCGGCCGAGCGGGTCCGCTACGCCATCCCCGAGGAGCTGGGCAGAGGCTCGCTGGTGGGGCCGCTGGCGCGGGACCTGGGGCTCAGCGCGGACGAGCTGCCGGCGCGGAGGCTGCAGGTGGCGTCTGCCGGCAAGAAGCAGCTGAACTATTTCACGGTGAATGAGGAGAACGGGAACCTGTACGTGAACGAGAGGCTGGACCGGGAGGAGATGTGCGGCGAGTCGGCGACCTGCTCCGTCAGCTTCGAGGTGCTGGTGCACAACCCGCTGAACGTTTTCCATGTCGAGGTGGCCATCGAGGACGTGAATGACAACTCCCCGACCTTCAGCAACGCTGCTCTGGACCTTGATATAGGGGAATGGACTCCCCCCGGTGCTCGTTTTCCGCTGGAGATGGCCCAAGACGCTGACGTGGGCAGCAATTCGCTGCTGACTTACCAGCTCACCAGCAACCCGTCCTTCTCTCTGGCCATAAAGGAGAGCCCTGACGGAAGTAATCAGCCGGAATTGGTGCTGGAAAGAACTTTGGACCGGGAGAAGCAGAGCTCCTTTGGTCTGGTGCTGACGGCGTTGGATGCCGGGGATCCGGTTAGATCCGGAACTATCAAGATTCGGGTCAATGTGACAGACGCCAACGACAACCCACCCGTGTTCGCCCAGGACCGATACCGTGTGAGATTGCGCGAGGACTCGGCCCCGGGGTCGAGAGTGTTAAACGTCTCCGCATCCGACGCCGACATCGGCAACAATGCTCACATCACTTATGGCTTTGGCAAAATGCCGGCCAAGGTGCTTCAGAAGTTCATGATGGACGCGGAGAGCGGAATGATCACGCTCAAAGAGGCTTTGGACTTCGAGGACACGAGAAGCTACACATTACTGGTGGAAGCGAGGGACGGTGGTGGTCTGATGGCACAGTGCAAGGTGGTGGTGGAGGTGCTGGACGTGAACGACAACGCACCAGAGATCACAATTCTGTCCCTGTCCAGCCCCGTGCCCGAGGACGCGCCTTCGGGCACCGTGGTGGCCCTGCTGAACGTGAACGACCCAGACTCGGGCGAGAACGGTCAGGTGTCGTGCGAGCTCTTGGGCGAGGCGCCGCTGTCGATCGTGGCGTCGCCGGGCGGCTCGTACAAGGTGGTGACGGCGAGCGCGCTGGACCGCGAGCAGGCGTCCGAGCACCGCGTGACGGTGGTGGCCCGGGACCGGGGCAGGCCGGCGCTGCGGAGCAGCACGGAGCTGGTGCTGGAGGTGTCGGACGTGAACGACAACGCGCCGGTGTTCGAGGAGGCGGCGTACAGCGCGTACGTGGCGGAGAACAACGCGGCGGGCGCGCTGGTGGTGCGCGTGCAGGCGCGGGACGCGGACGCGGGCGCCAACGGGCGCGTGAGCTACTGGCTGGCGGGCGGCAGCGCGGGCGCGGCGGGCGCGGCGCCGCCGGTGTCGGTGGAGGCGCGGAGCGGCGCGCTGTACGCGCAGCGCTCCTTGGACTACGAGCAGTGCCGCGAGTTCGCGGTGGCGGTGCGGGCGCAGGACGGCGGCTCGCCGGCGCGCAGCTCCACGGCCACGGTGCGCGTCTTCGTGCTGGACCGCAACGACAACGCGCCGCGGGTGCTCTGGCCGGCGGCGGCGGGCGCGGGGGCCGCCGCGGCGCCGGGAGAGGCGGCGGGGGCTCCTCCTCCGTTCGAGGTGGTTCCGCGTTCGGCCGAGGCCGGGTACCTGGTGGCCAAGGTGGTGGCGGTGGACGCGGACGCGGGGCGCAACGCGTGGCTGTCGTACGAGCTGGTGCAGGCGTCGGAGCCGGCGCTGTTCCGCGTGGGGCCGCACAGCGGCGAGGTGCGCACGGCGCGCGCCGTGTCCGAGCGGGACGCGGCCAAGCAGCGTGTGGTGGCCGTGGTGAAGGACCACGGGCAGCCGGCGCTGTCGGCCACGGCCACGCTGCACGTGGTGCTGGCCGAGAGCTTGCAGGAGGCGCTGCCGGAGCTGAGCGAGCGGGCGGCGGGCGGCGAGGCGGCGGCGGCGGCGGCCGAGCTGCAGTTCTACCTGGTGCTGGCGCTGGCGCTGCTGTCGGCGCTGCTGGTGCTGAGCGTGGCGCTCTTGGTGCTGGCGCGGCTGCGCCGGGCCGGGCCGCCCGCCGTGCTGCGCTGCCTGGGCGCGCAGCGCTTCTCGGTGGCCGGCGCCGCCTTCCCGGCCGACTTCTGCGAGGGCACCTTGCCCTACTCCTACAACCTGTGCGTGGCGGCGCCGGCCCGCGCCGTGCCCGAGGCCGCTTGGCCGCCGCCGCCGCCGGCGGTGCCCATCCTGTCGGCGGAGGAGCTTCTGGGCGGGGATTCCTGCGAGAAGCCGAGCCCGAGCAGCAGCGCCGTCGAGGGAGAGGTGCCCGCCGACTCGGAATTAACGCAGGTGTGTAAAACCCGGGTACTCTTTTTTCCTTAGCCTCATCCTAACAGTTTGCGGCGTTCTGTTTTCCAAGTTCGGCACTCTTTATAGACGCCTGGTACAGGTCTGTGTTTCAATTAACCCCCTTAAGAATCCTGTCCCTTGTCTCTTAACAGCCGGCGAGGCGAACTGGCAGTTCTGGTCTCATCAGCTGTCTCACTTGTAGCCTCAGTGGAATGTCTCTTAGCATTTAGCTTGTGGTGCATGAAAGCTTACAGGACAAGTGATGCTCGGAGTTACATTTTGTTTCCTTCGTTTTCCACTCAGAGGAGGCAGATTTAGATGTCACTGTTTTCCTCAGGACATGCTGATTTACATCTGAAGAACTTTTACTTCGAAGCTTGTCTGAAACACTGCAGGTTTCTAATGATGAAGGCAGATTTTCAGTGTGTAGAAGGAAGTGCTCGACGTTTAACATTCTGGTTTTCTGGTTTTCCTTTTTTGATTGGTGCCTATGGGACAGCTGTAGAAAACAGGTCTTTATTTACTTCTCTTTTGGCGTTGCGCTCCAAAGGGAGAAATACATGTTGGTCACTGAATAGGGAAATGATAGGTCATTCCTTCATAATGAATTCTGCACTCTTCCATGTGCCCGCATTCTTTTGAGGGAAGGTAGCTGTGTAAATTGCAGGTTTCGATCAACAAATGAAATAACCCTGGTCCAAGTCATTGCCTGCCTAATTAGTTGTTAGACGTGTAGGGGAGAGTTTTTCATTCAGTTGTGTGTCCCGAATTATTTACATGTAGTGGTAGGTGTTTTTTGGGTGGCATCACGCGCGTTCAAGTGCAGTGGGAAAATTTTGTCTACAAAGCTTGGGTTGTCTGAAGTGGTAGGAATGACTGAAGTAACAAATGGATTTTTAATCGATAAAGTAAGATCTACTATTTTTACATGATGGTCTCAGGAAAAGTGAATGAATGGTTTCCTTCCTGATCCATCTTATCTCGAAGCGAAGAACTGGGACTTGGGTGGCTGCTGAGTAATACTCTGATTGTTAATGCTGGTTTGCTGCTGAACTCCAGAGGGAGCATAAGAGTGCTTCCCTAATGGAAGTTCAGCTTTGTGCGAATCCAAGCTTTGCTGGAAAGCGCCTGGAAAAATGACAGCATTAGTCCCGCTGCACTGGACAGTGCATCTCCGTAAGGACTTTGGCCGGTGGGAAAGATGCCCGTGGGCGAGGCCGGGCGGGGAGCGCTGGGCAGCGCTGGGTGCCTGCAGTGCCGGGAGGAGGCTGCGGGCGCCGCTGTTGACCGAGAGGAGCGAGAGGAAGCTCGGAGCGCTCCCGGCAGCCCCGCCCGCTGCGGATCGGCTCGCTCGGTTGTTCCCTGTCAGGCTCGGCGGCGGGCGGGCGGTCTGCGAGAGTCCCCGCGGCGCGGACCCGCGCTACAACGAGACAGAAACAGCGGCGGCAGAAGGCGGGAGCGCTGAGCCGGGGCCTGAGTTGAAGAAGGAGGAAGATCGGTATTCGGAGGCGGAGAAGAGCCGGCCGTGGAGCGGTGCCGCGGCGGAGATGTGCGCGGCGGGGAGGCGCTGGGGCCGGCGGCAGCGAGCTCTGCTCTGGGCCGTCCTGCTGGCGGCGTGGGAGGCGGCGTGGGGGCAGCTGCGCTACTCGGTGCCCGAGGAGATGCCCAAGGGCTCCTTCGTGGGCGACGTGGCCAAGGACCTGGGACTGCACCTGCCGGAGTTTCGAGACCGGGGCATCCGTGTTGTCTCCAAGGGTAAGACGCAGTATTTTGCATTACATGAGAAGACGGGCCATTTAGTGACGGCGGAGAGGATCGACAGGGAGCAGCTGTGCGAGCGTGTGCAGCAATGCGTGCTGCGCTGTGAGCTGATAGTGGAGGGGGAAATGAAAGTCTACGGAATCGAAGTAGAAATCACGGACATTAATGACAACGCTCCCAGCTTCAAGGAAGTTGAGATGGAAGAGGAAGTAAGCGAGACAACAGCCCCGGGGTCCCGGTTTCCTCTGCCAGACGCTCACGATCCAGACTCGGGCCGGAATTCCCTGCAGAGCTACGAGCTGAGCGGCGACGAGCACTTCTCGCTGGCCGTGCAGACGGGCCCCGGCGGCGATCAGCGTCCCGAGCTGGTGCTGGCGAAGGCGCTGGACCGGGAGGAGGCGGCGTTTCACGAGCTGGTGCTGAGGGCGAGTGACGGCGGCGATCCGGCGCGGACGGGCACGGCTCGGATCCGAGTGACGGTGCTGGACGCGAACGACAACGCGCCCGTGTTCAGCCAGGCGGAGTACACGGTGCGTGTGCCCGAGGACGTGCCCGTGGGCTCCGTGCTCGTCACCGTCACGGCCACGGACACCGACGAGGGGCTGAATGGGAAAGTGAAATACACGTTAAAGAAAATAACAGGAAAAGCCTCGAAGATATTTCATCTGGACTCAGAGACGGGTGCAATCACTCTCTTGCAGAGTCTGGACTTCGAGGAAGGCGATTCTTACATACTAGAGGTGCAGGCACGGGACGGTGGCGGCCTTTTCGACAGTGCCAAAGTCGCGATCACCGTCTCAGACAGAAACGATAACCCACCAGTGATTTCGGTGAGGTCGGCATTAAGTGAGATTTCTGAGGACGCCCCGTCTGGCACTGTTGTAGCCCTGCTGCACGTGCATGATCGGGACTCGGGAGCGAACGGCGAGGTGCGCTGCTCGCTCGACGGGGACGTCCCGTTCCGGCTGGAACAGTCCTATGACGATTACTATCGTGTGGTGACAGCGAGCGAGCTGGACCGAGAGCAGGTGTCGGAGTACAACGTGACGGTGCGGGCGGCCGACGGCGGGTCGCCGGCTCTGCAGAGCAGCGCGGTGCTGGCGCTGCGGGTGCTGGACGTGAACGACAACGCGCCGGTGTTCTCGGAGGAGCGCTACAGCGCGCGGCTGTCGGAGAACAACGCGGCGGGCGCGCTGGTGCTGACGGTGCGCGCCACGGACGCGGACTGGGGGCAGAACGCGCGCGTGCGGTACCGGCTGTCGGAGGGGCGGGTGCGGGGCGCGCCGCTGTCGTCGTACGTGTCGGTGCAGGCGGAGACGGGCGCGCTGTACGCGCTGCGCTCCTTGGACTACGAGCAGGTGCGCGAGCTGGAGCTGTGGGTGCGTGCGGAGGACGGCGGCGCGCCGGCGCTGAGCAGCAACGTGTCGGTGCGGCTGCAGATCGTGGACGAGAACGACAACGCGCCGCAGGTGCTGTACCCGCCGGCGGGCGGAGCGGCGGGCGCGGGCGGGGCGCGGTCGGGCGTGGAGCTGGCGCCGCGCTGGTCGGAGCCCGGCGCGCTGGTGGCCAAGGTGGTGGCGGTGGACGCGGACGCGGGCCAGAACGCGTGGCTGTCGTACGAGCTGGCCAAGGCCACGGAGCCGGGGCTGTTCCGCGTGGGGCTGCACAGCGGCGAGGTGCGCACGGCGCGCTCGCCGCTGGCCCGCGACGCGGCGCGCCAGAGCCTGGTGGTGGTGGTGAAGGACCACGGGCGGCCGGCGCTGTCGGCCACGGCCACGCTGAGCGTGGTGCTGGCCGAGAGCGTGGCCGAGCTGCTGGCCGAGCTGGGCAGCGCGGCCGAGGCGGCGGCGGCGCCGGGCGAGGCGGCGGGCGGCCTGACGCGCTGGCTGGTGCTGGCCGTGGCCGCCGTGTCGTGCCTCTTCGTGGCCTTCCTGCTGCTGCTGCTGGCGCTGCGCCTGCGCCGCTGGCGCCGCCGGCACCTGCTGCCGCCCGACGGCGGCGCCTTGCGCGGCGTGCCCGTCTCGCACTTCGTGGGCATCGACGGCGTGCGCGCCTTCCTGCAGTCCTACTCGCACGACGTGTCGCTCACGGCCGACTCGCGCAAGAGCCAGCTGCGCTTCTCGGCCGCCACCTGCTGCGACACCCTCCCGGCCCGGCCGCTGCCCGACGAGCCCGCGCCGCTGCTCGGGGACGAGGATGTGGCCGCCGCCCTCCCCACGGATCCCTCCGCTCCCTCGGTGAGTTCCTCGGGTGGCATGGCCTCCGCGGCGCTTTCCATTTCTGCTCTCCTGTTGTTGCCCTCTGTGTTCACTTTCCTGTGTAGGCCGGTTTGCTGACAAGGTTAGCAGGGCTTCCTTCATTGTCGTGTTTGTTTCTGGTGCCTCTTGCTGCAGGGAGGTAGAGGAAGGGTCCGTGCTCTGTTTTCCGGGTCCTTGGGGAAGTAGATGTAGTGCGGCTGATGGTGACTAGAGGATTGTATGAGTGTTTGTGTTTTCTTCGGGTACCAAGCTGTTTTTGTGCCATGGCATGTGTAATACCCTTGATCCTTCCAGTATTGGCTGTTCTGAATGGATGGGTTGCATAAGTAGCACGTTGAGGTTTTTGTTTTTTGCTGGTTCAGGTGTCTTCCCAGGCCTACAGGTGCTGGATTGGGGTGAGAGTGTCTACCTTGGAATCTCGACTGCTCTGAGTGTAACTTTGCTGGTCATGGTTTGTAAAACTCTTCTCAGCCTTTCTGTATAAATGGAGGTGAGTAGGAAATGTCTTCCCATTCATCTGATCCTGCAGGAGAATGGGCTGGGTACAGCTGCTGTTTTGATGATGTCTGTGTGACTGATATGAAGGTGAAGGATCCTCTTGAAAGGCTCCCAGGGATGGGTGGTTGTATATGGAGGAGGAAATGGCAGAGGTGCTTTGTTGGTTTGCTGTCTTTAAAGGCTGAGCTCCGTCAAGTTGGACTGGATGTGCCTTGGCTGTAAAGTACAGGTCGTGGCAAGAAACTTGGAAGGGGTGGGGGAGGAAAGATTCAAGGTGCAAAGTTAGACATAAGGAGAGGGTGATTGGCCCTATAGAGACATTCACTGACCCGGGCTCTCCTGGAGCAGGGCTCCTCTTTTCCTTTGAGAAGTCTGAGGATTCTGCACAGAAGAGCAGTGAGCAGAGAAATGCAGTTTCCTTTACACAGAGATGTGAAGGTGTCTGTGTGAAGTTGGTGGTGTGAAAAGAAGTGGTCTGGGAAACTGGGCCTTACATGTCTTGTGCATGTAGATTAGAAGGGTGAAAGCCACCCTGGGCATTATGAGGGATTCGAGATTTGAGATTTGATGAGGATCTGTTGAAGGCCAGAAGGGAATGCCTTTCCTCATTTATCTTTTCTTTACCCACCCATAGTATCATTCAATGCAATGTCCTCCTTCCCTAAATATTTGGCAAGAAGACATGTAATTCTGGCTGTATGGAATACCCTGGGAAGTTCCTTGTGTGTGTTTGCAGGTGGTGACAACTGTGAAACTTAACAGTTTAATGATGTGCTCATGACCAAGGTCATGTGGGAGCTTTGGGAAGGGCAGTTGGTGCATTCAGTGCTTAGTAAACACCTGCATTAGTTACCTACTCTTAGTTACATGATCGAGAAGAGTGTGTCACGATCTCTTCCTTTCTGTAGCTCTTTGTTCCCTTCCTTGCTCTTTGATGATCACAAGATGGTTCTTTCTCTCTGCAAGTGTGTGGAAGATCGGGTCTGTTGTATTTGCCTGCTGTTCTGTACATGCCTTTCATGTTTACAGCTCTAAGAAAACTTTCACCGGTGTTTCTTTAACATGTCTCTGTACTAAATGCTGTTGCTTGTGCATGGACATGGTGAACAGTCAAGTATTAGCCATGGTAAGGAGACATCTGAGCAGCTTCTCTTTTGGTGGAGTCTCTCTACCAGTTTTGAAGATCTGTGGTAATAATGAGATATGTGAAGAGTTTGAGGGGGTGGGTTGGCATGCACTGTATGAGGAGGTACTGGTGGAAAATGGCCTGTGTTCTGTTGATTCCTAGGATTTATACCTGGTATTCTGTAAAATCACTCTGAAGAAGTCTTACTTTTTGACCTTGAGTGGTTTGGACTCAAATTGCCGAGTTTTGGATTCAGCCTTCTTTTGTGTTAAGAGTGCTGAAGTCACAGGGCCTTCAGAGAGCTCATGTGTGATGTTTTCTTTGAGCTGATACTCTGAGGGCTGTGTCTTTGCAAGAGTTGGCAACAACTCATGGTCTTTATAGCATTTTACATTTCTCCAAAGTCTTGGGAGGAGCAGAATAATCTTGGTTGTGATGCTTGGGATCTGAGAAGTTGTGCGTGCAGCTTTTCTTTCAACAGAATTTGTCTGCAGATTTAACTTTGCTTGAGTGTGATGTTTGGAGTGGGGAAAGAGTTTCGTCTGTCCAGAGACAGGGCCTGTGCAGGAGAGTGAAGTGGCCAAAAGAAATGTGTAAAGGTCCAGTTTGTCCTGGATTATTGAGGAGGCCCACAGCTGTGGTTGTAAGCTTTTTGTTTTCAGGGTCTAAGGTATGACTGTATCTGTGGTGTCTGGTGTGAGCTCCTGTGTGAGCATGGCTACTTCTTACAAACTAATTTCCTTTGTGTGCCTATGACAGCTGACATGATCTGGAATGGGGATCTATGGTTCATGCACTTCTGAGAGTTTCTCAATCATTTTATGTTTGATTTGTTTGTTTGTTTCTTTTGAAGGACTAAAACGAGACCTCATTTTGCCCTTGAATCCTGCAAACAAATAGAAGCTGGTGGAGCTGATGAGGAGCACAGGAGTTGTTTAGTCTCAAAATGAAGAGGCTCAGGGAGGACCTCATTGCTCTCTATAATCTCTTGGAATGAGGTTGTGGTGAGGTGGGGGGTTGGTCTCTTCTGCCATGTCTGAAGTGAAAGGCCAGGAGGAAATGGCCCTATGCTGTGCCAGGGGAGGTTCAGATGAGATATTTGAATATTGTTCTCTGAAAGAATGGTCAGGTACTAGAATGCCTTGCTTAGAGGTGGTGGTGGAGTCACCATCTCTGGAAGTGTTTGAGAGGCTTCTGGATGTGGCTCTTGGAGATCTTGTTCAAGGGTGATGGTGGTGGTGCTGGTCTGGACTAGATGACTTTGAAGATCTCTTCCAACTTTGATGATTCTGTGATTGTGTGAAATACTAAAAGATGCCTTACAATTATCAGGGTGGGAGAGCAGTTCTCATCCATAACTTGAAGGTGGACATCAGCTAAGTTTGTGTTTCTCTCAAATGGGACTGAATGAAATGCTCTATTCCCTGTGGTTAGATATATGGTTAGAATCTGGGTGTTGTCCATGATGCAAAAAAAAAAAAAAAAAAAAAAAAAAAAAAAAAAAAAGGCTGTGAATGGAGAGCCAGGAGATGGAGAATCTGGATTTGAATGCAGAAAATCAGATGGGTCAGGGTGGCTTTGGGTGGAAAATGGTTTGATTTCAGGTCTCCTGCCAAAGCCATTGCTGAGGTCTATGCTGTTTTCTTTGATCCTGGTATCCCTGTCCTGAAAGGCAATGCCAGTCCTTCTGCAGTGAAGTGTTTTCTGAAAAACTGTGTGGGTAGGGCTACGATACTTGTGTAGAATGGCTTATAATTTCTGTGTGAAAATTTCATTATTCATTTGTAACTCCCAGGAACATAGTGATGTAATGTGTCTTCATAGTGTCAATTAGACTTCCATGACTTTGCTTCCTGTAAGGTCTTGGTCTTTTTACCCATTTCTGGTGAGTGCTTCTTCTTTTGTAATCATGACTCTGCTTTGGCAGCGAATACCTATTTGAATCACCAAGGACAGAATTTTGTGTGTGTGAGGCATATGAAGGAAAAGGAAAAAGTGAATGTATTGTAGTTTCTTAGAAGGGTGAAGTTGATAAAGAGGCCTGAGATATTTAATCTCTTTGGGAGGTCACCTAAGAGAATTGCTGAGAGCTGATGACTGTTTTGGGTAATGAACCCCACCTAGAGAGTCCCGTGTAAGACTTTCGGGCTGCACTTGCACCTTGAGGCTTCAGTGACTTCCAGGTGTCCACGAAGATGAATTCCAATGCCCACAGTGAAGACCAAAAGACTTCCTGGTGAATTTCTCTAACTGTCCCTGGTCTTCTGCTGCTTCCTTGTCTTGCTTTTTTGATGTATGTTTTGCTTTCCTTTTTTATTTATTTTTTTTTTTCTCCTTTTTTTGCTTTCTTTCCTTGTGAAGGTTTTCTTGTAATTGTCGGCTTTGGTTCATTCAGCCATGCATCCTGTATTAGTGCCTCTTGTTCATGCCACAGCAGGTGTGAAAGGCAGGAGAGGTGAGGGTACCTTTGAGTTCTGTTGCTGTTGGGGTGAAAGGAAGTAAATATCACCTTAGCAGTATCTCTGTGGAACACTGTGCGTGAAAAAGAGGGCAGGAGATTTCCTCTGAGCCATTAGTTAGGTGAGCCATTCTCTGTTGGATGACTGATAATGTTTTAACTTGGTTGTTTATTGTTCATGTGTTTTAGAATCCTTCATTTTCTTCTCAGAATGCTGGTGAGCAGATAAATTTACCTCCCCTCTTTACACCCTCTTGGTGCTTTATTCCATCATGATAAATTTCCTTTGCTTCTCGTATGTCATATATAACACATGCCATGCAATTAGAATTATTTTTGGTCAGTAATTGCAGGCTACAAAATACTGTTGTACCTGGTCTTTACATTTCCACATATTTGTAACTCTTATCTGAGTTCACGAGCTCAACCTCATTGTGTCTGATCTCATGTGGAAGATCTCCTTTTTCCCAACTGCCCAAGGGCAGGTGGAGTTCCCACACACACCTGTGATGTTTACAGCTGTAGAGAGGAAAGGTTTAATAAGCAGAGGTTTGCTCACCCAGGAACACTTTGTCTGTAGTGTCAAAATGCAGAAGCATCTCTGCTGCAGTTGTCAAAGTGCAGAGTGGCCACCCAGCCCAGCCAAGGATTCCATGAACAGGTCAGGAACCAGTGTGAGAATGTGGACAGAGTGTGTCCCACCCAATGACCCAGACCATGCTGGGCACACAACTGGAGGCTGTTAAATGGCTGAGGAACAGGGTGGACAGTCACATCCCAGGAGCTTTAGACTCTTGGATTCCATGTCCAAGTGGAAATCAGTGATGTGTGATGTCTATACTGAGATCTGTGCTATTCAGTATCTTTGTAGACAATGGGATCAAGAACACCCTCAGCAAATTTGCAGCTGACACCAAGCTGAGTTGATCAGGGAGAGGTGAGGGATAATGTTTATGGATAACTTGGAAGAGTAGACCTGTATAAACTTCATGAAGTTTAAGAAGGCCAAGTGCAAGGTCCTGAACATGGGTCAGGGTAATCCCCAGTGTAAATAGAGAGTGGTGGACTGAGAGCAGCCTCACAGAGAAGTGCTTTGGGTCACTGCTGGGTGACAAATAGGGCATGAGCTGGCAATGTCCACTTGCTGCCCAGATTGCACCAGGCTTGCATAACATGCAGGATGACCAGCAAGAATGGGAAGGTGCTCCTCTCCCTCTACACTTCTTTGATCACACAGATTGTCAATGAACAGGACCATCTCTGCCATGAAGAAGCATTGACAAATCTCACATCCTTTAGCCTGAGAAAAGAAAGCTTTGAGTAGAATTGATTGTGTCTTTTCAATTTTTAAAGAATAAATACAAGAAAGATTTATAGAGATTTTTTAGGTTTCGAGTCGACATTTTTTTATGATGAGGATAGTGAGACACTGGTATGATAATTGTCGACATATATTATGGATGTGCCACCACTGGAAGGCTTCAAGGACAGGTTGCATGGGTCTTTCATTAACCCGGTCAAGTGAAGGATAACTCTGCCCTGACTGATGAGTGGAGTAAATTATTTTAAAGGATCCGTTCAACCAAGAGATTGCTTTGGGTATATAAAAGAGTCATGGTGGCTTTGCATTTCTATCATGAGATCCTCAAATCTGGAGATGCAAAAGAAGCAACTTTTCTGAATCAGAAACAGAAGAGAAATATTATGCTCGGCATAAAGATAAAAACATTGTTTTAGGCGGAAATATACCTGAATTTAATTCGACCCAAGGCAAGAAAGCAGAATTGAAGATACATGACAGAATTCTTACGGATTTCCCTGTCTGTAGACGTATATAGAGTTTCCTGTTTCCTCACTTGTGCCTTGATATTGTTAAGAGAAACCGAGTTCCTTTATTTATTGCTTTGCAATAAAAATTTGCTTCTCTACATTCATTGCGACTCAAACAGATTAGCTGAAAGCATTAAACAGCGGATCTATTTGACAAACGCATTTGAAATCCCGTTAAAGCCCCGAGCCCCGCCCAAAGCCAGGCCCCCTTGAGCGCGGCCATCGGGCGGCTGCAGTGGCGTGGCGGCGCCTCCGGGTGTCGCTGTTGGCCGCCGCCGAGCGGCGCTGGAGCCGCGGCCGCCGCAGCGTCCTGCCCCCGCAGGCTGCTCGCTCGCCCGGCGCCGGCCACGGCGGCAGCGGCCCCGACACCACCGGCAGCAGCAGAGGAAGCGGCGGCGCTTGTCGGCGCTTGTCGGGGAGCAGCGGCGTCCGAGGCGGCCCGAGCGGGCTGGCTGCGCTGCGGCGGCCCGTGCGCTGTGTGAGAGCGAGAGCGGCTGGAAGGGAGGCAGGGCAGCGGCAGGAGCCCGGCAGGAGCGCGGCGAGCTGTGGCGAGAGAGAATGGCGGTGAGGCGGCGGCAGAGGCGCGGGCCGGGCGGCGGGCGAGCGCTGCTGGGCGCGGTGCTTTGGTGCGTGTGGTGGCGGGCGGCGGCCGAGCGGGTCCGCTACGCCATCCCCGAGGAGCTGGGCAGAGGCTCGCTGGTGGGGCCGCTGGCGCGGGACCTGGGGCTCAGCGCGGACGAGCTGCCGGCGCGGAGGCTGCAGGTGGCGTCTGCCGGCAAGAAGCAGCTGAACTATTTCACGGTGAATGAGGAGAACGGGAACCTGTACGTGAACGAGAGGCTGGACCGGGAGGAGATGTGCGGCGAGTCGGCGACCTGCTCCGTCAGCTTCGAGGTGCTGGTGCACAACCCGCTGAACGTTTTCCATGTCGAGGTGGCCATCGAGGATGTAAATGACAACACCCCGCGTTTTCGGCGAGACAAATTTCAGCTGGAGATCAACGAGTTGACTTCTCCCGGCGCCCGATTTTCCGTGGGTGTGGCCGAGGACCCAGACGTGGGTAGGAACTCGCTGCAGGGCTATGAGTTGGAGACCAACAAGTACTTCACGGTGGAAATGAAGGACAGCCAGGACGGCAGCAAATTCGCAGAGCTGGTGCTGCGTCACTCACTGGACCGAGAGAGCGAGCAGAGCCTCCAACTGGTGCTGACTGCAATGGACGGCGGCGACCCGCCCCGAACTGGCACCGCCCAGCTCCGGATCAACGTCACCGACGCCAATGACAACCCACCCGTGTTCGCGCAGGACCGGTACCGCGTCAGCCTGCGAGAGGACGCGCCTCCGGGATCGACGGTGCTGAACGTGTCAGCCTCAGACGCTGATGCCGGCAGCAATGCCGACATCACCTACGGCTTCGGGGAAACGCCGGCCAAGGTGCTTCAGAAATTCATTGTGGAAGCGGAGACTGGAATGATCACGCTGAAAGAGCCACTGATTTCGAGGAGACGAAAGGTTACACGCTGTTGGTGGAGGCAAGGGACGGAGGCGGTCTGGTGTCACACTGCAAGGTAGACATTGAGGTTCTGGACGTGAACGACAACCCGCCTGAGATCACGCTGCTGTCGGTATCGAGTCCCGTGCCCGAGGACGCACCGGTGGGCACCGTGGTGGCCCTGCTGAACGTGAACGATCCGGACTCGGGCGAGAACGGTCAGGTGTCGTGCGAGCTCTTGGGCGAGGCGCCGCTGTCGATCGTGGCGTCGCTGGGCGGCTCGTACAAGGTGGTGACGGCGAGCGCGCTGGACCGCGAGCAGGCGTCCGAGCACCGCGTGACGGTGGTGGCCCGGGACCGGGGCAGGCCGGCGCTGCGGAGCAGCACGGAGCTGGTGCTGGAGGTGTCGGACGTGAACGACAACGCGCCGGTGTTCGAGGAGGCGGCGTACAGCGCGTACGTGGCGGAGAACAACGCGGCGGGCGCGCTGGTGGTGCGCGTGCAGGCGCGGGACGCGGACGCGGGCGCCAACGGGCGCGTGAGCTACTGGCTGGCGGGCGGCAGCGCGGGCGCGGCGGGCGCGGCGCCGCCGGTGTCGGTGGAGGCGCGGAGCGGCGCGCTGTACGCGCAGCGCTCCTTGGACTACGAGCAGTGCCGCGAGTTCGCGGTGGCGGTGCGGGCGCAGGACGGCGGCTCGCCGGCGCGCAGCTCCACGGCCACGGTGCGCGTCTTCGTGCTGGACCGCAACGACAACGCGCCGCGGGTGCTCTGGCCGGCGGCGGCGGGCGCGGGGGCCGCCGCGGCGCCGGGAGAGGCGGCGGGGGCTCCTCCTCCGTTCGAGGTGGTTCCGCGTTCGGCCGAGGCCGGGTACCTGGTGGCCAAGGTGGTGGCGGTGGACGCGGACGCGGGGCGCAACGCGTGGCTGTCGTACGAGCTGGTGCAGGCGTCGGAGCCGGCGCTGTTCCGCGTGGGGCCGCACAGCGGCGAGGTGCGCACGGCGCGCGCCGTGTCCGAGCGGGACGCGGCCAAGCAGCGTGTGGTGGCCGTGGTGAAGGACCACGGGCAGCCGGCGCTGTCGGCCACGGCCACGCTGCACGTGGTGCTGGCCGAGAGCTTGCAGGAGGCGCTGCCGGAGCTGAGCGAGCGGGCGGCGGGCGGCGAGGCGGCGGCGGCGGCGGCCGAGCTGCAGTTCTACCTGGTGCTGGCGCTGGCGCTGCTGTCGGCGCTGCTGGTGCTGAGCGTGGCGCTCTTGGTGCTGGCGCGGCTGCGCCGGGCCGGGCCGCCCGCCGTGCTGCGCTGCCTGGGCGCGCAGCGCTTCTCGGTGGCCGGCGCCGCCTTCCCGGCCGACTTCTGCGAGGGCACCTTGCCCTACTCCTACAACCTGTGCGTGGCGGCGCCGGCCCGCGCCGTGCCCGAGGCCGCTTGGCCGCCGCCGCCGCCGGCGGTGCCCATCCTGTCGGCGGAGGAGCTTCTGGGCGGGGATTCCTGCGAGAAGCCGAGCCCGAACAGCGGCGCCGTCGAGGGAGAGGTGCCGGTCGAATCTGACCTACCGCAGGTTTGTAAGGCCGTATGCTTTCTTTCCTACCGTTTACCTCCTAAGAGCGCGCAGCAGTCTATTCTTGGTCTTTATTTCTCATTTGGGACTGCTCATACTGGACTCTGTTTCAATGATTGTCTATAAGCATCCAAACCCGTGTATCTTAGCAGACGGCTTTGTGAACGGGCACTTACCAGTTGCTGGTGAGACTTAGGGTCGGTGGATTCGCTCTTACCTTTCATCTTATGCAGAGTAAAATCTTTCCGCATTGGTGGTGGTCTGATTTACGTTGTCCTTTCCTGCATTTTCCACTTAGAACAGGCAAGCAGAGACGGCAGGTTTTCTTTCATCCTCTTGTGAGTTTTCGTTGTCGAAACTTTTTGTCTGAAACTTTTTGTCTTTTGTAATGATGAAGGCAAATTTTTAGCGTGTAGGACGAGATTCACTTATTGACCCTCGATATTTAAGGGTTTTTTTTCCTAAGCTCTCCTTCTTGAATCGCCCCTGAGTAACAGTTGTAGAAAAAATCCCACTTTATGTAGTGCTCTTTTGGTGTTTCACTCTGAATGGAAGGTGCATATCCATGACTGAGTGTGAACGTGAGAGGTCTTTTCTTTATAATGGATGCTCCTTTTCTTCTCCGTCCCCTCTTATATCTTTTGAGGGAAAGTAGCTTCATAAATGCCAGGTTTTCATGAACAATTGAAATAAGCACGGTCCGTGTCAATTCCTTTTTTTTCACACGTGTAGGGGAGGGTTTCGTCATTCAACTCGTATTTTGGAAATATTTCGGGTATACCGTAGCTCTTCTATTGTATTATCGTACCTTCAGGCTCACTTGGAAAATTTTGTGTAAAAACTAGGTTTGTCTGAACTGATCTGTGTTACCAAAGTTGCAGGCGGATCTTAGACCATACAATAAGATCTGCTAATTCTACATGATGGGCTCAGAATAACGGAGCGGGTGTTTCCTCCTTCCTAATCTTTATTTCCCGAAGCGGAGTACTGAGACTGATGGCTACTGAGTGAGATGCCGTTGATAAATGGCTCTTTTCTACTGTACTCAAAAGCGAACATACGTGTGTCTCTCTAATGGAAGTTCAGCGGTGTTCGATCCCATGCTTTGCTGAAAGGCGGCTGGAGAAATGCCAGCTTTAGTCCCGCTGGACTGGACACAAGGTTTCGGTGGCGACTGTCCCCTCCCCGCGAGCTGCCGGTGTGCAGGGGGACAGCGCTGGGCAGCGCTGGGTGCCTGCAGTGCCGGGAGGAGGCTGCGGGCGCCGCTGTTGACCGAGAGGAGCGAGAGGAAGCTCGGAGCGCTCCCGGCAGCCCCGCCCGCTGCGGATCGGCTCGCTCGGTAGCTCGCTCTCTGCCCGCCCGTGCGGCCCGCGATCGTGCCCGCGGTGCTGGTCCACTCTGCAGCCGGAGACCGGCGGCAGCGCAGGGGGCAGAAGCCGAGAGCATTGAGTGTCAGCGGGAGTTGGCTCGGCGGTGTTGCGGTGCCGGCGGTGCCGCGGCGGAGATGTGCGCGGCGGGGAGGCGCTGGGGCCGGCGGCAGCGAGCTCTGCTCTGGGCCGTCCTGCTGGCGGCGTGGGAGGCGGCGTGGGGGCAGCTGCGCTACTCGGTGCCCGAGGAGATGCCCAAGGGCTCCTTCGTGGGCGACGTGGCCAAGGACCTGGGGCTGCAGCTCGGCGATCGCGGCGTCCGCATTGCAGAAAGAGGTCGGACGCAGTATTTCGCTCTGCACGGGAAGACGGGCCATTTAGTGACGGCGGAGAGGATCGACAGGGAACAGCTGTGCCGACTGGTGGAGAAATGTATGCTGCGCTGTGAGCTGATAGTGGAGGGGGAAATGAAGGTCTATGAAATAGAAGTGGAAATCACGGATATTAATGACAACGCACCCAACTTCAAAGAAATCGAACTGGAACAGAGGATGAGCGAGACAACAGCCCCGGGGTCTCGGTTTCCCCTGCCAGACGCTCATGACCCGGACTCGGGCCGGAATTCCCTGCAGAGCTACGAGCTGAGCGGCGACGAGCACTTCTCGCTGGCCGTGCAGACGGGCCCCGGCGGCGATCAGCGTCCCGAGCTGGTGCTGGCGAAGGCGCTGGACCGGGAGGAGGCGGCGTTTCACGAGCTGGTGCTGAGGGCGAGTGACGGCGGCGATCCGGCGCGGACGGGCACGGCTCGGATCCGAGTGACGGTGCTGGACGCGAACGACAACGCGCCCGTGTTCAGCCAGGCGGAGTACACGGTGCGTGTGCCCGAGGACGTGCCCGTGGGCTCCGTGCTCGTCACCGTCACGGCCACGGACGCCGACGAGGGGCTGAACGGACACGTTAAATACAGTTTTAATCGAATTTCAGAAAGGGCGTCCGAACTTTTTCACCTTGAATCAAAGAGAGGAGAAATAACCCTTAAGGAGAAGTTGGACTTCGAGGAAATTTCGTCATTTGAAGTGGAGGTGCAGGCACGGGACGGCGGAGAGCTGTTTGGTGTGGCCAAAGTCACGATCTCCGTGACAGACGTCAACGATAATGCCCCTGAAGTAACGGTATCATCGGCATTGACTGAGATCTCGGAGGACGCACTGCCGGGGACTGTGGTCGCCGTCCTGCACGTACATGATCGAGACTCCGGGGCGAACGGCGAGGTGCGCTGCTCGCTCGACGAGGGAGTCCCGTTCCGCCTGCAGAGCTCACACGGCAGCTACTACAGCGTGGTGACAGCGAGCGAGCTGGACCGAGAGCAGGTGTCGGAGTACAACGTGACGGTGCGGGCGGCCGACGGCGGGTCGCCGGCTCTGCAGAGCAGCGCGGTGCTGGCGCTGCGGGTGCTGGACGTGAACGACAACGCGCCGGTGTTCTCGGAGGAGCGCTACAGCGCGCGGCTGTCGGAGAACAACGCGGCGGGCGCGCTGGTGCTGACGGTGCGCGCCACGGACGCGGACTGGGGGCAGAACGCGCGCGTGCGGTACCGGCTGTCGGAGGGGCGGGTGCGGGGCGCGCCGCTGTCGTCGTACGTGTCGGTGCAGGCGGAGACGGGCGCGCTGTACGCGCTGCGCTCCTTGGACTACGAGCAGGTGCGCGAGCTGGAGCTGTGGGTGCGTGCGGAGGACGGCGGCGCGCCGGCGCTGAGCAGCAACGTGTCGGTGCGGCTGCAGATCGTGGACGAGAACGACAACGCGCCGCAGGTGCTGTACCCGCCGGCGGGCGGAGCGGCGGGCGCGGGCGGGGCGCGGTCGGGCGTGGAGCTGGCGCCGCGCTGGTCGGAGCCCGGCGCGCTGGTGGCCAAGGTGGTGGCGGTGGACGCGGACGCGGGCCAGAACGCGTGGCTGTCGTACGAGCTGGCCAAGGCCACGGAGCCGGGGCTGTTCCGCGTGGGGCTGCACAGCGGCGAGGTGCGCACGGCGCGCTCGCCGCTGGCCCGCGACGCGGCGCGCCAGAGCCTGGTGGTGGTGGTGAAGGACCACGGGCGGCCGGCGCTGTCGGCCACGGCCACGCTGAGCGTGGTGCTGGCCGAGAGCGTGGCCGAGCTGCTGGCCGAGCTGGGCAGCGCGGCCGAGGCGGCGGCGGCGCCGGGCGAGGCGGCGGGCGGCCTGACGCGCTGGCTGGTGCTGGCCGTGGCCGCCGTGTCGTGCCTCTTCGTGGCCTTCCTGCTGCTGCTGCTGGCGCTGCGCCTGCGCCGCTGGCGCCGCCGGCACCTGCTGCCGCCCGACGGCGGCGCCTTGCGCGGCGTGCCCGTCTCGCACTTCGTGGGCATCGACGGCGTGCGCGCCTTCCTGCAGTCCTACTCGCACGACGTGTCGCTCACGGCCGACTCGCGCAAGAGCCAGCTGCGCTTCTCGGCCGCCACCTGCTGCGACACCCTCCCGGCCCGGCCGCTGCCCGACGAGCCCGCGCCGCTGCTCGGGGACGAGGATGTGGCCGCCGCCCTCCCCAAGGATCCCGCCGCCTCACTCTCGGTGAGTTCCTCGGGTGGCACAGCCTCCGCGGCGCTTTCCATTTCTGCTCTCCTGTTGTTGCCCTCCGTGTTCACTTTCCTGTGTAGGACGGTTTTCTGACAAGGTTAGCAGGGCTTCCTTCATTGTCGTGTTTGTTTCTGGTGCCTCTTGCTGCAGGGAGGTAGAGGAAGGGTCTGTGCTCTGTTTTCCGGGTCGTTGGGGAAGTAGATGTAGCGAGGCTGATGGTGACTAGAGGATTGTATGAGTGTTTGTGGTTTCATTTGGTACCAAGCAGATTTTGTGCCATGGCATGTGTAATACCCTTGATCCTTCCAGTATTGGCTGTTCTGAATGGATGGGTTGCATAAGTAGCACGTTGAGGTTTTTGTTTTTTGCTGGTTCAGGTGTCTTCCCAGGCCTACAGGTGCTGCATTGGGGTGAGAGTGTCTACATTGGAATCTCGACTGCTCTGAGTGTAACTTTGCAGGTCATGGTTTGTAAAACTCTTCTCAGCCTTTCTGTATAAATGGAGGTGAGTAGGAAATGTCTTCCCATTCATCTGATCCTGCAGGAGAATGGGCTGGGTACAGCCGCTGTTTTGATGATGTCTGTGTGACTGATATGAAGGTGAAGGATCCTCTTGAAAGGCTCCCAGTGATGGGTGGTTGTATGTGGAGGAGGAAATAGCCATAGGAATGGCAGAGGTGCTTTGTTGGTTTGCTGTCTATAAGGGCTGAGCTCTGTCAAGCTGAACTGGGTGTGCCTTGGCTGTAAAGTACAGGTCGTGGCAAGAGCCTTCCTGGGGGTGGGAGCGGGAAGATTCAAGGTTCAGGGTTAGACATAAAAAGGGGGTGATTGGCCCTATAGAGACATTCACTGACCCGGGCTCTCCCGGAGCAGGGCTCCTCTTTTCCTTTGAGAATTCTGAGGTTTCTGCACAGAAGAGCAGTGAGCAGAGAAATGCAGTTTCCTTTACACAGAGATGTGAAGGTGTCTGTGTGAAGTTGGTGGTGTGAGAAGAAGTGGTCTGGGAAACTGGGCCTTACATGTCTTGTGCATGTAGATTAGAAGGGTGAAAGCCACCCTGGGCATTGTGAGGAATTGGAGATTTGAGTCCTGGAGTTCTACATGAGGATCTGTTGAAGGCCAGAAGGGAATGCCTTTTCTCATTTATCTTTTCTTTACCCACCCATAGTATCATTCAATGCAATGTCCTCCTTCCCTAAATATTTGGCAAGAAGACATGTAATTCTGGCTGTATGGAATACCCTGGGAAGTTCCTTGTGTGTGTTTGCAGGTGGTGATAACTGTGAAACTTAACAGTTTAATGATGTGCTCATGACCAAGGTCATGTGGGAGCTTTGGGAAGGGCAGTTGGTGTATTCAGTGCTTAGTAAACACCGGCATTAGTTGCCTACTCTTAGTTACATGATCGAGAAGAGTGTGTCATGATCTCTTCCTTTCTGTAGCTCTTTGTTCCCTTCCTTGCTCTTTGATGATCAGAAGATGGTTCTTTCTCTCTGCAAGTGTGTGGAAGATCGGGTCTGTTGTATTTGCCTGCTGTTCTGTACATGCCTTTTATGTTTACAGCTCTAAGAAAACTTTCACAGGCATTTCTTTAACATGTCTCTGCAATCAATGCTGTTTGTGGATGTACATGGTGAACTGAGCTTCTCTTTTGGTGGAGTCTCTCTACCAGTTTTGAAGATCTGTGGTAACAATGTGAGTTGTGAAGAGTTTGATGGGTTGGCATGCGCTGTATGAGGAGGTACTGGTGGAAAATGGCCTGTGTTCTCTTGATTCCTAGGATTTATACCTGGTATTCTGAAAATCACTCTGAAGAAGTCTTACTTTTTGACATTGAGTGGTTTGGACTCGAATTGCCCAGTTTTGGATTCAGCATTCTTTTGTGTTAAGAGTGATGAAGTCACATGGCCTTCAGAGAGTTCATGTGTGATGTTTTCTTTGAGCTGACACTCTGAGGGCTGTGTCTTTGCAAGAGCTGGCAACAACTCATGGTCTTTATAGCATTTTACATTTCTTCAAAGTCTTGGGAGGAGCAGAATAATCTTGGTTGTGATGCTTGGGATCTGAGAAGTTGTGTGTGCAGCTTTTCTTTCAACAGAATTTGTCTGCAGATTTAACTTTGCTTGAGTGTGATGTTTGGAGTGGGGAAAGAGTTTCATCAATCCAGAGACAGGGCCTGTGCACGAGAGTGAAGTGGCCAAAAGAAATGTGTAAATGTCCAGTTTGTCCTGGATTATTGAGGAGGCCCACAGGTGTGGTTGTAAGCTTTTTGTTTTCAGGGTCTAAGGTATGACTGTATCTGGGGTATCTGGTGTGAGCTCCTGTGTGAGCATGGCTACTTCTTACGAACTAATTTCCTTTGTGTGCCTATGACAGCTGACATGATCTGGAATGGGAATCTATGGTTCATGCATGTCTGAGGGTTTCTCAATCTTTTTGGTTTTGATTTGTTTGTTTGTTTCTTGTGAAGGACTAAAGCGGGACCTCATTTTGCCCTTGAATCCTGCAAACAAATAGAAGCTGGTGGAGCTGGTGAGGAGCACAGGAGTTGTTTAGTCTCAGAATGAAGAGGCTCAGGGAGGACCTCACTGCTCTCTATAATCTCTTGGAATGAGGTTGTGGCGAGGTGGGGGGTTGGTCTCTTCTGCCATGTCTGAAGTGAAAGGCCAGGAGGAAATGGCCCTATGTTGTGCTAGGGGAGGTTCATATGAGATATTTGAATATTGTTCTCTGAAAGAATGGTCAGGCACTAGAATGCCTTGCCCAGAGAGGTGGTGGAGTCACCATCTCTGGAAGTGTTTGAGAGGCTTCTGGATGTGGCTCTTGGAGATCTTGTTCAAGGGTGATGATGGTGGTGCTGGTCTGGACTAGATGACTTTGAAGATCTCTTCCAACTTTGATGATTCTGTGATTGTGTGAAACACTAGAAGATGCCGTACAATTATCAGGATGGGAGAGCAGTTCTCATCCATAACTTGAAGGTGGACATCAGCTAAGTTTGTGTTCCCCTCAAATGGGACTGAATGAAATGCTCTATTCCCTGTGGTTAGAATCTGGGTGTTGTCCATTATGCAAAAAAAAAAAAAAAAAAAAAAAAAAAAAAAAAAAAAAAAAAGGCTGTGAATGGAGAGCCAGGAGATGGAGAATCTGGATTTGAATGCAGAAAATCAGATGGGTCATGGTGACTTTGGCTGGAAAATGGTTTGATTTCAGGCCTCCTGCCAAAGCCATTGCTGAGGTCTATGCTTTTTTCTTTGATCCTGCTATCCCTGTCCTGAAAGGCAATGCCAGTCTTCCAGCAGTGAAGTGTTTCCTGAAAAACTGTGTGGGTAGGGCTACGATACTTGTGTAGAATGGCTTGTACTTTCTGTGTGAAAATTTCATTATTCATTTGTAACTCCCACGAACATAGTGATGTAATGTGTCTTCATAGTGTCAATTAGACTTCCATGACTTTGCTTCCTGTAAGGTCTTGGTCTTTTTACCCATTGCTAGTGAGTGCTTCTTCTTTTGTAATCATGACTCTGCTTTGGCAGCAAATACCTAATTGAATCACCAAGGACAGAATTTTGTGTGTGTGAGGCACATGAAGGAAAACGAAAGAGTGAATGTTGTAATTTCTTAAAATGGTGAAGTTGATAAAGAGGCCTGAGATGTTTAATCTCTTTGGGAGGTCACCTAAGAGAATTGCTGAGAGCTGATGACTGTTTTGGGTAATGAACCCCACCTAGAGAGTCCCATGTAAGACTTTAGGGCTGCACTTGCACCTTGAGACTTCAGTGACTTCCAGGTGTCCATGAAGATGAATTCCAATGCCCACAGTGAAGACCAAGAAGACTTCCTGGTGAATTTCTCCAACTGCCCCTTGTCTTCTGCTGCTTCCTAGCCTTGCTTGTTTGATGTATGCTCTGCTTTCCTTTTTTTTTTTTCCTTTTTGGCTTTCTTTTCTTCTGAAGGTTTCCTTGTAATTGTCGGCCTTGGTTCATTCAGCCATGCATCCTGTATTAGTGCCTCCTGTTCATGCCACAGCAGGTGTGAAAGGCAGGAGAGGTAAGGTTACCTTTGAATTCTGTTGCTGTTGGGGTGAAGGGAAGTAAATATCACCTTAGCAGTATCTCTGTGGAACACTGTGTGTGATAAAGAGGGCAGGAGATTTCCTCTGAGCCATTAGTTAGGTGAGCCATTCTCTGTTGGATGACTGCTAATCTTTTAGCTTGGTTGTTTATCATTCATGTGTTTTAGAATCCTTCATTTTCTTCTCAGAATGCTGGTGAGCAGATGAATTTACCTCCCCTCTTGATGTGACCATGGTGCTTTATTCCATCATGATAAATTTTGCCAGGGATGTTAAGGGGCAGTAGCAAACAAACAGGTGTGCAGCATTGGAGAGAAGACAGGAGACCTCTGAATGTGAGAGTATAGAAGAACAGATGGTAATTTCCCTTATTTGTAGAATGTCCTGCATAACAAATACTTGTGACTGATGCAGTGCCATGCAATTGGAATTGCTTTTGGTCAGGAAGTGTGGCCTACAGAACACTGTTGTACTTGGTCTGTACATTTCCATGTTTTTCTAACTCTTGTCTGAGTTCCTGAGCTCAACCTCATTGTGTCTGATCTCATGTGGAAGGTCTCCTCTGTCCCAACTGCCCAAGGGCAGGTGCAGTTCCCACACACACCTGTGATGTTTACAGCTGTAAAGAGGAAAGGTTTGATAAGCACATGTGTGCTCACCCAGGAACACTTTGTCTGTAGTGTCACAATGCAGAAGCATCTCTGCTGCAGTTGTCAAAGTGCAGAGCAGCCACCCAGCCCAGCCAAGGATTCCATGAACAGGTCAGGAACCAGTGTGAGAATGTGGACAGAGTGTCTCCCACCCAATGACCCAGACCATGCTGGGCACACAACTGGAGGCTGTTAAATGGCTGAGGAACAGGGTGGACAGTCACGTCCCAGGAGCTTTAGACTCTTGTACTCCATGTCCAAGTGGAAATCAGTGATGTGTGATGTCTATAATGGGATCTGTGCTATTCAGTGTCTTCATAGACAATGGGATCAAGAACACCCTCAGCAAATTTGCAGCTGACACCAAGCTGAATTGATCAGGGAGAGGTGAGGGATGATGTTTATGGAAAAGCTGGAGGAGGGGACCTTTATAAACTTCATGAAGTTTAAGAAGGCCAAGTGCAAGGTCCTGAACATGGGTCAGGGCAATCCCCAGTGTAAATAGAGAGTGGTGAACTGAGAGCAGCCTTGCAGAGAAGTGCTTTGGGTCACTGCTGGGTGACAAATGGGGCATGAGCTGGCAATGTCCACTTGCTGCCCAGATTGCACCAGGCTTGCATAACATGCAGGATGACCAGCAAGAATGGGTAGGTGCTCCTCTCCCTCGACACTTCTTTGATCACACAGATTGTCCATGAACTGGACCATCTTTGCCATGAAGAAGCGTTGACAAATCTCACATCCTTTAGCCTGAGAAAAGAAAGCTTTGAGTAAAATTGATTGTGTCTTTTCAATTTATAAAGAATAATTACAAAAAAGATTTATAGAGATTTTTTAGGTTTCGAGTTGACTTTTTTTATGATGAGGATGGTGAGACATTGGTATGAACTGTCGACGTATATTATGGATGTACCACCACTGGAAGGCTTCAAGGACAGGTTGCATGGGTCTTTCATTAACCCAGTCAAGTGAAGGATAACTCTGCCCTGACTGATGAGTGGAGTAAATTATTTTAAAAAATCCGTTCAACCAAGAGATTGCTTTGGGTATATAAAAGAGTCATGGTGGCTTTGCATTTCTATCATGAGGTCCTCAAATCAGGAGATGCAAAAGAAGCAACTTTTCTGAATCAGAAACAGAAGAGAAATATTATGCTTGGCATAAAGATAAAAACATTGTTTTAGGCCGAAGTATACCTAAACTTATTCGACCCAAGGCAGGAAAGCAGAATTGAAGATACATGACAGAATTCTTATGGATTTCCCTGTCTGTAGACATATATAAATTTTCCTGTTTCTTTAGTGGTACCTTGATACTGTTAAGAGAAACCGAGTTCCTTTATTTATTGCTTTGCACTAAAAATTTGCTTCTCTACCTTCATTGCGGCTCAAACAGATTAGCTGAAAGCATTGAACAGCGGATCTATTTTACAAACGCATTTGAAATCCCGTTAAAGCCCCGAGCCCCGCCCAAAGCCGGGCCCCCTTGAGCGCGGCCATCGGGCGGCTGCAGTGGCGTGGCGGCGCCTCCGGGTGTCGCTGTTGGCCGCCGCCGAGCGGCGCTGGAGCCGCGGCCGCCGCAGCGTCCTGCCCCCGCAGGCTGCTCGCTCGCCCGGCGCCGGCCACGGCGGCAGCGGCCCCGACACCACCGGCAGCGGCAGCGGAAGCGGCGGCGCTTGTCGGGGAGCAGCGGCGCCCGAGGCGGCCCGAGCGGGCTGGCTGCGCTGCGGCGGCCCGTGCGCTGTGTGAGAGCGAGAGCGGCTGGAAGGGAGGCAGGGCAGCGGCAGGAGCCCGGCAGGAGCGCGGCGAGCTGTGGCGAGAGAGAATGGCGGTGAGGCGGCGGCAGAGGCGCGGGCCGGGCGGCGGGCGAGCGCTGCTGGGCGCGGTGCTTTGGTGCGTGTGGTGGCGGGCGGCGGCCGAGCGGGTCCGCTACGCCATCCCCGAGGAGCTGGGCAGAGGCTCGCTGGTGGGGCCGCTGGCGCGGGACCTGGGGCTCAGCGCGGACGAGCTGCCGGCGCGGAGGCTGCAGGTGGCGTCTGCCGGCAAGAAGCAGCTGAACTATTTCACGGTGAATGAGGAGAACGGGAACCTGTACGTGAACGAGAGGCTGGACCGGGAGGAGATGTGCGGCAAGTCGGCGACCTGCTCCATCAGCTTCGAGGTGCTGGTGCACAACCCGCTGAACGTTTTCCATGTCGAAGTTGACATCCAGGACGTGAATGACAACACACCGCGTTTCCTGCAGAACAAATTTCAGCTGGAGATCAACGAGTTGACTTCTCCCGGCGCCCGGTTTTACTTGGGCATGGCAGAGGATCCGGACGTGGGCAGTAACTCGCTGCAGGGCTATGAGCTGGAGGCCAACGGGTACTTCGCGGTGGAAGTGAAGGAGAGCCAGGACGGCAGCAAATCCGCGGAATTAGTGCTGCACCACTCACTGGACCGGGAGACTGAGCCGAACCTGCGTCTCCTGCTGACTGCAATGGACGGCGGAGACCCGCCCCGAACTGGCACGGCCCAGCTCTGGATCAATGTCACCGACGCCAATGACAACCCACCCGTGTTCGCGCAGGACCGGTACCGCGTCAGCCTGCGAGAGGACGCGCCTCCGGGATCGACGGTGCTGAATGTCTCTGCCTCTGATGCTGATGCCGGCACTAACGCCCACATCACCTACGGCTTCGGGAAAATGCCGGCTAAGGAGCTTCAGAAGTTCGCGGTGGATGCCCAGAGAGGAACGATCACGCTGCGGGAGGCGCTGGATTTCGAAGATACGCGCACGTTCAGCCTGGCTGTGGAGGCCACAGACGGAGGGGGTTTGGTGGCGCACTGCAAAGTGGAGGTGGAGGTGCTGGACGTGAACGACAACGCGCCCGAGATCACAATTCTGTCGCTCTCGAGTCCCGTGCCCGAGGACGCGCCATCGGGCACCGTGGTGGCCCTGCTGAACGTGAACGATCCGGACTCGGGCGAGAACGGTCAGGTGTCGTGCGAGCTCTTGGGCGAGGCGCCGCTGTCGATCGTGGCGTCGCCGGGCGGCTCGTACAAGGTGGTGACGGCGAGCGCGCTGGACCGCGAGCAGGCGTCCGAGCACCGCGTGACGGTGGTGGCCCGGGACCGGGGCAGGCCGGCGCTGCGGAGCAGCACGGAGCTGGTGCTGGAGGTGTCGGACGTGAACGACAACGCGCCGGTGTTCGAGGAGGCGGCGTACAGCGCGTACGTGGCGGAGAACAACGCGGCGGGCGCGCTGGTGGTGCGCGTGCAGGCGCGGGACGCGGACGCGGGCGCCAACGGGCGCGTGAGCTACTGGCTGGCGGGCGGCAGCGCGGGCGCGGCGGGCGCGGCGCCGCCGGTGTCGGTGGAGGCGAGGAGCGGCGCGCTGTACGCGCAGCGCTCCTTGGACTACGAGCAGTGCCGCGAGTTCGCGGTGGCGGTGCGGGCGCAGGACGGCGGCTCGCCGGCGCGCAGCTCCACGGCCACGGTGCGCGTCTTCGTGCTGGACCGCAACGACAACGCGCCGCGGGTGCTCTGGCCGGCGGCGGCGGGCGCGGGGGCCGCCGCGGCGCCGGGAGAGGCGGCGGGGGCTCCTCCTCCGTTCGAGGTGGTTCCGCGTTCGGCCGAGGCCGGGTACCTGGTGGCCAAGGTGGTGGCGGTGGACGCGGACGCGGGGCGCAACGCGTGGCTGTCGTACGAGCTGGTGCAGGCGTCGGAGCCGGCGCTGTTCCGCGTGGGGCCGCACAGCGGCGAGGTGCGCACGGCGCGCGCCGTGTCCGAGCGGGACGCGGCCAAGCAGCGTGTGGTGGCCGTGGTGAAGGACCACGGGCAGCCGGCGCTGTCGGCCACGGCCACGCTGCACGTGGTGCTGGCCGAGAGCTTGCAGGAGGCGCTGCCGGAGCTGAGCGAGCGGGCGGCGGGCGGCGAGGCGGCGGCGGCGGCGGCCGAGCTGCAGTTCTACCTGGTGCTGGCGCTGGCGCTGCTGTCGGCGCTGCTGGTGCTGAGCGTGGCGCTCTTGGTGCTGGCGCGGCTGCGCCGGGCCGGGCCGCCCGCCGTGCTGCGCTGCCTGGGCGCGCAGCGCTTCTCGGTGGCCGGCGCCGCCTTCCCGGCCGACTTCTGCGAGGGCACCTTGCCCTACTCCTACAACCTGTGCGTGGCGGCGCCGGCCCGCGCCGTGCCCGAGGCCGCTTGGCCGCCGCCGCCGCCGGCGGTGCCCATCCTGTCGGCGGAGGAGCTTCTGGGCGGGGATTCCTGCGAGAAGCCGAGCCCGAACAGCGGCGCCGTTGTGGGAGAGGAGCCGGTCGAATCTGACCTACCGCAGGTTTGTAAGCCCGTATGCTTTCTTTCCTACCGTTTACCTCCTAAGAGCGCGCAGCAGTCTATTCTTGGTCTTTATTTCTCATTTGGGACTGCTCATACTGGACTCTGTTTCAATGATTGTCTATAAGCATCCAAACCCGTGTATCTTAGCAGACGGCTTTGTGAAGGGGCACTTATCAGTTGCTGGTGAGACTTAGGGTCGATGGATTCGCTCTTACCTTTCAGCTTATGCAGAGTAAAATCTTTCCGCATTGGTGGTGGTCTGATTTACGTTGTCCTTTCCTGCATTTTCCACTTAGAACAGGCAAGCAGAGACGGCAGGTTTTCTTTCATCCTCTTGTGAGCTTTCGTTGTCGAAACGTTTTGTCTGAAACTTTTTGTCTTTTGTAATGATGAAGGCAAATTTTTAGCGTGTAGGACGAGATTCACTTATTGACCCTCGATATTTAAGGGTTTTTTTCCTAAGCTCTCCTTCTTGAATCGCCCCTGAGTAACAGCTGTAGAAAAAAACCCACTTTATGTAGTGCTCTTTTGGTGTTTCACTCTGAATGGAAGGTGCATATCCATGACTGAGTGTGAACGTGAGAGGTCTTTTCTTTATAATGGATGCTCCTTTTCTTCTCCGTCCCCTCTTATATCTTTCGAGGGAAAGTAGCTTCATAAATGCCAGGTTTTCATGAACAATTGAAATAAGCACGGTCCGTGTCAATTCCTGTTTTTTCAGCGTTCACACGTGTAGGGGAGGGTTTCGTCATTCAACTCGTATCTTGGAAATATTTCGGGTTTACCGTAGCTCTTCTTTTGTATTATCGTACCTTCAGGCTCACTTGGAAAATTTTGTGTAATAACAAGGTTTGTCTGAACTGATCGGTGTTACCAAAGTTGCAGGCGGATCTTAGACCATACAATAAGATCTGCTAATTCTACATGATGGGCTCAGAATAACGGAGTGGGTGTTTCCTCCTTCCTAATCTTTATTTCCCGAAGCGGAGTACTGAGACTGATGGCTGCTGAGTGAGATGCCGTTGATAAATGGCTCTTTTCTACTGTACTCGAAAGCGAACATACGTGTGTCTCTCTAATGGAAGTTCAGCGGTGTTCGATCCCATGCTTTGCTGGAAGGCGGCTGAAGAAATGCCAGCTTTAGTCCCGCTGGACTGGACACAAGGTTTCGGTGGCGACTGTCCCCTCCCCGCGAGCTGCCGGTGTGCAGGGGGACAGCGCCGGGCAGCGCCGGGTGCCTGCAGTGCCGGGAGGAGGCTGCGGGCGCCGCTGTTGACCGAGAGGAGCGAGAGGAAGCTCGGAGCGCTCCCGGCAGCCCCGCCCGCTGCGGATCGGCTCGATCACTGCTCGCTCACTGTCAGGCTCGGCGGCGGTCGTGCGGTCTGCGACAGTCCCTGCAGTGCGGAGCCGTCTTGCAGAGAGGCGGAGAGGCCGGCGAGAGCAGCCGAGAGGGGCGAGTAGGAGCTTGAGCGAAAAGCGGTGGAACGGTACCTCGGCGGAGATGTGCGCGGCGGGGAGGCGCTGGGGCCGGCGGCAGCGAGCTCTGCTCTGGGCCGTCCTGCTGGCGGCGTGGGAGGCGGCGTGGGGGCAGCTGCGCTACTCGGTGCCCGAGGAGATGCCCAAGGGCTCCTTCGTGGGCGACGTGGCCAAGGACCTGGGGCTGCACCTGCCGGAGTTTCGTGACCGGGGCATCCGTGTTGTCTCTGAAGGTAGTACACAGTATTTCACTCTGCACGGGAAGACGGGCCATTTAGTGACGGCGGAGAGGATCGACAGGGAACAGCTGTGCGAGCGTGTGCAGCAATGCGTGCTGCGCTGTGAGCTGATAGTGGAGGGGGAAATGAAGTTCTATGAAATAGAAGTAGAAATCACGGACATTAACGACAACGCTCCCAGCTTCAAGGAAACTGAGCTAGAGGAGAAAATGAGCGAGATGACAGCCCCGGGGTCCCGGTTCCCCCTGCCAGACGCTCATGACCCGGACTCGGGCCGGAATTCCCTGCAGAGCTACGAGCTGAGCGGCGACGAGCACTTCTCGCTGGCCGTGCAGACGGGCCCCGGCGGCGATCAGCGTCCCGAGCTGGTGCTGGCGAAGGCGCTGGACCGGGAGGAGGCGGCGTTTCACGAGCTGGTGCTGAGGGCGAGTGACGGCGGCGATCCGGCGCGGACGGGCACGGCTCGGATCCGAGTGACGGTGCTGGACGCGAACGACAACGCGCCCGTGTTCAGCCAGGCGGAGTACACGGTGCGTGTGCCCGAGGACGTGCCCGTGGGCTCCGTGCTCGTCACCGTCACGGCCACGGACACCGACGAGGGGCTGAACGGGAATCTGAAATACTCGTTAAAGAAAATCACAGCAAAAGCATCGAAGATATTTCATCTGGACTCAGAGACGGGTGCAATCACTCTCTTGCGGACCTTGGACTTCGAGGAAGGCAACGCTTACGAGCTGGAGGTGCAGGCAAGGGATGGCGGAGGCCTTTTTGACACGGCCAAAGTCACGATCACGGTCATAGACGTAAACGATAACTCACCAGTGATTTTGGTACGGTCAGCACTGAGTGAGATCTCTGAGGACGCCCCATCGGGGACAGTGGTTGCCCTGCTGCACGTGCAAGACCGGGACTCGGGAGCGAACGGCGAGGTGCGCTGCTCGCTCGAAAAGGACGTCCCGTTCCGCCTGCAGAGCTCACACGGCAGCTACTACAGCGTGGTGACAGCGAGCGAGCTGGACCGAGAGCAGGTGTCGGAGTACAACGTGACGGTGCGGGCGGCCGACGGCGGGTCGCCGGCTCTGCAGAGCAGCGCGGTGCTGGCGCTGCGGGTGCTGGACGTGAACGACAACGCGCCGGTGTTCTCGGAGGAGCGCTACAGCGCGCGGCTGTCGGAGAACAACGCGGCGGGCGCGCTGGTGCTGACGGTGCGCGCCACGGACGCGGACTGGGGGCAGAACGCGCGCGTGCGGTACCGGCTGTCGGAGGGGCGGGTGCGGGGCGCGCCGCTGTCGTCGTACGTGTCGGTGCAGGCGGAGACGGGCGCGCTGTACGCGCTGCGCTCCTTGGACTACGAGCAGGTGCGCGAGCTGGAGCTGTGGGTGCGTGCGGAGGACGGCGGCGCGCCGGCGCTGAGCAGCAACGTGTCGGTGCGGCTGCAGATCGTGGACGAGAACGACAACGCGCCGCAGGTGCTGTACCCGCCGGCGGGCGGAGCGGCGGGCGCGGGCGGGGCGCGGTCGGGCGTGGAGCTGGCGCCGCGCTGGTCGGAGCCCGGCGCGCTGGTGGCCAAGGTGGTGGCGGTGGACGCGGACGCGGGCCAGAACGCGTGGCTGTCGTACGAGCTGGCCAAGGCCACGGAGCCGGGGCTGTTCCGCGTGGGGCTGCACAGCGGCGAGGTGCGCACGGCGCGCTCGCCGCTGGCCCGCGACGCGGCGCGCCAGAGCCTGGTGGTGGTGGTGAAGGACCACGGGCGGCCGGCGCTGTCGGCCACGGCCACGCTGAGCGTGGTGCTGGCCGAGAGCGTGGCCGAGCTGCTGGCCGAGCTGGGCAGCGCGGCCGAGGCGGCGGCGGCGCCGGGCGAGGCGGCGGGCGGCCTGACGCGCTGGCTGGTGCTGGCCGTGGCCGCCGTGTCGTGCCTCTTCGTGGCCTTCCTGCTGCTGCTGCTGGCGCTGCGCCTGCGCCGCTGGCGCCGCCGGCACCTGCTGCCGCCCGACGGCGGCGCCTTGCGCGGCGTGCCCGTCTCGCACTTCGTGGGCATCGACGGCGTGCGCGCCTTCCTGCAGTCCTACTCGCACGACGTGTCGCTCACGGCCGACTCGCGCAAGAGCCAGCTGCGCTTCTCGGCCGCCACCTGCTGCGACACCCTCCCGGCCCGGCCGCTGCCCGACGAGCCCGCGCCGCTGCTCGGGGACGAGGATGTGGCCGCCGCCCTCCCCACGGATCCCTCCGCTCCCTCGGTGAGTTCCTGGTGCTAAAGTTTTTGTGCGACGCTTCCTTCTGCTCTTTCCCTGGTCGGTGTCTAACACAGGGAAGAGTTGTACAGATTGAAGGCAAGGCCCTGAACACGGGCATGCTGTGTCCTGGTGCTTCTTGCTGCGGGGAGATGGATATGGGGTCGGTGTTCAGCCTTAAATTTAGTAGGCACGGTCGGATACGGGAGCTTGCTCTTCGCTTGGGGTTTTTAATTCAGGTTTCTATCAAGTTTCCTTTTTTTTTTCCCCTCTGGGAAGTGCAATTCCTCTCAGCATTCCATGTTCTCACTGGATGTCTTTCATTACATGCAAATCGAGATTACACTGTACAGGGTCAGGTGTTTCACCGACAGCACATTTTCATGAGGAGATTGAAGTTCTTTTGCAACCACACTTTGCGGCTCCCTATGTAACGTTACTTTATGCTTTAAACATGCAGAATCATGTATATTCAAATTTAGCCATGAGCAGAAGTAGGATGAGTATTTATTGTGGTGACTAGGTCTTTAGTAGAGCTGTGTATAGGTTATACTCTTGTAGGTATTTAATTTTATTTAGTAGCGGCCATTTCCTTTGGGTATCAGTGATCTGACAGGTCACTGACACGGCTCTCAGACACTGAGAAGTCCTGTGCGCCGCTTTTCTTTCAAAGGAGACTGACTGCACAAATAGATTTCCTGTTGCCTAATACTTGGGCAGGGTGAAAAGTCTCTTTTTGCAGATATAGGGAAGTTCAAAGTTTGCTGCGATTTTATTTTATACTAAAGGTGTAAAGATGGTGTAGAAATTCGGTTTTTCCTAGTTGTTATATGAGACCCGCCTTCGTGGTTCCTTGCATTTTTCCTTTTTTACTGTACAAAGAAATTAGATTGAGGACCTGTGTGCATAGTCTTTGTGTGAGCTCCTGTGCGAGAGTTTTGTGGACCTTTTCCTCCCTAGATACCCTTCTCCTGTTCTTACTACTCTTGGGGTAATATGAAATGTCAGACTATTGAACCTTGCATGGAAATTGAACTTCCCTTCCTGGTAAATGTACATGGCCTGATGGTGCTGGACAATAAAGATGTTGTAGCTGGCAGCTGAGGTTTGATTACATGATTTTGCAAATTTCGAGGGCCAGAGAACTCCGTGCACTTTGTGCAGGGCTGGAGACAAAAGTCCTGTGGCCTGAGTGTGGAGGTCTGTTAAACAGGAGAGTCATTATTTGCTCTTTTCCCTGTGCAGTGTTCAGCCCTCGTTTTGTACAATGTGATTTTCTTCTACCATGGTAAGTTTGCCGTAACAGATCTTACTTCAGCTGTGTGGGGAGCCCTGGGAGCTTCCTTCTCTGTGTTTGCAGATTGTTGTGGTTTGTAAAGGAATGGTTTAATTAGGCTGTTCTGGTCAGTGCCATAAGGGAATTTTGGGCAGAGCTGACTCTTTATTCATTACCTGCTAAGTACCTGAAATCTGTACCTAAAATTAGTGCCATCATCATCATCATTAAGAGTCTATGTTGATCTACTTTCTGCAGATGTAAACTTCTTGCCTTGCTTAATTAAGTGGTTTTTTAAGCGTTTACTGAAGAAATCCTCATGCTTGTGGTGTACTCGGGTTGAGAAGGAAATATTATCCAGGCAGTGGGAAACCGTGTGGGGAACTTTTCTTTTGGTGGCGCCTCTGCACCAAAAGAAGGGATTGAGGAGAGACTTGTTTGTGAGAAGGTATTATTGGAGGCAAGGCATGTGTTTTTATGATTCACGTATTTATTAATGATCTTCTGAAAATTGTCTAAAGGTGTCTTCATTTTTTGATGTTGCATAGTTTGGACTCAATGAGGCCGTTTGTGTGTTCACTATTTCGGTTTTCTGTTTCATGATATTTTCTGTGAATGGTGATTCTTGGGCACAGATGGAAACCTTGCATTGAGAGTAGGAGAGCTACCCATCCTCCAAAGAACCCATGTGTTGGATAAAGATGATGTTACCTTTGAGTGATACTTTGATGCCTGAATCACAAATTTGGTTACTGATGTCTATACATTTTACAACATTACAGAATAGAGGAAATAATTGTGATGAGCAGAAAAATCGTTGCACATGCATTCGTGTTGTGATTCTTGGGATCTGAGAAGTTGTGAGAGCGACTTTTAATAGTGTCTGTTCTCAAAATTTGCTTTCGTGTTGTGTCCTGACAGAAAGAAGTGTGTTTATCCAGAGACAGGGCTAGTCTAGGAGTTCATGTAGTATGGTTTGAGAAGGATACAGGAATTGCGTTAAGTTTCATTTGTCCTTATAATTTGGTGACACCCTCACTAGTGCTTCCAAGTTCTTTTTCTTTTTTTCATGGTTCAAGGAAATGACTGTGGCTGGGCTGTTTGGTTTGAGGTCCTCTGCACTTGGTACAAGACAGCTCCCTTTACTGTGTAGCTACTACAAGTGACAGAAGAGGAAATAAGAATTTATACATTGTGGTGGTTTCAGGAGCATTGCCTAAATACGCAGACCAAGTTGGATGTGTCTCAAAGCTTAAAACACAGTTTGAGTAGCCTGAGAGACTGACTTTGATCGAGGAAATTGATGTGCCAAAGGAATCTTGCTGGAAAATGGTTTAGATTTCATCTCTAAAGTCTAGGCCTATGACATTTTTTCCCTGTGATGCTTTTGCTGAAAGTAAATGGTGGTCACCCAGCAGTAATGAACCATGTTGCTCGGATAGAATGGTTTATAATTGCGATGTGATACATCTTTTATTTGGTTCTATGAGAGACACAGAAATGGCTTTTCAGTTTTTCACTGTAAGATTCTCAAGTAGGGAAACACAACAAGAAAAAATTTCATTATTCAGGAAAAAAAAAAAAAAGGTTATTCAAGTATTGAGCTCTAAACTTTGCTTTAGTCTGGTCTCTTCCTCAGGTTAATTTGACCCATGTAAAGGAAATAGAATTAAGATGCCTGACGGAGAGCTGAAAGGCTCCCGCAGTCGTCCCTTACCATAATAGCATTCCTGCCTCCTACAGTTGTACTACGAGTTTTTTTACGAGCTCTGGAACTAATACTTGAATGTGAGGATTCAGTGGGATTCAAGGACATTAACTGAAAGCACCCCAAAGCGCATCTCATTTAATAACGCCTTGGAGTCACCAAGCCCGAGCTTGTGCTGCCGCTGTTTGCAGTGGAGGAGAGACCCCGGCGGCGGCGCAGCCCCGAGCCCCGCCCAAAGCCGGGCCCCCTTGAGCGCGGCCATCGGGCGGCTGCAGTGGCGTGGCGGCGCCTCCGGGTGTCGCTGTTGGCCGCCGCCGAGCGGCGCTGGAGCCGCGGCCGCCGCAGCGTCCTGCCCCCGCAGGCTGCTCGCTCGCCCGGCGCCGGCCACGGCGGCAGCGGCCCCGACACCACCGGCAGCAGCAGCGGCGAGAGGCGGCGGCGCTTGTCGGGGAGCAGCGGCGTCCGAGGCGGCCCGAGCGGGCTGGCTGCGCTGCGGCGGCCCGTGCGCTGTGTGAGAGCGAGAGCGGCTGGAAGGGAGGCAGGGCAGCGGCAGGAGCCCGGCAGGAGCGCGGCGAGCTGTGGCGAGAGAGAATGGCGGTGAGGCGGCGGCAGAGGCGCGGGCCGGGCGGCGGGCGAGCGCTGCTGGGCGCGGTGCTTTGGTGCGTGTGGTGGCGGGCGGCGGCCGAGCGGGTCCGCTACGCCATCCCCGAGGAGCTGGGCAGAGGCTCGCTGGTGGGGCCGCTGGCGCGGGACCTGGGGCTCAGCGCGGACGAGCTGCCGGCGCGGAGGCTGCAGGTGGCGTCTGCCGGCAAGAAGCAGCTGAACTATTTCACGGTGAATGAGGAGAACGGGAACCTGTACGTGAACGAGAGGCTGGACCGGGAGGAGATGTGCGGCGAGTCGGCGACCTGCTCCGTCAGCTTCGAGGTGCTGGTGCACAACCCGCTGAACGTTTTCCATGTTGAAGTGACCATCGAGGACGTGAATGACAACTCGCCCGTGTTTAGCAAGGCTGCTCTGGAACTGGAGATCGGTGAATGGACGCTTCCCGGTGCTCGTTTTCCGCTGGAGATGGCCCGGGACTCGGACGTAGGAAGTAACTCTTTGCTGACTTACCAGCTCGTTAGCAACCCGTCCTTCTCTCTGGCCTCAAAGGAGAGCACTGATGGAAACAAGCAGCCGGAATTGGTGCTAGAGACACCTCTGGACCGGGAGAAGCAGAGCTCCTTTGATCTGGTGCTGACGGCGGTGGATGGCGGGGAACCCGCGAGGTCCGGAACTGTCCAGATTCGCATCAACGTGACGGACTTAAATGACAACCCGCCCGTGTTCAGCAAAAATGTCTATGAGGCCCGAGTGGCAGAGAATTTGCCGGCCGGGTCTCTGGTGCTGCGGGTGCAGGCGACAGATGCGGACGCGGGATCCAACGGGAGGGTCTCCTACTCCTTCAGCAACGTTCCAGGAGCCATCAGCTCGTTGTTCGCGGTGGACAGTGAGAACGGGGAAATAAGGACAGCGGGTCCCCTCGATTTCGAGGAGAAGAATAAATACATCTTCGGGCTAGAGGCGAGAGACGGAGGGGGTTTGGTCTCACACTGCAAGGTGCAAATAGACGTCACGGACGAGAATGACAACGCCCCGGAAATCACGCTGCTCTCGCTGTCGAGCCCAGTACCCGAGGATGCCCCGACTGGAACTGTAGTGGCCGTGCTGAACGTGAACGACCCAGACTCGGGCGAGAACGGTCAGGTGTCGTGCGAGCTCTTGGGCGAGGCGCCGCTGTCGATCGTGGCGTCGCCGGGCGGCTCGTACAAGGTGGTGACGGCGAGCGCGCTGGACCGCGAGCAGGCGTCCGAGCACCGCGTGACGGTGGTGGCCCGGGACCGGGGCAGGCCGGCGCTGCGGAGCAGCACGGAGCTGGTGCTGGAGGTGTCGGACGTGAACGACAACGCGCCGGTGTTCGAGGAGGCGGCGTACAGCGCGTACGTGGCGGAGAACAACGCGGCGGGCGCGCTGGTGGTGCGCGTGCAGGCGCGGGACGCGGACGCGGGCGCCAACGGGCGCGTGAGCTACTGGCTGGCGGGCGGCAGCGCGGGCGCGGCGGGCGCGGCGCCGCCGGTGTCGGTGGAGGCGCGGAGCGGCGCGCTGTACGCGCAGCGCTCCTTGGACTACGAGCAGTGCCGCGAGTTCGCGGTGGCGGTGCGGGCGCAGGACGGCGGCTCGCCGGCGCGCAGCTCCACGGCCACGGTGCGCGTCTTCGTGCTGGACCGCAACGACAACGCGCCGCGGGTGCTCTGGCCGGCGGCGGCGGGCGCGGGGGCCGCCGCGGCGCCGGGAGAGGCGGCGGGGGCTCCTCCTCCGTTCGAGGTGGTTCCGCGTTCGGCCGAGGCCGGGTACCTGGTGGCCAAGGTGGTGGCGGTGGACGCGGACGCGGGGCGCAACGCGTGGCTGTCGTACGAGCTGGTGCAGGCGTCGGAGCCGGCGCTGTTCCGCGTGGGGCCGCACAGCGGCGAGGTGCGCACGGCGCGCGCCGTGTCCGAGCGGGACGCGGCCAAGCAGCGTGTGGTGGCCGTGGTGAAGGACCACGGGCAGCCGGCGCTGTCGGCCACGGCCACGCTGCACGTGGTGCTGGCCGAGAGCTTGCAGGAGGCGCTGCCGGAGCTGAGCGAGCGGGCGGCGGGCGGCGAGGCGGCGGCGGCGGCGGCCGAGCTGCAGTTCTACCTGGTGCTGGCGCTGGCGCTGCTGTCGGCGCTGCTGGTGCTGAGCGTGGCGCTCTTGGTGCTGGCGCGGCTGCGCCGGGCCGGGCCGCCCGCCGTGCTGCGCTGCCTGGGCGCGCAGCGCTTCTCGGCGGCCGGCGCCGCCTTCCCGGCCGACTTCTGCGAGGGCACCTTGCCCTACTCCTACAACCTGTGCGTGGCGGCGCCGGCCCGCGCCGTGCCCGAGGCCGCTTGGCCGCCGCCGCCGCCGCCGGTGCCCATCCTGTCGGCGGAGGAGCTTCTGGGCGGGGATTCCTGCGAGAAGCCGAGCCCGAACAGCGGCGCCGTCGAGGGAGAGGTGCCCGCCAATCCTGACGCACCGCAGGTCTGTAAAGAGCGAGCTCCTTCTGTTTTTGAGCCTTTCCTGAAGGTTGCCCTTTTTTCTCTGGTTTTGTCTGGGTGGTTTCAGTTTGGATCCTCATCTCTCTCTCCGTGTAGCGGCGGACATTTCTCCTTGATAACAGCTTCAGCTGAGGTGCTTTAATTCCCCTTTGAGGTAGCAGCAGTGCTTCTCCATGTTTCAGGGTTTCTTGTTTTTGTCAGTTGTTCTTTTCTGTCCCCGGGGCGGATTGAAATGAGGATGGGACCGTCCCCCATCCGTAGGTGTAAGAAAAGACTTGGTTACTTGGTTCCTCATGGGTAAAAGGTTCATCTTAAGGGGACAGGTGGGGTTTTTTTTCCTACATTTGAGTTCGATAAAGTAGAATGTATTAGCAATATTGAATTCTTTGTATTCAAGGAAGGAAAACGGCTGATTTTTCATGACTGACTCGGGGAAAAGAGAAATGCCATGTCCTCTGGTGTTGGAGATTTTTCATTCCTGACAGTTTTGTTCGGAAAGGACGTGCTTGGAAAAGGTGTATGGCTTTACAGAATCCCCTTCGTTAAAACTTGTTTTGTCCTTATGAGATTCAGAAATGAAACATGTGTGAAAAGTTCCTTCTGCATCCTCAGGGAAAAGAGATTGTCGCCCTTTTTGTTTGTTGGGAAATGCAGTGGTGGTCCTACTTGACTTCCTTTTTGTGGCTCTCAGTTCCCTCTGGTTCCTCTTCACGATCTTTATTTCATACATTGCTGAGAGTGCTGAATGATTTGTGTTTCAGACTTTTTTTAATCTATTCTGTTTAAATAGAGAGTTCGGGAATTTAGTAAGACTCGGGTATATCGAGGACAGCAAATTTTTTGCAATTCTGTTTACCAGAATAGACATCTGAGATTCGAGGGGATCAGATATCAGAGAGATTGTCCAGACGAAGCTTTAGGCCCTTGAATCAATCCCATTTGCACATTGATTAGTGGTCAGCACAGTTTCGGGATGGCGGCTGTACAGTTGTTCTACGGTTCTATAATTTTCTTACTAAAAACATATCGTACCAATGTCATTAAAACATTTAGATCAATTATTTACTAAAGAGATTCTATGTTTTACACATTGATTTCAGTAAAATACAATCCTGGAAAGACTAGATTAAATGTAAATCCGTAAAACTAAGGAAATATTGGGGTTTTTAGGAAGGAGTGTAAAATATTTAACGTCCTCAAACTGTCATTGAGAGTTTTAGCTACATCTTTATTTGCACTTGGAATTCAGTCCTGTAACAATTACCTCCCTGACTTCAAGAAACATGCAATTGATCTCGTCGCGTTTGTGTCAATGAACCTGACAGCTCTGTGCTTTCGGGATGCGGTATCGTCCCGTTTTCGCTCTGAGAGCCTGTTGTTAAAGGTGCCTTTGAACAAAGAGGGTAAAAGTAGCAATAAACCACAGGATAAAATGCGAAAAATATGTATTGATTTAAATACGATAACATTAGTAACCGATTAGTTTCCCGTGCGGTAAAAGAACCGCGCACACGGAATGCCTCTGCCTTCCTCCCGATCGTGATGCCCTGGAGGATCAAGGCAGAGCTGGGCTGGGGAAATGGGGAGGCAGGAGATCCGCGCTGGCCGAAAAGCGCCGTCTCGGTGGCGCCGGTGCCGTGTGTGCAGCGAGGCCGGGCGGGGAGCGCTGGGCAGCGCCGGGTGCCTGCAGTGCCGGGAGGAGGCTGCGGGCGCCGCTGTTGACCGAGAGGAGCGAGAGGAAGCTCGGAGCGCTCCCGGCAGCCCCGCCCGCTGCGGATCGGCTCGCTCGGTAGCTCGCTCTCTGCCCGACCGTGCGGCCCGCGATCGTCCCCGCGGTGCTGGTCCATTCTGCAGCCGGAGACCGGCGGCAGCGCAGGGGGCAGAAGCCGAGAGCATTGAGTGTCAGCGGGAGTTGGCTCGGCGGTGTTGCGGTGCCGGCGGTGCCGCGGCGGAGATGTGCGCGGCGGGGAGGCGCTGGGGCCGGCGGCAGCGAGCTCTGCTCTGGGCCGTCCTGCTGGCGGCGTGGGAGGCGGCGTGGGGGCAGCTGCGCTACTCGGTGCCCGAGGAGATGCCCAAGGGCTCCTTCGTGGGCGACGTGGCCAAGGACCTGGGGCTGCGCCCGCCGGGGATCAGCGACCACGGCGTTCATATCTTGGACAAAGGTAGGACGCAGTATTTCGCTCTTCACGGGAAGACGGGCCGTTTAGTGACGGCGGAGAGGATCGACAGGGAGCAGCTGTGCGAGCGTGTGCAGCAATGCGTGCTGCGCTGTGAGCTGATAGTGGAGGGGGAGATGAAATTCTATGAAATAGAAGTGGAAATCACGGACACGAATGACAACGCCCCCAGTTTCCGAGAGGCAGAAACAGAGCTGAGAATGAGCGAGACAACAGCTCCGGGATCCCGGTTTCCCCTGGCCGAGGCTCACGATCCGGACTCGGGCCGGAATTCCCTGCAGAGCTACGAGCTGAGCGGCGACGAGCACTTCTCGCTGGCCGTGCAGACGGGCCCCGGCGGCGATCAGCGTCCCGAGCTGGTGCTGGCGAAGGCGCTGGACCGGGAGGAGGCGGCGTTTCACGAGCTGGTGCTGAGGGCGAGTGACGGCGGCGATCCGGCGCGGACGGGCACGGCTCGGATCCGAGTGACGGTGCTGGACGCGAACGACAACGCGCCCGTGTTCAGCCAGGCAGAGTACACGGTGCGTGTGCCCGAGGACGTGCCCGTGGGCTCCGTGCTCGTCACCGTCATGGCCACGGACACCGACGAGGGGCTGAATGGGAAAGTGAAATACACGTTAAAGAAAATAACAGGAAAAGTCTCGAAGATATTTCATCTGGACTCAGACACCGGCGCGATCACTCTCTTGCGGAGTCTTGACTTCGAGGAAGGCGACTCCTATGAACTGGAGGTGCAGGCACGGGACGGCGGTGGCCTTTTCGACAGTGCCAAAGTCGCGATCACCGTCTCAGACATAAACGATAACCCACCAGTGATTTCGGTAAGGTCGGCGTTAAGTGAGATTTCTGAGGACGCCCCGTCTGGCACTGTTGTCGCACTTTTGCACGTGCATGATCGGGACTCGGGGGCCAACGGCGAGGTGCGCTGCTCGCTCGATGGGGGCGTCCCGTTCCGACTGGAGAAATCTTTTGAGGGTTTCTATCGCGTGGTGACAGCGAGCGAGCTGGACCGAGAGCAGGTGTCGGAGTACAACGTGACGGTGCGGGCGGCCGACGGCGGGTCTCCGGCTCTGCAGAGCAGCGCGGTGCTGGCGCTGCGGGTGCTGGACGTGAACGACAACGCGCCGGTGTTCTCGGAGGAGCGCTACAGCGCGCGGCTGTCGGAGAACAACGCGGCGGGCGCGCTGGTGCTGACGGTGCGCGCCACGGACGCGGACTGGGGGCAGAACGCGCGCGTGCGGTACCGGCTGTCGGAGGGGCGGGTGCGGGGCGCGCCGCTGTCGTCGTACGTGTCGATGCAGGCGGAGACGGGCGCGCTGTACGCGCTGCGCTCCTTGGACTACGAGCAGGTGCGCGAGCTGGAGCTGTGGGTGCGTGCGGAGGACGGCGGCGCGCCGGCGCTGAGCAGCAACGTGTCGGTGCGGCTGCAGATCGTGGACGAGAACGACAACGCGCCGCAGGTGCTGTACCCGCCGGCGGGCGGAGCGGCGGGCGCGGGCGGGGCGCGGTCGGGCGTGGAGCTGGCGCCGCGCTGGTCGGAGCCCGGCGCGCTGGTGGCCAAGGTGGTGGCGGTGGACGCGGACGCGGGCCAGAACGCGTGGCTGTCGTACGAGCTGGCCAAGGCCACGGAGCCGGGGCTGTTCCGCGTGGGGCTGCACAGCGGCGAGGTGCGCACGGCGCGCTCGCCGCTGGCCCGCGACGCGGCGCGCCAGAGCCTGGTGGTGGTGGTGAAGGACCACGGGCGGCCGGCGCTGTCGGCCACGGCCACGCTGAGCGTGGTGCTGGCCGAGAGCGTGGCCGAGCTGCTGGCCGAGCTGGGCAGCGCGGCCGAGGCGGCGGCGGCGCCGGGCGAGGCGGCGGGCGGCCTGACGCGCTGGCTGGTGCTGGCCGTGGCCGCCGTGTCGTGCCTCTTCGTGGCCTTCCTGCTGCTGCTGCTGGCGCTGCGCCTGCGCCGCTGGCGCCGCCGGCACCTGCTGCCGCCCGACGGCGGCGCCTTGCGCGGCGTGCCCGTCTCGCACTTCGTGGGCATCGACGGCGTGCGCGCCTTCCTGCAGTCCTACTCGCACGACGTGTCGCTCACGGCCGACTCGCGCAAGAGCCAGCTGCGCTTCTCGGCCGCCACCTGCTGCGACACCCTCCCGGCCCGGCCGCTGCCCGACGAGCCCGCGCCGCTGCTCGGGGACGAGGATGTGGCCGCCGCCCTCCCCAAGGATCCCTCCGCCTCACTACCGGTGAGTTTTTCCGTCCAGATATTCTTCAAAACGCTTTCTCTCGATGCTCCCTTTTCCCCTCCGTGTTCTTTGGCTTTCATGGGAGACTTTGCTTAAAAGCAAGGTAGAGTTTTCTTCAGTGACATTCTGGAGGCCGTTGCCCATTGATATCGTTATGTAAACACGGTGTCGATCCTCAGCCTTCCAGGTAGTGAAGAAAGAAGGAGGAGGAAGGCTGCTTGTGGAAGAGTGTTCATTAGGTCAGAAGTTTGGGTATCTCTTAGGTTCCAGGTATCTTCCCCTGTGGCACCTGTGCTGTGCCCAATCCGTGCTCTTGTTAGTATTTGATATTCTGAATGGATGTATCACGTTATTAAGGAATACAAGTTTTTAGCAGGCTCACGTGTCTTCCCAACAGCTGATGGGCTTGAATGGGTTGAATGTGTCGTGAACAAAGTGCTGGTGGCTTTGTGTGGAACTTCTCTGCACGTTGTTCTCAGCCTTTTTCGTTCTCCATGATACATAGTGGAGGTCAGCAGGAAAAGTCTTTGTGTCATCCGTGCTTTGATCTTTGTACTCGACAGAGGATTGGGCCCGGCAACAAGTGGTCCTTGATGCTGTCTGTCTGCCTGTTGTGAAGAGGAAGGATCCTTTTGAAGTCGGGACTCTTTGAAGAGCTTGTGGGTAGCAGCATGTGGAGGAGGAAATGCAGGAGGAAATGGCAGAACTGCTTTGGTTTTTTCTTTTTCGAAGGTCGTGCTATGTCAAATGGAGCTGGGTGACTCTTCGCTATGAAATATTTGGCATGGCCAGAGAATTGTGTGGGTGGGAAGGGAGAGATTCAAGGTGCAGTGGGACATGTAAGGTGGGCATAATTCGCCCTGTTGCAGATTTTCACGGACTCGGTCTGTCTTGGAAGACTGCTGGGCTTTTCCTTTTAGACCTGTGAAGTGTCTTCCCAGAACCTGAGTGAGCAGGCAAATGGAGCTTGCCTAGTACAGAGTAGTAAAGATAGCTGTGTGAACTTGGTGGTGTGAAGAAAAGTGGTCTGGGGAGCTGGGCCTCCACTGTCACATGTTTTTGGGATATATGGGTGAGAGAACATCATGGATAATGGGAAGGGTTGGAAATGTGAGTCCTGTGAGCTGTGCATGAATGTGTGCTGAAAGAATGATTTCCTCCATTCCCTGTCCAGTTCCTATCTCTAGTGTGAAGCAATATGAGGATTTTCCTCCCCAAGTAATTGTCTAGAAGAGATGTATTCCAGCTGCATGGAGAACCCTGTGAGGGTCTTACTAAGTATTTGGAGACCATCATAATTGTGTCACTTAAAAGCTTAATGTTGTACTTGTGAAAGATTCCTGTATGGGAAGAGCAAGCTCTGTGTTTGGTGCCTATAAACAAAGTTATTAATAATCTACTCTGAGTTATATAATTGAGAATAGTGTTATGAGCTCTTCAATTCTGCAGGTGTTGACTTTCTGTCACACTCTTCTGATGATCTGAAGGTGGTTTTTTCATGTTTGTAGGTGAAGAGAGGGAGACCTTTATTGACATGTTTCTTTAAAATGTCTGAGTGAGAAACGCTTTTTCTTCTCCCATGGCTAGGGTAAGAAGTCCAATATTATCCATGGTGAGAAGAGACTGTCGGAGCAACTTTCCTTTTGGAGGAATCTCTCTAAATTCTGAAGATCTGTGATAACCATGTGAGCTGTGAAGGGTTAGGGGGGACTGTTGGGATGAGGCACTGGTGGAGACATGGCATGTGTTGTGTTGATCCCCAGGGCTATTGCTGGCCTTCTGAACATGAGTCAGGAGGAGTCTTATGATTTTATCTTGTGTGGTTTGGACTCAAATGGCCTAATGGGTGAAGAACTGTGATGTTGCCTTTGATGTGGTACTTGGATTGCTGGGTCCCTGACAGAGCTGGGAACAACTTATGGCCTATATAACAATTTACACTTGTTCAAATAATTGAAAGGAACAGAGTAATGTTAGTTGTGATGCTTGGATCTCATCATCTGTGCACACGACTTTTCTTCTACTGATGTTTGTATGTAAAATTTTTTTTTGGGGTTTTGTTTGGACAGAGAGAAGAATTCTGTGTATGCAGAGACAGGGCTGGTGCTGGAGTTCACAGTAGTATAGTTCAAAATGAATGAATGAATTGTGTCAAGTTCTATTTGTCCTAGTAGATGAGGCCCACAGCTGTGGTTCCAAGAGGTTTTTTTATCTTACTATCCCAGGAAATGACTGTCTGGGTTGAGCTCCTGTGTGAGGCCTCCTGTGCATTAGTTACAGTTGAGTTTCTTGTCATGTATATTTACGAGACTTGACACGATCTGAAATGTGAGGCCACGATTGATAATCTTCTCAGGGTTTCCCATTCTTAGTTCATTGATTAGGTTTTTTTGCAAGATTTCTTTGGGTTGGGTTGTTTGTTTATCTGCTTGTTTTCTAATCAAGGAATAAAACTGATTCTGATCGTGCCTGGCAATGCTGCAAACTCCAAAACATACAATTATCCAGTAGGGAGAGTTTCTCTCATTCATACCCTGAAGCAGTACGTGTAATCATAGAATTAGGGAAACACAGAATCTTGGAATGGTTTTATAGAAAAGGACCTTAAGAATCATGTTGTTCCAACTCTTCTGCCATGGGAAGGGACATCTTCCACTGGACCCGGTTGCTCAGAGCCCCACCCAGCCTGACCTTGAATGTTTCATTAAGCAAATACAACTTCATAAATATCTGTTTCCCCAAGGCGTTCTTTTTCTTTGTAGCCAAGATACAACCAAAATGTTGGTGTGTGTTGATGGTGAGACTAAAGGCTGTGAATGCAGAGTGAGGAGGGTGAGAACTCAGTTCTGTGCCAGCCTTGATTTCAGCTTGGTGACAAAGCCATTTCTGTTCTGATCCTGTTTTCTGTGTCATGAAAGACAATGAGAGTCCTCAACAGTAACATTTTCCACTGTAACTGTTTATATAGAAGAGTTATTCTTGGCTAGAACAGCCCATTAATCCTGTGTGAAACCTCCATTATCCATCTGCATTTCTATGCACCATTGTGATATCAAGTTCCGTAGGAGTTGTAATTACATTTTCCTTCAGGCCTTGGTTTCCAGGTTAGGTTGCAGCTCTTTTTCCCCATTCTGGTCAGTACTTTAAATTTGAAATAGTGACTATTGTTTTTCAGCCAACCCTTAGTTCAGCCACCTGGAATGAATTGTGTGTGTGGGAAATAGGAAGAATAGGAAGCAGAAGCAGTAAGAGAATCTATTGTAATTTGTCACGAGATTGAACTTGAGAAAGAGGTGGATGAGAAGTTGTTTATAATGATGGTTTCATAACTATGCCAGGTGAGCAGGCCAAGCAGCAGAAAAAGTTGCTGATGAGAGGATTAATTCTTCCAATGAAGCCCCTATCCTGCTGTCCAGTGTAAGTGTTTAGGGCCACACTTGCAGCTTGAGACCTCAGTGACTTCTAGGTGCTCTGAGGGATGATTTTGAGGCCTGAAATCCAGGCCTAGAAGACTTCACTGTGAGCATGTCTGACAGCTTATTGACTTCTAATGCTTCCTTGCCTTCTCTGATTCATGTTTTGGGGTTTTCGACAGTTTTGTTTTTTTTTTTTTTCTCATTTAGTTTATCGGTGAGTTTCTCTGTATGTGGGCATGTTTATTGTTATCAACAATCTATAATTTTATAGGAATGTATGATGTGTTCATGTCTCTTGCTCTTGTTCCAGTGGAAGTGGGAGGCAGGAGATATGAGACTGGCTCTGTTCTGTTACTGTTGGGAGAATTAGATGTAAATATGACTTCAGTAGATGTTGCATCTGTGTGCAAAAGAGCAGGTGATAAAGATGGGGAAGAGATTCCCTCGAAGCCAATGGTTTGATGAGCCATTCTCCATTGGATGACTGCTAATCTTTCAGTATGGTTGTTTATAATTTGTGCGCTTTAGAATCCTTCACTTCATTCTCATAATGGTGGTGAGCAGACAAATGGACCTCCCTTCTGGGTGTGGCTGCACGGCATCCTCATCTCATGATAAAATTTGAGATTTATCTCCAGTGAGGAGATGGCCACAGGCCAAACCTACAAGCTGCATGGGGTAGGAGAAAAAGAAGACAGGGGAGCTCTGTGTGTGAGGCTAGAGAAGAAGTCAGTCATTCCCTTGCTTGTCCTATATCATAGATAACACAAGCCTTGACTGATGGAGTACAGTGTAATTTGAGTTGCTTCTGTAGGGTAAATGAGATTTACAAACTGTTATTGCATCTGTTGAATTCTATATGTTTCTAACTCTTGCACTGCTTGTTTTCATGAGCTCAACCTCAGCATGTCTGATCTTAGGTGGAAGGTTGTTGGAACCCTGGAGGCTGAAATTTTTGGGCTTTCTGAGCTGAGGGGTGCTGACCCTCAGGCAGGCACCACATTTGACTTGAGGCCTTGGAACAGATTTCTGAGGTTGTGTGATAGCACACCTTGTGGTTGTGGGTGCGTGATTAGAATGTTGTTGTTTGATCTCACAGGGTGAAAACTTAGGTTTGGGGTTTTGGTATATAGTGATGTGTATGGGCCATGATGGAGGATTCAGGGCATTGCCCGAGTTCCTCTTCTTCACCTTCTTCCTCACAGATTTGGGTGGCTTTCTCTAATTGGGTGAACGATGTCTGCATTGCAAACATCAAATAGTCACTATTGGGTCAAAAACATCCATAATAGAGTTGTCACTTTGGTGTTGGGTAACTATGTCTTAAATAGCCTTGGTAAAAGTGAGAGGCCCTCCATTTTGCCTTGTTTCCATATCTGACATGCTGGAGCTCACACTGTAAATACTATAAGTACATAAGAGATAATAAACAACCAACACCAAACTCGACTCTACGTTTCCTGTGTCTTTCATCCTGACCTTGGCCAAGATAAAGCAGGCAGAGCTGTAACAGAAGGTCTCCTCTGTCCCAGTTGTCCCAGTGCAGGTGCAGTTCCCACACACACCTGGGATCTTTACAGCTGTAAAGAGGAAGGATTTCATAAGTACAGGTGTGCTCACCCAGGAACACTTTTGTCTGTAGTGTCAAAATGCAGAAGCATCTCTGCTGCAATTGTCAGAGTGCAGAGCGGCCACTCACCCCAGCCAAGGTTTCCATGAACAGACCAGGGGCCAGTGGGAGAACGTGTGCAGTGTCCCCCACATTATCACCCAGAGGGACATGCTGGGCAATCATCTGGAGGCTGTTAAATGGCTGAGGAACAGGCTGGATAGTCACCTCCAAAGAGTTACGGGCAATTTCTCAGGGTCCACGTGGAAAGCAGTAACTTGTGCTGTTCCTCCAGGATCCTTACTGGGATCTTCAGTACTGTTTATTCCTCCATGGACAATGGGATGGAGTGCAGCTTCAGAACGTTTTCAGCTGACACCAATTTGAGTTGATCGCCAAGAGGGCAGAGATGCCAACGAGGGATGGGCTGGAGAAGTGGCCCCGTGCAACCATCATGAAGTTGAGCAGGGCAAAGTGCAAGGTCCTGCACCTGGGTTAGGGCAATTCCCAGTTTAAAGAGAGAGTAGGGGATAGGGAACAGCTTAGGAGAGAAGTACTTCGGATTATTGGTGGGTGATAAGATGGGACATGAGTCACCAATGGGCACATGCTGCTTATATTGTGTCCTGCACTGCATAACCAGTTCTGTGCCTGAATGGTTAAGGGAGGTCCTTCCCCCACTCTTAACTCATTTGTTGAGACCGTAGACTGCATGCAGATCTTGGGCCAATATCCCAAATCGAGATGCAGGAATTCCCAGAAGGATCATGAAAATGGTCTGAGGGTTCAAACATCTCTGCTTTGCAGAAGGACTGAAGGAGTTTAGGTCTTCAAGCATGGAGAAAATCATCGCTGGGTGTGGACTCTTCAGTGTTTGGTTTGTTGGGTTTTTTTGCTGTTTCAATTTAGGAATAGGCTTATAGAAACTATGGACAGAGCTCTTTTTATCAGGGCCAATGATCATAGGACTGCGGACAAGTGTTTTTAACCAAAAGAAGGGAGGTTTGGATTAGGAGAAAGCTTTGCAGTGAGAGTTCTGAGAAAATGGATTATATTGCCCAGAGAAATTATGGATGTGCCTCCAACATTCAAGTCTAACAGAAAGTGTTCCTGCTTACAGCGGAGATGTATTTAAGTGAGTTTTAAATAAAAGTTGAAGTTGTGAAACTGAAGACATTGTTTAGCTCTATGAAGGACTCAGCACTGTTTTGCGATTTCCTTTGTCAGGCTCTCAGGTCTGGAGATGTAGATGAAACAACTTGAATGAGTCAGAAAGAAAAGAGTAAATGTTATTTTGCTGTCTTGGCTTACATTGCTTAAGACTGATCTCAAGTTAATTTATCCCAGGTAATGGAGGGACAATTCAAGAGATATGACAACGTTCGAAAAAGCTGTTGAGGTCTTCCCTAAATTATCGTTTATTGCTGCTGTAGATGCGCCGGCATTTTATTAAGAACGGCTAAATTCCATTCTTTACTGCCCTGCCATGGGTGTTTGCTTCTGAGAGTTCCATGTGACTCGAAAGAATGCCCTAAAAGCACCGGAGAGCACATCTCGGATAGAACCGCCTTGGTGTCGAATTGATGCCGAGCTTGTGCTGCCGCTGTTTGCAGTGGAGGAGAGACCCCGGCGGCGGCGCAGCCCCGAGCCCCGCCCAAAGCCGGGCTCCCTTGAGCGCGGCCATCGGGCGGCTGCAGTGTCGTGGCGGCGCCTCCGGGTGTCGCTGTTGGCCGCCGCCGAGCGGCGCTGGAGCCGCGGCCGCCGCAGCGTCCTGCCCCCGCAGGCTGCTCGCTCGCCCGGCGCCGGCCACGGCGGCAGCGGCCCCGACACCACCGGCAGCAGCAGCGGAAGCGGCGGCGCTTGTCGGCGCTTGTCGGGGAGCAGCGGCGTCCGAGGCGGCCCGAGCGGGCTGGCTGCGCTGCGGCGGCCCGTGCGCTGTGTGAGAGCGAGAGCGGCTGGAAGGGAGGCAGGGCAGCGGCAGGAGCCCGGCAGGAGCGCGGCGAGCTGTGGCGAGAGAGAATGGCGGTGAGGCGGCGGCAGAGGCGCGGGCCGGGCGGCGGGCGAGCGCTGCTGGGCGCGGTGCTTTGGTGCGTGTGGTGGCGGGCGGCGGCCGAGCGGGTCCGCTACGCCATCCCCGAGGAGCTGGGCAGAGGCTCGCTGGTGGGGCCGCTGGCGCGGGACCTGGGGCTCAGCGCGGACGAGCTGCCGGCGCGGAGGCTGCGGCTGAGCGAGGAGAAGCAATACTTCACTGTGAATGAGGAGAACGGGAACCTGTACGTGAACGAGAGGCTGGACCGGGAGGAGATGTGCGGCGAGTCGGCGACCTGCTCCGTCAGCTTCGAGGTGCTGGTGCACAACCCGCTGAACATTTTCCACATCGAGGTGGCGATCGAGGACGTGAATGACAACTCCCCGACCTTCAGCAAGGCTTCTCTTGACCTCGAGATCGGTGAATGGACGCTTCCCGGTGCTCGTTTTCCGCTGGAAATGGCCCGGGACTCGGATGTGGGTAGGAACTCGTTGCTGACTTACCAGCTCACCAGCAACCCCTCCTTGGCATTGGCCGTGAGAGAGAACCCAGACGGAAGTAAGCAGCCAGAACTGGTGCTGGAGAGAGCTTTGGACAGGGAGAAGCAGAGCTCCTTTGAGTTGGTGCTGACAGCGGTTGATGGCGGGGATCCCGCGAGATCCGGGACAGTTCAGATTCGGGTCAACGTGACGGACTTAAATGACAATCCGCCCGTGTTCAGCAAAAGCATCTACGAGGCGCGAGTGGCGGAGAATCTTCCCTTGGGGTCGCTGGTGCTTCGGGTGGTGGCCACGGATGCCGACGCCGGCTCCAACGGAAGGGTTTTCTATTCATTCGGCAATGTCCCGGACAGCATCCGCGCTTTGTTCAGAATCGACAACAACAGCGGTGAGGTCAGGACGGCGGGTGCCCTTGATTTCGAGGAAAGGAATAAATACGTCTTCGGCCTGGAGGCGAGAGACGGCGGCGGGTTAACGACTCACTGCAAGGCTCAAATAGAGATCACGGACGAGAATGACAACGCCCCGGAAATCACGCTGCTCTCGCTGTCGAGCCCAGTTCCCGAGGACGCCCCGACTGGTACCGTGGTGGCCCTGCTGAAAGCGCGGGACAGAGACTCGGGCGAGAACGGTCAGGTGTCGTGCGAGCTCTTGGGCGAGGCGCCGCTGTCGATCGTGGCGTCGCCGGGCGGCTCGTACAAGGTGGTGACGGCGAGCGCGCTGGACCGCGAGCAGGCGTCCGAGCACCGCGTGACGGTGGTGGCCCGGGACCGGGGCAGGCCGGCGCTGCGGAGCAGCACGGAGCTGGTGCTGGAGGTGTCGGACGTGAACGACAACGCGCCGGTGTTCGAGGAGGCGGCGTACAGCGCGTACGTGGCGGAGAACAACGCGGCGGGCGCGCTGGTGGTGCGCGTGCAGGCGCGGGACGCGGACGCGGGCGCCAACGGGCGCGTGAGCTACTGGCTGGCGGGCGGCAGCGCGGGCGCGGCGGGCGCGGCGCCGCCGGTGTCGGTGGAGGCGCGGAGCGGCGCGCTGTACGCGCAGCGCTCCTTGGACTACGAGCAGTGCCGCGAGTTCGCGGTGGCGGTGCGGGCGCAGGACGGCGGCTCGCCGGCGCGCAGCTCCACGGCCACGGTGCGCGTCTTCGTGCTGGACCGCAACGACAACGCGCCGCGGGTGCTCTGGCCGGCGGCGGCGGGCGCGGGGGCCGCCGCGGCGCCGGGAGAGGCGGCGGGGGCTCCTCCTCCGTTCGAGGTGGTTCCGCGTTCGGCCGAGGCCGGGTACCTGGTGGCCAAGGTGGTGGCGGTGGACGCGGACGCGGGGCGCAACGCGTGGCTGTCGTACGAGCTGGTGCAGGCGTCGGAGCCGGCGCTGTTCCGCGTGGGGCCGCACAGCGGCGAGGTGCGCACGGCGCGCGCCGTGTCCGAGCGGGACGCGGCCAAGCAGCGTGTGGTGGCCGTGGTGAAGGACCACGGGCAGCCGGCGCTGTCGGCCACGGCCACGCTGCACGTGGTGCTGGCCGAGAGCTTGCAGGAGGCGCTGCCGGAGCTGAGCGAGCGGGCGGCGGGCGGCGAGGCGGCGGCGGCGGCGGCCGAGCTGCAGTTCTACCTGGTGCTGGCGCTGGCGCTGCTGTCGGCGCTGCTGGTGCTGAGCGTGGCGCTCTTGGTGCTGGCGCGGCTGCGCCGGGCCGGGCCGCCCGCCGTGCTGCGCTGCCTGGGCGCGCAGCGCTTCTCGGTGGCCGGCGCCGCCTTCCCGGCCGACTTCTGCGAGGGCACCTTGCCCTACTCCTACAACCTGTGCGTGGCGGCGCCGGCCCGCGCCGTGCCCGAGGCCGCTTGGCCGCCGCCGCCGCCGGCGGTGCCCATCCTGTCGGCGGAGGAGCTTCTGGGCGGGGATTCCTGCGAGAAGCCGAGCCCGAACAGCGGCGCCGTTGTGGGAGAGGTGCCGGTCGAATCTGACCTACCGCAGGTTTGTAAGGCCGTATGCTTTCTTTCCTACCGTTTACCTCCTAAGAGCGCGCAGCAGTCTATTCATGATCTTTATTTCTCATTTGGGACTGCTCATACTGGACTCTGTTTCAATGATTGTCTATAAGCATCCAAACCCGTGTATCTTAGCAGACGGCTTTGTGAACGGGCACTTATCAGTTGCTGGTGAGACTTAGGGTCGGTGGATTCGCTCTTACCTTTCAGCTTATGCAGAGTAAAATCTTTCCGCATTGGTGGTGGTCTGATTTACGTTGTCCTTTCCTTCATTTTCCACTTAGAACAGGCAAGCAGAGACGGCAGGTTTTCTTTCATCCTCTTGTGAGCTTTCGTTGTCGAAACTTTTTGTCTGAAACTTTTTGTCTTTTGTAATGATGAAGGCAAATTTTTAGCGTGTAGGACGAGATTCACTTATTGACCCTCGATATTTAAGGGTTTTTTTCCTAAGCTCTCCTTCTTGAATCGCCCCTGAGTAACAGTTGTAGAAAAAAAAACCACTTTATGCAGTGCTCTTTTGGTGTTTCACTCTGAATGGAAGGTGCATATCCATGACTGAGTGTGAACGTGAGAGGTCTTTTCTTTATAATGGATGCTCCTTTTCTTCTCCGTCCCCTCGTATATCTTTTGAGGGAAAGTAGCTTCATAAATGCCAGGTTTTCATGAACAATTGAAATAAGCAGGGTCCGTGTCAATTCCTGTTTTTTCACACGTGTAGGGGAGGGTTTCGTCATTCAACTCGTATTTTGGAAATATTTCGTGTTTACCATAGCTCTTCTATTGTATTATCGTACCTTCAGGCTCACTTGGAAAATTTTGTGTAAAAACTAGGTTTGTCTGAACTGATCGGTGTTACCAAAGTTGCAGGCGGATCTTACACCATACAATAAGATCTGCTAATTCTACATGATGGGCTCAGAATAACGGAGCGGGTGTTTCCTCCTTCCTAATCTTTATTTCCCGAAGCGGAGTACTGAGACTGATGGCTGCTGAGTGAGATTCCGTTGATAAATGGCTCTTTTCTACTGTACTCGAAAGCGAACATACGTGTGTCTCTCTAATGGAAGTTCAGCGGTGTTCGATCCCATGCTTTGCTGAGAGGCGGCTGGAGAAATGCCAGCTTTAGTCCCGCTGGACTGGACACAAGGTTTCGGTGGCGACTGTCCCCTCCCCGCGAGCTGCCGGTGTGCAGGGGGACAGCGCCGGGCAGCGCTGGGTGCCTGCAGTGCCGGGAGGAGGCTGCGGGCGCCGCTGTTGACCGAGAGGAGCGAGAGGAAGCTCGGAGCGCTCCCGGCAGCCCCGCCCGCTGCGGATCGGCTCGATCACTGCTCGCTCACTGTCAGGCTCGGCGGCGGTCGTGCGGTCTGCGACAGTCCCTGCAGTGCGGAGCCGTCTTGCAGAGAGGCGGAGAGGCCGGCGAGAGCAGCCGAGAGGGGCGAGTAGGAGCTTGAGCGAAAAGCGGTGGAACGGTACCCCGGCGGAGATGTGCGCGGCGGGGAGGCGCTGGGGCCGGCGGCAGCGAGCTCTGCTCTGGGCCGTCCTGCTGGCGGCGTGGGAGGCGGCGTGGGGGCAGCTGCGCTACTCGGTGCCCGAGGAGATGCCCAAGGGCTCCTTCGTGGGCGACGTGGCCAAGGACCTGGGGCTGCACCTGCCGGAGTTTCGTGACCGGGGCATCCGTGTTGTCTCTGAAGGCAGTACACAGTATTTCACTCTGCACGGGAAGACGGGCCATTTAGTGACGGCGGAGAGGATCGACAGGGAACAGCTGTGTGAGAGTGTGCAGCAATGCGTGCTGCGCTGTGAGCTGATAGTGGAGGGGGAAATGAAGTTCTATGAAATAGAAGTGGAAATCACGGACATTAACGACAACGCCCCCAGCTTCAAGGAAACTGAGCTAGAGGAGAAAATGAGCGAGACAACAGCCCCGGGGTCCCGGTTCCCCCTGCCAGACGCTCATGACCCGGACTCGGGCCGGAATTCCCTGCAGAGCTACGAGCTGAGCGGCGACGAGCACTTCTCGCTGGCCGTGCAGACGGGCCCCGGCGGCGATCAGCGTCCCGAGCTGGTGCTGGCGAAGGCGCTGGACCGGGAGGAGGCGGCGTTTCACGAGCTGGTGCTGAGGGCGAGTGACGGCGGCGATCCGGCGCGGACGGGCACGGCTCGGATCCGAGTGACGGTGCTGGACGCGAACGACAACGCGCCCGTGTTCAGCCAGGCGGAGTACACGGTGCGTGTGCCCGAGGACGTGCCCGTGGGCTCCGTGCTCGTCACCGTCACGGCCACGGACACCGACGAGGGGCTGAACGGGAATCTGAAATACTCGTTAAAGAAAATCACAGCAAAAGCATCGAAGATATTTCATCTGGACTCAGAGACGGGTGCAATCACTCTCTTGCGGACCTTGGACTTCGAGGAAGGCAACGCTTACGAGCTGGAGGTGCAGGCAAGGGATGGCGGAGGCCTTTTTGACACGGCCAAAGTCACGATCACGGTCATAGACGTAAACGATAACTCACCAGTGATTTTGGTACGGTCAGCACTGAGTGAGATCTCTGAGGACGCCCCATCGGGGACAGTGGTTGCCCTGCTGCACGTGCAAGACCGGGACTCGGGAGCGAACGGCGAGGTGCGCTGCTCGCTCGAAAAGGACGTCCCGTTCCGCCTGCAGAGCTCACACGGCAGCTACTACAGCGTGGTGACAGCGAGCGAGCTGGACCGAGAGCAGGTGTCGGAGTACAACGTGACGGTGCGGGCGGCCGACGGCGGGTCTCCGGCTCTGCAGAGCAGCGCGGTGCTGGCGCTGCGGGTGCTGGACGTGAACGACAACGCGCCGGTGTTCTCGGAGGAGCGCTACAGCGCGCGGCTGTCGGAGAACAACGCGGCGGGCGCGCTGGTGCTGACGGTGCGCGCCACGGACGCGGACTGGGGGCAGAACGCGCGCGTGCGGTACCGGCTGTCGGAGGGGCGGGTGCGGGGCGCGCCGCTGTCGTCGTACGTGTCGGTGCAGGCGGAGACGGGCGCGCTGTACGCGCTGCGCTCCTTGGACTACGAGCAGGTGCGCGAGCTGGAGCTGTGGGTGCGTGCGGAGGACGGCGGCGCGCCGGCGCTGAGCAGCAACGTGTCGGTGCGGCTGCAGATCGTGGACGAGAACGACAACGCGCCGCAGGTGCTGTACCCGCCGGCGGGCGGAGCGGCGGGCGCGGGCGGGGCGCGGTCGGGCGTGGAGCTGGCGCCGCGCTGGTCGGAGCCCGGCGCGCTGGTGGCCAAGGTGGTGGCGGTGGACGCGGACGCGGGCCAGAACGCGTGGCTGTCGTACGAGCTGGCCAAGGCCACGGAGCCGGGGCTGTTCCGCGTGGGGCTGCACAGCGGCGAGGTGCGCACGGCGCGCTCGCCGCTGGCCCGCGACGCGGCGCGCCAGAGCCTGGTGGTGGTGGTGAAGGACCACGGGCGGCCGGCGCTGTCGGCCACGGCCACGCTGAGCGTGGTGCTGGCCGAGAGCGTGGCCGAGCTGCTGGCCGAGCTGGGCAGCGCGGCCGAGGCGGCGGCGGCGCCGGGCGAGGCGGCGGGCGGCCTGACGCGCTGGCTGGTGCTGGCCGTGGCCGCCGTGTCGTGCCTCTTCGTGGCCTTCCTGCTGCTGCTGCTGGCGCTGCGCCTGCGCCGCTGGCGCCGCCGGCACCTGCTGCCGCCCGACGGCGGCGCCTTGCGCGGCGTGCCCGTCTCGCACTTCGTGGGCATCGACGGCGTGCGCGCCTTCCTGCAGTCCTACTCGCACGACGTGTCGCTCACGGCCGACTCGCGCAAGAGCCAGCTGCGCTTCTCGGCCGCCACCTGCTGCGACACCCTCCCGGCCCGGCCGCTGCCCGACGAGCCCGCACCGCTGCTCGGGGACGAGGATGTGGCCGCCGCCCTCCCCAAGGATCCGTCCGCTCCCTCGGTGAGTTCCTGGTGCTAAAGTTTTCGTGCGACGCTTCCTTCTGCTCTTTCCCTGGTCGGTGTCTAACATACGGAAGAGTTGTAGAGATTGAAGGCAAGGCCCTGAACACGGGCATGCTGTGTCCTGGTGCTTCTTGCTGCGGGGAGATGGATATGGGGTCGGTGTTCAGCCTTAAATTTAGTAGGCACGGTCGGATACGGGAGCTTGCTCTTCGCTTGGGGTTTTTTATTCAGGTTTCTATCAAGTTTCCTTTTTTTTTTCCCCTCTGGGAAGTGCAATTCCTCTCAGCATTCCATGTTCTCACTGGATGTCTTTCATTACATGCAAATCGAGATTACACTGTACAGGGTCAGGTGTTTCACCGACAGCACATTTTCATGAGGAGATTGAAGTTCTTTTGCAACCACACTTTGCGTCTCCGTATGTAACGTTACTTTATGCTTTAAACATGCAGAATCATGTATATTCAAATTTAGCCATGGGCAGAAGTAGGATGAGTATTTATTGTGGTGACTGGGTCTTTAGTAGAGCTGTGTATAGCTTATACTCTTGCAGGTATTTAATTTTATTTAGTAGCTGCCATTTCCTTTGGGTATCAGTGATCTGACAGATCACTGACACTGCTCTCAGACAGTGAGAAGTCCTGTGCGCCGCTTTTCTTTTAAAAGGAGACTGACTGCACAAATAGATTTCCTGTTGCCTAATACTTGGGCAGGGTGAAAAGTCTCTTTTTGCAGATATAGGGAAGTTCAAAGTTTGCTGCGATTTTATTTTATACTAAAGGTGTAAAGATGGTGTAGAAATTCGGTTTTTCCTAGTTGTTATATGAGACCCGTCATCGTGGTTCCTTGCATTTTTCCTTTTTTACTGTACAAAGAAATTAGATTGAGGACCTGTGTGCATAGTCTTTGTGTGAGCTCCTGTGCGAGAGTTTTGTGGACCTTTTGCTCCCTAGATACCCTTCTCCTGTTCTTACTACTCTTGGGGTAATATGAAATGTCTGACTATCGAACCTTGCATGGAAATTCAACTTCCCTTCCTGGTAAATGTACATGGCCTGATGGTGCTGGACAATAAAGATGTTGTAGCTGGCAGCTGAGGTTTGATTACATGATTTTGCAAATTTCGAGGGCCAGAGAACTCCGTGCACTTTGTGCAGGGCTGGAGACAAAAGTCCTGTGGCCTGAGTGTGGAGGTCTGTTAAACAGGAGAGTCATTATTTGCTCTTTTCCCTGTGCAGTGTTCAGCCTTCGTTTTGTACAACGTGATTTTCTTCTACCATGGTAAGTTTGCCCTAACAGATCTTACTTCAGCTGTGTGGGGAGCCCTGGGAGCTTCCTTCTCTGTGTTTGCAGATTGTTGTGGTTTGTAAAGGAATGGTTTAATTAGGCTGTTCTGGTCAGTGCCATAAGGGAATTTTGGGCAGAGCTGACTCTCTATTCATTACCTGCTAAGTACCTGAAATCTGTACCTAAAATTAGTGCCATCATCATCATCATTAAGAGTCTATGTTGATCTACTTTCTGCAGATGTAAACTTCTTGCCTTGCTTAATTAAGTGTTTTCTTAAGCGTTTACTGAAGAAATCCTCATGCTTGTGGTGTACTCGGGTTGAGAAGGAAATATTATCCAGGCAGTGGGAAACCGTGTGGGGAACTTTTCTTTTGGTGGCGCCTCTGCACCAAAAGAAGGGATTGAGGAGAGACTTGTTTGTGAGAAGGTATTGTTGGAGACAAGGCATGTGTTTTTATGATTCACGTATTTATTAATGATCTTCTGAAAATTGTCTAAAGGTGTCTTCATTTTTTGATGTTACATAGTTTGGACTCAATGAGGCAGTTTGTGTGTTCACTATTTCGGTTTTCTGTTTCATGATATTTTCTGTGAATGGTGATTCTTGGGCACAGATGGAAACCTTGCATTGAGAGTAGGAGAGTTACCCATCCTCCAAAGAACCCATGTGTTGGATAAAGATGATGTTACCTTTGAGTGATACTTTGATGCCTGAATCACAAATTTGGTTACTGATGTCTATACATTTTACAACATTACAGAATAGAGGAAATAATTGTGATGAGCAGAAAAATCGTTGCACGTGCATTCGTGTTGTGATTCTTGGGATCTGAGAAGTTGTGAGAGCGACTTTTAATAGTGTCTGTTCTCAAAATTTGCTTTCGTGTTGTGTCCTGACAGAAAGAAGTGTGTTTATCCAGAGACAGGGCTAGTCTAGGAGTTCATGTAGTATGGTTTGAGAAGGATACAGGAATTGCGTTAAGTTTCATTTGTCCTTATAATTTGGTGACACCCTCACTAGTGCTTCCAAGTTCTTTTTCTTTTTTTCATGGTTCAAGGAAGTGACTGTGGCTGGGCTGTTTGGTTTGAGGTCCTCTGCACTTGGTACAAGACAGCTCCCTTTACTGTGTAGCTACTACAAGTGACAGAAGAGGAAATAAGAATTTATACATTGTGGTGGTTTCAGGAGCATTGCCTAAATACGCAGACGAAGTTGGATGTGTCTCAAAGCTTAAAACACAGTTTGAGTAGCCTGAGAGACTGACTTTGATCGAGGAAATTGATGTGCCAAAGGAATCTTGCTGGAAAATGGTTTAGATTTCATCTCTAAAGTCTAGGCCTATGACATTTTTTCCCTGTGATGCTTTTGCTGAAAGTAAATGGTGGTCACCCAGCAGTAATGAACCATGTTGCTCGGATAGAATGGTTTATAATTGCGATGTGATACATCTTTTATTTGGTTCTATGAGAGACACAGAAATGGCTTTTCAGTTTTTCACTGTAAGATTCTCAAGTAGGGAAACACAACAAGAAAAAATTTCATTATTCAGGAAAAAAAAAAAAAAGGTTATTCAAGTATTGAGCTCTAAACTTTGCTTTAGTCTGGTCTCTTCCTCAGGTTAATTTGACCCATGTAAAGGAAATAGAATTAAGATGCCTGACAGAGAGCTGAAAGGCTCCCGCAGTCGTCCCTTACCATAATAGCATTCCTGCCTCCTATAGTTGTACTACGAGTTTTTTTACGAACTCTGGAACTAATACTTGAATGTGAGGATTCAGTGGGATTCAAGGACATTAACTGAAAGCACCCCAAAGCGCATCTCATTTAATAACGCCTTGGAGTCACCAAGCCCGAGCTTGTGCTGCCGCTGTTTGCAGTGGAGGAGAGACCCCGGCGGCGGCGCAGCCCCGAGCCCCGCCCAAAGCCGGGCCCCCTTGAGCGCGGCCATCGGGCGGCTGCAGTGGCGTGGCGGCGCCTCCGGGTGTCGCTGTTGGCCGCCGCCGAGCGGCGCTGGAGCCGCGGCCGCCGCAGCGTCCTGCCCCCGCAGGCTGCTCGCTCGCCCGGCGCCGGCCACGGCGGCAGCGGCCCCGACACCACCGGCAGCAGCAGCGGCGAGAGGCGGCGGCGCTTGTCGGGGAGCAGCGGCGTCCGAGGCGGCCCGAGCGGGCTGGCTGCGCTGCGGCGGCCCGTGCGCTGTGTGAGAGCGAGAGCGGCTGGAAGGGAGGCAGGGCAGCGGCAGGAGCCCGGCAGGAGCGCGGCGAGCTGTGGCGAGAGAGAATGGCGGTGAGGCGGCGGCAGAGGCGCGGGCCGGGCGGCGGGCGAGCGCTGCTGGGCGCGGTGCTTTGGTGCGTGTGGTGGCGGGCGGCGGCCGAGCGGGTCCGCTACGCCATCCCCGAGGAGCTGGGCAGAGGCTCGCTGGTGGGGCCGCTGGCGCGGGACCTGGGGCTCAGCGCGGACGAGCTGCCGGCGCGGAGGCTGCAGGTGGCGTCTGCCGGCAAGAAGCAGCTGAACTATTTCACGGTGAATGAGGAGAACGGGAACCTGTACGTGAACGAGAGGCTGGACCGGGAGGAGATGTGCGGCGAGTCGGCGACCTGCGCCGTCAGCTTCGAGGTGCTGGTGCACAACCCGCTGAACGTTTTCCATGTTGAAGTGGCCATCGAGGACGTGAATGACAACTCCCCGGCTTTCAGCAAGGCTGCTCTGGAACTGGAGATCGGTGAATGGACGCTTCCCGGTGCTCGTTTTCCGCTGGAGATGGCCCGGGACTCGGACGTAGGAAGTAACTCTTTACTGACTTACCAGCTCGTTAGCAACCCGTCCTTCTCTCTGGCCTCAAAGGAGAGCACTGATGGAAACAAGCAGCCGGAATTAGTGCTAGAGACACCTCTGGACCGGGAGAAGCAGAGCTCCTTTGATCTGGTGCTGACGGCGGTGGATGGCGGGGAACCCGCGAGGTCCGGAACTGTCCAGATTCGCATCAACGTGACGGACTTAAATGACAACCCGCCCGTGTTCAGCAAAAATGTCTATGAGGCGCGAGTGGCGGAGAATTTGCCGGCCGGGTCTCTGGTGCTGCGGGTGCGGGCGACGGATGCGGACGCGGGCATAAACGGGAGGGTCTCCTACTCCTTCAGCAACGTTCCAGGAGCCATCAGCTCTTTGTTCACGGTGGACAGTGAGAACGGGGAAATGAGGACAGCGGGTCCCCTCGATTTCGAGGAGAAGAATAAATACATCTTCGGGCTAGAGGCGAGAGACGGAGGGGGTTTGGTCTCACACTGCAAGGTGCAAATAGACGTCACGGACGAGAATGACAACGCCCCGGAAATCACGCTGCTCTCGCTGTCGAGCCCAGTACCCGAGGATGCCCCGACTGGAACTGTAGTGGCCGTGCTGAACGTGAACGACCCAGACTCGGGCGAGAACGGTCAGGTGTCGTGCGAGCTCTTGGGCGAGGCGCCGCTGTCGATCGTGGCGTCGCCGGGCGGCTCGTACAAGGTGGTGACGGCGAGCGCGCTGGACCGCGAGCAGGCGTCCGAGCACCGCGTGACGGTGGTGGCCCGGGACCGGGGCAGGCCGGCGCTGCGGAGCAGCACGGAGCTGGTGCTGGAGGTGTCGGACGTGAACGACAACGCGCCGGTGTTCGAGGAGGCGGCGTACAGCGCGTACGTGGCGGAGAACAACGCGGCGGGCGCGCTGGTGGTGCGCGTGCAGGCGCGGGACGCGGACGCGGGCGCCAACGGGCGCGTGAGCTACTGGCTGGCGGGCGGCAGCGCGGGCGCGGCGGGCGCGGCGCCGCCGGTGTCGGTGGAGGCGCGGAGCGGCGCGCTGTACGCGCAGCGCTCCTTGGACTACGAGCAGTGCCGCGAGTTCGCGGTGGCGGTGCGGGCGCAGGACGGCGGCTCGCCGGCGCGCAGCTCCACGGCCACGGTGCGCGTCTTCGTGCTGGACCGCAACGACAACGCGCCGCGGGTGCTCTGGCCGGCGGCGGCGGGCGCGGGGGCCGCCGCGGCGCCGGGAGAGGCGGCGGGGGCTCCTCCTCCGTTCGAGGTGGTTCCGCGTTCGGCCGAGGCCGGGTACCTGGTGGCCAAGGTGGTGGCGGTGGACGCGGACGCGGGGCGCAACGCGTGGCTGTCGTACGAGCTGGTGCAGGCGTCGGAGCCGGCGCTGTTCCGCGTGGGGCCGCACAGCGGCGAGGTGCGCACGGCGCGCGCCGTGTCCGAGCGGGACGCGGCCAAGCAGCGTGTGGTGGCCGTGGTGAAGGACCACGGGCAGCCGGCGCTGTCGGCCACGGCCACGCTGCACGTGGTGCTGGCCGAGAGCTTGCAGGAGGCGCTGCCGGAGCTGAGCGAGCGGGCGGCGGGCGGCGAGGCGGCGGCGGCGGCGGCCGAGCTGCAGTTCTACCTGGTGCTGGCGCTGGCGCTGCTGTCGGCGCTGCTGGTGCTGAGCGTGGCGCTCTTGGTGCTGGCGCGGCTGCGCCGGGCCGGGCCGCCCGCCGTGCTGCGCTGCCTGGGCGCGCAGCGCTTCTCGGTGGCCGGCGCCGCCTTCCCGGCCGACTTCTGCGAGGGCACCTTGCCCTACTCCTACAACCTGTGCGTGGCGGCGCCGGCCCGCGCCGTGCCCGAGGCCGCTTGGCCGCCGCCGCCGCCGGCGGTGCCCATCCTGTCGGCGGAGGAGCTTCTGGGCGGGGATTCCTGCGAGAAGCAGATCTCGAGCAGCAGCGCCGTTGTGGGAGAGGTGCCCGCCGACTCGGACTCGGCTCAGGTCTGTAAAAGGAATTCCTTCCTTCTGCGCCTTCACGTAACTGTGTACTTGTAGCAGCGAGTTCTTACGTTTTTTTCTTCCCTTTTTTTTTTTAACGGTTATGTTTTTTTTTTTTCCGTGACGCCGTGAAATAATCCCCTCTTCTGTTTCTTTTTTGCTTCTAGCTTTGCGAACGGGCAATTGCTGCCCTATCCGCTGTAAGATTGGTAGGCTTAGTGGGAGGTTCTTTCCGTTCAGCAATTTCGAAGCACATTTGACAATGACATATTCTGGTTCAGTTTAAAGATTTTGTTTAGGAAAATTATGTTTTCTTAATTGTTACTTTTTATGAAGTAAGGAGGTGGATCTTTATTGTGTAGAATGAGATGTACATGGCGGGCTTGGTGTGGAGAGTTTTCCTTCCCGATGGTTTTTTGTCGAAAGTATGTGCTTGAACCATCTGTTAGGTGGACCAAACCCCTTCTTTTGAGGGAAGTCTACTGTACGAATGCTTATACTACTGATTCGGGTTAATTTAAGATTTTTAAAAAACTCTCTGTGGGAGTACTAAGTCATCCGAGTGAGCGTTGTCATGCCTATATTGAGTAAAGATGTAATGAGAAATTGAGAAGTCATGATTGGAGAACGGGGAGTAATGCAGTCTTATTCAGAGTAGTGTCTGATGTGCAGGTGCAGAATAGCAACGACCGCCCCAGCAGTGCAGGATTCGGTGACCCTTGTGAACATTGTGACTGTTGATGAGTAGTTTTCCTATCCTATGACACTATTTTGATCCGCTGAAAGGCTGTTCTTCAAGCAAGACTGGTATAAAAACTGGACTTGGTAGAGGAATTTGCATTTTCAGAAATGTGCAGTAAAGCTCGTGATATCCCAGACGTCGTATCAGATACAGTTACATCCATGTTATACAGTCGTGATAAAGACTTTTCCCGGGCGGTAGAAATTGCATAATCAGAAGAGGCGTGTTACTTCTGTCCGGTCCTCGTTGGTGGAGGATGAAACCAGAAGCAGGACAGAAGCCGAAGCAGGAGGTCTGCGCTGGACGAAAAGCGACCTTTTCCTGGCGGTTTTGTCCCTCCCGCGAGCCGCCGGTGCCCGAGGCCGGGCGGGCAGCGCTGGGCAGTGCTGGGTGCCTGCAGTGCCGGGAGGAGGCTGCGGGCGCCGCTGTTGACCGAGAGGAGCGAGAGGAAGGAAGCTCGGAGCGCTCCCGGCAGCCCCGCCCGCTGCGGATCGGCTCGCTCGGTTGTTCGCTCGGTGTCTGGCTCGGCGGCCGGGAGATCTGCCACCGTCCCTGCGGTGCGGAGCCGTTCTGTAGCAAGACGGAGGAGCCGGTAGCTGCAATAACGTGCAGAAGCTGAGAGCAGAGTCTGAGCCGGAGCTGTCTGGGTTTGTTGCGAGGAGCTGCAAGCGGAGGAGCGGTGCCGCGGCGGAGATGTGCGCGGCGGGGAGGCGCTGGGGCCGGCGGCAGCGAGCTCTGCTCTGGGCCGTCCTGCTGGCGGCGTGGGAGGCGGCGTGGGGGCAGCTGCGCTACTCGGTGCCCGAGGAGATGCCCAAGGGCTCCTTCGTGGGCGACGTGGCCAAGGACCTGGGGCTGCGCCTGTCGGAGCTAATGGAGCGCGGCGTCCGAGTTGTCTCTGAAGGTAGGACGCAGTATTTCGCTCTGCACGGGAAGACGGGCCATTTAGTGACGGCGGAGAGGATCGACAGGGAACAGCTGTGCCGACTGGTGGAGAAATGCGTGCTGCGCTGTGAGCTGATAGTGGAGGGGGAGATGCAGGTTTACCGAATCGAAGTCGAAATCACGGACATTAATGACAACGCTCCCAGCTTCAAGGAAGTTGAGCTGGAAGAGAGAATAAGCGAGACAACAGCCCCGGGGTCCCGGTTTCCCCTGCCGCACGCTCACGATCCAGACTCGGGCCGGAATTCCCTGCAGAGCTACGAGCTGAGCGGCGACGAGCACTTCTCGCTGGCCGTGCAGACGGGCCCCGGCGGCGATCAGCGTCCCGAGCTGGTGCTGGCGAAGGCGCTGGACCGGGAGGAGGCGGCGTTTCACGAGCTGGTGCTGAGGGCGAGTGACGGCGGCGATCCGGCGCGGACGGGCACGGCTCGGATCCGAGTGACGGTGCTGGACGCGAACGACAACGCGCCCGTGTTCAGCCAGGCGGAGTACACGGTGCGTGTGCCCGAGGACGTGCCCGTGGGCTCCGTGCTCGTCACCGTCACGGCCACGGATGACGACGAGGGGCTGAACGGGCAGGTGAAATACTCGTTGAATAAAGTGTCGGACATGGCATCGGATATTTTCCATCTGGACTCAGAGACGGGAGCGATCACTCTCTTGCGGAGTCTTGACTTCGAGGAAGGCGACTCCTATGAACTGGAGGTGCAGGCACGGGACGGTGGCGGCCTTTCCGACACTGCTAAAGTCACCATCACGGTCAGAGACATAAACGATAACCCACCAGTGATTTCGGTGAGGTCGGCGTTAAGTGAGATTTCTGAGGACGCCCCGTCTGGCACTGTTGTAGCCCTGCTGCACGTGCATGATCGGGACTCCGGGGCCAACGGCGAGGTGCGCTGCTCGCTCGACGGGGACGTCCCGTTCCGGCTGGAACAGTCCTATGACGATTACTATCGTGTGGTGACAGCGAGCGAGCTGGACCGAGAGCAGGTGTCGGAGTACAACGTGACGGTGCGGGCGGCCGACGGCGGGTCTCCGGCTCTGCAGAGCAGCGCGGTGCTGGCGCTGCGGGTGCTGGACGTGAACGACAACGCGCCGGTGTTCTCGGAGGAGCGCTACAGCGCGCGGCTGTCGGAGAACAACGCGGCGGGCGCGCTGGTGCTGACGGTGCGCGCCACGGACGCGGACTGGGGGCAGAACGCGCGCGTGCGGTACCGGCTGTCGGAGGGGCGGGTGCGGGGCGCGCCGCTGTCGTCGTACGTGTCGGTGCAGGCGGAGACGGGCGCGCTGTACGCGCTGCGCTCCTTGGACTACGAGCAGGTGCGCGAGCTGGAGCTGTGGGTGCGTGCGGAGGACGGCGGCGCGCCGGCGCTGAGCAGCAACGTGTCGGTGCGGCTGCAGATCGTGGACGAGAACGACAACGCGCCGCAGGTGCTGTACCCGCCGGCGGGCGGAGCGGCGGGCGCGGGCGGGGCGCGGTCGGGCGTGGAGCTGGCGCCGCGCTGGTCGGAGCCCGGCGCGCTGGTGGCCAAGGTGGTGGCGGTGGACGCGGACGCGGGCCAGAACGCGTGGCTGTCGTACGAGCTGGCCAAGGCCACGGAGCCGGGGCTGTTCCGCGTGGGGCTGCACAGCGGCGAGGTGCGCACGGCGCGCTCGCCGCTGGCCCGCGACGCGGCGCGCCAGAGCCTGGTGGTGGTGGTGAAGGACCACGGGCGGCCGGCGCTGTCGGCCACGGCCACGCTGAGCGTGGTGCTGGCCGAGAGCGTGGCCGAGCTGCTGGCCGAGCTGGGCAGCGCGGCCGAGGCGGCGGCGGCGCCGGGCGAGGCGGCGGGCGGCCTGACGCGCTGGCTGGTGCTGGCCGTGGCCGCCGTGTCGTGCCTCTTCGTGGCCTTCCTGCTGCTGCTGCTGGCGCTGCGCCTGCGCCGCTGGCGCCGCCGGCACCTGCTGCCGCCCGACGGCGGCGCCTTGCGCGGCGTGCCCGTCTCGCACTTCGTGGGCATCGACGGCGTGCGCGCCTTCCTGCAGTCCTACTCGCACGACGTGTCGCTCACGGCCGACTCGCGCAAGAGCCAGCTGCGCTTCTCGGCCGCCACCTGCTGCGACACCCTCCCGGCCCGGCCGCTGCCCGACGAGCCCGCGCCGCTGCTCGGGGACGAGGATGTGGCCGCCGCCCTCCCCAAGGATCCCTCCGCTCCCTCGGTGAGTTCCTGGTGCCGGATTGTGTCCACGACGCTTCCTTCTTCTGCTTTCCTGTCCTTTTACCCAGTGGGTTCTGTCCTGAGTTGTGAAATATTCTGAGAAGTACGGCAAAGCCTCGGTTAGCGATCCACTGGTGCCTGTTGCTGCCGGGGAGGTGCACGTGGGAGTCGGATCTCAGTGTTATTGTTGATGGGCCTTTCAGGAGAATTCAGGCTCTTCCCTGGTGGAGATTCGGTGTCTGAGACCTGTGTTTTTATCATTCCATGTAATTTCCATTTATCTTGACTGTATTAGCTCTTCTACTCTGCTGTACTGCATTGTGAAGAAGTGGAATTTATAGTTGTTAGCAGTGTCAGCTGTGTTCTCCCCAGTACATGTGGGTGACAGATAGAACAATTGTGTTCCCTTCTAGAAATTTCTCATTCGCGATAAGTTTTTCTTTTCTTTGTGTTTTCCTCCCCACTGCATCAGTATTTGCTCGTGGGTATAGTACCACCTGGTCATATAATTTTTATTATTTATTATCGTTTAAAACAGAGTATGAAATACACTGTTGTATGGATTTTTAACAGCGGTGCTTTTAACTAGTCTGTCTTTGGTATACTCAATTATCACTCTCCTCGTATTCCTTTTGTTTAAATAGTATTTAGGATAAATGTAAGCCATTGTTTGAAATTGAACGTGGACCCGTGTTTGCCTGCCTTGTTTTGGGTTTGTTACATTTCTTACTCTTGCAAGGGCCTCACTGAGTGTTCCTCGTCCACTAGTTGCAGCAGTTTCAAATGTGTGTAGCTTTCTGTGTTTTCTGGGAATCATTCCCAGGCATTCTTCCAGTTTGCTTGCAGGAATTTCTGTGGTTGAGTGAAAAGTGAGCTCCACACTCGGGAGAGAGTGGAGAATGGTGGAAGAGTAGTGCAAAGGCTTGTTGCTCATGTAGTTAAATCTAAAATATTTGTTAGCACTAGTTTGTCACCTTGGGATGCATTGTTGCCGTGCTTCTGCAAAAGGCGGAGTTGAAGAAGTGGATGTTCCCAGACAGATTGTTCGAGAGTCAACATGCCTCTTTTTATGCTCTTAAACTATGGGTGAATATCTAGAAATCAGAGTGTATTGTCGAGGTTTCTCCTGAGATGTGTTACAGGCGGCCTGGCACTGCAGGGAATGTTGATACATTTGTGTGAAGGCTTGTTCGTTTGTGCTTTTCACGTGGCCTTAAATCTTGTTTTTTGTTGTTCTCTCTCGTGTAGTCACGCTCGATCTTTCCGTGCCGAGGTTTCAAAATAGATGCCATGTAGGAGAAAGAGTGTAGTGTACATTCTCAATGCATTACTGGTTAGAAAGGTGTTTTTTTCTTTCTCTGCTCCTTAGCAGCCAGTGAGCACCACCCAGAGTTACTGTACATGGAATGATTTTGTGAGAATGACCTGATTGTCCACGAGAAGCCTCTGCTGGAAAAAAAAAAAAAAAAAAAAAAAAAAAAAAAAAAAAAAAAAAAAAATTGATCACCGAAGGATTGTTGCTGCTCTATGGGCAATTTTTGTCTATTTGCTCTTCGCCATTGTGCCTTTATCAGAGAGATGTAAATACAGGTGGTGCCGTAGCCGAGGGTGCAGCGACAGTAGGTCCTATGTGCCTAAAGTTCATTTGACAATGTTCATTTCTTGATCACAGTGTTGCTGACAGGTTTGGACTCTTAGACATACACAGTTATTTTCATTGTGAACTGTTTGTTGGTTGAAGGTTTTCTCAAAACTCAATTGTCAGTTTTTGTATTTATCACAGCTATCGTACAACACAGAGTTTTCAATCAACATTAATTATTTGAAAGCCTGAAAGCAGTGTCTAATTTATGTAATACAATAAAGGGCGAGGAAGGGCGAGATTCTACTTAAATACTTTCTCAGTATTCTCTCTCTGAAGTCAGAGTATGACTGCTTCTTTGTGGAGGAAGAGCCTGTTCTCACAGCAATGCTGAGGCCGAGTGATCGTTTCCTAGTAACTACAGCAGCAGAAGCTTGTGAGATAGAAACTGAGTCTTATAGTTTCCATCTTCGTTTCTTTCGAGACAGTATCAAGAGTGGCATACCCAGGAACAGAGTTATCACCAGGACCCTGTCAATGAGCACAGTAATAATTCATGGAGTTATTTCTTGAGCAATAGGAGTGTTGGAAAAACCTGCTGTACCTGTAGTTTCTCAAAACCCGGTTTGTGTAGCACTTGGAATGGTTCAGCTGATCATTAACGTGCCCTGCTCTCTATAAGGTCAAACAAGAGCTGTTGGTTTGTAGAGAGTCTTGTATTTTGTGATTTCCTTTGGTTGTTGCAGAGAGGTGGTGTCAGTACAAACAGACACCGAGGGGGACGAAGTGTGGTTTTTTTCATAGGCATTGCTCTCAAGGGTGTTTTATAATTTCTGTTTTCAGACTATCCCACACTGGGAGTGTTCAGTGTTCTGTCATGGGAAAGGACTTGTCATTTGAGCTGTGGTAAACTGCTTCCTCTAGTTTTGCCTTTCTAAGATTTTTTTGGGACTTTTTTTTTTTTTTTTTGTCATCTTTTATCTTGAAGTCTCTGTCCTGGGAAAGGTGGCTGACCTGTTGTGTATGCCTCGAGCATCACCACAGAGGAGTAATAACCCTCTTTTTTACAATTCTCAGAGTAAAAAATTCAGCACGTTGGTAACTGAAGTCTCATGGGAGCATGGATACCTTTTTCAGTCTGTCCACGTTCTTAATCTACTTACTTACACCGTTCACTGAAAAGGATTTTTGAAAAAATGCTTTAACAGGTCATTTTCCCCAGTTTTAGGACAAGAAGTTTTGGTAATCTCCATGATTTGTAAAACATGTAAGGATGTTTGGAACATGTAAGGATAATGCTGTTCTAGAGAATAAGACTTGCCATTTTCCCCCAGTCATAGTTACTGTGAGAGGAATATAAAATAAAAGGAATATAAACAAGAATATCTGGAAAGAAAATGTTGCTTCTGGTGCTTCTCTTCTACAGAGGCTTCTATTCCCAAGTAATTTGTAGAGTTGCTTCACAGAGATGATAGAAATGAAATAAAAGAGTTGGGTAAAGAGAGCCCACGGCAGTAACAGAAATGATAGGAATCTGCAAGGCATTTAATGCACAGTATACCTGCTTATACTTACCTGTACTCGTGTGGTCCCTTGTACGAAGCCCGCGTCATCCTCCATTACTCCACTACACGTTCTCCAGCCAGACTCTGGAATTTTGCTTCTGAAAAGAGCTCCTCGATTCCCCTATGCCCGGGTATGAAAAAACTCGCCAAACTGAACTTTGAGTGGCGCTTTTCGGTCGCTGAGGGAGATGAGCAGCCAACGCTGCGGCCCGGGACGAGACCCCTCGGCGCGGCCATCGGGCGGCTGCAGTGGCGTGGCGGCGCCTCCGGGTGTCGCTGTTGGCCGCCGCCGAGCGGCGCTGGAGCTGCGGCCGCCGCAGCGTCCTGCCCCCGCAGGCTGCTCGCTCGCCCGGCGCCGGCCACGGCGGCAGCGGCCCCGACACCAGCGGCGACAGGCGGCGCGCCGACTTCGCTGCCTTTCAGGCAGCTTTCTGTCTGGCAAGAGCGGCTGGAAGGGAGGCAGGGCAGCGGCAGGAGCCCGGCAGGAGCCCGGCAGGAGCGCGGCGAGCTGTGGCGAGAGAGAATGGCGGTGAGGCGGCGGCAGAGGCGCGGGCCGGGCGGCGGGCGAGCGCTGCTGGGCGCGGTGCTTTGGTGCGTGTGGTGGCGGGCGGCGGCCGAGCGGGTCCGCTACGCCATCCCCGAGGAGCTGGGCAGAGGCTCGCTGGTGGGGCCGCTGGCGCGGGACCTGGGGCTCAGCGCGGACGAGCTGCCGGCGCGGAGGCTGCAGGTGGCGTCTGCCGGCAAGAAGCAGCTGAACTATTTCACGGTGAATGAGGAGAACGGGAACCTGTACGTGAACGAGAGGCTGGACCGGGAGGAGATGTGCGGCGAGTCGGCGACCTGTTCTGTCAGCTTCGAGGTGCTGGTGCACAACCCGCTGAACGTTTTCCATGTCGAAGTGGCCATCGAGGACGTGAATGACAACGCGCCGCGCTTTCTTAAGGAAAATATCCATTTCGAAATAATTGAGTCTACACTTCCCGGTGCCCGATTTTCCGTGGATGTGGCCGAGGATCCGGACGTGGGCAGTAACTCGCTGCAGGGCTATGAGCTGGAGGCGAACGGGTACTTCACGGTGGAGGTGAAGGAGAGCCAGGACGGCAGCAAATCCGCGGAGCTGGTGCTGCGTCACTCACTGGACCGGGAGAGCGAGAATAGTCTGCGTCTCCTGCTGACTGCAGTGGACGGCGGAGACCCGCCCCGAACTGGCTCCGCCCAGCTCTGGATCAACGTCACCGACGCCAATGACAACCCACCCGTGTTCGCGCAGGACCGGTACCGCGTCAGCCTGCGAGAGGACGCGCCTCCGGGATCGACGGTGCTGAACGTGTCAGCCTCAGACGCTGATGCCGGCACTAACGCCCACATCACCTACGGCTTCGGGAAAATGCCGGCCAAGATGTTTCAGAAGTTCGTGGTGGAAGGAGAGAGCGGGACGATCAGTCTGCAGGGGGAGCTGGATTTTGAGGACACGCGAGGCTTCACGTTGCTGGTAGAGGCGAGGGACGGTGGCGGTTTGGTAGCGCACTGCAAGGTGGACGTGGAGGTGCTGGACGTGAATGACAACGCGCCCGAGATCACGGTTCTATCGTTGTCGAGCCCGGTGCCGGAAGACTCGCCAGCGAGTACCGTGGTGGCCGTGCTGAAAGTGCGGGACAGAGACTCGGGCGAGAACGGTCAGGTGTCGTGCGAGCTCTTGGGCGAGGCGCCGCTGTCGATCGTGGCGTCGCCGGGCGGCTCGTACAAGGTGGTGACGGCGAGCGCGCTGGACCGCGAGCAGGCGTCCGAGCACCGCGTGACGGTGGTGGCCCGGGACCGGGGCAGGCCGGCGCTGCGGAGCAGCACGGAGCTGGTGCTGGAGGTGTCGGACGTGAACGACAACGCGCCGGTGTTCGAGGAGGCGGCGTACAGCGCGTACGTGGCGGAGAACAACGCGGCGGGCGCGCTGGTGGTGCGCGTGCAGGCGCGGGACGCGGACGCGGGCGCCAACGGGCGCGTGAGCTACTGGCTGGCGGGCGGCAGCGCGGGCGCGGCGGGCGCGGCGCCGCCGGTGTCGGTGGAGGCGCGGAGCGGCGCGCTGTACGCGCAGCGCTCCTTGGACTACGAGCAGTGCCGCGAGTTCGCGGTGGCGGTGCGGGCGCAGGACGGCGGCTCGCCGGCGCGCAGCTCCACGGCCACGGTGCGCGTCTTCGTGCTGGACCGCAACGACAACGCGCCGCGGGTGCTCTGGCCGGCGGCGGCGGGCGCGGGGGCCGCCGCGGCGCCGGGAGAGGCGGCGGGGGCTCCTCCTCCGTTCGAGGTGGTTCCGCGTTCGGCCGAGGCCGGGTACCTGGTGGCCAAGGTGGTGGCGGTGGACGCGGACGCGGGGCGCAACGCGTGGCTGTCGTACGAGCTGGTGCAGGCGTCGGAGCCGGCGCTGTTCCGCGTGGGGCCGCACAGCGGCGAGGTGCGCACGGCGCGCGCCGTGTCCGAGCGGGACGCGGCCAAGCAGCGTGTGGTGGCCGTGGTGAAGGACCACGGGCAGCCGGCGCTGTCGGCCACGGCCACGCTGCACGTGGTGCTGGCCGAGAGCTTGCAGGAGGCGCTGCCGGAGCTGAGCGACAGAGACGCTGTGTCCGACCTGACGTCTGATTTGAACCTTATTCTTGTAGTGTCGCTCGCCATCGTGTCTTTACTGTTAGTTTCCACGGTCATTTTTGCTTTTTTCTTTAAATATCGACAATCGAGGAGCCCTCCCATTTTTATAACTTCTGATAAGGAATTGTATTCCACCTTGGGCTCAAAAGCACCGTACAGCTACTGCAGCAGCACGCTGCCCTTGCCCTATTCCTACGAGGTGTGTTTAGCCTCCGAGTCGGGGCAGAAGGACTTCACGTTCCTGAGACCAGGGGCGGCAGCCTTGCCTGCCCATTTCCTATCCGCTACTCCCGGCTCAGGCACTCATTCAGAGAAGGACCCTCCTAGCCCCGGGAGCTCGGCACAGGTGAGTTTCTGTCCTATGGTCCCTCTCTGTGAGTTTTTGTGAATCTTTTTTTCCTCTGTTCTACTGTCGGTGATCAGTGGGGAACCGGCAGATCTAAACGTGCGCTCCTCAATAGCTCAGGGGCGTGGGGATGTGAGTGTATGTGTATGTGAGATCTTGACTCATTCTTTTGGCCTGCCAAGTCTTATTCGCAAATTGCTGATTTTCCCCGAGGAACGACGCAAATATTGTCAGTACTTCTGTCTGTCCTGGAGAAGGACAGACAGGTGCGCGTTTCACCGAAATGGGTGGGGAGGTGGACTCGGGGTGGAGCGGTAACAAAAGTGTGGAGTCTAAAGCGGAGACAACTCTTTCGCCTTGGTTTAGTGACCACTGATTTTCTCAGCCACGTTTGGGCGCTGTCATGTGATAATGATGTGTGACCTATGCCGGCTTGTGTACTCAGTGGGGGCAGCCACGCTGAAGCTCCTTTTCTGGCAAGCGCGGTTCTTCGACGCCCTGAACCCCTTTAACTGAAGGTGTTGTCTACACCCGTAACTCAACTTTCCTCCTCCGTTTATAGAGCCAGAGCTCGTGCTTCAGTGTAGCTCCAAGCCTGGCATCGAACAGAAGGAGTTTTTTGTTCTCTGCTGCCACCGGCTTCCCTGAAGCCCCAGTGGAGTCAGGAAAAATGCCGAAGTGAGCGGGTCAGGCTGGGATTTGGCTTCAACCCGTCCCCAAAGGAATTTCTGGTGCAGGGAAAAGCGTCTTCCCCCTTAGCTGTTGTACTTTTCCACTCTTCTCCCTCAAAATGGCGCTTTCAGGCGCTCTGAAGTGTTGTCTGCAACATTCAGGCTTCCTATCAAAGTGGAGGAGACGTCTCCTCCAAAACAGATGATAGATGGAACTGTTCTGTCTTCCATGCTTTTCCTGAGATCTCTTTCTTACTCATCTTTCTGCTGCTTGGCCATCCCACTACTGCTGGGATTAAACGGAGAAGGTACTCTGGTACTCGTAGTGTGTGCCCTCATAGGAAGGGAAATTACTTGAGAACTGTGGTTCCTACCTTAGAGAAATTGTGTGGTAAATCACGTGTCGGAAAAACCTGAAAAGGGCAGTGATTGGAAAAAGGATTCAGAGCTTACAGTGGTTGGAAAAAGGATTCAGATTTTATTTCAGACAAATAAGTTGCTGAAAACTTTCAAGATTTGGGTGGAAGAGAGCTGTGGATTTTATTGGTTTTAGATTATATGTGAGAAAGAAAGAAAATTGGGCTTTGGTTTTCTTTGAGAAAAGAAGTGCTTTGGGAACGTTAGATGACTAATATTGGATTTTATCTGTGTGAAACCCTATCACATGTGAACTCTATGTGAACTTTTATCACATCGTGTGGACAGGTTATAAGAACGATAATAGCGCTGATAAAGTTCATCTTTTGGCAACGATTAATCAGGAGAAAAGGAAATAGCTGAGCATGTAGATAAGACAGATATTGCCGACTTTTGATGTAGGCGCAGAACTACTGCGTCTCTGGGTGGATCCCATGTGGTCACGGCAGCTTTTAGGATTGTGCAGACAGAGTCGAGATCCTCTCGCTCAGGCGAATGTCGTTGTCCAGCGCCGGTGCGGGTGGTTTGCAGTCCCTGCGAGCTCAGCCACCACAATTAGCGGAGTAACAAATAACTCGCCTCAACTTTCCGAGCCGGTTCTGCAAGGCTTTGAGAGCCTCCATAAGTGAATGAACGCTGATTTCCAGTCCGGTTTTTTGCCGGACGTCGCTGTCCCTTATCAGTGTCAGCTGTGGGGTGACACCTGGGCGCTGTGTCACAGCTGGGTTTTCACAGGGCTCCTGGCGTTCCTTTATCAAGCTTCCTCGTCCCATTTTCATTACCCCATGACAGCCGAGCAGTTCTGCGGGTGACAGATGACGAATGCCGGAATTTCGGTCCTTTTATTCTTATGCGTGCGTGGAAAGTTGGAAAACCCGACGTAGCACGAGTTTTTGATGACAGTAACAACTACCCAAAGGCGGGTTTTCGACCAGGCACTGCCGGTGCTGTGACCTGCCAGGCTGTTGGTGTGCGGGAACGGGATCCGTTCCCACCCCGGTCAACCTGCACCGCAGGGCGTAGAGAGTGATTTCCCTAAGTCTGGCTGGTGTAAAAAAGTACCAGGGAGCAACCCGGGATATGGAGAGAGTAGGAGGGCATATTAAACCGAGATTTCTGCGGTTTGCCAGGGAAGACACCTGCTGGGATAGTGCTGGCAGTGGGGATCCCGCAGGAGCGGCGATGCTCCTGGAAGTGCTGCGGCGGGAGCCGCCCTGCGGCGAGACTCAGTGTTGCGGCCGGGGGAGCTGCTCATAACTCGGCAGCATGAAATCAATGTCGCTTTGTCAGCCACGGTGCTTCGGTGGCATACTGAGCAGCGAAGTCCCGACGCCTCAAAAGGGGCTTCCTCCCAGGGAGGGGCTGGGCAAGTATTTGGGTGGGAGGACCGGCATCCTGAAGGTCCTGGGAAACACTGGGACACGACTGCGTGTCGTGCCGGTGCTCGCTCTCCCTGCGTACTCCGGAGGACCGACCCTCCCTACTAATCCTCCCGTCCTCTCCACCTCCCCTCCTTATTCCCGCCGCTTCATTCCAGCCAGGTGTTCCCGGGACACGCAACCCAAACTTCCCACATCTCCATATCGCCCCTTTTGGCATCACTATTCTGCCAACTTTTACACCTTCCTGCCCTCACACGCAGTCCCTGTGCCCGATCTACCCTGCCTTTGCCAGCGCTCCCCCCGCCCGGCTGTCCTTAGAGCGATTTTTTTTCGCAGGGCTGTGCTCTCCTTTCAGGTTCTGCGGGCTCGAGCCCCGCTGTTCTCGGGCCGAGGTCACCGCGCTCCCTCCGGCGGGGCTCGGCGGCGGCGGGGCTCCGGCGCCGTGCGCTCTGTGCAGTTATTGGACGGGACTCTGTGTGCCGCTGTCGGCCAATGATGGAGCGGGGGGGAACTGGCGGCCCGGCCCCGCTCGGAGCCGGGATGAGGCGCAGACGGTCTCAGAGAGACTCTGGGAGTGAGTCACCGCCGAGCCCGCCGAGCAATGCCCGGCTCCCCGCCGCCGCCGCCGCTTCCCGGGGCCGCTGGGCAGCGGCATGACGGGGCGAGCTGAGAGTTTCTAGCCGGGGCGGGGGGGCGAAGCGGAGAGCGCGGCCGTCCTGTGCGATGAACGGCGTTGCTGTAAGGAGCCGCGGGGTGACGACGGGGCAGGTACTGAGCCTCTTGCTTTTGTTCGGCGCTTCGGACTGGGTTTCCGCCGCGATTCGCTATGCGATCCCCGAGGAGGCGCGGAGAGGCTCCGCGGTGGGGAATGTGGTAGCCGACCTGGCGCTGGACCTCGGGCGGCTGCCGGGGCGCCGATTGCGGGTGGTGTCCGGCGGCAACAAGAAGTACTTCGGGGTGGATCTGGCGAGCGGGGCGCTGCTGGTGAACGAGAGGATAGACCGGGAGGAGCTTTGCGGCGCGCTCTCTCCCTGCTCCCTCAGCTTTGAGATCGTGGTGGAAAACCCGCTCGAGCTGTACAGCGGCACCGTAGAGATCCAGGACATCAATGACAACGACCCGGTTTTTCCCAGCAGCCAGGCGAGGCTGGAAATCAGTGAGTCGGTGGCTGCCGGAGCGCGCTTCCCGCTAGAGAGCGCGCAAGATCCCGATGTGGGAATTAACTCTTTGCAGACCTACCAGCTCAGCGCCAACCCGAACTTTGCGCTCGACGTGCAGACGAGGGTGGACGGCAGCAAGTACGCGGAACTTGTGTTAGAGAAGGAGCTGGATAGGGAGGAGCAAAGAGAGCTGAATTTGGTCTTGACTGCACTGGATGGAGGCAGCCCGCCACGGTCGGCCCATGTGCAGATCCACATTGACGTTGTAGATGCCAACGATAATGCCCCGGTCTTCAACCAGTCCACCTACAAGGCAAGTGTGAGGGAGAACACGCCCAGCGGTACCCTGGTCGCCAGGATCAGTGCGTATGATCTGGATGATGGGCCCAATGGAGACATCGTCTACTCCTTCAGCAGCCACACCCCTGCCAAGGTACGAGAACTCTTCGCTCTGGACTCAGCCACAGGGGAGCTGAGGGTCAAGGGACAGCTGGACTATGAGGAAACAAAGTTGTATGAGATTTACTTACAGGCTAAAGACAAGGGAGCCGTTCCTGGTGTGACTCATTGCAAAGTGCTGGTGGAAGTCGTGGATGTGAATGACAATGCTCCAGAGGTGACAGTGACTTCTGTGTACAGCCCTGTGCCTGAAGATGCAGCCCCAGGAACCGTCGTAGCTCTGCTGAGTGTAACAGACTTGGACTCCCATGATAATGGCCTGGTGAACTGCTTTATTTCCCCTGGTATCCCCTTCATGCTCAGCTCCTCCCTCAAAAATTACTACACATTGAAAACAGAAGGAGCTCTGGACCGGGAAAAGGCAGCAGAGTATAACATCACTATCACAGCCAAGGACTCGGGTTCACCACCCTTGTCTGCAGTAAAGCACATCCTAGTACAGGTGTCAGACGTCAATGACAATGCGCCCAAGTCATCCCAGGACTCCTATGATGTCTATGTTCCAGAGAACAACATTCCCGGGATCCCCATCCTTAACGTGAGTGCCACTGATCCGGACCTTGGGCGCAATGCCCACCTCTCCTATACCCTTTTGCAGAGTGACACCACTTATGGCCACCTCTTCTCCATCAACCGGGAGAATGGCACCCTCTACGTGCTCACCTCCCTGGACCATGAGGACCAGGTGGAGTTCAGCATGATGGTGCAAGTCCAGGACGGTGGCTTTCCACCTCTGTCCACTAATGTCTCAGTCAGTGTGTTTGTCACTGACCTCAATGACAATGCCCCGATGGTGCTGTACCCCCAACCCAACACCACCACCACCTACACCGATGTGGTGGCACCAGGCACTGCCGCTGGGCACATGGTCACCAAGGTGGTGGCGGTGGATGCGGATGCAGGGTACAACGCTTGGATCTCCTATACCCTGTTGCAGGCCACTGACCCCAGCCTCTTCTCGGTCGGGCTGCACAACGGGGAGATCTTCACGGCCCGCCAGCTCCGCGAGGATGACGCTCCCGAGCACACCTTAGTCATCCTGCTGAAAGACCATGGGGAGCCTGTGCTGTCCACCAGTGCCACCATCTCCATCTCTGTGGCTGAGATGGTCAAGGAGGTGCTCACTGACCTCACTGATGTGGCACCTGCCAATGATCCCAGGAGACATGTGACTTTCTATCTCATCCTGGCTGTGATTTTGGTGTCAGCGGCCTTCTTCATCACCATGTTGTCCGTGGGCATCTTCAAGTGCTACAAGTGGAGGCAGTCAAAGGAGCTGTACAACAGCTCCAGGAGTACCACGTACAGGACACCAGGGCCCTTCAACCACATTGATGCTGTGCGGGGTGGCTTCACGCCGCCCAGCTTCTACCACCAGGTCTATCTCACCACAGACTCTCGCCAGAGTGATCTCCTGTGTAAAAAGCCCTTCACTTCCAGCCCCTTGGGCAGCCGCCAGGGCACCATAAGGAATGGTGAGCCCGGGCTGTATCACCAGATTGTGGGCACTGCCAGCCGGCTCCCCACACCTGCTGAGGTAACGTAGCTCCTTCCTTGGCATGTCCCAGCGCTGGGCAGAGCCACAGTTCACTTGTGCTGTATGTGTGTGGTTACATGTTGGGGTTGGGAGGGATATCCGGTCATGCCACGCCCCTAAAGAGTTCAGCTGCAGCTGAACAGGTGTTCTTTGGAGTCAAATGAGCTATCCTTAGGGCTGATGACTTTTGCACTGTGATGAGCAGGATCAAGTGAGTCAGTTTGTTCGTGTTGGCAATCATTCATCTTTTGGACGCAGTTTTGGGTACGCCTTGCATGAGTAACCAGGGGAGGCTGAGGTCAGCTTGAAACCACTTGTTAATCCTTGGCACGAAGTTTGTTGTTAATGGTATTTCCTTCCCTTTGCAAAAGGAGAGCCAAGGGGAGCACTTGCTCTGCGGGGAAACGTAATCTCTATGCGTCGTGACTTGGTGGGGGCTGGAGAGGTGGTGGTGCAGAGGGGGCTGGGAGCTGGGGATCGGCGTGTTGCCTCTCACAGTGCAGAGCACAGGGCTGAAGAATGATGCTGGTTCCTCTGAAAGACCGTGGTCACAGAGCTGTCCCTTCCATCTGCGCCGCTTCTCATGTTTGACTCCTGAATGGTTCCGTTTTTATTTCCATGGAAGTTCTGTGCTGATATTCGCTTTGGGGGAGGGGGTGGCATTGCAGATTGCACTTCCCTAGTTCCTTGCAGGGCTCTGCTGAGCTGGACTTTGGCTCTGAGCAGGGTGGCGAGTCCTCCACTCAGATGTTGTCCAAAAACCCTATTACGAGCTCTGCATGATTTGTAAAATGCTGTCTCTGGGTGATGTCTGATGTCCTGATGGAGCAAACTGCAGGCTGGCAGGCATTTGCGCATGGCAGCAGCTTCTGTGCTTCTCTCCCGATGGGAATTGTGCTGCTTAATTTGAAAGGTTTCAATTACAGGAATGCTTCAGTCTTCAGAGGTGAGGCCAGGTAGTAGATCCAGTGGAGGGGGAGTGTGAATCTGGTAGATTTCCAAGGTCCTTGGTGCTGGTAATTTGCCCTTCCTGGGAGGCAGTGGGTAGGAGCGACCGGCTCCTCAGAGCAGAAGGAAGTGAGATGCAGCGGAAGCTGTTCATGGGTGTGAGGCTGCGTGTGCTGCCTGCTCAGTGTGGCCAAATCACAGAGGGAGGCAGAAACCTCTCAGAATTATTTTATGCCTTCCACCCCCCCCCCCCCCCCCCCCCCCCACCCCGCCCTGCTTGCGTCACTGCTCAGACTCAGCACTTCTGATTTGTGGCAGGTGAGACTGGCTGCAGCAGCTGCAGGAGCAAGTGTTCCTCTGCATTGTGTGGGCTGTGCTATGGCTGGGGACAAGGATGTCCCCTCCAGCAAAACGTCCTGATAAGATGCCTGTGGAGGTGAGGGCAATAAATGATTTGAGAGTGGGGTTGGAAGGAGGGCAGCAAGCCTGAGTCCCAGCCATGACTCCCTCCTACTCCCCAGTACTGCACTGGAAAGGCACTGGCAGTGAGAAATGAGCTGGGCTGGCTCAGGGCCCTGGATTTTCAGTCTTTGTGGTGACAACGGATTGTGTCAAGCCTGCAAAGGCTTTCCACCTCCTTGCTCTGCAGGGCACAGCCAGCCGCCAAAAGTGATGCAGTGGGAGGGGTGTTGCCCTGTCTGTAGCAGGTGGCGTGTCCTGCCATGAGGGATCCTGCCCTGTAGGTTCTCCAGTGATGCCTGGCTTGTCGCCTTTCCACAGGGTGAGCTCTGACCCTGTGGAATAAGGAACATTTCCTTCTCCATCCTAGACACCCCATACCCTTCCTGCCTTGTCACACTGTCCCCCTCCCAGGCTTTGACAGATCCAAACAGTAGCAGGATCCCCCATGTAAAGCCCTTGCTCGAGCTCCTTGGTGACTGAGCCATCTCAGGACACTGAGTGGATTCTCCCAGGTTATGTGGGCTTTGCAGAGGGTTCTGCTGAGGCACTGCAGCAGCACTGAACCCATTCCCAGGGGTGCAGCACCCTGCATTGCCAGTGGAAAGCTCTGTCACCCAGCTGTACTGTCCGGGTCTGGCTTGGGATGGGGATAGGGCACATTCCAGACCCAAGGTGACAGCTTCCTGCTGGTGGCATTGTCAGGAGCTCTGGGGGAATGAGTATATACAAGAAGAGATTGGTCTCTGTGTGCTGAGGAATCTCTTGTCCAGTTTTTCTGCATTGTCTCTTTAAGGATGCCTTCTCCCCTCCTCCGGAGCCGGCAGTAGGTGGGACCCAGGCAGTGTTCTCACCATTCATAAGGTTCTTCCCGGTGTCTCTCCCTGACTGGCAGCAGGGGAGTCCCGCCTCACGGCTCTCAGAATAGGCACGGAGGTGCTGCAGACGGGAGGGAGGACCCTCGACTGCAGCACCTTCACAGTCTCTGTCTGCCAGAAGGATGCTGTCCCTGTCACTGTCCACCGTGCCGGGCACTGGTGCTCTCAGCCTCTCTCAGCTATTCCCCAGGCCCCGCTGGTGCCCAGGTGGTGGGGACAGGCAGGATCCTGGGTCCCCTGTCTGCCACACCACTGCAGACCCCAGCCCCCAGGGTCTGTGTGCACCCAAGGGAGAGTCAGGGTGGTCTTCAGTGCACCAGGGACAAAAGACAGAGAGGTTCTTTTTACAAAAGCATGTAGTGACAAGATAAGAGGGAATGGTTTTAAACTGACAGAAGGTTTAGATTAGATAACAGGTATAAAAATGTTTCCCTGTGAGGGTGGTGAGGCACTGGTATGGGTTGCCCAGAAAAGCTGTGGCTGCTGCATCCCTTGAAGTGTTCGAGGTCGGGCTGGATTGATCTCTGAGCAGCCTGGTCTAGTGGAAAGTGTCCCTGCCCACAGCAGGAGGTCAGAATGAGATGATCTCTAAGGCCTCTTCCAACCCAGGTTGTTCTGTGACTCTATGACTGCACAAGGCTTCTGCACGGATGTGAATTGAACTAAAAGTCTGCAGCTTGCCAGTATCATCTGGGACAGGGAGAGCAGGAAATTACTGTGTGCTCCCCCCTGGGGAGGCTAAGACCTCTGCTTCTGCCCTCAGGAGACTGACTGCAACACTGTACCTGCCATGGAGTATCAGTGTGTCTATCTGCCAGGTGGGAGGCTTGGGCTTCCTTCCCACTCTGACATCCTGACCTGAAGTTGTGCTCCTGTGGGGATCTAGTGGCCTTATTGTCTGGCTCAGTGTGTTTGCAGTGATTTGGGTACTGTGAAGACTGACCCCTTTCTTGTCCCAGAGTGAGGAAGTGACTTCCAGTCAGGTGTGCATTGCAAGCAATTCTATTTTGGCTTTGAATGGCTCATCTGCCTTTGCTTGTCCACCTTCAGCCTCCCACTCGCAGGGTGGACTGGCAGGGGTGGGCGTCTCTGTCTCAGTGCAAGGTCTCCTGGCCGTTGGTGGTATTGGTGGCAGTGATGCCACACTCAGAGAGGCAAGCATGGGGTGTAGGCAGCAGCCAAAGCAGTAGCTGAGGGGGAGAAGAGGGGTGAGAGAAGAGCCCCTGGCACCTCAGGGCTCTAACAAGCACCTTTTCATCGGGCATGAAAAGTCCTTTGGCCTGCGTTCATGACAGCTGCCCTTTGTCTGTGGGCATGATGTGAAGCCACCATTGTGGAGGGGGAGCACACAGGGAGGGCTTGTACCTTGCTTCCAGGCTGCCAGGACGTGCAGTTTCCCTGTGAACGCAAAGCGAGCTGTCGGAGCAAGTGAGTCAGGCTGGCAGAGGGGAGGCCGGGGGTGGCAGCCCCGCTGTTGCCGGCTCAGGCCCCTGCTTCCCGCACCTCCGGAGCCACTGCTGGCCGAGAGGGGATGGAGCTCTCGGCCAATTGGGCGCTGATCTGAAGCGAGGGGGGGAAATCTGCTTCTCCCCCCCTCCCACCTCCGCGCTGGGGCTGTGATTCAGTTCCCCTCCCCCAGCCCACCCCCTCTGCTTGGAGGCTGACAGTTGGAGCCGCAGCCTGCCGGAGCCCCGGAGCTGTTTTCTAAGCCGTGGAAGAGAGACCCAGGGATTTATTCGCAGTTCCTCAGTGCCTGCTGTGTCCCGGGCCGGATGTGCATGGACATGGAGAGTGTCAGCCTCCAGCGACCCGCCTGGAAATGGCAAGTACTGAGTTTGTTTTTGCTCTGCGGCTGGGGCTGGGTCTCCGGGCAGATCCACTACTCGGTGGTTGAGGAGTCAGAGTTGGGAACCGTGGTGGGGAACGTGGCCCGGGACCTGGGCTTGAAGGTGGAGGAGCTGCCAGGTCGCAGGCTGCGCCTGGGCTCCGAGGAGAGCTTGCGCTACTTCGCCGTGCGCCTGGACAGCGGCACGCTGGTGGTGAGCCAGCGGCTGGACCGCGAGCGTCTGTGCGGAGCAGCTGCCAGCTGCGTGCTGTCGGTGCAGGTGGTGACAGAGAACCCCCTGCAGCTCTTCCGCCTGGAAGTGGAGATCCTGGATCTGAATGACAACTCCCCGAGCTTCCCCACCGCTCACCGCACCCTGCGCATCGCTGAGTCTGCCACGGTGGCCGCGCGCTTCCCCCTGGAGAGCGCGCAGGACCCCGACGTGGGCACTAATGCTGTGAGCTCCTACCGGCTGAGCCCCAACTCCCACTTCTCCCTGGACGTCAAGCAGCAGCCGGATGGCAAACTCTTCCCGGAGCTAGTGCTGGAGCGTGCCCTGGACCGGGAAGAGCAGCCAGAAGTGCAGCTGGTGCTGACGGCCGTGGACGGGGGAAGCCCAGCGCGCTCGGGCACGGCGCAGATCACGGTCCAGGTCCTGGATGTCAATGACAACGCGCCCATCTTTGACCGCACCACGTACAAGGTGAAAGTGCCGGAAAACACACCTGTGGGAGCTGTGCTCCTCCGGGTCAATGCGTCTGACCCTGATGAGGGTCCCAATGGGGAGACACAGTACTCCTTCGGGGTTCACACCTCTGACTCAGTGCGGAGGCTCTTTGCCCTGGATCCCCACTCTGGTGAGGTCCGGGTGAGTGGGGCCCTGGACTTTGAGGAATCACGTTTCTATGAGATCTATGTGCGAGCCCACGATGGAGGGGTCCCAGAGCTGGAGGGCAATTGTGTGCTGCAGGTACAAGTGGAGGATGCCAATGACAACCCCCCAGAAGTGCTGCTCACCTCCCTGTTGAATCCGGTGCCAGAAGACACCCCACCGGAGACTGTTGTGGGGCTCTTCAATGTACGGGACCGAGACTCGGGGGCCAATGGGGATGTGACCTTGGAGATCTCCCCCGATGTGCCTTTTGCCATCAGGTCCCTTCAGAACCACTTCTCCCTGGTCACCCAGAAGAGCCTGGACCGAGAGTCTACCTCACAGTACGCAGTGGAGCTGATCGCCCAGGACGGTGGCTCTCCTGCTCTCACCACCACACTCACGCTGCTCCTCAATATATCTGATGTGAATGACAACCCCCCACGCTTCTTGCAGCCCTCCTACGATGCCTTTCTCCAGGAGAACAACCCGCCTGGCTCCCTGCTGTGCACCGTCTCTGCCTCAGATCCTGACGACGGGGATAATTCCCGGCTTGTTTACTCCATAGAGAGTGGGCAAGTGCAGGATGCCCCCATCTCTTCCTTTGTCCACATCAACCCTGACAATGGTAATCTCTATGCTCAGCGCACCTTTGACTTTGAGGTACTGCAGGTTCTGCCAGTGTCTGTGGTCGTGAGGGACTCGGGTTCCCCCCCTCTCTATGCCAATGTTACTGTCTACATCTTTGTGCTGGACCAGAATGACCATTCCCCCACCATCCTGCACCCTGCCAGTGACAGCGATGTGCCGGCACCCCAGAAGGTCCCGCTGTCTGCCCCACCGGGCTACCTGGTGGCCAAGGTGTCAGCAGTGGATGCAGATGCCGGGCACAATGCCTGGCTCTCGTACCGACTGTTGCCCCAGTCCACCGACCCCTCCTTGTTCCATGTGTCTCTGTACACCGGGGAGGTGCGGACGGCACGTGCCTTCCAGGACAGTGACATGGCAGTGCAGCAGCTTGTCGTCCAGGTCACGGACAACGGTGACCCTCCACTGTCCACCACTGCCACCATCACCGTGGCCCTGGAGGAGGCAGCTCTGGAGGAGAGTTTCAAGCCTCAGGATTTCCTGGCTGGTGCCAAGGAGAAGCCAGACCTGACCTTCTACCTGATCATCGCGCTGGCAGCCGTTAGCACGGTGGCACTGGCCACTGTCACCATCCTGGCCGCTCGGTGCCTCCGGCGCAGGGGCCGTGCCGCCGTCTCACCCTACTGCTGCTGCTGGCTCAGCGAGTCGCCCTCCCGGGACTTCTGCAAGCACTCCAGCCCCAAGCTCCAGCTCAGCTCTGACGGCACCCTTAAGTACATGGAGGTCACGCTGCGCCCCACCGACTCCCCGTCCCAGTGCTACAGCACCTGCTTCTCCCCCGGCTCCGAGCGGAGCGACTTCACCTTCCTGCGGCCCTGCCCAACCCCCGCCACCCTGCCGAGGGAAAGCGGGGTGTTCCTGCCCGCCGCCGGCACGCTGCGGGACCGCGGCCAGGTGAGCGGCGATGCCGGGGCGGGGTCCGGCGGTGCCGGGCGCTCCGACGGCGCGGTCCCCGCGGGGGGCGCGGAGCGGCCGCGCCGGTTCGCGGCGCGCGGCGGCGGCGCGCGGGCCGTGATTGGCGCCGGTGTTGCTGTCCTGGGGAAGGAGCGCGGCGATTGGAGCGGCGCCGCCGCGCCCGCAGCCAATGGTGGGGCGGCTGCGCGGCCGCGCTCCCCCCGCCCCGTCGAGCCGCGTCCGCCCCAAACAATGAATGGGAGCGGCGAGCGCTGAGCGCGGCCCCCGGCGCCGAGGGCATCGCTCCCCGGCCGGCCACCCGGCAAGGATGCCGAGGGCAGGGCAGGCGCGCCGGTCCCTGGGGCTGCCGCGTGTCTTCTCCTTCTGTTTGTTCTTGCACAGCTCATCTGCTCAGATCCGATACAGCATCCCGGAGGAGCTCACACGGGGTGCCTTTGTGGGCAATATCGCCAAGGACCTGGGTACCGATGTGGCTAAACTGGCGGCAGCTAATCTGCAGGTACTGTCGGATTCGGATTCCCAGTACTTCTCCGTGAATGTGAACACCGGTGTTATTATGGTCAGCGAAAGGATAGACCGGGAGCAGCTCTGCGGGCAGAACCCACGCTGCTTCCTCCACTTGAAACTTGCCATCGAGAACCCGGTGGAGTTTTACCGTATTGAGGTGGAGATCCTGGACATCAACGACAACCCCCCGGAGTTCCCCAGCGATGAGGTTGCCTTGCGCATCTACGAGCTGGCGTCTCTGGGTGCCCGCTTCCCCATCCAGCCAGCCCAGGACCCCGACGTGGGCACCAACACCTTGCAGACCTATCACCTGAGTGCCAATGACAACTTCAACCTCAACGTGAAGGCCCGCACCGATGGTGGGAAGTTCCCTGAGCTGGTGCTGGAGCGAGCCCTGGACCGGGAACTCAGAGCTTTCCACTACCTGGTCCTGACTGCTGAAGATGGGGGCTCTCCCCCACAGTCCAGCAAGATCCGCATCACCATTCAGGTCCTGGATGCCAACGACAACCACCCGGTCTTTGACAGACCATCATATGGAGCACGCTTGGTGGAGAACTCGCCGCTGGGCACCCTCGTGGTGAAGTTAAATGCCACTGATGTGGATGAAGGACCTAATGGAGACATCCGCTACTCACTCAGTAGCCACAACTCAGCTGCCTTACGCCAGATCTTTGCCATCGATGAGCAAACTGGGGAGATTCGTGTCCAGGGCAACCTGGACTTTGAGGAGGCGACAGTGTACGAGATCGAAGTGGAGGCCAAGGACATGGGCTCGCCCACAATGGAGGAGCACTGCAGCGTGGTGGTGGAAATCACTGATGTCAATGACAACGCCCCTGAGGTCATTCTTACCTCCTTCTCAAGCACCCTGAGTGAGGACGCGCTGCCAGGCACTGTGGTGGCCGTGATACACGTCAGAGACAGGGACTCTGGCGAGCAGGGCAAGGTCCTGTGTCACGTGTCTCCAGATCTTCCCTTCCAGCTGCGTAAGGACTACGAGCACCAGTACTCACTACTCACCAGCACCCGTTTGGACCGGGAGCATGTTGCCTACTACAATGTCACCGTCTCTGCCTCGGACCTGGGCAATCCCCCACTCTCCCGCCACACCATCTTGCCAATTACCCTGATAGATGTCAATGACAACGCTCCCCAGTTTGAGCAAGCTTCCTATGAAGTGCTGGTGGCAGAAAATAATCCAGTGGGCAGCGTGCTGGTTACAGTCTCTGCTGCCGACCCTGACTCGGAGCAGAATTCCCGCCTGTCCTACTCCATCCTGCGAGCTGGTGGGACAGATCCAGGCCTGGATCCTACTCGCTACCTCTCGATACATCCCACAAATGGGCAGGTCACTGCCAAATTCCCTTTTGACTATGAGCAAACCACCTATCTCCAGTTCCATGTGGAGGTCTCTGATGGTGGCTCCCCAGCCCTGAGGAACAGAACACTGGTTCATGTTTTTGTAGTAGACCAGAACGACAACGCCCCGCGAGTGCATTTCCCCAGGGCTGGGGAGGACTCTGCTACTCAGTTACGAATTTCCCCCTCCATCGTCCCTCCTGCCCTCATCACCAAGGTGGTGGCAATAGATGCGGACTCGGGGCGCAATGCTTGGCTATCCTACCACCTCGTGGAAGCCACAGACCTGGGGCTTTTCAGCGTGGCCCTGCGTTCCGGGGAAGTCCGGATCATGAGGGCTCTGCAGGAGACGGACGCCTCTGAGCACGAGCTGCTGGTGGTGGTCCGGGATGCCGGAGAGCCCCCGCTCTCCACAGCTGTCACACTGGTGGTGCTGGTGGAGGAGAAGGGTCCAGAGGCCCTGCAGGGCTCCGAGGCTCGGGCCGCTGATGGTGGGGGCTTGCCCACTATTACGCTTTATCTGATTGTGTCCCTAGTGCTCCTCTCCAGCGTCTCGCTGGTGGGAATGGCAGCGCTGGGCATTCGGTGCCTCCGGCGGGGCTCTGCACCTGCCAACCAGGGCTGCTGCGTGGAGAGCGTGAACACGCTTCAGCCTCCTCCCAGCCACATCTTTGGGCACTTGCACTATGAGCCTAAGAAAGGGGACACTGTGATGGGCGTGCAGGTGACAGCAACGGCACCCCCTGCCCCTCGTTACCGCTCCTGCTTTTCGCCAGTCTCGGATATCAGCGAGTTCATGTTTGTGAAACCCTCCGCGGATCGCACCCTGTGCAGCGAGGTGAGCTCGGGATTGTGGTCTCCAGCCTGAACACAGCCCCGGTGTTCGCGGGGCTCGGCACCGAACCGCCCGGCTTTGGGGTGGGGGTGTCCGCCGGTGCCCGGTGCCAGCAGCCGGGCGGGGCGGAGCGGGGTTCCCGCTGCCGGGAGTCCCCGGCGCCCTCCCGGCGCTGCGGGGGCGGAGTGGCGGCAGCGGGGGAAGGGGGGGGGGGGGCGCTACGCCGTGCGTATTTTGGGGAAGGCGGTGAGATGGAGAAGGGGAGGAGGAGGGAGAGAAAAAGGAGGAGGAGGAGGAGGAGGGGGCTGTGGAGAGACGTAAAACTGTCACTCGGTCCATCCCCTCCGCTCGCCGACTTTGTGTGTCTGCGTATCGAGAAGCGGTTCAACCGGCCGGGCTGCGCTCCCCCCCTACCCCGCCTCCTCCATCCCTCCCTGTCCGGCTCCGGCGGCTCCGGCGGCGGCTTCCTCCCTGCTCCCGACCCGCTCGGACCCCTCCCGGGGCGCAGGGGTTCCGGCTGCCGGGGCCGGCTGCGGGGGCGGGGAGGAGGGGGAGGCTGCGCGGAGCCGCCGCTGCTCCTCTCCGCGCTGCTCCGTTCGCATACCCGGCACGGGATGCTCGCGGGACGGAGTTTGCCATGGCAGCTCCCGCTGCTGCTCGCAACCCTCTCCTGCCTGCCGGCTCCCAGCTGCGCCCAGCTCCACTACTCCGTGCCCGAGGATCGCGAGCCGGGCTTCTCTGTGGGCGACTTGGCCAAGGACTTAGGGGTGGAGGTGCGGAGCCTGGCCGCCCGCAACCTGCGCCTGGTGAGCGAGGGTGGGCAGCGGCACTTCCAGGTGGACCTGGCGGCTGGTGTGCTGCTCCTGGACAGCAGGCTGGACCGGGAGGCACTGTGTGGGCAGAGCCCCACGTGCTCTCTGCACCTCCAGCTCGTCATGGAGAATCCCCTCCAGCTCCACCGCGTTGAGGTGGACGTCCTCGATGTGAATGACAACGCGCCCCAGTTCCCCAAGCCAGAGGTGGTGTTGGAGATCACTGAGGTGGCCAACCCTGGGACTCGGCTCCCCTTGGAGGTAGCAGAAGACCTGGATATGGGCTCCAACTCCATCTCCACCTACGAGCTCAGCCCCAGCAAGCATTTTGCCCTGAGCATCAATGTGAGAGGAGATGGTGTTAAAATGCCCGAGATTGTACTTGAAAAAGCCCTGGATAGAGAGAAAGTGCCTGTTCATCATCTAACACTGACAGCCCTGGATGGAGGGAATCCAGTGAAATCTGGCACTGCCAGGGTTACTATCCTTGTCTTGGATGCAAATGACAACCCTCCTGTCTGTGATCCACCCATATCCAAGGTACTTCTGGAGGAGAATGTGCCAGTGGGCACTCTGGTCACCAAGCTGAATGTCACCGACCTGGATGAAGGTCCCAACGGGGATGTGGAATACTCTTTCAAAACCAGCAATAATGCACCTGGTAAATTCACCAAACTGTTCTCCTTAGATGCCCGTACAGGGGAGATTAGAACCAAAGCCCCACTGGATTATGAGGAATCCAGTGCTTACGAGATTGCGGTTCGAGCCAGGGACAAGGGATCCCCAGCCATGGAAGGCCACTGTCACCTGCGAGTGGAATTAATTGATATCAACGATAACAGCCCAGAGATCGTGCTGACCTCTGTCTCCAGCCCAGTGCAGGAGGATGCAGCCCCAGGCACGGTGATCGCCCTCATTGGTGTGAAGGACAGTGATTCCGGTGACAACGGGCAGGTCCGTCTGCAGATAGCTAAAGAACTCCCATTTAAACTAGTGTCATCTTTTAAAGAGCATTTCTCGCTGGTCACCAGTGGCCCCCTTGATCGGGAGAAGGCCAGTGGATACAACATCACGGTGAGGGCTGTGGATTCAGGATCCCCCCAGAGGGCCACACAAAAAACCTTTTATCTCCGCATTGCTGACGTGAATGATAATGCACCGAATTTCTCCAGCCCTTTTGATACAGCTCACATTCAGGAAAACTCCCTTCCTGGAACTTCTGTCTTTTCAGTGTCAGCATCAGATCCTGATGAGGGTAACAATGCCAAGCTGTCTTACTCCATCCTGGACAACAGGATGCAGGATGTACCCATCTCAACCTATTTCCGAATAGATCAGGACAATGGCACCATCTACACCGTGCGAGCTCTGGATTATGAGCAGGACAAGGTGTTCCAGGTGCCTGTGGAGGTGAAGGATGCTGGGTCCCCTGCTCTGAGTAGCACTGCTGTGGTCCATGTGTTTGTCCTGGACGAGAATGACAATGCTCCCAGTATTGTCTACCCGTCTGTCCCCAAGGGCTCTGCCTTCCACCAGGCCATCCCGGCCTTGGCAGAGCCTGGCTATCTGGTAACTAAAATTGTAGCAGTTGATGCTGACAGTGGCCATAATGCCTGGCTGTCCTACCAGCTGCAGGAGTCTGCTGAGGCTTTGCCTTTCCAAGTGGAACGCCGCTCTGGAGAGATAAGGGTTGCACAGGCTCTCAGGGAGTCAGAAGATTCCCACAGGCTGGTGGTCGAAGTGAGAGACAATGGCACTCCGTCCCTCTCAGCCTCCGTGGTAATAGTCATTTCTCCGGAGGAAAACAGCGTGCAGGACTTCTCCAAGTCCTTGGACCTCCCCCAGTCTTCTCCCGAGGATACCAACCTAACTCTTTACCTTATCATCTCCTTGGTGTCCATCTCCCTTGTGGCCTGTGTGATGTTCGGGCTGGTGGCCGCCCGGTGTCTCAAAGCTGGCAGTGCCGGCTGGACCTTTGCGGGTTGCTGCCGGGGGACTGGCCGCAAGCCTGCCTCCCATTTCCGAGGGCAGACGAAGCCAGATGGCTTCATCAAGTACCTGGACGTGGGAGGAGCAGGCTTGACCTCCCAGGCCCAGAATTACACCTCTTGTTTCTCGCCCATGTCTGACCAGAGCGATTTCCTCTTTGTAAAGCCCTTCAGCCACTCTAGCACTGCGGAGACCGTGGCTGCCTATGAGCAGGTGACCAGCACCTTAGCGAGTCCCTGCGATGGGGTAAGAGATGGCTCTTTCTTACTGTCCTCTCTGCTCAGTGCAACAGTTTGTCAGATCCAGGCCAGCTGGCTGTTCTCTGTCTGTCCTTCTTCCTAAGACAGTGGCCTCAGGGAACATGTGTCACTGTCACCTCCTGGGAGGTGGCAGGTGAAAGTTTTGGCTTGGCTTGGTGGAGGTGGGGGAAGGGGCTGAGCAGCGTTATAGAATCAAAGACTCTGTGTTTGTAGCAGTGGAGAGTTTCCCCTTGGCCGCGCTCGTACTTGTTTCTATTTAAATTGATTCTTAGCGTGCTCAGGAACAGGTTTATGGGGATTTAAATTCTTGGTTCCCTTTTTCGTGCATGGCACATGAGCTGTGGTGCGGAGGAGGTTATCTGAAAGGAAAGTCTGCCTGTGTTTCTTCTGCTCAGTTTTAGAGGTGCATTGTAGAAATTGCTTATTTCTCAAACCCAAAGTGTTATTAATTACTGAGTGTGCCTTGGCAAGAGATCATTTTCCAGCTTGGTCATGTTGAGCGAGGAGCTGAATTCAGTATTAAGCACTAAAATACTGAATGTCAGGAGTGACATTGTTCACAAGGATCCTGGTGACCTTACATGCCCTTGGGCTTGCAGAGGCTGAGGAGCAGCAAGCTTTGAAAACTTGAGCTGTTTGTACTCAGATGCCTAAATATAGATGTAGGTGACTGTTTAGCTGGAGCTTTTATAACTTCAGGATATAAAAAGTAAAGCAATTTTGTGCCACAAATGCCTGCCCTAAATTTGAAAATGGTAATTACAACAGGAATTCAAAATATGGAAGGGCTATTCAAAATATTGGGAAGGGCTTATCTAGTGCAGCATTGTGTGTCAGCGTGTGCAAAAATGCATATCTGAAATCTGGAGGGCAAGTCTTTAAACAGCTTCATTTGCATGCAGCATGGGGACCAGTGGGACATCTATTTTAGGGGAGTAATTTATTCTAATATCTTCTTTCATGAGCATCATCAAAGCTGCAGAGAAATTAGTGAGAGCACATCTACTAAATAAAAATCTAGGTCAGTTCTACTCGTCTTCACTTTTCCTTAGTAATTGCATGTACAAGCAGAATAATCCTATAAAACTGATGTTCCACTATGTATGGGCTATGAACTGCTCCTTCCTAAAATAGCTGAGGGAAGTGTAGTCCTTTCCAGGTAGTATGTCATCACTCTGGAGTTAATTAAGATGATCATGATTTTCGGAAGTGTGTGTGTTTTCCCGACAGAAACAGTTGTGCTATTTAGTGCTTTCCACAAAGGCATGATTCAAACAGGAATATACAAGCTTACTCCATGTCCTTCCTTATTTACAAAATGTTCATTGTCTGGTTGTAAAATAACACGGGCAGAGAGCGATACGGGGGCTTATTAATGAGGTTACAAAGTGTGCTGCTGTGTCTGAAGGTTATTGTGTCTCCTGAACAAATAATGCTTTTTCCTCTTGCTGTCGGAAGTTTATTCTTTTCTCTGTGGACAGAAAAATATTGTAGTGCTCCAAGGCCACAGCAGCTGGGAAAAGTCATTCAAATACAATGCGTGAAAACAAGATGCCAGGCAGGCCTTTTTAAGGACAGAAGGAGAGATTAGGAAGGTCTGTTACCATTTTACCTTAGAGTATTAAAAGCATCTTCCTCAGTATCAATTAACTCTGCCACCCCCTCACACCCCCCTTCCTCCTCCAAGCTCATTACTGTGGTGCCACTGCTCCTGCTGAATTCATGCCCTTATCAGTTTATTTCATGCTTCATTTCTTTCACAGCCTGGTGTCCTGAGCTGCTTTGGAAGATTATTCTCTGAACAGTTTTTGTCATGCTTTTTGGTATTCATGCTCCTTCAGAAATACTCAAGAAAGGAGGAGGGGGAGCTTTCTCTTTGTTCTAATTGATTTGCTTCACTTGGACAGAACATGCTGATATTCCAGACTGAAATAATCCAGGATCAGTTCACTTTCATTTTCAAAGGCAAGAAGGAAGGTATTAAAACTCTTCTTTTTCTTTGCAGCAAGCTCAGCCTAACACAGATTGGCGCTTCTCTCAGACCCAGAGACCTGGAACAAGTGGGTAAGTGGCTCTTTCTTCATTTATTTGTGGGGTGAAGGTTTCTTTTCTTGGTGGACCAGTTTCAGTGCTGGAAGGTCCATGAGTGGCAGCTCTGAGAGCGGGTGTCCCTGTCATTGATGGAGTCAGAAATAGGGCTGCTCCTGTGTCAGCTGTGTGTGCTGGGGGTGTGACAGCTGCTGTTGGCAGTGCTGTGTGTGGGTTTGGTGTCTGCTTCTCAGGAAGTGGAAGGAACTCCAGGTGAAGTCAGGAGATGGTTGAAGGGCTGGACAATGGATTCACAGAAAAAGGCCTCTTTGCTGAAGCAGATTCTTAGCATGCAAATTCCTTCCCGAGTCAAAAATCTTAATTCCTCTCCCTTCATGGAGGCCACTGAAAATCATTCCCTTTACCAGTCATGGAGCCTTGCTCTGTGCTGCTGAGGAGTGCTCACAGAACCACAGGGTGGGTCAAGATGGAGGGAAGCACAGAGCTTCACCTGGTCCCACCTCTCTGCTCAGCAGGGTCATCCCAGAGCACACAGCACAGGAGTGTGTCCAGACAGTTCTGGAATATCCCCAGTGAGGGAGATTCCACCACCTCTCTGTGAGGTGTGTGTGAGGTCAGAAAAGAAGCCCCAGCAGCAGAGCAGAGACCTCCCAAGTGAGTACCCTGCTCCTGACTGGTGCTCTCTTGCCTCTGCCCCACCAAGGTTTGCTTGTCTTGGTCCCCAGTGAGAGACCACTGACAACAGAATGTTGTTCTTTGCCTCTCCCATCTTTTCTCCTGGTTCGTGAGCAGGGACAGGGATCCCCTTCAGAGGGTGAACTCCCTTGAAAGAAAGAACTTTAACTGAATTCCACCTCTCTCTGTGAATACCCCAACCAGAAGTCATTGTGTATGAGGAGACTGGCTCCAGGATAATTTATATGTGAAAAGATTGTATCTTTCAGGGCAGACCTGAATAATCAGGAGTAAATCTGGGTGATGTGCTTCCTTGTCTGGCTGGCTCAGGCACTGTATCTCTGTGCTTTGTCATTCCTGGTGGCCACCTGGGCAGCTCCCGTGGAGTTTAAAATGGTGACATGGGAGTTGTGGGTGCTGGATTTTGGTGGCTTGCAATTAAACATCTTTAATGTAGCAGCTGCCTGTGTCTGACTCTTTCCCTGGATCTGGCTCAATAATTTATCTTATCAGAAAATTAAGAGATTGCTATAGCCAACTTGTTGAAGTGATTAAACTTTGCTATTCCAGCTGATAAAGCTAAAATGGAGTGAGGGCTTGATGTAATTAGATAAAGTGTTCATAGTTGAAACTGAGCTTGGACTTTAATACAAATCTATAGCTGGAATGGTTTTCTCAGAGGTCTGTTGAGTTCCCCATCAGTGACAACATTTTAATCAAGGAAAATTTTTTAAGCATTTCCGCTCCAGTTCAAATGACGATTAACAAAGCCCTGTTAATGCAGAAGTGCACCACAGCTGCTGTAATTGTTTTGCTGTGAGAAGGCAGTAAATGAGCCCCATCAGAGCAGGCTCTGCTGCTCCCTCTTCAAGCATTGTGCTGGGGCTCTTCAGGGCACAGAGCTGATGCAGTCCAGACCCCCTTAGCTCTGTGGCAGGGACTTTTCTCAGGTCATGGGACAGTGACACTCACAAGCTCCATCCCCTTCCCAGTGCTTAAGAGACAGCAGCAGCTTGTGGCGTGGGAAGAGAGAGGGCAAGGGGAAAGGGAGTCTCAGACTGTGAGGAGCTGAACGAGTGTGACATGTTAGTTCTGGTGCATGAGCCACGATATCACTGCTTGAGGATGTGTGACCTGAGTGTCCAGGACAGTCCCTGGAACAGTTGCTCTTGCATCATAGAATGGTTTGGGTTGGAAGGGACCTTAAAGCTCATCTTGTTCCAACCCCCTGCAATGGGCAGGGATACCTTCCCCTGGACCAGGTTGCTCGGAGCCCCATGTTGTGACAGGGGGTCCCACAGCATGGACTGAGCCCTGACTTTGGAAAGAGATTTTGCCCAAGCTCAGGCTGCTGCTAAAATGACTGGAGAAACCCAGGGGATTTTAATTCCTGCTGGTTTTCCCCACTTGCCTGTGTCCACATTTGCAACAAAACGGCTCTTGCAGATTTTTTTCTCCCTGTTTTTTTTTCCATCCTGTTTTAAGTTAAATGAAGGGGGAGGTTTTTATCCCAAACCTGTGTGACACTACTGAAGGCTAGAAATAGAAAGTGCTCTCATATGTTCAGTGCCCAGCCCTGACATCTCCCTGGTGATCAAACAGGCAGATCCTGGAAAGCAGCCCACTCCCCATTGTGCTGCTCCCGTGCTCTTCCCAGGGTTTTGATGCCTGGTGTGTGAATTCCCCAGGCACTGCTTGGTAGTACAGGCATTAAAGAGGGGGCAATTGCAGCTGCCTGAGCCCAGCTTGCTGTTCTCTCTCTGCTGTTAAACTCTGTACAAATGTGTGTCCTGCTGACAGGTGAAGCTCTGTAGCACCATGAGCTCTCTGAACTGCAGGGCTCTGCTCGGTGCTAGGGGAGCACAGCCCATCTTTTAGCTGAAAAAAAAAAAAAAAAGTGGATGTGCTCTAAACTCTATTTGACTGAAATTAAATAACAATAGACACAGCAGCTTAGGCCAGGGGTTTTGGATGGATCGTGGGGGGAGTCTGGCACTGACCCTAAGCCAGAAACAAGCTCAAACCCATGTTGGGGTTTCTCCCTTGCTGTCTCCATGGGAGCTGGGGAAGAGGCAGCCTGCCTTTTCTCTGCATAGCCCTGCCCATCACAGCAAATCCCTCATGTCTCTGGGAACCTGGGACCAGGCAGAACAGGGGAAGCTCAGTGAGGCAGGGACCAGCTCTTGATCTCGTACATCGCTGCTGCTCCAGGACAACAAAGTGAATCTGCTCTTTGTTCTGAAACACGGGAGAGCTCTGGTGCACATGCTCGGGAGAGAGGAGCTCAGACAATATGCTCTGAAAATGTGGTAGCCAGGCAGACCTGAGCAAAACAGAATTAATCTTGTTTGGGAGAAATAGGAGGATAGGATGATTAATTTAATGATGTTTGTGTTTTGTTTTTCTTAAAAGAACACACCCATGCTGTTGCTGGGCAAATGTAAATGAATCCAGATTGATTCTGAGCAGCAGATGCCATCCCCAGACAAATCAGATCAGTGGCTGTAGTGGAGATTACAGTGATGAACTGGCCAAAGTGGAGTAAATGAATGGTCCAGCAACATCGCAGGGTATCCCTGTGGGATCATCAGTGTGGGGTTTCCCTGTGGCAGGAGGCTGGTGGTGTACGGGAGGAGAGTGCAGGGAGTGGGGCTGGTACAAAGGATTCATCTTGTTGTTTTGGTTTGTTTTCATTGTTGTGCCCTGTGTGTTCATGGTGCTGCCTGACCCTGGCTGCTGTTTGTTTTGGTGTCTGATGATTTGTTCAGGAAAACACCGGGCTGGAGTCAGGATTTCCTTCCTGGAGGGTGGAGAGGGCTCTGTGTTGCTCATAGGTGGGTGTGAGACAGCAGCTCACCTGGGAGCCAGGTCGTGGTAGGACTGAGGACAGTTTTGGGCTGTGTGAACAGACTGGGAGGAGATGCCAGGCAGGAAACACCCCAGAGACAGCAGCAGGGGACTCACAAGGAGGTGGGAAGCAGTGTGAGAATCCATGGCAACTCCAGGGGAGGGAGGAGCAAAAGTGTGTAGAGAAGATGAAGAGTTGCCATTTCACAGCCCCCTTCCATTTGTTTTCTCCAATCCTAAACTCCCCTTTGTTAATGCTTCCCAAAGCTGTTGCTAGCCAGGCTTTCCCTCCCTGGCTGAGCACAGCCAATGGTGATGTTCACTTCGCTTCACTTGTTTATCAAACAGCATCACAGCTGCCCTGTCTGGCCCCTGCCATCATCCCCACACCCACAGCACGAGGGGCTTGGGGCTGACAGTGGAGATGCTGCATCTAGAGAGAGCCAGGAAGGAAAAGAAGGATTTTTTTTTTCATCCTTTGTTTTGTTTTTATGCAAGAACTTCAAGAGTTGGGCTTGCAGGACTATCAATAGGCTGCCTGTGTTTGTGCTGGGGGCTGAGGAGAGGGATAAAGAACAGTCCCTTAAGCTCTCAGGGGTGTTCTTGCAGTTCCAAGCATGCAGGTATTGCCACGGAGGGGCTTGTGGTGTGTTTTTGAGGTGCATGACAGGGTACCAGGACACTGACCCCATATGTGTGTCTGGGGGGGAAATCCCAGAGCAGCTGGGCCAGAGGACCAGGGAGGAAAACATGGACATTCTTGGGCTTACACAGCACAAGGGTGGATACCCAGCAGAAGGACAACTGGCCACAGCTGCAGGCTTTGCCCACATCCTTCCTAAAAATAAATAATGGCAGAGCCAGGAGCCACAGGGGTGTCTGTGGGCGCTGTAAACAGCCCAGGAATTTACGCTGCAAGTTTGTGTCGTGTTGTAGCAGATCCAAGAGCAGGTGCTACAAGGCACATGGCACAGGGCACCAGTGGGGCTGTGCAGATAAACACTGATGGATTTGCCTTCTGCTCATTCATGGAAAACGTGGACATGGGCACATGCCAGGCAGGTCTGCTGGACAGGCTGCAGCTTCTCACTGACAGGAGCAAGAGGAGCAGCAGAGGGATGTGCTGCCGTGGGAAGTTTAGGAAGTAATTACAGCCCTCGTGTTTCCATCCCAAACGCACCCCAGGGTTAAGCCAGCAGTAGTATTTGCTTTGCCAGTTGTGGTTCCACACATTTTTTCAGGTGAATTATAAGGTTGTAACAGTCTCTGGGCTAAAATTCCTGCTTCTTCTGACCGGGTTATATTTGTTCAGTACTGAGTACGTAGAGATTCCTCCACAACTTCTGCAGCATGTGGAGTGTGGAGCTGCTCTCAGCTGCCTCCCCAAGGCCTGGGGAAGGTGTGAGTGGAGCCCTGCAGCCTGAAAAAATCACAGCAGCCTCTGGAAATGTGTTTGAGGGCATTGCTTTGAAGGAACAGCCATAATCTAAGTGACAGTGTTCTCCTAGGAGTGAGAGCTGCTGTGCTTTAATGTGGGCTGTGAATCTCTGAGTGCAGGAGGAGTTGTGCCAGTGAAGGAGCTCTGCTCCGAATAGGTTTTTCCCCTGTCAAGCCCTTGGGGCTGAATAGATCAAATCACCAACTTCTGCCACATCCTGGGGAGCTTGGGAGAGAAGTTGCCTTTTTGGGGAGTATTTGGGGTGGTTGTTTGTGTCCAGTGACGGAGCCCACACCAGTCCCCAGCCTGTTTGAGTGGCTTTTGCTCAGCAAACAGCTTGGAGGGAACCACAGGAGCCCAGGAAGAGCCAGACTGTTTTATCTGGCTGCTCATGGCTTGGAGGGGCTGGAGCATGTCCAGGGCAGGGAACAGAGTTGGGGAAGGGGCTGGAGCCCTGGGAGAGGCTGAGGAAGCTGGACAGGGGCTCAGCCTGGAGAAAAGGAGGCTCAGGGGGGACCTTGTGGCTCTGCACAACTCCCTGACAGGAGGGGACAGGCAGGGGGGTCGGGCTCTGCTCCCAGGGAACAGGGACAGGAGGAGAGGGAATGGCCTCAGGCTGGGCCAGGGGAGGTGAAGATTGGGTATTAGGGAAAATTTCTTCACTGGAAGGGTGGTCAGGTGTTGGAACAGATGACCAGGGCAGTGGTGGAGTCTCTGTCCCTGAAGGGATTTAAAAGTTGTGCAGATGTGGCACCTGGGGCTTGGCTTAGTGCTGGAATTGTCAGTGCTCGGTTAATGGTGGGACCTGATGATCTCAGAGGACTTTTCCAACCTAGCAATTCTGTGATTTGATTACTGGGGTTTCCTATCAACCCTGCAGACAAAACACTCCTTTTAAAGGACTAAGAGACTGCTCAGAGCCTGGCTTTGCTCTGAGCACGGGCTGCAGCCTTGTAGTGCGATTTTGGAGTGGATTTGGGTTGCTGGGGCAGGCAGGAGCTGTTTTAATGCTGGGAGCAGGACTTGCCCATGGATAACTCCTCTCCCTCCCCCTCTTCCTGCAGAGCTGATCTGATCTTGGAATTGGAAGCTGAAGGTTTTTGTAGAGAGTCATCCTGTCCCACCCCACCTCCCCTTCCACAGAGGACCACAGAGCTGATCCTCTCTGCCACCTGTGAGCACTCCTGCTGGCAGGGTCCACCCTTTTGTCTATTAACAGCCCAAATCTCAGCAGATTCAGTATTTGGGCTTCTTTCCACATCGTGCTGCCCTTTTAAACTGAATATTTCCTTCCCTTATGGACCATTCTGGGCCAATAATCCCTTTATCTGCATTTGTCATGGCCCTTGAAGCCTGAACCCTCCAGATCCTGCCAAGTGGGACAAAAGCTGTAAAGTCCTTTGCAGAGGAAAGGAAATATCCAGGTGATGGGATGTGTTTCTCATTGTGGAAAGCCCCCAGAATATCAGGAGTTTCATCACCAGTTTTATGTATAGAAAAGCTATTTTAGGTAATTTAACAGGTGCTACTTGTGTTAGTTTAATTTTCCTCTCTCCATCTGCTTCCTGCGCAGCTGAGCACGTGCCATGGCCGGCTGCAGAGATGGATCTGAAAAATAGTCACAACAACCTTTCCAAAGAATTTCTCAAAATATCCTTCCTGGCATGTCTGGGACACGGGTGGTGGCAGGATGGCCCGGGGGAAATAATTGCTGCTCTGGGCTCTGTCTCCTTCAGGAGAGTTAGAAGAGTTTCAGGGAGAGGGGACACTGCCCTGGCCCCACTTTTAGGAACATTGTGGGCTTTTGTTCTGCCTTCATCCAGCCAAGCAGCAATCCAGCAGCTCCACAGGCTGGAAGTGAAGGCTCTCCAGTGCTTTGGGAGGCTGGAGATCTTTCCCCCCCGCCCCCCCCCCCCCCCCTCACGCTGCCTTGCTAGCATTTTCAATTGCGTCTTTGCAAAGTCATGATCTTAGAGCTGGGCTTCATCCAGGCTCCCTCCAGGCCTTGTAATTGCATTACAGAAGTGGCCGGGAATGTGCGGAGCCGAGAGAATGTGGGGGAAGGGCCGGCAGCATCCCCTGTCAGAGAAGGGAAATTGTGGCCATTCTGGAGCTGATCCCATTTTTTCGGGAGGCTGGGGGAAGGTGGTGGGCTCAGGGATGATGGCGTGGGAATTAGGACAGAGGGGCGCTTGCCCGGGGCTGTGTCCCCAGGCGCGGGGGCTGTGTCCCCAAACGCGGGGCTGTGTCCCCAGGCGCGGGGCTGTGTCCCCAGGCACGGGGCTGTGTCCCCAGGCACGGGGGCTGTGTCCCCAAACGCGGGGCTGTGTCCCCAGGCACGGGGGCTGTGTCCCCAAACGCGGGGCTCTGTCCCCTTGCGCGGGGGCTGTGTCCCCAGGCGCGGGACTCTGTCCCCAGGCGCGGGGCTGTGTCCCCAGGCACGGGGGCTGTGTCCCCAGGCACGGGGGCTGTGTCCCCAAACGCGGGGCTGTGTCCCCAGGCACGGGGGCTGTGTCCCCAAACGCGGGGCTCTGTCCCCAGGCACGGGGCTGTGTCCCCGCACGCCTCGAGCACAGCGGAGGCTCAGCACCGGCAGGGAAGGATCTGCTCCCTCTCACTTGTCACTTTGCCAGCCTGGGAATGTTCAGGCTGAGATTTTACTGCTGCTGCTGCCTCCGGCTGGAGCCGCGTGTGGGAGGCAGCGGTGGGGGGGATGGGGAGGAAGCTAGGAGAGAGGAAAGAGGAGGGCAGGGGGGCTTAGGCAGGGGGCAGCCTGCGGCGAGCAGGGACTGCTCGGGAATGCGGATGGAGGAATGGGCTTGGAGATACCCCTGGCCCCGGGAGCTGGGTGGGGAGGGGAGGTGCTGCCCTTCCCTGGGTGCTGCCTGAGGGAAAGTGGGAGCAGCATCCGGGGCTGGCGTGTAAATGGGAGTGAAAGGAGAAGAGGCCGGGAGGAGAAGTGAATCCCAGTCACATCCCCTTGCCCGCGGTGGGGAAGCCCGGGAGCAGCCGGGCTGGGAGAGGTCCTGGCTGGGAGAGGGCGCTGCCATAGGAGCCAGAAAGCCCCAAATAAGAGAGGAGAGAGGATGCTGAGGGTGTCCCGGGAAAATCGCCAGCCCAAGCACTGCCCACAGCCCTGCCAGAGCCTCAGAGTGTCGAGGTCTCGTCCTCGGGGCACTGAGCTGCCCTCTCCACCCCCTGGGGCTTTGACAGCACTGCTCTGGCACGAATAAACTTTTCCAGTTTGGTGTGGCGCTGCTGTGACTCGTGTTTCCAGCTGCAGAGCAAGGAAAACAATTTTTCAGGAATCCATCGGGCGACTGTGCAAATAAATGTTTGCGAGGCCTTTGGCTGCCATAGTGATGAGCTCCATGGCAACCCCGCAAGGAAATGAATAATTCTGTGCTCGAAGTGGAATAATTTTATGCTGGAAGTGGAAGATAAAAAGGGACCTGATGGCTGAGGGTGCTGCAAATTAGCTGATGAGCAAAGCACCCAAGTGCCCTCCTGGTGCGGGTGCTTGTGGAAGCTCTGGGTAATGGGGCAGTGTTGGGATGCAGATGGATGCAGTGGGGCTGTGGCAGGGCTGCCAGAAAACCCTTTTGTCACACGATTTCCATGTGGCCAGATTCACGGAAGGCAGCTCCAGGTCGTGCACAGGCTGTACCTGCCCCTCCTGACACAGCACCTGGCCTGTGCTCTGTGTCCCCTACGCCCTGAGCCTCTGAAGATGCTGCACCCCCGGGTTTGTCTCAAACGTGGCTTTGATTCCTTCTCTCCAGCTCTAGCTACGCTGGAAGCATTCCCGAAAATGAAAGCCAGCTCTTTTCTGAGCTTTGAAGTGTGGAGTAGAGCTGAACAGAGTAAAAAAAAAAAAAAAAAAAAAAAAAAAAAAGAAACACCCTATCCTATGGGGGATGGGTTTTTAAAAAAACACCCTATTGAATCAACATCATTTGTATTAAAACCAGCGAGTCCTTGGAGTATTTCTATAGGAATCAGCCCTCCCATTCCGGGCAAGCTCCCTGCAGCACCATCCAAAGCTGTGGATGAGTGGGGAGCAGTGGCAAGGGGGGGCCCCGGGGTGTGCCCACCCCGGGCAGGGGCAGCAGGGCAGGGAAGCTGCTCATTGTTGAGTCAGTGATTCACAGCTGTGACTCACAGCCCCATCCTATAGCCGTGGAAGACAGCCAGGTCTGGCCATCAGCTGTGTGCATTCTCCACTTGAGGAGTTATTTTTGGATGTTTTTAGATTACAGCCTTTGGGGTTTTGTTTTGTTTTTTTTTTTTCTATGCTTCTGAATTCTGGATGATTGCACTGCAAGTAATTGAGACACTTGAATTTCCTGCTTAGAGAAGTGAGTTCAATACCTTCGTATTTTGCAATGCTAAGGCATTTCTAAAATAGCTTTTCTACGTGGCTTCATGAGGAGCAGGCACGCAGCTTTGGGGCTCTTTGTGTGAAATTCAGGGACGCTGGGTGCAGTAAGGGTGAAAAAAAGGACATAGGGGGTGTCAGGCTGAACATGGATCACCAGTGCACCCCCTGCTGTGATGGAGACTGACTGGTTTTACTGGTCAGGTTGTAGCCAGCAGGACAGAAGTTACCCTCGATTCCCCTGTGGCACTCACAGATCCACACCTGGACCACTGTGCCCAATTTTGGGCTCCTCACTGCAACAAAAGCAGGGCCATATGAGAGCCATCAAAATGATCTGAGCACTGGAGCCCAAGGCAGGGTGGGAGAGGCTGAGAGCTCCCTTTGCTTGGAAGTGTGGGACCAGGAGCACTGCAGGATCCTTAGGGACCCCTCCAACCCAAACCATTATAGGATTCCATGATTCATGCCCCTCTTCCAGTCTGATTTTGTGATCTCACAGGGAATTAAGGGGATGTAGGGCTTTGGGTGTCCCCAGACAGTGGGGAGATGGAGGGGCTTGTGAGGCTCCTCGCAGGACTTCCTGTGTTTATCTCTCACTAAGTCTACGAGGAAGGAAAAGGGTCTGGAGTGCTGCCCACCCTGAGCTGGCTGGTGATGCACAGTCCTCCTTCCCTGGGTTGTAGTGGTTTTACGTTTGCCGAATTTCTGTTTTGCCAAATTTAGTGTAGTGGTTTCTGTATCTTCTCTCTTTTACCTCTGGGAGATAGGATTTGGGAGAAAAAGATAAAACAGGCTTTAATTTAAAAGTAAACAGACAGATTTTATTAACACACACTAAGGAGGGATAAAAAAAAGAAAATACAAAAAAACCCCAAAAAAAACCCCAAAAAAACCAAATAAAAATTTTAAACCAACCCTTTCTCCCACTACAAACTCTTTATTTCAGAACGATATTTCATTCATCAAAAAAACCAAACTCTGTTATCTTATTACACTGGGACACACAACTCTAAACCAGGAGCTCAAAACAACCTGAGCAAGATCCGGGTTTCCTGGTACAGCCTCTCCCCTCGGGCCGTGCTCTGTGAGGGTTGGGCTGGGCCACTCAGACCCCTCCCAGGCAGCGGGGACTACCCTGACCCTTCCTCTCTCCCTTTCCAACCCATTCCTGGCCAAATCTGGTGCCCAGCGGAGCCAGCTCTCCTGTCTGTGCCTTCATGCAGCCCTGGGGCTGTTGGGGTGGGGAGCTTGGGGGGGTCTGGAGTCCTGGTGCAGGTGAATTTCCCGACCACAGGGCGAGCCTTTCCTTCCGTGCATTCCCACTGTCATGGGACACAGAGGCTTTGACAGGAGGCAGGAGGAATTTCTGTACAGGGAAACCTGAAGGAGTTGCCTGAAGGAGGGGTGGGAGAGGAGAGAAGAGTCTTTTGGGAGGTGGAAAATATGATGGTGGCACTGCCACATCAGAGAGGGAGTTGAACCTGAGCCTCTGATTTCACAACGGGGTTCAAACCACTGGAATACTACATGAAAAAAAAAACCAAAAACAAAACCAAAAAACAAACAAACAAACAAACAAACAAAAAACCCACAAAAAACCCACCCAACCAACCCCCCCCTCCCCCCCCCCAAAAAAAACCCAACCAAACAAAAAACTCCAAAAACCACCCCAAACAAACAAGGAAAAAAACAAACAAGCAAAAACCAACCAACCAAAACAAAACACAAATAAACAACGCCCCCCCCCCGCCCCCAAATCCCAACAAAACAACAACCAACCCAAAATGTATTCGATGCTTTCTTGTGCTTTCCCTCCCCCCATCTCTGGGTACCATCATCATGTTAGGGCAGCTCCCAGAGCCAGGATCAGCGGCTGGGAGGCTCAGGGATGTTTCTGAGCAGCTTTCCTGAAGCCCTGGAAAACCAGGGAACCTCATCTTCCAGCTGGGGGTGGGGCAGGAGCTGCCGGGGTTAACGGGGGCTGAATGGGTTGTGGTTTGCAATGGAGTTCAGGTTCCTAAGTCCTTTATTGGATCTAGCCCGGGGCTCTATTCGCAGCCCTGTTTGTGACATTAACAGGTCACTGCAGCCCCAGGGCTGTCCCCACCTTGTCCTGGCGCGGCACCGAGCGCGGGGCTGGGGACCCGGGGCCGAGGAGTCTCGGCACAACCATCGCGGGGGAATCAATTTGGGAGGCGAGCACGCCTCACTTCTGGCCTTTTGGAAACTGTGCCGCCCCCCACGGCGCCAGGAGGGCTATAAATAACGGCCAGGGCGGCCCGGGATGCGGCAGACAGCAGGTATTTCAGGATGCTGCCGGCAGGGTCGTGCCGGGGCAGTCTCTGCTCCATTAGTGGTTATTTGCATCCTCTAAAGATTAACTGGTGTGAGAACAGCGCCCTGTGCCCCACTGGGGATGGAACAGGCACGGGATGCAGAAGGGGATGGATGGTCCTGTGGTCCTGGCTCAGGTCCTGCACAGCTTGGGACAAACTGCTTGAGACCAGATTTTCTGCAGAGCACCTGGGAGTGCCCACACAGCATTCTTGCAGTCAGATGTTGTGTTTCAAAGGGAGTTTGAACATATATTCAGAATTCCAGATTGTTTTGGGTTGGAAAGAACCTCACAGACCATCTCATCCCACCCCTTGCCATGGGCAGGGACACCTTCCACTGTCCCAGGCTGCTCCAAGCCCTGTCCAACCTGGCCTTGGACACTTCCAGGGATCCAGGGGCAGCCACAGCTGCTCTGGGCACCCTGTGCATAGGGGAGGATTTCATAGGGAGGGTGAAAGCTCATGTGCATTCAAGGCTTCTCTCCTTGCAGAGCTCTGATGCAGCTACGAGGTCACTGTGGCAGGTACAACTTTCAAGACCGTGCCTGTGGGTCCATCCCAATTCCAAAATGTCCATATTGAGCCTGTTCTGTGTGTGGGGGTGCAGGTGGAAGGGTCACTCAGGCAGAGAGTGCCCAGCAGGGCATGAGGAGCCCATCTGCTGCCCAGCCCAGGCACTGAGCTGGCACCAGCCCTGCCTGCACTGGAGCAGGAATTCAGGGGCTGAGAAGGAATCTAGTGTCTGAACAGGATGTTGAGACCTCGGCATGGCTTCAGGATCTGAGCAGGGTGTTGGGGTCTGAGCAGGGTGTTGGGGTCTGAGCAGAGTGTTGGGGTCTGAGCAGGGTGTTGGGGTCTGAGCAGAGTGTTGGGGTCTGGCAGCTCCTGGGTGTAAGGGCTGGGACCCCAGTGGTGGAGGAGGCCAAATCTGTGCCTTGTATCCTGGTGGTTTGAACACTTTCCTGGGAAATGGGGTAAGGTATATTCATGGGAAGGGCTTTCCAACCCCTCATCCTCCCCTATCTCACTTCAGGAGGGCTCTCAGCTGCAAGAGCAGGGCAGCCCTCATCCCAAGGGAGCCAGCACAGGGCCAAGGGGTAAATCCTGGCATTCCAGTGAATGGAAAGGGCTGTGGGTAGTCAGAGCAGTGACTGGAGAGGAGACAGCAGTGATCTGGGTGGTGGGGTTGTTTAGGGACAGAGCAGAGGGGACCCCAGGAAGCTGGTGAGGTGTTTAGGAAGTGTGGAGGCTCTGTCGGGGCCCTGGGAGCACAGCCTTGAGCAGTGAGTGGTGGCTGGGCACAGCTGACACCTGGCAGACATGAAAGCAGGGCTTGTTAGCCTGCACACAGAGTGCTGATTGTGGCCTCGGGCATAAAACCTTCTCAGCCAAAGTCTTTCAGCATCCCCCGAGATTTCCCAGGCAGATCTGTGGTGCTTAGCACCCCCCGCAGCCAAGGGGAACCAAGGCAGATGCCCAGATGCTCCCTGCTCTCCTCTCCCTGCTGCTCCAGCCTCCCCAGGACTGATCTTGGACTCTTTTGAGAGCAAGTTCTGTGGTGCCAGGCAGCTGCTCCCAAATCCAAATGATGACCCCAAATCCAAAACCATGGGGTTTTCTCACTATCCATCACATGAACGAAGCTGCAGAATGGAGTTGTAACCTGAAAGAGCTTGAAAGGAGTATCCACTCACAGCCTGCAAAAGGGCCTGTTCATACAAGGGTGCATATGCACCTCTGGGGCTTTAGTTTTTATGATATTACATTGTAATTTTGGCAATGGATTACATTATATCCCATGGCAGGGAGTTGGAATTAGATGATCTTCAAGTACTCCTCTGACCCAAACCATTCTGTGATTCCATATTGGTGGGATTTTGAGGAGATGAGAAGCTTGGCTCTAGCCTCTGAAGGCAGCAGGAGTTTGGAGGATGTTGCTGGAAGCACCATTGAGTCTCCACATGCTTTTGGTGGTTATTCTTCAAGAGCCTGGTGAGGGATGGATACCTCTGAAGGGCTCTTGGCTCCTGAGTGCTATTTAATAAAAGGATTCAAAGCATGCACTGGTCCAGCCCACTCCTCCTGACTGGAGTAACTTGCTGTTTGTTTTCTTTTCCCACAGCTCCCAGAATGGAGAGGAAGCTGGAGCCTGGCCCAACAACCAGTTTGACACAGAGATGCTCCAAGCCATGATCCTGGCTTCAGCCAACGGTTGGTGTCCATCACTCCTGGGAAAACCCTGACTCCTGCTCTCGGGTTCATGCTGATAGATAAGATGCTGTGGGACTGATTTATCTGGGTTAGCTGGGCTGACTGCAAAAGCTCTGCTTCCACAGATCCCAAAACTGGTGGAGAAGCCCTGGTGTCCCTGCAGAGAGAGGCGTCAGGAAGGATCCAGGCAGAGGAGACACCTGGTTCCTGTAGACAGGGACACCTCTTCCACACAAACTCTGTTTACTTTGCACTGAAACACCATCTGGCTGTGCTGTGGTTGTGTTACATGAAAGAGCCAGTCTGGTGATGCTTTATAAACTACTTGGTTCCAGAAAGTCACAGTAAATTAAACTTGCTGTAAGGTGAGGAGGAAGGAGGGCTGGAAGTTTGTATGTGGCTGGAGGCTGGACCAGGGAAACAGCAAATGCCTGACTCAGTATTCCCAACAAACCTCATATGCAGAGGAGCTCCCCAAGTCCCTCTGCTGAGCAATGGACTTGCCAAGGTTTCTCCCACTGGCTGCTGCCTCCTTGCAGTTGTATTCACAGGAGGGTGGTCTGGGGTCATTTTGGGTTGGTTTGTTCTGGTTTATGGCAATGCAGAAGCCTTGGGCAGGGAGGGATGTTCCCACACACCCACAATCTCTGTGGCTTTGCAGAAAACAGGGACAATTATCACTCTGGGCAGCACTATGGATAAAGAGCCTGGTTTTTATAGAGCCTTTATTTATAAATACCTCCAAGTCTTTCCCCCCTCAATTTAAAAATAGAAGCACAGCCATAGCACCCTGTGCAAAATGCTTAGGATGTTTCCTTTGAGTTGTTTGGGAGGGAAGGAATCTGAGGGAGGAGGAATGGCTTTGGTGTTGCTTTCTTGGAAAGCTGCTGCAGCTGAACCGTGCTGCTCTGCAGACATCAGGAGACAGCTGCCTTGGCTGGGGAGGGGGCGAAGGTCTGGGCCAAGGGAGTTGTTTACACTCGAGAGAAAGAAACAACGTGAAAATGTGTCTTTGCTCTGAAAAACGGCCACGGAAAAATAGCCCTTGGGGTTGCATGTGGTTATCGTCACCCAGTGTCTCCAAATCCGGTTTCCTTGCTGGTAAATAAAGCTGTTTTTCTGGCTGCTGCTCCAGCAATCCCCAGGATCAGAGCTAAGCGGGTCCCTTCCAGGTTAAGCACCGACTTCTATGGAGCCCCGGGCCCTATTGCAGCAAATCTCCCCGAATCCCCGAGTCTCTACCAGCCCTGACCTCTCCCACGGCTCCCGTCCGCTCAGGGGGTTGATGGAAATCAAATCCCTCCTGCAGATAATGGCTTTCCCTTATCCATCCTTTTCAGGCCCTTTCTGTGCTGGGTGTGTGGATGGGGACACAGCACAAGTTTTTTCCTCCAGCACAGTGTTTTTGTGTCACCCTTGTTCTCTGTGCCCCGTTTCTGCTCTCCCGTTCAGCCAATAGTGTTGATTGCAGCAAGCTTTGATTAGGGGCAGTGTTAATTGCCCATTAAGCTTTGTGCTACTCATCCCTGGGTGTGATTTCCTGAGGGTTTAAATAATCTTTATCTTTCAGTGTCATCCACTGAGCTCTGTTTGAGCCCAGAGGTGACAGGTGGGACACAGTGACACAGGTGATGCCTTGGATACATCCTTACCCCGGACCAGAGGTTTTCCTTGGCTGGAGGCAGCAGCAGCCGTGCCAGGCCAAGCCTGCACCATCCAGTCCTTTGAGGATTAAATCCTTTTCCCAATGGTTAAATTGCCATTGCAGGTCAGAGTATCTGGGGACCTGATTTTCCCCCCTGCGGTGTGGCCTTGCTGTAGGGTTCTGTCTCTTTTCCCAGCCATCCTTCCTCTGGGTCTTCCTGCCTTGCAACACGGAACAATATGAAAAACACTAAAATATACAAGCTACACAGGGGCCAGGGCATTGGCCACAAAAAAAGGTGACAAATTATACTGTATCAGAAGCAGTTAAAAGTGATTACAAACTGTACAATATCAAAATCGTTGTGATTAATAATAATTTGCAAAAGCCAATACATAATAGCAAAAGCCAACGATGACACAGTTATTTATAACACAGCCATCCTTCCTCTGGATCTTCCTGCCTTGCAACTGGGAACAATAAGAAAAACCAGTGTTTCCAGTGATCTGAATGGGCAGAGGCAGCTGCTGGGACAGCCTGAGGAGCACAGATGCTCCAGGACACCAGACACTCAAGGGCAGACATCCTGTCCTTAAAATACTCTGGCTCTCAGGAGAATTTAGAGAGGTGCCATGGGATGGTGGGAGAGCAGACGGAAAGGCAGCCCGGGGATGTCCCTGTCCCCCCAGGCAGGGGCAGACACGCTAAATTGGGTCCCCTGAAAGCCTGACCAGCAGCTGCAGCCACACGTGCTCTGGGGCTGCCCCCGTCCTCCCCTCTGCCCACAGGGGCGATGGGGCCCCTCACTGGTTATTTTTGCTGAAGCCCAAATTCTTGTTTTCCTCCTCAGGACCGTTTGGGATAATGACAGGCTGCTGGTACAGGCCAAGCGTGACCTTTCCAGTAACGAGAGCTCAAGTCCTTGGCTTGGCAAGAGCACCTCGGTGCCCATTTAGAACCCTCTATTGTTCCTGTTCTCTCTTCTTTTCAGCCTTAATGTCAGTGTTACCTAGAAACAGCCGGTTGCCCTTACCCGGGGCTGACTGGCAGGCTGGGAACTTCACCAGTGCCCTTTTCTCCCTGGTGGAAGCTGTGCTGAGACTGCAAATTAATTCATGGGGACCTGGGAGGTGCTGGCACCCCCAGCCCTTCACTGCTTAGAGCCATGGGATGTCCCCAGAGGGACACATGGCAGCAATACCCTGGGAAGAGAAGGTGCCCAAGTCCACCCAGCCTCTCACTGGGCTGACTCCAGCTGGGACAGTCCAGAAAAATCAATTTTCCCATGGGTGGAGGCTGTAGTCCACCTGTGAGATGGTCCCTGCACATCTCCAGTCATCCCATCCCATGGGGATAATTTCCAACACCTCGATGAGTAGGGGCTTGAGTTGGTTGCTAATGAAATAAGCTGCTGCTTAGGCAAGTGAGGATTAGCAATAAATATCACTAATTACAGACACATCTTCCCAGCACAAGGTCCTCCAAGCCCTGCTAGGTCTGGAACCCATTCTGTGGGGACTCTGGAAGAATTCTCCTGCGGTGAATGCTTCCAGAGCAGGAAGTGAAAGGCATTTCCCCACAGGGTCACTGTGTTTTCTCACCACGGCCCCTGCCCCAGTGCACAATATCATGTCTGTTTTCAGCCTTGCTGTGTTTTCCTCCCTGCCTGATCCAACAGAGCAGCTGCAACTTTTCAAACTGCAGTTGCTTCATCCTTCCGACCCCTGCAAAGGGAATGTGTACACAGCCATATTTCAGGGGTTGGTGGGATGTGGTCCAGCTTTTTGTCCAGCTTTCTGGCTGCCTTGGCCACCTCCATCTGCTCAGGCAACGCAGAGGCATAAACAGAGCTGCTCTGGAGTGAGGAGAAACGTGAGCAGACCAGCCCACCACCTCTGCTCATTGTTTTTCTTTGTTCTCGCGACCTCTCTGCCTGTGAAAGGAAGGAGCAGCACTCCTGGGCTCTGCCTTGCTCCAGCTGGGTGTCTCCATCCTCCAGGAGAGCCTGGCCCCAGCCATGAGCATGGGGCAGTTAAAGGCTGAGATGGGAGCCACAGTCTCTCGTACAAAGGCTGAGTTTCAGCGAACCATTTCTGTGCAAGAATCCCACCCTGAGCCGTGCACAGGCAGCTGCACTGGAGCAGACCGTGCAGCAGCTCATGGCAACAGCATCACTTGAGCCCTGCCATCCCCCCGTGCTCATTTCTCTCCATCTGCTCTCCAGCATCCAGCAGACCCCCGGCATCCCGGGGGGGGGCTTGTGCCCCTCCCCACTCCTCGCTCCGTGGCGGAGCTTTGCATAGCGACAGGAATGAATTTGCCTTCCCCTCCCCCTGCTCCCAGATCTGGACCATCAGACACGCTCTGGCATTGATTTCCTTCGTGCTCGGCTTCCTAGAGCCATTTTGCGGTATTGCAGGGGAGGGGTTTTCTTTCTCGTCTCCTGTGTCGTGCTCTCTGAACAAACCTGGCTGGAGAAAAATACCGCGGGCAGGGTTTTAAATGCGGCGGAAAAATAAATAGATATTGGATTTCCTTTAATGCATCACTAATGGTGTGACTGCACAATATGTTTGTAATGGGCAGTTTCGGGGAGGGGGGTGTGGCTCTGTGCCAGGCTGCCCAGCACAGCCCTGTGGGGAGCTGAAGGGTGATGTCGGTTCGGGTTTGATACTCTGTGGGGCTGCTGGGGCTTGCGATGAGGGTCTCCAGCTGGCTTTAACATCCTGCCCTTCTCTTTTCCCCCTTCCCCGGCGTTCCCCACAGAAGCTGCTGACGGTAACTCGACCCTGGGCGGCGGCAATGGCACGATGGGGCTGAGCGCTCGCTACGGCCCCCAGTTCACCCTGCAGCACGTCCCCGACTACCGGCAGAACGTCTACATCCCGGGCAGCAATGCCACCCTCACCAACGCCGCCGGCAAGCGCGACGCCAAGAACGCCGCCCCCGCCGGAGGCAACAAGAAGAAATCCGGGAAGAAGGAGAAGAAGTAGTGAAGAAGAGAAAGGAGACCTTAGAGCTACAGGGCAGCCGGCTCCAGCACTCCCCCAAAACCACAGCCCAGGCCGGAGGACGAATGTGATTTTTTTTGTGGTGCAAAAGTAGGAAATGCTGCGAATGTATCTCGTCATCATCAGAGCTGAGAGCAGGGGCTCGCTGCTCTCAGGTCTCATGATGAAAATCAATCCAGAATCTAAACCGAACACAAACAAGTGCCCTGTGAATAATGTTTTATACAATCCCTCGGGTATTCGAATATGCAAGGGTGGAAGGTCTTTTGCCATGTCTTTGGATCCGATTTTCTCCCAGGTAGTCCGAGAAAGGCACAAGGCTTGTGCTCGGCTTTGCCCAGTGTAAATAATTTTAATGTGGATCTTTTAATTTATAGCCCTTCAACTATTTTTTGGAAAGGAAATGGAAGTCCTTAGCTTAGAGCCCATGCTACAGTTCTTTGCTCTTAAATTTTCCATTCGTAAAATTCACCCCCAGTCAATGGTAGAGATGGATTTTGGAGTTTGGAAGTTGGTAGGGAGTGCTTCAGTTCCTGCTTACCTGTCATTTGGTAAAAAAAAAAAAAAAAAAGTGTTTATATTGCATGAGTCAAAGGGAATATGGCAAAGCTGCATCCTAAACATTTGTTTTGTTTTGTTTCATTTTAAAGTGTAACCACTAATGGCCTGAAATATGATAAGGAAAAAGCCCTCCTGCTGTGTGAGAGGCAGGGAATTCTAAGAGGAGCATGCCGAGGTGTGCGGCAGCTGCCCCGGCGGTTCTAGGGGTCTCCGAAGAGCAGACACATCTCAAACCTTCTTTGCAGTAAATATTTATATGTACAGTCGATGTTCTTATGGAATTAAGGCTAAGAGAGCGTCGCTCCCCTGCGGCCAGGCCTGGCCAGGTCCCCGCCCAGGGGACACGGGGACAACGTTTCACTGTCTGCACACGGTGTCTGCATGCACGTCCCTCACCTCACACCTGCACTAGCGCAGTAGCTCCACGGACCCGCACAAGTCCTCGCATGCCCACGCGGGGTGACCACGCCGGCAGCCCCTGGGGCTGCCCTGGGGAAGGGGTGGGAGGGGGTGGGATGGCTCAGGCAGGCTGGGGAAACTCATTATTGCTTCTAGTTCGGGCCCCAAAGGCTGTTTGGGGTGGTCGGGCGGTTCTACGAGGTGATTCCTGCCCCAAGGGGTGGGATCCGCGGAGCTGCCGGTGCATGGCTTTGGTGCAGAGTTGGTGACTGAGTAAGTGATGGTTGTTTTGGTGGCGTTTGGGGACCAGATCCAGACAAGGGACCCAAGAGCAGGGGGTGATGCTGCAAATTGGGGGTAATAATTGGGGGAGTGTCACATGGGACCATGTTGGGCCAGCCCGGAGGAGGTGATGCTCTTGCTGGCTTTGGGCTTTGTACCCTGTGGAGACAATTAAAGGATGAGGATTAGCATTTCTCCATGTGCCCATCACCAAAGCACCAGGCCACCCTCCCATAGCAGAGCAGCTCTGAGCCCCCGGGGGAGGCAGATGGGGCCTTTGTGTAGCCAGAGCCAGGAGAAGAGCTGTGGTGTGCCCAGGAAGGGGCCACACCGAGTTTCCCAGGGGAGTGTGTGTTGTTTTTTTTCCTTTTTTAATCACTAACACGTAACTCACCCGAGCAGATCCAGCCCTTTCAGCCAGGCTCTCCCCACCCCTGCCCCCTCCCCAAACCCAGGGCAGCAGGAGTATCCTCCGTGTTTCATCCGGATCCAGCCACCTCCAGCACTGGCTGCACTGGGAGCGGTTCCCACCCTGTCCCCTGCAGCTGCCACCTGCTCCCCCCCTCTAGAAATGCTGTAGCTGAATCGTAGTCTTTATATTTTCTTTTTAATCTGCAATCTGAGGTAGCGTAGTGAGTGTTGTGTATTTAGTGGCGTGTTATTTTTAATTGCAGTAACTAACTTGTGGACATCAGTATTTTCAATTTTCTCTGTATCTTCTTTCCATGTGGTCTGTGCTCCGAGTGTACGTGAAATGAAACACGTTTGCCCTTTCAATGTGTCTAATATTGAATTATACTTATATATTATATATATGCTTATATCCTTCTTATACCCATATAGACCAATGTCGATGTGTTACACGCAAGTTTTATACTCTAATATTTATATTGCTTTTTTTCTTTGGGAAAAAAAAATAATAAAATGGTTTCTTCTGAATGAATGGTGTTTGTTCTGATGGTAAAAGGGAGGCACAGATGGGGTCTGGCCATGCTGGTGCTGCTGACAGGGAGTGGCTGTGCTTTTGGGGCACCCCCAATCTTGTCCCTCCTAGGCCTGCTCTGTAGCACCCCCATCCTCTGGTCACCCAGGCCTTTGAGTGGAGGGTGACATGGCTGTGGATCATGACTGAGGACACGATGGGGTCAGTAGCTACAGCCCCAAGAGGATCCAGCTGCCCCTCTCCATCACTAGCAGGGATCTGGTCACTGTTGCCCAGTGGAATTCCATCACCCTTCCCTCTCACCAGCAGGAATCCACTCTCCTTTCTGCAGCCCTGGTCTGATTTGCTTTCCGTGGTGTCCCCTCTGTGCACTAGGGGACAGTGGATGGGACATTGTGTTCGGAGCTCCCTGACCAGGACAATCCTCCCGCCCTCTCCCCACAGGGGGTTCCAACACAGGCTGAGGGAAAACATCCCGTGGCTCAGAGTGTCGCAACCCTGGAGGAAAAAATAAGCTGCTGCTGGCCAGATGTGAGGGGGAGGGTGGAAGAGGTGGGGTCAGAACAGTCCCAGGAGACAGACAGACAGACAGACAGAGCCTGGGATTGAGGCTCCAGGTGTGCAGGGCACGGCCCCCATCCCTGTATTCCCATCTGTCCCCACCCTGTGTCTCTGTCCAGGTGCAGCTCTGTGGCCTCCACCTTCTGTCCCCCAAACCCCCCCACCCCCCCCCCCCCAGTTTTGTCCTCACACACAGCGAGCACCCCCTGAGCCCCCCTGCAGACTGACAGACACTTCCCAAATCCCCCAGCGCCCCACAGAGACACCAAACCCCCATCCAGCTGCACAGAGACCCCTGAAAATCCCCTTGCACCTCTCCAAGGGACATCCCTCTCCCCAAATTCCCTTCCATCCCACAGATCCAGCTCTCCCTCCTCCCCTGCTCACATGGGGACAGCCGTGGTCACACACACGTGAGAGGTTCTAACCAGAGCATCCTCCTTTGGGACAGGCGGTCCCAGCCCACAGGGGAGGCCACCGGGCTCAGGGCAGTGACAGGGCAGGGATTTGCAGCTCTGGGGACCCTGTGACACCGTTTCCTCTGCCCCCAGCCCTGGAGCTGCTGTCCCTCCCATGCTGGATCTCCTGGAGTGCACCAGGGACGGCTCCAAGGGGATAGTGGGGATCAATTCCACCGACCCACAGGGTAATGGGAGCAGGGCTGAGCAGGGCTGTCCCCAGCACCTGTCCTAGCCGGGGTGGCCTCATCCCAGGGCACTGGGCATCACTGAATGCTTGGCTGGTGAGGCCACCGGGTGCCCGGAGCTGAGTGCTGAGGGCTGCTGGTGAAGGAACCTGGGATGGTCCGAGCGGGTCCCCAGAGGGGTGACAGTCACCACTGGTGGGAACAAAGAGGCTCCAGAGAGAACTCCAGGGGTGGGTTTGGCCTGAGGAGCCGCAGCCTCCCCGGTGCCCTGAGCCCCGCGGTGTCCCCGTGTCGCAGCTGCGGGTGTTGGTGTCGGGATGGGCGCAAGTGAGAGGGGGAACATCGAGCTTCATCTCATTTCTCTTCTCCCTTGCCCTGAAATTACCCCAGGGCACGGCGAGAGCCAGGAAGGGGAAGCTGCAAACACAGACCTGGCCAATTAGCGCTGATGAAGGAAACGCGGTCAGCCGCGCTAACCGGGGACAGGCGGGAGCGAGAGCGTGTTCAGCGCAGCGTGGAGAGCTGGGGGAATTCCCGAGCTGAGGCGGCGACACGGGGGAGGCCAACACAAACAGAGCTGGAGTCACAGTCCTGACAAAAGGGACACAAAGAGCGTGGCAGGACAGAGCCCCCGGCAGGCGCTGGGGACAGTGACATCGCGGGGCTCATGGCATTGCTCCCGGGAAGGGTGACCCGGCTTTGGGAAGGAGGTCCTGGCGTGGCAGGGAGAGGTACAGGAGGCCTTTCACTGCAGCCATGGTGGGGACTGTGGGACTCTGCCTGGAGTGGGGCTGGGGGTGCCTCTGTGCCCAGTGCTGACTCTGGGGGGGATGAGTGGCTGTCGTCGTCGTCGTCCCCCCCCCCCCCCCCCCGTCCTGGTTTAGGGCAAATTTGGGAGAAAACCCCTGAATAGGGTCCCTCTGGGGAGCAAACCCAAATGGCCCCTCCCCCCAACTGGTCCGGTAAAGAACTTTCTCTGAGAAGAATGGAAAAAACTATTTACTTAACAGACAAAGTGCCCACATGCACAAAGAATGAACAATGTGAAACAATAAAAATCTTTCATTGTTCTGAAATGTGATGGTAAATTCAGAAACTCCTTGCTGTGGGTAGCTCGGCTCAGTCAGTCTCTTGTCAGTCCCTGCAGAGGTCCAGGCCCCGGTGGGCTGCAGGTGAGCTCCTGATGCTCCTCTGGGCTTTTCAGTCCAGAGCACATTTAAATAGTCCCAAGGAAAAGGAAAAAAAAGGTCCAGAGAGCTTTTCTGTCTCAGCTAGCAAAAACTAACTAAGAGCAAAGCAGACTTTTGTCCTGCAGTCTGTCTGACCCTCAGTGAACACCCAGTCTGGAGAAGGAATGTGTAGGAATCAGGCAGCTTTCTGAAAAACAAACTCTGCACTTCTCCCCTGCTGCACTCTCAGAGCCAGTCTTAGAGGTACAGAACACAATATCCAGCACAAACAGAAGAGATGACTGGGGGTACAAGCATCATAATGTCACCCTAGGACACCCCCTCTGAGCAGGTGGGGATTCACCAGCAAACTCTGAGGTGTGCAGCCAGTTCCAGATGGGGCCGTGTGCCTGAGCCAGGGTGTCCGTGCTGGGGTGCTCTGAACATCCTTCAGCAGCCAGAAGGGACCTGGATCTTCCTCCACCCTGGTGCCCTCCTGCTGCTGCTTCTCCCCCTTCTCCATCTCCTTTCCCCACCTCTGGGATCAGCTCAGCACCTCTTCCTCCCCTTCCTGTCATTGTCCCAGGTACAACCATGGTGTGGGGCCAGGGAACCTTCAGACTGCACAGGCAGCAGGGCTGGAAGGTCTTGATGGGGCAGGAACAGGTCACAGAGTGGTGGAGATCCCTTTGTTCCCCCTCTGGGGATTGTCCCCAGCTCAGTTCCTGCTCCTGGCAGAGCTGGAGCACCCAGATGCCACAGGTGCTGGTCCCATGTCACCAACTTGTGGAGCCCTTGTTTGCAGCAGGTGGTGGTTTTTGTTTGTTTTCCCAATTGACCTTGAAAATGAAACCAAAAAACATAAATTAAAAACAACCACAACAACAAAAACTGAAAAAACCCAATCCCTCCAGAAAATAAACTAATCAAAATGACCCAAAAAAATCAAACAAAAATAATTGAGCCAAACCAGTTTTCCATTGGACCTGTGAGCTGACCTGGCCTGTCCCTGGGCCCCAGGGAGGGTTGGGTGGGGAGCTGGAATCTCCATCAGGCTGTTGTGGTCATGGCCTGAGTCCCATCAGCAGCTCCTCCAGTCATTGCTTCACCCAGAAAAGCAGGGGTGATGTGGAAATCACAAAAAAAGCTGAGTTTTCACGGAGCTCTCTCTCACCCCTTCTTTGGGGTCCCCAAAGGCACTGGGGAGGTCACTCTGGGTCTGACACAGACACTGGGAGCTGGAGCCTGCCCAGAGCAGAAGACACCCCTGGGGGCTGGTGGCAGCAGGGGTTTCTCCTCCCATGAATGCCTCACAAGGGACAGCAGCCAATGCCATCAGAAATCGAAGTACTTGGGATACAAAATGTCCAGAAGGGATCCATGGGGGCAGTGGGTGCAAAAGGCCGGATGAGGAGAGAGGATATCCATAGCAGGGGATGTGGTGGGAAAGGCCCCCACAGCCCCTCTGCCCTGCTCCCCTCCAGCCCCCCAAATCCTCTGTGATTTTATTTTCCCTGACACAGCTGGCTCCTCTCACACCTCACATTCCTGGGGGGGAAGTGAGAGGTGTTTCGCCATCCTCCCCGTCCCTTCCTGCTCCATAAATCCACTTCCCGCCGCTGTGATTTATTATTATTTATAACAATAATAAAGCGTGCGTAGACGGAATAAAATTTGCCTTTTGCTGACTGAAACCTCGTGACCACGGGGAAGGAGAGGGCGGAGGGTGGGCCCTGCTGGCCCTTGGCCGGCCCCGTTGGGACTCGGGGGCTGCCAAAGGCTCTTCCCTCACGTGGGGGAGCAGCACCAGCCCTCGGCCACCCTCCGGGCAAAATAGGATGTGGTGGGATTTTGCCCTTTTGCAGCCTGTGTGACCTTGTGGTGGCCTGGGCCATGAGCTGCTGGGAGGGTACTCTGTCTGTCTGTCTGTCTGTCTGTCTGTCTGTCTGTTCGTTCTCCCTGTGGGGCAGAGCCCGTGTCCCAGCAGTGCTGATGGCCGGGTGCCCGAGGAGATCAGTCCCAGGGAAGCAGCGAGAACCTGAGGTCATGGGGCTGGGAAAGGGGAGGGCAGGGAGGAGAGGCAAGGAAGGAGAAAGATGCCAGGAGGGATGAGGGGAAACCAGGCGAAGATTCTGGGCACTGCTGGTAGGACACAGAGGGCTGGAAGGGCTCAGCTCCGGGGGACCCTGCCCTGTGTGTCCTCCACACTCCACTGGAACTCGCTGTGGCCCCTGCAGTGCTGTGGGTGGGACTTGCCAGGGTCACTGTCACCGTCACCGAGGAGAGCCAGCCCATGTGCCTGGTCCCAGGGTGTGCTGCTGCCTCTGCAGGCAGGAACATCCCTCTGCTCCCCAGAACTTCCTGGGGAGTCCCTGGAAGCACAGAGCCAGGCAGAGTTAATGCCCTCATGGACACCTGCAGCCCCCACTAACCACAGAGAGCTGGGGCAAAGGCAGAGCTTTGCAAAACTCCTACCCAAAAAAAGGCCAAGAGAAGCCCAAATGCTCCTCTGGGAAGGTGCAGGGGCTGCCCATGCCCAGTGCTGCCTCCCTGACCCTTGTCCTTTTGGCACATGACAAAAGAGGCCATGCCTAATTTGGGGAGGAGGTCTTGGCCCCCTCTCCTCGTGAACGGGCAGCAATACTGACCCAAACCACCCCAAAATTTTCTGGGGCCTCTGGGAGCAGGAAAGGGAATGGATCTGGCTGTGTTGGAGTGTTCCTCTCAGAGGGGACAGGGATGGGGGTGGCACGGAGCCCAGCACATCCTGCTGGCCAAGGCTTGGAAGCCACTGCCAGTTTTGGGCTGGGATGCAGAGACACCTCCTGGGAACCTCCCCTTGTCTCCCACAGGCCTCAGACAGGTGGGATTTGATCTGGGGTTTGATTTGGGATTTGAGAGGAGCCCTCCTGGGTGAGCTCCAGGTGACACAGCCTGGCTGGCACAGGGAAGGGAGAGCAGCCACTTCAGCCAAGGGATGCAGGAGGAAAAGGCCCCCCAAGCCCCCCAGCTCCAGAGGGCTTTGGGGAGCAGTGCCCAGGGCTTGTCCAGTGCCACCTGCACCGCTGGTCCCCAGGACGTGGGTAGCTGCCAGAGCTGGGAGTGGGGACCCCGCCATGCTCCCCATCACCTCCAGACTGGGGGGGGTTCCTGTGAGCTGCCAGGGGCAATGGGGGCAGAGACTCCCCCAGATAAATGGAGGAGGAGGGTCCTTGTGCTGCAGAGCGAGATGGGACAGGGGCCAGGGAGGGACAGCAGCCAGATGGGAGCAGGGGGACAGGAAGAGGGAGACAAAGCTGCTTTGTGCCAGACAGGGAAAGAGGGGGAATGGGGAAGGGGCTCCTGGGTGCCAGGAGAGGGGGCCAGGCTGGCTCCCTTCAACCCCACCATCCCCAGAGTGGGGTGCAAGAGATCATCCACAGGGGTGCAGGAAGAAAATGTGTTTTGTACCATTAATAACTTCAAAAATATTTTAAACCAGTGTTTTTTCATCTCTCCCTCATCCTTTTTTTACCTCATGTTTTAGCTTGTGCTTTAAAGTGTACTTGTTAGCCCAGCAGTACGTGTAGGGAATTTATAAATTAATGAATATACTGGGGGAGAGGTGGAACAAAAAACTGTGGAGCCTGGAGCTCTGCATGGTGCCGGGGGGTGCCTGCAGTTGTCAGAGACCAAGAGTCCTCCCCCACTGCTGCAACACCCCAGGGGGATGGGGAGTCTCCCTGCTGAAGCTCAGGGGGTCTCTCCCAGCCCCTGCAGAGATTTGAGATGTCCCCACCCCTTGAGTGAGAACCACCCCCGTGGTCTCTCTGAGGCCAGCCTGGCTTCTGTCCATCCCTCTGGTCCCTGCAGTCAGGTCCAAGATAAAAAAACATATTTTTTTATCCTGGCTTTTTTTCTCCCCTGTTTTCACAGGACACTGTGGGCCTCCTGCTCCTCAATTAGCAACTTGTCATTCACAAGCTCATCAAAAAGCTGCTAAAAAACCCCAAACTGAGATTTGATGCAAACTAGGGCAGTAATCAGGTCTGTGCCCTGGTTTTTAAATTATCCCAGTCCCTGTGTGCCCATGCCTGTGGGGACTCACTCCTGAAAGCCTCATGGAGCCAGTTCAGCTGCCTCCATCCCACACCTCTGCAGCAACAGGGACACCTCGGATGGCAAAGGGGGCTGGGGACACATTTTGGGACATAGACCTGGCTGGTGGCCATGCTGGTGGCAGGGAGGAGGGAACAGGGCTGCTCCCCACCTCAGGCAGGGGGTACAGGAGCCCTTCCTGGCTAGGAGGGGTTGGGGTTGGGCACAGGGAGGGATTAAGCATCCCTTGGAGCAGCCACCATGAGGGGCCAGGTGGACTTGGGCAGCAGAACAGCGGCTGCAAGGAGCCCTAGGGCCCAGAGTAGGGGTATAGCCTGGGCTGGGGTGCCCCTGTGCTGCCCTGGGCCCCAGCCCCTGCACAGAACTGCTCCCAAGGACAAACCCCTCCCGTGCCACCAGGCCAGGGCCACGTGGACGAACATTTGTCCCTCCAAAGTGGCCATCTGGGAGGAGGTGTCCTTCATCCCAGCAGAGCAGCAGGGAGCTGCAGCCTGGCCCAGTTCTGGCTGCTTTGACCTCTAAACTCAGCTGGTGTCTGGGCTGGTGTGACTTCAAGGGCAGGGGGACCCTCAGGGGGGTCACCAGGAGGGACACGGCTGTCACAGAGCTGTCACATAGGTGTGCACACCCTCGGGGACAAAATGGCCCCAGTGACCTGGGCTCTGCTTGCTGGTTTGTCCCTGGGGAATATCCATGGTGACAAGTGGCTGGACAGTGAGGGTGGCTCCTGTCCTCCCCACCTGCCACCCACCTGGTGTTCAGCCCTGGTGACATTTGGGCAGGGGAGACAGCTCCATCCTCCAGAGCTGTGTCTGGGCTCTGAGACACCACACCTGGTGTGCCAAGGTGGATTTTTGGGGCAGGGCACAGGATTTCCAGCCTTCTCCAGGGATGGGGCGGCAGCCCCCAGCCCACCACAGCCGTGATGCTGCTCCAGCTCCTCAGCTGCCCCCTCCAGCTCGGATGAGCTCCCTGCAGCTCAGTGCCACAAGGCTCTGGGCTCAGCTCTGCACCAGCGAAGTTATGATATGGAGACAAAACCCCCCACATTTTTGTACCAAAAATCATGTTTATTTCTCCATTTTTTTTGTACATAAAATCTGTCATGATAACACCGTGTTCTCAGAGCAGCCCTTTCCCACAGCTGCAAAGCCATGAAAAAAGGGGAGCTGGTACAAGGAAATACAGACTCCCAGGCAGGGCTCCAGGCTGGCTCGGATTCAGCTCACATATCCCGATTTGTCTGTCATTTTGAAGCTTTCCAGGGCATTTGGCAGCTCCTGTCTGCCCTGACCAGCACTGGCACCCTGCCATGAGGGTGCACAGCTCTTGGCCCCACAGGGAGCCCTCTCACACCCCAGGTGCTGTGAAGGCAGTGGGGCCAGTGCCTTCATTTTTCTACCCGCCCTTCTTGACTCCCTCAGCCCTTCCTGAAGGGATGGGAAGGGGTCAAACTGTGTGTCCAGGGCTCCATCCCACACCCCTGCAGCATCAGGGGAGCTGCTGTTCACCCAGGTTTGAGCAGGGAGTCCCTGGTGATGCCTTAAGATTCAGCTTTCATGTATTTCAGGTTCTGTGCTGCCCAGGGGTGAGTTCTGAGCTCACAGTCAGTGTCACTCAGCTCTGCACACAGCAGGGACACAAAACAAATCCTTTTTCAGATGGACACCAAGGACAACTTTCAGGCTCAAAAGCACAAACAAGGGTGGCTAAGGGGAGAAAGCAAGAAGGGACTTCATTACCTGGAGCTGTAATTGGACAATTAAACCCTGATATGCAAATGGACCAGAACTTATAAAAGTGTGAGACCTCGTGACTGGTCGTCCATTTTGGGTCCATTTTGTGACCATTTTGGGTCCACCTTGGGTGTAGCCCTGGTCAGGCTCTTGTCCTGCCCAAGGTGTGCCCTAAAAGCCTTTCAATAAATACCTGTTTTATTCTCCAGCTCTGCCCAGTCTCTGTTCCAGGTCAGCCTTCCCAAGGCATCACTGGACTGTGGCGAGAGGCCGAACCAGAGCAAATTCTGCCTTCTAAAATCAGCATTTCTCTCCCTTTTCCCCTTTCCAGCACAGAGCTCCCGTGCAGGAACGCCCCCACCTCCTCCCAAGGGCCCATCCTCGCTCGCTGCTCCGCTGGATCCGCAGCCCCCGGGCTGGCAGAGGGATGGCAGAGCCCGGGGGGGCTCGGAGCGAGCAGGGATCATTGTGCCCTGCGCGAAGAGCCGCTCCCAGCGCAGCCGCCGCCGGGAGGGGACCGGTGGCCCTGCCACGTGCCGGGAGGGGCGGCGGGGCTGACCTGGCACAGGGGACACGCTGCCCTCGGCTCGCTCGGCGTTTTGTTAGAGCTCCCAAGCCGCGGTGTGATAGCGAGCCCCAGGAAAGCCCCAAATGCTGGGAAGAAATGGATTTATTTTACTATAGAGCTCTTACTGTGTTGAACATAAAGCTCGGAGCAATCTGCTCCGGTGGGAGGTGTCCCTGCCTATGGGGGGGGGGGGGGGACGAGGGACGAGGTGAGCTTTAAGGTCCCCCCAACCCAAACCTCTCTGTGATTCTATGGAAGGTGCTTTAAAATGAAAAGCCCCAAAGGTTCTGTGTGACCCCGGGAGGGCCCAGCTCTCCCAGCAGTGCTCTGGTGTGCAGAAGTTCTGCAGGAAATGGTGACCCCAGCCCTGTCCCCAGACCCGCTGCCACACCTGTGCTGGCTCAGCCCCCCTGGTGGGCTCTCGCAGGTCAGAGGGTGCCAATGCCTTCCCTCCACGAGCATTCCAGTCACCCTATTTCCTTCTCCACCTTCTCAACACCCCAGCTCTTACCCGGGCTGGGATCAGCCTGCCTCCTCTTGCAGGGATGTGACAGCAGCCAGGCTCTGTGCCAGTCCCAGGTCATGCTGGGCTGTTATGGATCCCTCTATTAGCTTAATGTTATAAACATGTTAAATTAGAAGAAGAAAAGAACTCCAAATATGTAAGGCACGAGCTGGGGCAGAGCCATTCCCACTGTTAACTCCACCAGGAGACAGAACCCTGCAAGAGCAGACCTGAGGTCCCTGGCTGTCACCCCAGCACTGAGGGATGTGTAGGGATGGCTGTGGCTTTACTCTGTCCCTGCCTTTCTGCCCAGTCTGCTCCTCCACCAGAGCCACAGAGGATATTCCTCCCCTTGGCTGAAGCCCTTGACCCTTCAGCTCTTGGCAGGGACGGACCTGACATGGGACAGGAGAGCTAAACCAGCACAAACCCTGCCCCAAACAGCCTCAAGAGCCAGAAGGAGAAAGAACAATCCTTCACAACCATGCACAGGTCCCAGAATGAAACTCTATTTTACTTACTGAAAGCTCATTTGGGTCCAGCAGCTTTCTGCCTTTTTCCAGGTTCAGAATCCAGCTGGAGCAGCTGATGGCCTGAGGGTTTCTTGTAACCTCACTGGCTTTGCTGGTTCTGAAAACAAGGTGATAGTAGAAACAGGGGGACAGGTTCATCCAGGCCAGCTCTGGCACAGACTTTCCTGGGCTGGGGGAGCCACCAGACCTGGGGACACTGCAGGGTCCAGACATTGCCACCACGGGCTCAGGGCTGCAGAGTGCACCAGGTCAGGCTTCAGGCATCCCCACCACTCCAGAGAACCCCAGAGCCCTCAACGGGCATCACTGTGGCCCAAATGGGTGTGCAGAGGTCCAGACACAACCTCCTTAGGAGGCTGTCATGCATCTCGTGCACTCCCCGTGCATCCCGTCTATTCCCTGTGCATCCCGTGCATCTCGTGCATTATTCCCTGTGCATCCCGTGCGTTCCCTGTGCATCCCACGGGAGAGCCCAGCGGTGTGATGGAGGATGCTGCCCCCGGGCTCTCACAGGGCTGTGCGGGCAGAGGATACAGCCCTCCCAGCCCTCCCCAGCTCCACACCCCGGCATTATCCAGTTAAGCCCAGCATCGCCTGCCAGCTCTGGTGTCCCAATAACCAGACCCAGACAGGGTTTCTCCCCTTTAAGAAGCCTTTGTAGCTTAAAGCCTGAGCTCATCCAGCTCATGACGCCCCGCCCGAGGCAGGAACCCCGAATTAGAGCAGCTGCCGAGTGCCAGCCGGCTCGGGGCAGCGGGTGGCCGAGGGCACGGGGTGAGTGTGGCACTGCCCCGGCCACGGGGCTGGCACGGGCACGGTCCCGCTCCTGCCGCCAGCGCCTCGGGAGGTGCATTTTTACCATTGGGAGGAGGCGGCAGAAGGGAGGGGACCTGCCCAGGGATATGAAGCAGACGCTGAGTTATTGCCCAGGCGCTGCAGGCGTGAGGATTTAACTCTTGCAGGGTTGAAGATCTTCCCAGATCCCTGGGCATCCCCTCCTCCAAAGGTAGGCACGTAAAACCGTGCAGAAAGAAGCTGTAGGATTTAAAATCCTTTTGGAGACTGCTAAATAACAACCACAAACGGAGCACCCCTCTCTCACCATTCCCATGCCCTGGAGCATCCCTGAAAATCCCCCTCGTCCCTCCTTGGTGCAGACGGAGGAACATGGCACAGTGGGCAGGAGACGTCACCTCTGGGTCTGTCCTCAGCCCTAAAAGGCAGTAAGGACAAACGCGGGGTGTGCACAGGAAATGGCTCTGAGGACTCGTGTCCTGGGCACGGCGGGGCTGGGAGGGGACCCACAGCCCCCAGACCTGGAAATGTCCCACTCCCTCCCGCTCCCAAGACGTCCCCTGCTCGCGGTGGGTGTTTTTGTGGGGCCGGCCTCTGTGTGGGTGCCGCTGCTGGGTCACAGCCCCTGGGGCTCTGGCAGCAGCGGGGATGAAGCATTTGGTGAGCGCAGACAACACAGGGAGCATTGAGAGCTGCCAGGCTTTGTGCTGGAGCCCCTGGGGCGGCAGGAAGGAGGGGGGTGAGGGGACGTGTCCCCCCAGCTGCCAGCTGGGCTGGGGCAGAGCTGGACGGGGCTGAAAGGAAGCAGGAACCTGCACTCAATGAAGCGCTTGTCCTCCTGCCTCTGCAAACCCCGCTCTGAGCCAGCAGCCCCTTCTCCCCCCCGCGCCGTGCTCTCCCACGCTCCCTGTCCCTCTCCTGAGCCCGAAATTTCAGCGACAGCTTCTTGCTCCTCCGGGCAGAGCCATCCTCCTCCCACAGCCCGTCTCTACCCCCAGCTAACCCCCTTCCCATCACAGCCTGAACCCGGCAGACTGCTCCTTCCCTCCTGCCTCCTCCCTTCCCCTCCGCTCCCTGCAGCTCACAATTACTCCCTCACGCCCCCACCGACACTCTCATCTTTCTCAACCGGTGAATTTGCTCACATCCTCCCACCTTTTTATTCCATAAATGTAATCCCATTGCTTTTTTTAACCCGGACGAGCCGTCAGGATCCGCGACATCCTGTGCAGGGGAGGGCTGGGAAATGACAGCTCGGCATTTAAACCTGCCCCTCCCAGCCTCATTCAACTCTTACACCGGGGACACAAGCACCTCCAGTTTATCATTTCATACGCCTCCTCCATGCCCCTTTCCTGAATTAAGCGGCTCCAGGGCTATCCCATTCCCTTTGCTGCCTCCCTCTGCACCCGATCTGGCTCATGAGGTCCCTCCTCAGGCAGCAGAGCTGCAGGCAGTGAAGCTAAACTAAAACAAAGGACAAAACCCCATAAACCACTGCTGCGGTTGCTTTTCCTTCCTCCCTTTCCTTTCCCAGCGATTTTTAGATCTCAGACGGGGGGTTGAGGTTTTAACTACTACAGACACGACATGGACACCCCACACTTGGAGCACCCCTTGTTTCTGGAGTTAAATGGGAAAAGCATGAAAATCCTTTTGAGATCATAAAATCACAGAATGGTGAAAGAGACCTTAACAATCATCTCGTTTCAACCTCTCGCCATGGGCAGGGACACCTTCCACTGTCCCAGGCTGCTCCAAGCCCCAATGTCCAACCTGGCCTGGGACACTGCCAGGGATCCAGGGGCAGCCACAGCTGCTCTGGGCACCCTGTGCCAGGGCCTGCCCACCCTCACAGGGAACAATTCCTGCCCAATCTCCCATCCAGCCCTGCCCTCTGGCAGTGGGAAGCCATTCCCTGTGTCCTGTCCCTCCATCCCTTGTCCCCAGTCCCTCTCCAGCTCTCCTGGAGCCCATTTTAGGCTCTGGAAGGGGCTCTGAGGTGTCCCTGGATCCTTCTCTTTCTTCCCCAGCACTCCCAGCCCTCACAGCATCGTTGTGGCCCTTGGAGCCACCAAACATCCAGATGAGGTCCCTCTGCATCCCTTCACAGTCTGTCTTTTGTTTTTTTTCCCTACTAAAATATTGTCAGAAATGTTCCTGCTATTCCCAGCCTGCCTGATGTAATTTGTTTCCTGCCTTTTAGCCAGTCAAACACTGGGTTGAAGCCACGGAGGAACCTCCTCTCTCCTCCCACAGGAATTCAGCTTCAAGAGACCCCTTTGGAAATCCAGGTGGGCTTTATTAACATGCCATCATCAGCAGGACAGGAAGACACCATAACATTGATAGCATTTTGAGTATTTATGGCTTGACCAAGGGATTGCTGGGCTGGAAACCCCTGCCCAAAGATGTTTTTCCTCATCCCCAGCAGATCTGCCCTGAGATTGCAGTGGCTTTGGACAGGACTGACAAAACATTTCAGGAACACTCAGAAATTTCTGTCTCTGCCTACAACACACAGATTTTTGTCCCAGTGTAATTTTGTCACTGGCAAAGCTACACCTTGCCCAACTCCCCTGGCCCCATTTGGGGTTAGAGATGAGCATCACCAACTTGACTCCCACAAAGCAGGGAAGGGCCTGGGCACTGGGATAAGGGGTAACATGTCTGATCTCTGCACCACAGCCTGGTTTGAGAAATCAGAGTCTCCCACATCCAGCCCGGATCAGCCCCTGCTCTCTCCCCGGGCTGCCTGAGCTGGCAGTGATGGATTTGGGATTGATCCCTGCCTTCACTTCCCGGTGTGCTGGGGAGCTGATGGCAGAGCTGTGATGTTGAGGTGACAAGAAAGGACACCGGTTGAGTCACTGAAACCACAGAGCAGCTCTGACCAGTGTGGGTGCAGCTCTGGGGGAGGACAAGCCCTGAGCCAGCCCAGGACACTGAGCCCTTGTGAGAGTGCCCTGCTGTGCTCCTCACGCCCCCCTCGATGATGCTGCAGCTTTTCCCTGTCCCTGACCTCACTCTCCCACAACAGTTCCTTCAAGCAGCAGCCCCGTGGCTTTTCCCATTCCTTCCCAGCCTGGGGATGGAGCTGCTGGAAGCTGAACGGGCTCAGCTGCCTGGGCAGGACGGGAATCCGAGATCAGAGCTGACAAGGCTCACATGCTGAGCTCCTCCCGCAGCCGTGATGGGGGATGGAGAAATGTCCTGACAACTGAAGGGGAATCCCGCTGGGAGAGCTCCACAAAGCATCAGACAGGAGATCCACAGGGAGGAGGGCTCAGGGAAATACCAGCTCCAGCAGGATCTCACACAGAGCAATGCCAGAACCAGCACAGGCCTGGGAGCTGGGCTGGGTTAACCCCAGTGGGCAGCTCTGCCCCACACAGCCCCTCCCGCAGTCCCCACAGCAGGATGGGGGCACAGCTGGAAGGGTCAGGGTTGGGATAAAGTGGTCTATTAAATAAAGCAACACCTGAGCCTGCAAACAAAGCAAAATAAGGAATTCATTCATCGCTTTCCCTCGGCAGGTGTTTGGTCACTGAGCAGCTGGTGGTGTTTAGCAGCTCACCAGGGTTCAGCCACGACAGGACCACACAGATGCCATCCTGCCCTGAAATCACCCTCTGAAAAGAGCAGGAAAAGGCAAAACACAACGGTCAGGAGAAGAAAATCCCATGGGGACAGGCAGAGTTCAGGCTTATGGGCCTGGGACTCCCTGCCCTGGCTCCTACTCCCATGAGTGGAGCCCTCGTGTCCTCTGCACCCTGCAGACAGTGACTCAGGGCCCCTTGTTGCTGCAGCTGTGGAAGGGGAAATCCTCCCCCTCCAAGGGATGTTTGGTCTGGAATGGCTGTGACAGTGGTCAGTGTCCCCTCAGGGTTTTGATTACAGTGGGAGAGGTTCCTGTGATCCTCTGCGAAAGAGCTGGAGGGGTGAAACCAGCTCAGAGAGATGTCAGTGGGACACAGGGAACACTGCCACCACCAGCTGAGGTGGAATTTGGGCACACACGTGGTGCTGGGGCTGTGTGTACCTCCAGCTTTTGGACTGCTGCTGATCCCGTCAGGGAGGAGGGACAGGGACACCCCGCATGTCACAGCACAAAGACACATCAGCCACGCAGGGCCCGAGCTGCTGGTGGCTGATGGGTCAGCAGGGCTGAGCTAAGCACAGATTAACCTTGGACCCCACTGAGGCCAAAAGGCAGAAGAGCCTATTACAATCATGGAATTGTTTAGGTTGGAAAAGCCTCTGAGATCATCGAGTACAGCCATCCCCCCAGCACTGCTGTGTTCACCACTGTCCCCAGTGCCATGTCCGTGTGGCTTTTGGACACTTCCAGGGATGGTGACTCCACCACTGCCCTGTTCCAGTGAAGGAATTGTTCCCAATACTCACCCTGAGCCTCCCCTGGCCCAGCCTGAGGCCGTTCCCTCTCCTCCTGTCCCTGTTCCCTGGGAGCAGAGCCCGACCCCCCCGGCTGTCCCCTCCTGTCAGGGAGTTGTGCAGAGCCACAAGGTCCCCCCTGAGCCTCCTTTTCTCCAGGCTGAGCCCCTTCCCCAGCTCCCTCAGCCTCTGCTGGTGCTCCAGCCCCTTCCCCAGCTCTGTTCCTTTCCCTGGACATGCCCCAGCCCCTCAATGTTACTTTAAATTCCTGCTCTTTTCTGCATGTAAAAGATGAGCAAAAATCCCACTGCCAGAGTAGGCTGTGGAAACTTTGGAGATTTCTCTTCTTGCTTCTCCTGACCTTTCTCCTTCTCCTGTGTGAGAAATAAAAAGTTGTAGTGTCACCACTTTTACCTCTCTGCTCTGGTTTTCTTTTTCCAAATGCCTGGTTGAGAGATCTTCCTCCCCCACCCTTCTACCCTGGTGGAAGGTGGTTGGGGTTGGAACCAGTTCACCTTTAAATGTCCCTTTCAATCCAAACTCTTCAGTGATTTTATGATTCTAAGAAAAACTTAGGCGTTCTGGGCCTCACTCCCGGGCAGGAGAACAGACGATGGCACCGTGGAAGGTGCTCTGCCAGCCAGCACAAATGGAGGGGTGGAGAAGCTATTTTGGATGTGGATTAAAAGGCCAGGACACGTCAGCAACCGCAGCAATCCCAGCTGGGTATGTGGCCCATGCCATGGTTTCCTTGACAGCTGAGAGGAAGGAACAAACACCACACAGTGAGAGCAGGTACAGCTTTTTTCCATCCCTCCCAGCCCTGGAGCTCGCTGGGGGAAGGAGGCACAGCTCAGTGAGCAGCTCCTGCCCTGTCATGCTCCCCTGCTCGGGCAGGACTGCTGAACTTCCTGAGGAACATCCATCACTCCTGTCAGCCACGGGCAAGGAAAACACAGGACCCGTGACAGCAGTGTGGCAGGAGCAGGGAATGGAGCCCAGCCTCTGGGATGCCTCACGGAGCCTTTGTGAGCAGCAGCCCCACACCCTGCCCTGCTCCAGAAAATGGCATCTTTTTCCTTTTCTGCCATGGGAAAGGACAGCGAATATTCCGTGTCCTGTTCCTCCACATCTCAGGGATAGGGTGAAGCCCAGTGGGTTTCCATTCTGGATATGCTTTAGGCAATGTTTTCATGCCCTTAAGTGTGGTGGGGGGTGGGAAGGCATCCAACTCCCCCCTCTGGGTGGGAGGGAATGGATTATGGCCCAGACTGCCTGGCAACACCTTCCTCCTGGGGAGAAGGGGGTGGGGGATGCTCCACAAGGATTTTTGGGCATGTTCCTAAAGCCTTCCCCTTCCTCAGAGCCCCCAGCTGTTATTTGCTGCCCACGGAGGCCTCTCTGCCTGCTGCTCTCATCTCCCCCAGGGTTTTCTCCCTCTCTGCTCGGCCCAGTTGTCTCCTGGTGCTTCTCCAGCGAGGCCCCCGGGCTGCCAAAGCCCCCCTGCCCTCTAATCTCCCTTTCACTCCCGTGCCGGTGCTCAGGCCTAAGGAGATTAGCCCCGGCGGCAGCTGCCGCTCCTCCCCACTGCCACCCCGGGGGGAGCCACGTGCGGGGGTGACACATGCCCGGCCACCGCCCCAGGGCAGCGCAGCTCTGCTGCCCCCTCCTGTCCAGCCCCAGCCCCAGAGGAGGCGCCGGGGAGGGTGGGGATGTGCATTAGTGGGATATTCCCCGCACAAGGTGGGAGATCAGCCCCCAACCTCACCCACTGGTCCGGTGGTTTTTTTTGTGTGGGAGCCTCCCGAACTTGAAGAGGACCAGGACATGGAGGCAGGAGACGGGACATCCCTCCTGGAGCTCCAGCAGCACCGAGGCAGATTTTAAAAGGCAAATAGAGCCCCAATCCTAAATAATACAGCTGACCCTACAAAGCCAGGCGGGAGTTGGGAGCTCCGGGCACGGACCGCTCCCCTCCGGCGCATCCTCGCCGGCACCGAGGGGGTTAACGCCGAGCCGGGGCTCTCGCAGATCTCCGTTTCCGTGACAACAGCTCCCGATGAATCCCAGAGCTCTGAAATCCCATTAAACATCTGCGAGAGGCTGCCCGTGCTGCCTGCCCAGGCTGCCACCTGCCGGCACCCCCGGCCGGCACCCCACAAACAGCGTGGGGCGAGAAACCGCCTACCCGAGCCGGCCCTGGGGCTAGTGAGGGCAGGCTGGAATGGCTGGGGGTTCCTGCGAACACCCCCGAGCACCCTGAAGCTTTGGGGTGTCCTGGGAAGGAGCCAGACCCGTGTCCTGGCTCACAGCAAACCAGCCCAAATTCACCCCCGGGGGCGGGGATTGGAGCTTTGAGGGCAGGTTGGAGTGACTGGCACCTACTGGGGCTTTTGGTGGGTTTTCCACTGCTTGTGGTGCGTTTAGGGAGCTGTGAAGGGACTCTGAGGATGGGACAGGGTGGTGGCCCTATGGGAACTTTGGGATGAACCCATTCCAAACCATTGCGGGTGTGTGGAAGGCTGAGGAAGGATGTTGTGACCTGGATCCTCACCTCTGTGCTCCATCCATTCCCCTCCAGCTTTGTGCACGCAAGGATCTCTAAAAACCCTTTATATTTGATTTCAGAAATTTAGACTTTTCCTTCTCTGTGCTTCCACCAGTGCTTGCAACACAGAGAGATATCAGGAGAAGGTGAGGAGGAATTTAGGGAGGTGTCACACATTTCAGGGGATCACAGAATTGCTAGGGTTGGAAGAGACAACTTTAATATCACCACATTCACAGCACCTCTGTGGTCACCTCTAAAGCACATCTTCAAGGGCCACATCCACTCTTTCTGAACACTTCCAGGGATGGTGACTGTCAATGATTGCTTAACCAATGGATTCCTCATGAGGGTAGGAAAATCAGAAAACAGCGCCCAGGGTTACTACAATACAGTTTATTACACAATATATGTAAAATTCACACATAAATATATATATATATATATATACACCTTACTATACAATGGGGCTGCTGCAGCTGAAGGTGGCTGTGGAACTGCTCAGTTGTTGCTGTTGGTATCCCTAACTCCATCCCAAATTTCTCCCCTGCACTCCTGCTTCCAGAGGGGCAGCTTCTCAGCTGTTCCTGCCATTCCCAATGGCTGCTGAATTGTTTTATTCCGGGAAAATGCCTCTCCTATGCTTAGGGAGGGATGGGACAGGAAGCAGACAGGGAGCCAGCAGTGCCTTCTTCACCCCTTCCCATCACACAACTCTATGGCTGGGATGGGAGGGAAAAGTCACAGGGACTTGTAGCAGCAGGAGCCCTGGAAACTCCGGCATCTGCAGGCACCAGGGGAATCCAGAGGGGCCACGGATGAAAGCTGACACAGAGAGAAAATGCTCTTTTGGAGCTACAATTGCTGGCACAGCTGCTGGCCAGACCCCTTTCCAAACCCGAACCGTGCCAGGAGGGGATGGGAATCATTAACTGCTTCGTTTGTGGGATTTAACCGTTTCCACCTCCCCCTGCGCCCTGAATAAGCTCAGATTCCTCAGCACCCTGATGCTGCAGGGCCTGGGAGGCAGGAAGGGGCTGAGGAGCCACTGACAGAGCTCTCTCCCCTCCTCCAAAGCTTTGAGAGGCAGAAGCCACAGGGACATGGCTTTTCTGCAGGGATAAATGCCTGGGAAAGAGGCCAAAGAGCACCCAGGGGAAACCCGGAGAGGTCTGAGGCTCCTTTCAAAGGGCAGAGGCTTGGAAAGCCCCCAGCCTCAGGAGGGGATGGCAATAAAAAGGAGCCTGAGCCTTGCAAATGAAGCAGTTGGCAGAAAAGTACCCTGAAAAGGGTGATGTGGGATGGGTGCTGAGGGAGGGCGGGGACCTCTGTGCAGAGGAGATGAACAAAGCCCTGCTGGGCACTGGGCTGGGTGGTTTGGCTGTGGCCAGCCAGGCGCTTGGGGCTCCTGGGCTCGGTGACAGCATCTGGGGGGGTCTGAGCCTCATCCGTGCCTGCTCTGGATCAGAACCCCCTCGTTAGAGGCAGCAGAGCAGCAGGAGGGAGGGAGGAATGTGAGAGCTCGCAAAGCATCTCACTGCAGGAGTTCAGGCTGCCAGGAGGAGGGGATGAGCTTCAGGAAACCCAGAGAGGCAGGAAATCAAGGGAGAGGGACAGTAATTGAGGCCATATGTTGGAAGCAAAGAATGCATCTGGTAGCAGGGAGCAGGCCCGGGAGAAGGCCCCCGCCGTGGGGACAGCAGGGGACACACAGTCACATCAACCTTCCGGGCCAAGCAGAAGGCTGAGCTCAGACCAGCCACAGCTGCTGAGAGGGGTCACTGCTGCAGGCTCAGGAGCCTTCCAAACTTACACTCATCCAAATTTCATGGGTAATGTTGGAAAAAGGTGGAGGAAATGGCTGCTTCATTACAAAACGACAGGGTTTGTTCTACATCCGTGTCCCTGAGCGTGTTTGGAGCCAGGGAGGAAAGTGATGGAAATACAGGCAGTGCCAGGAATGAGGCCAGGTCCTCTCTGCTCCCCAGAACTTTGCCTGCCAGGGGAGGATTTACTTACTCAGAGGTACAGACACATTTGGAGTGATGAAAGAGCCACCTGGGGCTGTCCCACAGAGCCAACCCTACAGAGGATATCCCACTCCTTTAGGTATTTCCAAGCTCAGGCAACAGCACTGGGAGGGAATATTTATGGCCTCTCCCCTCCTCCCTTTTAAACCACATTAGAAAGAAATGTGACATGTGTGTGGATGGAATAGAGGATTCTGGCACAGCATCAGGCCTTGGGAAGAGGGAAAAGAGTTCTGGTGCTGACACCCACTGAGCTTCCCAGGAAATAATCCAGGAGGAGATGGAGTGCAGGAATGCAGCACTGAAGGCTTTGCAGTGGGATGCAGATTGCTGTGTTTTGTAGGGCCAAAAGGCCCCTGGGCTTGGAGAAGGTTCTCTGGAGCTCAGCAGGGTTTGCACATGGCTGGCCATGGGGCTGCTGTGGGGTGTCCCCCAGATAAAGGTGGAGCTCTGCAGGCAATCCTGAAGTTGCTGCTCACAGGATTTCTCCTCTCCTCCTTGTGCTGCCCTGAGTCTCCATCCTCAGGACCCCAGCTCCAGAGCATCTCCCTTCATCTGGAGCTCTCTTTGCACCCAGTCCACAGCTCCTGCTGCCCCAAACCCCCCCAGCTGCACCCCATCCACATCCACCAGCTGCTCCCTGCTGCCCTCACTGCTGGTGCTTCTGCTGTGCCCCTCTGCAGATCGTGTTTCCTGACCACAGCAGCTTCTGCAGGACGGCAGAAACAGCTGCTGTGATGGGTGGGAGGGGGAAAACCACGCAAAAGGGGTTAAATCCTCTTTGGAAGGGAAAGTGAGGAGCATGGCAGGGATGAGCAATGGGGCTCTGAGAAATCTGCTCTAGTTAAAGATGTCCCTGGTCATGGCAGTGATGCCTCAAGTTTCAGCTTTCATGTATTTCAGGTTCTGTGGTGCCCAAGGGTGCAGCTCTGAGCTCACAGTCAGTGTCACTCAGCTCTGCACACAGCAGGGACACAAAACAAATCCTTTTCCTGCTGCACACCAAGGACAACTTTCAGCCCCAAAAGCACAAACAAGGGTGGCTGGAGGGAGGAACAAGAAGGATGGGACCTCACAGCCTGGAGCTGGAATTGGACAATTAAACCCCAATATAATTGTAATTGAACAATTAAACCCCAAAACTTATATAAGTGTGAGACCTCATGACCATTTGTCCATTTTGTGACCATTTTGGGTCCACCTTGGGTGTAGCCCTGGTCAGGCTCTTGTCCTCCCCAAGGTGTGCCCTAAAGGCCTTTCAATAAGCATCTACTTTATTCTCTACCTCTGTCCAGTCTCTGTTCCAGCTCAGCCTTCCCAAGGCATCAGCAGGGCAGCTGGAAGTGGATTTTGGGAAGAAATTCTTCCCTGGGAGGGCAGTGAGGCCCTGGCACAGCTGCCCAGAGAAGCTCAAGGGCACTCAAAGCTGAGCCCAGCCTAATCTGCTCAGTGCTGAGGTGACATTTGCACCTCCTGTGTGAAGGGTGGACAAGGGGAAATGGTTTCCTTTTGTTATAGCTTACATCCTCTTTGAAAAATTTTTCTCCCTAAAAGCAAAAGGATATTGTCAATTTTCCCCCACAGATTTGTCACTCTTATCTGTGTCAGCTGGGAAGTCCAGAATATTCAAAATCCATCCTCTTCTCCTGTTTAATCTTTTCTTCAAGTTCTCAGCAGACACTGGAAAAAAAAAAAAAAAAAACCACAAAAAAAAAAAAAAAAAAACCAACACAAAAAAACCCCAAAACAAACAAACAAACAAACAAACAAACAAACAAAAAACCAAACCAACAAAAAACCCACCAACCACATAAAAATAGAGAAGGGCATTCCTTAAATATTTGCTCTAAGCAGGAGCAGTTTCTATCCTGGAGTCATCAGGACTGCAGCTGTACCCTCTGAGAGCCCCTCTGACCTTTCTGCCAGGAGTGGGGCTCATCCCCCCTCTTTGGATCTGGGCAAACAACTCCCCCAAAAGATGATTTTCTTTGGGCAAATTCTCATCAGCAGCTCTGGGAAATGTGATCCTTCCTGCCCCTGGCTGGGGAGTGTGTGCTCAGAGCACGGCAGAGCTCATCACACTGATGTTCCTGTGTATTTCCCAGGCAGGTTTGAGCCCCTGCAGAATGAACACACACCAAGGCAGCACCGAGGTTCTCTCCAAGCTTCTTTTACAGTGTATTGGTCTGGGACACACACCCCAGGGAAGATCTGAACATTTTACCAGTCTCCAAGGTGAGAGAGAAAAAAAAAAAAAAGGGAGGGGGATTCCTTTGGATTTGCTCAAAGTTTTTTCAAGACTGAGAGCTTAAACAGTGAAAAGATTCTGAGAAGTGACTGCCCAGCTCCAAGGGGCAGGGGAGGGGCTGTGATTTACTGCGTGGGTAAGGAGAAGGTTTGGGGGTGAATGTCAATATTAGAGCAGGTAAGGCAGAGCAGAGCATTGGGGGCACACTCAGGGGTTCAGCAGAGTTCCCCCCCCTCAGGGACGGATGCATCTGCACTCCATATCCTTCTCCTGCTTTCCTTCCTCCCTCCACTGACTCAGCAGCAGCCTCTAATCCCGGGCAGAACAATGGGTATCCTTCCTCCCAGGCATCACATCCGCTTATACCATCAATAATTCCCTCCCTGCACAGCCACAGCTTTCAGAGGAAAACTGCAGCCACTCAATTAATGCATCTTTGGGATGCAGCCTTGGGCTGTGCACACTCAGCAAGGAGCTAAAATTATCTTTGCTCGGAGCTGCCAAGGTCCAGCTCCCTGTTCCCCACCCCCAGCAGTCACCTTGCCTTCCCTGGGATCACCTCAGATCCCAGAACTGTGTTTTTTTGCAGATGGACGTGAGGAAATCTGGTCAGGAAAAAATCTGATCAGGGAAACATGGTGCAGGAGGCATTGGGAGCCTTGAGCAGCAGCAGGGGTTTGCAGGAGCTGGAAATCCTCTAGGTGTTCTTCCTGGGACCCCACCTGGAGCACCCAGCCCTGGGAACCACAGCACAGGAAGGACAATATGGAGCTGCTGGAGTGATTCCAGAGGAGGCTGTGGGGGTGCTGCAGGGCTGGAGCCCCTCTGCGCTGGGGCCAGGCTGGGAGAGCTGAGGATGCTCACCTGGAGAGGAGAAGCTCAGGGACACCTCAGAGCCCCTTCCAGAGCCTAAAATGGGCTCCAGGAGAGCTGGAGAGGGACTGGGGACAAGGGATGGAGGGACAGGACACAGGGAATGGCTTCCCACTGCCAGAGGACAGGGCTGGATGGGAGATTGGGCAGGAATTGTTCCCTGGCAGGGTGGGCAGGCCCTGGCACAGGGTGCCCAGAGCAGCTGTGGCTGCCCCTGGATCCCTGGCAGTGCCCAAGGCCAGGCTGGACATTGGGGCTTGGAGCAGCCTGGGACAGTGGGAGGTGTCCCTGCCCATGGCAGAGGTGGGACCAGAGGCCTTTCAAAGTCCCCCCCAGCCCCCTCTGGCAGGGGCAGGGGCAGGGGCTGTGCAGGCACCAGCACTGGCAGGCACGGAGCTGTTCCTGCCATCCTGAGCTCTCGTTTGTAGGATCAGATGCAGGAAGCATTAAATGACTCCTGCAGTCCCGTAGGCTTCAGACCAATCAGACATTTGCCTCCTGCTGACCTGAGGCAGAGCCCAACACGGCGACAAGCACTGAAATCAGCAGGAGGATGAGGCAGAAAACGTGTCTGAGCAGAGATCAAGAGTTCCCGAGCTGAGCCTCACCGAGCACGGCTGTGCCCCAGTCCTGTGGCTGCACAGGCAGCTCACAGAGAGACCTTCTGCTTTTTGGAGTCCCACAGGACTGGAAACAGGCACTTAATGAGAAACAGCTGCTCTTGTGTTGCTTCCCAGCTTGTTACAGCAGCAGGACCATTTTAAGGACCATCTAAGCTGGCAGATTCTGTTTTCAGAGCAGTTTTGCACTCTACCCCATCCCTGGGCCAGCTTTTGGGCTGAAAGGACCTTAAAGCTCATCCCATCCCACCCCCTGACATGGCAGGGACACCTTCCACCATGCCAGGCTGCTCCAAACCCTGTCCAGCCTGGCCTTGGGCACTGCCAGGGATCCAGGGGCAGCCACAGCTGCTCTGTGTACCCTGTGCCAGGGCCTGTCCACCCTCCCAGGGAGGAATTTCTTCCTATAATCTAATCAAACCCTGCCCTCTTTAGAAGATCTCAGCCTGAGTGTCCATTATCAGGGCCAGAAATGGATTTAGAAGATATCCAGGAGTTGAGGAGGAGGAAGGAGAATCTCAGCTCCAGATGGGTTACACACATCTGGGCACAGGAGATGCTTCCAGAAAGATGCTCAGCCAGGGCTGGATGAATCAGCAAGGGCAGAATCCTCATCCCTCCCAGAGAGTGGCCTCTAAGCCCTGAGTGCATCTGAACCGGGTAAAAATAGTGCTCTGATCAATTAAAGAAAAATAAATTACAGGAACAGCCATTTCCAAGGTGTTCTATCATCCCTCTGCTCCTCAAACCTTGTGTTAGGATTAACACTGGATTCATTTTCCACTCCCCTGTTTCTCCTTTGAGGTTTTGGTTTTAGGGGGCCCCATCCCTGGGTCGGGACTCAGCCAAAGGGTCCTGCTCTCCCCATTCCCTCCTCACCCCCCTCTCCCCCATTATCCTCCAGTGAGGTTAAACAGGACTGAGAAAACTTAAAACTCTTCTGCAGGAGATTTTTTTTAGTTCTGACAATTTACATTTGACTTCTTGCACTGCAGAAAAGGAAAAAAAATCACAATGAGATTTTCCTACTGACATTTCACAGCCAAAACTTCTATTTCTTTTTGGAATGAAATGTGTCCAGAGAAAATGACTTTTTCCACTGGAGTTTTCCCATTACAAACACCAGATTTCTCCAACTTGGACAACCTAGGATTTCTGTTAAAAACCAGGACAACTGAGACCCTCTCAGGATATTTTGGGAAGATAAATAAGGAGCTCTTAACTCTTCGTTTTTCCTTGCCTTTAAAAAAAGCAGGATGGGGGTGTGAAGCCAAGCAACGACATTTCTGAATGAGAACAAGGGCAGGGAACATAGATTTTCTAGAACATATATATAAAGAAAAATATTGCTTGGATCTTCAAAATCCATCAAGTCCAAAATTCCCTCATGTAGATGCCCCCCACATCGAAATGTGATGATGAAGCTGCTTTCCCTACAGGAATAGGGTCAGTTTATCAGGAAATTTAGGGAACAAAGCTGGAATTCAGCAGCCCAAGGGGAATAATTGCTGTCCAAGGAGGTGAAAGTCACTGGTAGCCTTTTTTTTTTTTTTTTTTTTTTTTTTTTTTTTTTTTTTTAACAGAATTTAAATTCATTGCTGGCTGGTCATAACTAAAATCCATTCCCAGGAAGCAGGATGGGGAAGAAAAGAAGACTATGGAAATAAAGGCCCTGCTGCCAGACAGGGGATGGGGCAGGCAGATCAGGCAGGAGAGATTTTCCAGTGGCTTTTTCCTTGGGAAAGCTGCCAAATCCAGGCCTAACACTAACCCGACTCCACTCAGTGCCCTAAGCTGCAGATCTCTAAACCTTATCCTAAAATCAGGCCAGCCCTGTGCTGTGTGTGGCAGTGGGAAGCGATTAGAAGAGTTAATTACAATACTGGGAGTGCTGCTCTCCCTTTTCCTGCCCTTTCTTTGTGCTCTGACCTCACCCCGGGACCCTCAGACGACAACAATAGGGGACAAGGGTCATTAAAACAAGCGCTAAACATCACCCAGGGCTGAGCTTAGCGCGTAATTAGCGCTGCCGCATCTGCTCCCAATCAAAGCCGGCTTCAATCAACACTTCCAGCCCCGGGATGGACAAGGAAAGTTCAAAGAGTAGCACAAGTACCTGGGGAGTCTTGCTGCTCTGGAGAAGGGGATTATTGAGGGACGCTCCTGCTGTTTCTCATCCCAGGTGGCCACTGGGGAGTTTTCCCTTCCCCTTTTTTTCTCTTTTCTCCGATTTATTCCTCCTGCCCACATGTGAAAAAGGAATTTTCCTGCTGTGGTTGATGTTTAGCACAAGCACTACACTCGGAAGATAAGTGTGTGTGTGTGTGTGAGCCTGGCTGGGCACGTTTAACCTGACACGAGGGGAAATGCAAAGGTGCTGCAAGGAGCACAGAAAGGGAGGTGGAGTGGGGAAACAAGCAGGGATAAATGCAATTCTTCTCTTAGGAGAAGGCACTGATAGGATCTCTGTTTGTATGAAAGGTCACACAGAGTCACAGAATGGTTCGGGCTGGAAGGGGCCTTAAAGGACCATCCCATCCCACCCCCTGACATGGGCAGGGACACCTTCCACCACCCCAGGGAGCTCCAAACCCTGTCCAGCCTGGCCTTGGACGCTACCAGGGATCCAGGGGCAGCCACAGCTGCTCTGGGCACTCTGTGCCAGGGCCTGCCCACCCTCCCAGGGAAGGATTTCTTCCCTATATCCAGTCTGAGTTCCCCCAGTTTAAGTTAAAATCATGAGCCCTTGTCCTGTCCCTCCATCCCCTGTCCCAAGTCCCTCTTCAGTTCTCCTGGGGACCCTTTAGGTGCTGGAAGGGCTCTGAGGTGTCCCCAGAGCCTTCTCCCAGTTGTCTCAGCCTTGCCTTACAGAAGTGTTCCTCCATCCATGGATGTCTTCAGTGAGATAACCACGTTAAAGACAGTAAAACACCCAAATTTTCCTAACTGGATGATTAAAATTCTTGTGATAGCCAAAATACCTGATTAAAAAACTTCAGCAGCCTTGTGACCCACTGAGTTCTCCTGGTTGTCTCTCCCTGCCACCTATTTTACACTTACATTTTCCTTGTTGTGTTACATTCAAAATCCCCCCCAAAAGAGCAGTATTTTGTATTAAAACAAAAACACTTCACTCACACCCCTCCTAAAAATGACAGAATTTCCAGGTCCGAAAAAAGAGATCTGTTTAAATCAATGCACAGGTGATATCCACCACATTGACCCTGACATATCCACAAAATCCACCTGCACATCCCAGCTCAGTGCGAGACCCTGAAAACCCAGGGATTTATGGAATGGCCTGGAGGGAGGTGGGTCAGGAAAGCGTTGGCAGGTTTGGTGCTGGAAGAGCCACCAGGAGATGCCCAACGTCACCACGGCCCCGAAACATCCCCAGCCCTGGTTAAAGCCCCTCCTCTGGGGCAGAGGGATCGGGCTGGCACAGACACCCTTCCCTGGGATGGTCCCACTGGCCTTCCTGGGAATCTCACATGGAAAAGGAGAGGGGAGTGGGGCACCCCCTGCTCGGTGCTGGAAAACTCAGCCCAGGCTGGGGGAAGAAGGAATTGGGGCTGTGCCCATCCTGGGATGGCCACAAAGGCCAAAACCTGCATCCCGAGCACGGATGATGCTTTAGGATTTTTAGCGTTTGTATTTTTCATCTATTTGTAATCCTGCAGTTCTTTAGTACAGAACTCCAAACTCCACACACACCGTGAGCTGCTGCTTCCCCATTTTGGTCAGACACAGCAATTCCTCTCCAGGCCTGGGATCAAGGACCCCTCACTGCCTCAGGCCCCGAGAAATCTAAACAAAAGTGAGTTGGGGGAGAGCAAACTTGGGGTAAATGACTTCATTATCTGAAGCTGCAATTGGACGATTAACCCCCGATATGCAAATGGAGCAAACTTACAAGAGTGTGAAAACCTGTGACCCGTGGTCCTTTTTTGGTTATTGCCCCTGAGGAGGGGCTTATTCTGCCCAAAATGTACCTGAAGGCCCTTCAATAAATATATTTTATACTTTATATTCTGTATTTTATACTTTATACTTTTTATATTTTATTTTATTCTGTTTTTATACTTTATATTTTATATATATTATTTTTATATCTTATATTTTATGCTTTATATGTTTTATATTTTATTTTTATTCCATTTTTATATTTTATATTTTATATATTTTATTTATTTATTTTTATTTTTTACTTTTTATTTTTTTTATTCCCTTAATTTTGCCTGGCCTCTGTTTCTAGGTAGCTCCAAAAAGGCATTACGGGAAGGGGGAAAAGCATCCCGGAAAGGCACCCGTGTGGGCTGGGGGATGCTGCTCCCCCTGGCCAGCCCCCGCAGCAGCTCCTGCCCGGTAACAGCGGGGGAGGGCTGGCGGCCCCGGCTCGGCGCTGTCCTATGGCCGCGCCGCCCCCCCGTCCTCCCCTGGCGCCCGGGGCAGCGCCCGCTCCGCCACGGAATCACTGACCTATTTTCATCCAGGCAGGCGCAAGAGCACAGACAAAGGGAGCTTTAGCTCGGGATATTTAAAGGAAAAGTCGCTCTGTCTGATCTGAGTGTCCCCAGAAACCGCAGAGGCTCTTGTGATGTTTGTTTTCTTTCCCGGGAACATCCTCGTGCCTGGCCGCGGGAAGGGGATGGAGCAGCTGGGAGAAAACTGACCAAAAACTCCACTGAGCTGCCAGATCAGGGTTTTAGGAAAGGAATAAAAGAGTTTGGGAATAAAGTGGATGTAGGATAAGCACAAGGATAACCGGGAATGTGGAAGCAACAGATCTGTGGGGTCGGTCCCACAGGGATTTCTCCCCTCCCTGTCTCTGATGGATGAGGTGCCTGAGCAGACTCAGCCAAACAGACCGGGACAAGTCAGCTCTCCCAGAGGTTTTGTGTTCAAGTTTGCTGACGGACTTGGCCCAAATTTGGAAATATTTAATCCACACCTCGGGCAGGTTTTGGAGCTGGCAGCTCCGGCTGGTTGGAAGTTTGTTGGATGCAGTGACTCCCGTGATAATCCCTGGGCACACTCCTGTAAAGCACTTTGCTTCTCAGGTGTCACAAAAAACCCCTCCCCAAACCCTGAAACTGCTCTCCTCAGCCTAGAAAACACCCAGACAATCCCAAAGGAAGCTTTGGGAAGTTGACAGACCCCTCATGGAAGGGAGAGAGGTGCTGTGCTGATCACAGGGCACACAGAGGCCGGGCCAGGGGGGACTGCAGCCTCCTGAGCCCGTCTCTGAGCATCCTTGGGTGAATGAAACTGGAGCAGTTTGGATCCCTGGGCTGCTTCATATCCCGGGCTGGGAGTGCCTGCTCCCCCCTCGGCACTGCCCCACACGGAGAATGCAGCCATGGGTAACCAAAAAAGGCTCCCAAAATAGCGATGATGACAACAATTGCTCAATAGCAGCGCTGGGACTCTCCACACAGCTGGGAAAGGTGCTGCTGCTGCCAGGATTTTGGTCACAGATCTGGGGCAGCCACCTCCCCCTCCCCGAACGTGAGCAGGCAGGAAGGAAAGAAAGAACAAGGACAGATCTCAGTGTCCCGAACAATGGAAACAGGAAAGCCCCTCTGGGCTGGGGAGCCTGGCAAGGGCTGAAAGCTGAGCTCCATCCTGAACTCCCTCCTGAGCTCCATCCTGAACTCATCCTGAACTCCATCCTGAGCTCCCTCCTGAGCTCCCTCCTGAGCTCTGTCCTGAGCTCCGTCCGAACTCATCCTGAGCTCCATCCTGAGCTCCATCCTGAGCTCATCCTGAGCTCCCTCCTGAGCTCCTTCCTGAGCTCCATCCTGCTCCCAGGCCGCCCGCGGGATCTGCTCAGCCTCTTGTGGAGACAGGGGTTAAAAAAAGCACCGCTGCAGATGCAGCATCCTGGGGCAGGGAGGGATGCAGGGATGGAGGGATGGAGGGATGGAGGGATGCAGGGATGTAGGGATGGAGCGATGGAGGGATGGAGGGATGCAGGGATGGAGGGATGCAGGGATGGAGGGATGGAGGGATGGAGGGATGCAGGGATGGAGGGATGGAGCGATGGAGCGATGGAGGGATGCAGGGATGGAGGGATGGAGGGATGCAGGGATGGAGGGATGCAGGGATGGAGGGATGCAGGGATGGAGGGATGGAGCGATGGAGGGATGCAGGGATGGAGGGATGGAGGGATGCAGGGATGGAGGGATGCAGGGATGGAGGGATGGAGGGATGCAGGGATGGAGGGATGGAGTGATGGAGGGATGCAGGGATGGAGGGATGGAGCGATGGAGGGATGCAGGGATGCAGGGATGGAGGGATGGAGGGATGGAGGGATGCAGGGATGGAGGGAGGGGGGCACCCCCAGCCCTGACGGCTGCCAGGGGGGCTCCAAGCACCATTTCAGAGGGAATTCCACTTCCCCCCTCCCCAGTCCTGCCCTCCCTCCCCTGCAGCCCCTCTCCCTGCATTCCGCTGGGTACCAGCCCGTCAGTGCCCCCCTCTCCAGCCCCACATCCCGCCCTGGCACCCCCAAAACCTCAGCCAAGCTCTGCCTCAGCACATCCCTCATCCCCCCCCAGCACATCCTCCCTCCCCCCGCGCTGACCTTTTTATTTTCTGCGTCAGGAACATAAAATGGAGACTGCAGGGAAGGGAAACATTCCCTAAGATGGCTGAGGAGCAGCAGGATTTGCTCGGCAGTGCACGAGCACCCTCTGCTGATGGATGAGCCTGGGGGGGGGCGAGGAGCTCGCCGGCCCTGCTCCGGCCCCACAGGCTCCAGGCAGCAAAAAAACCCCCAAATTTTCCTAACCGGGTGATTAAAATTCTTGTGATAGTCAAAATATTGGATTAAAAAGCTTCAGCAACCTTGTGGTCCACTGAGCTCTCCTGGTTGCCTCTCCCTGCCATGTATTTTACATTTATATTTTCCTTGCTGTGTTACATTCAAAAAAACCCCAAAATGATCAGTATTTTGTATAAAAATCAAAACATTTCACACAAACAGGTCCTAAAAATTATTTCCAATGCCACACAAAATCATAGAATTTTCCATGTTTGAAAAAAGCCATTAAATTCCATTTATTTGAAGTTCCACATTAGAATGAACACCCAAAACTTTGTGTTTTCTCTCATGGGATGCCAAAAACGGTTAAAAATGATATAAAGAGACTCACCTGAAATGAGGTGACCAGGTGTGGTCCCCAAGAAAAGTTTAGGGGTGAAGGGGTTCATGGAAAACCCCACCAACTCTTAAGCCAGGACTGTGTCAGTGTAGGGCCAAATCCTGCTGGAGCTGAGGCTGAAATTATTTTTGCTTAAAATTTTTCAGCAGCCTTATCACCCCCTGAGCTCCCCTGGTTGCCTCTCCCTCCCCTTTTACACTTTTTTGTTCCTTGCTGTGTTACATTTAAAATCCTCAGAAAAAAGGAGAGTATTTTGTATTAAATCCAGTGTATGTCACACCCACAGCTCCTAAAAATTATTGCCAGTGCCCCACACAATTATATAATTTTCCAAGTTTGAAAGAAACCAAAACTTTAAATTTCATTTCTTTAAAGTTCCACATTAAGATTGGCACCCAAAACTTTGTGTTTCCTCTTGTGGGATGGGAGAAAGGGTTGAAGGTGGATATGAAGGGAGAATCAGCTCTCACCTGAAATGGGGTGACCCCATTTAGGGCCAAATCCTGCTGGATATGAGGCTGAAAAGCTTTTTTTGCCTAAAAATTTTCAGCAGCCTGGTCACCCCCTGAGCTCCCCTGGTTGCCTCTCCCTCCCCTTTTACATTTCTGTTTTCCTCACCCTGTTACATTTAAAATCCTCAGGAAAAGGCCAGCAATTTATATTAAAATCAACGTATTTCACACACACAACTCCCCAAAATTACTGCTAGTGCCCCACACAGTTATATAATTTTCCAGGTTTGAAAAAATCCTTTAAATTTAATTTCTTTAAAGTTCCACATTAGGATGAGCACCCAAAACTTTGTGTTTCCTCTTGTGGGATGGGAGAAAGGGTTGAAGGTGGACATGAGGGGAAAATCAGGTGCCACCTGAAATGGGGTGACCCCATTTAGGGCCAAATCCTGCTGGATATGAGGCTGAAATTCTATTTGCCTAAAAAGCTTCTGGAGTGCTGTCACATCTCCTGGTTGCTTCTCCTTCCATTTTACACTTCTATTTTATCTGCTGTGTTAACATTCAAAATCTTCAGGAAAATGTAATCAATTTGTATTAAAACCAACATATTTCACACACAGAGCTCTTAAATATTAATGCCCCTGCCCTACAGAGTAAAATAATTTTCCATGTGTGAGAAATTTCATTAAATTTCATTTCTATCAAGTTCCACGTTAGGATGAGCACTTAAAACTTGGTGTTTTCTCTAGTGGGAAAGGAAAAAGGGTTGAAGATGGATATAAAGGGAAAAGCAGCACTGACCTGGAATGGGGTGATTAGATGTGGTCCCCAGGAAAGGTTTAGGGATGAAAAGGTACATGAAAAACCCTGCAAGCTGCTCCCTGAGTATTTCAAGGCAGGAGTGTGCCAGGGTAGGGCCAAATCCAGCTGCATCTGAGGCTGAAATATCCAAGGAAATCTTACCAAAAAAAAAAAAAAAAAAAAAAAAACAAAAAAAAAAAACCCCAAGATCAGTTCAAAAAGGGCCAAAAGGCATCACTCAGTAAGGAGGTGAAAAAAAAACACGAAAAAAATCCAGGATCACGAAACTTTGGGTTAGAATTTAAAAACTGAGGGCATGAGGAAGAAAAGCAAGGGGTTTTTAAAAATTGAAGAGGCAGAGAAAGCACTGATGGAGGCGATGGGAGGTAAAGTGCCAGCACTGAAGGATGGAATTGGGGCAGGAATGGGGTGCCCAGCACCAACCTGAGCCCCGTGATCCCCCCCCCCCCCCCCCCGGGCTGTGAGGGGAGAGCCTGGCACGGGCGGGGTATGGGGAAACAGCCCTGACCCCCCCAACTGCATAGGGAAAGTCCTTATATAACTTCTATCGTTTATATAACTGCAAAGAGACCTCCAGGGGCCTTTCCTGGGAGAGGGCAGAGCTTTTTGTGGGGTGACCCAGAGCTGGAGCTCTCAGGTGATGCCTGGGAGTGAAGGGAGTGAGGACACCCAGCCTGGGACACCCAGGAGGACTGATTTTATTACTGTCACTTATATACACGTATAAAATAATTGGGGCATGTCCCCCTGCATGGCAGGGGACAAGTGAGGGTGGCACTGGCACGGCTGGAGCTTGGCAGGGAAGTGGGATTGGGGAGAGGGTGTTTTTGCCGTGTTCCTGCACGAAAAGGGGCATCAGGAGCGGAGGTGCCGGGACAGCTCATCCCATGGGCAATGGGGGCTGGAAAAGCTGCAGAGCCGGGCTCTGGGGCCCCAAGGCCGGCTGTATTCCCAGCACACCCCGGTGACTCAGCCTGGCGGGGCCGGGGAAGCACAAATGACACATCGGGTGCCCCCCAGGCCGGGCGGAACACGGGCAGAGCCGGGGGAACGATTTGGGATCGTCGGACCCCGGAGCTCGGGGGTGGGGGGCACTGGAGAGATGGGGGAGCCCCACAACAGCGGGAATTCACAATCCCGGATTCATTTAGTGGCGCAAAACCCTGCAAATCCCTGCTCCCGCTCCCCAGATGCCCCGTGACGAAGCACCCCGAAGGCCGGGGATCGCCAGGCCCGGAGTTTGGGCCGGGACCCCCCGCCTTTCCCCCGGCAGCAGATGGAGACCCACTCCCGATTATGTTCCCGTCACAGGCAGAACAAAGAGAGACAAATGTCCCACAGAAAACTCTTTGGGAGGACAAAAGCTCCTTGAAATAGGAGCTGAGCTGTTTTTTCCAGGTTCAGGGCGGGGGACGGAGGGAGGGGGATGGATGGATGGATGGATGGATGGATGGGAGGATGGGGCGGGATGCGCACGCAGCGGCACTTCCCGTCTTTGTCTGCGAAAGGAGGTCGCGGGGGGGATCCGGGGGGATGTGGGGAGGATCCGGGGGGATGGAGGGGATGATGCGGGGCCGCGTCAGCGCCACGTCAGGGGAGCAGCTGATCCCGGCTCCCAATCCCGGCGCGCTGAGCTCATCCCGGGAACGGCGCCAGCGCGGCTCAACTGCGCACACCTGGCGGATAAAAGCGACACTGCAGGGACACGGGGACAGCACAGGGGGGCCCGGGGAAAACCCCCAGCCCCACGGCCGGAACGTCCCCGGCACCCGCACAGAGCTAGAAATTCCTTGGAGAACTCCTTGGCCTAACTCGGGGTTCAATCAGGGGCTTCTCAAAGCTGAAATTGCCCAAAAAAGTCACTCCTCAGTGGTGATGCCCCAGTGCAGGCACTCCGGGGGGCCGTGGGGGGCCCTGCAGGCTCGGGCGGGCCCCCAGGGTCTCCCAGTCAGCCCCAGGCACCAGCACGGGCCCCACCAGTAACACCCCGAACGCTCCTGGCAGGGGCAGCGCCCGGGACAGGCGGGAGCTGCAGCCCGGGGCTGGGTGCAGGTGCCACCTGCCGCTCACCCAAAAGAGATGGGTAGCAGGCGACTGTCCCCAGGTGAAGCCACTGCGGTGGCAGCAGTGATGGGGACGGCAGCAGCTCCTCACCCCCAAAGATCCACCCCTGGGACACAGCCTGACCTTGCTCCCACTCACTTTTCCACATGTTAAAAGCACCACTTCCACCAAGGAAAGCACCTGGAGCAGGTTGGCTGCTGTAGCTGGACCAGGCCGGGTGCCCCAGGGCTGTGCTGGAATGGCAGGAAAAGAGCTGCTGGCCCTAAAACACCAGGAAAAGTCAGTCCAAGACAAGCAGGCCACACACCACTGCCTGGTGTGAGGTGTAAACACCTGCTAAAAATCTCAGCTGTGCTACAGAAAGTTTGTGAGGTGAAAAGTTCCCTCCAGGCTCTGATGAACACAGGTGGGAATCAGGGAATGTGCAAACACTTCCCAGAGCAGCCCACACCCTACCTGTATTTACAGACTGCATGTGTGAGATTGGGAATGGTTTCAGGTCTCAAACCCCTCTCCCAGGGCTCACAGGGAGCAGGTGGGTACCCCACATATCCTGCAGAAATCATTCTCACTTGCAAAGTGCAGGGAGAAAGTTCTCCAAAGAACTCTCCAGCAGAAAGCAAAGGAATGTTGATTTCCCACCAGTGCTGCTCCCAGAGCCCTGGCAGAGCACCCCGGTGCTGTCAGTGTGTGCTCCCCAACACCACTCCAGGAGAAAGGAGGAAGCAAGAGCAGGGAGAAGGTGAAGGGGTGAGAGCCACCAGCTCCAGTCAGGGAGATTCTGATTTATTTAAAGAGAATATTTTCATAAGGGTGGTTAAAACCAGAGAAGGGAGCCCAGTTATGCTGAGAGAGGAGCTGGGACAACATCTGGCTTTGCAGGGACTCCAACTTGACCACAAAATGTCCTGAACAATCCCTGACGTTTGGATTGGCCTTACCTGGGGCAGGAGGAATGGTCCTGAGCCCTCCAGAGGACCCTTTGAACCTAAACCATGCTGTGATGCTGGAAGGAGCCTGGTGAGCTCCCCCTGTTTGTTGTCCCCAGCAGAAACTTTTGGATTTACCAGCTCCTGGTTTGGGGACAGATTTCTCCCTTTTTCCTGAGAATATTCCAGAGGGAGAGAGACGTTTCTGTCTCTGTTTGCTGCCACTTCTCAGGCATGTCTGGAATGGATGGAGGAAGAGGAGCCACAACTGCAGAATCCCAAAGGTGACAGAGCTGGGGACACTGGGATGGATGAGGAAGGGGAGGAAGGTTTTGGCTAGAGAAGATCCTGATGCCTGCAGCCAGACATCTGTGAGCAGGAGGACGAGATGCCAGAGCATCCTGGGAATCTGGGGGCACGGGAAGAGGACACAGGGATGCTGGAAACATGCAGAGAACCAGGAACAGGGATTTTGGGACTGGTCCCCAGCACTGCCAGGAAACCCCAAAGCTTCAGTCTCAAGGGAAACTTTGACCTCGGTCCACACAAGGTGCTGGGGGTCCCTGAGCCCCAGCTTGGGTGGATGAAGTCCCACTGCCCATTCAGGGCACCTCCAGATCTCTGTGCCAGGAGTGGAATCCATCCTGGATCTGACCTTATGGACCTGAGGGGTCACTGACCTCCAAAAATGCTCTGGATTATGTAGGGTGGGTAAGGAATTCCTGGGGGCCTCCATCCCAGGAGTTACAGACAATATCCCCAGGTCCAAATGGAAACCAGTAATGTGTGGGTCCACACTGGGACCTGCAGTATTTGGTATCTTCCCCAGTGACATCAGACTGGGGGCACAGTGTGGGGACACCGTGTCTGGGGCTTCCACAGTTAAAGGGGCTGATAAGGGAGGTGCAGAGAGACTTCTGATCAGGGCCTGCCATGACAGGAGGAGGAAGGAGGGTTTTACACTGAGAGAAGGCAGGTTTAGCCTGGACAGTGAAGGTGGTGGGGTAAAGCTGAGAGGAATTAATTTAGGTTGTGCTCAGAAGGGAGATTTGAACAGGCCCTGGCATTGATGGAGCTGAGGCAGAGTTTATAGGGAAGGTGAAGAGAGGCTTTGAACTGGAGCCTGCGGTGCCAGGACAAGGGGTGAGGGGTTTAAACTGAAATGGGAGCAGTGGGAAGGGGTGGCAGAGGGTTTATTAGGCCAGAAGTTCACACAGAGAAGCCACAGATGTGTAGCAGGAGCAAACTCTGCTCCTGGTGACAGCCAGGCCACAAAGCTGCCCCTGATGGGCTCTGCAGTGCCCTGGCACCCCAAGACATGTCCTCCTGCAGGACCTGAATTGTCACCAACCTGTCCCACACAGACAGGGCTGAGCTCAGCAGCACAGACCTTCAGGAAACACCTCTGGTTTTCCCTCCTGCAGGTTAATTCTGCCCCAGGAAGAATCAAATCCACGTTCCCAAGTCCCATGTCCATCTCCACCTATGAAATTTGGTTAACAGAAAACCATCAGGACACTCAGGTGGGGCAGTGCCTGCCAAGTTCCCCCTTTGCTCAGCACAGAGGGAGGGAGATTACTTCAAAGCACTTTTCTATCCCCAAACTCCCAGTCCCTAAAAGATCAGAGACGGGGAAGAGATGACACCCCCATGGCTGTGCTGCACCTTATCCTGGGACTGGGACACCATCCTGGGCTGTGGCAGTGCCTGGAGGGGCAGCAGGGAATCCTCCTGACTCCTTGGGCCTCCTGGGATGAGGGAGGGGAGGAACAGGGCTTAGGGGGGTGAAAGCCAGACCTGGCTGGGCAGCACATCCCAAAATCAGGTCCTGTCAGTGCCAGTGTGTGCTGGGTGTCTTCCACAGGGAAAGCAGGCAGTGCAGAGCACACAGAACAAGGGTGTTCTTATCCCAATTTCCTACCCCGGCACAGCTCATGGCACACTTGTGGAACAGCTGGAGCTCCAGGAGATGGTGCAGTGAGTTCAGCAACTTGGGGTTGCTGCATTTTGTGGCTGTGGGACCAACAGAGCCAGGACAGAGTCTGGTAAAGCAGGGGAAAATAAGTATTTTATGGGATTCTTTACGGGAAATTAAAACAGAACATTCATTGCTCCCCAGGAAGGAATCTCTGGGACATTCTCTGGAGAAAGGGCAGTGCCAGCCTGGCCACATTCCTGGTGCCAAGGGATTTCCTGGGTTGGTGTGGGAGCTCACACAGGGAAGTCACAGAGCTGCAGCAGGAGCAAACCCTGCTCCTGTGCCCTGGTGACAGCCAGGCCTCTGACAATGCCCCAGAACCCCAGACCCCCCTGAGAGCACAGCCAGGACTCTGCTCCCCCCAAAACCCCATGCTGGAGGTGCAGTTTCTGCACAACAGGCACTGCAGCAGGGCCATGGAGCCTCCATAGAATTCCAGTGATCCAACTGCCACCTGGTGTCCAAGCACAGCTCTGCACAGGCACCCTCAGTGCACTGAAACAGAGAATTCAGCCTGTTTCAGGTGAAAATATCCTTCCATCAGGGACATTTCCAGTGTTGGGGCAGCCACAGCTTCTCTGGGCCCCCTGTGCCAGGGCCTCCCCAGTCTCTCAGGGAGGAATTCCTTCCCAATCTCCCATCCCTCTGGCAGTGGGAAGCCATTCCCTGTGTCCTGGCACTTCTGGTGAAGTCCCTGCTTTTGTGGTCTGGTAATTTGGAGAAAACTTCTCTAACACTCATGGTTATGACACAATGATGCCTTTCCCAGCTCAGCTCTCCTTCTTCAGCTGAAGGATCCTGATCCACCAAATCCTTCCTCACACAGGAGCTGTATTAGACCTTTGATTATTCTTCTCCATCCCCCATCTAATTTTACCACAATATATTTCTGAGGGATTTCTCTGGGCACCCATTGGGAGTAACCCTGACTTACTGCCTGTTTCATGTTTTAGTGACAAGAACTACACAACAGTCCCCAAAAGGGCTCTGGGACAGTCAGAGTGCAAAGTGCAAAGGCTGCTGTAAACACTGCAGATCACAGAAATCATGGCATTTAAAATAACTGAAGGAAAGATTTCCTGAATTGGCTTTTGCTGGACTGAGAGGCCTAGCACGAGTGTCCACCCCACTCGGCCTTCTGAAAAGAGAGTTCAGGGTGTTTCCCTCATGTGCAGTGATGCCAAAAACTCACCAACATTTACTCTGAGGAGAAGAACTCTCTCCATTCCTTCAGACAGTGGATGACACTACCCTGTCAGGGACACACTCGACCCTTGGAAGAACAGGAGCCAAAAAGGTGTGGGGATTAAACAGACAAACAACAGGTCAGATAAGAAAAATACTGCCTCTTCTTTAATGTTCAAAGACATCAGTAAACAAACAGAACCGTACAGACAGAGGCTGAACCCCCCACCTCCCCAAACAGCACGTTCCAAACCACCACAGGTACCAGGTGAGGACTTGGGAGAAGGAGCAGCAAAATCTGGGATGGGAGGGATGGCCAAGAGAAATCTCTGCTGGGTGAGGGCAGGAACAGAGCACTTGGAGGAAGCAGCTTCCCTCACCCAGCAGCAGAGCAACATCTGCTGGGTACAGCCCAGGGAACTGTTTCCTCTCAGAGCAAACAGCCCAGATCTCTTGCTAACACACAGGAGGACCATGTGTGAATTTGGGAAACACAGCTGGAAGCTACATTAGAGGTGCAGGACAAACTAAGTGCTGACCTGGGCAGCTAAACCTCTGTTCCACAGGGATTAGAGCCTCCCAAAGAATAAACACAACAGGGAAGTTTTGTCCAAGTCAGCAAAGTGCTGCAGAACTCGTTTGTAAATGCAGATCTGGGTGTGGGAGGAAGGAATGAGCCTGTGCTCTACACACATCCTTCCATCCCGCTCCATCAAGCTGCTCCCTGATCCAAGGACATCCTGACCCCAACCCCACAACTGGCCTGGCCTGCTCCAGTAATTCCTGGAGCTGTGGAGCATCAGCTAGTTAGAAGGGACATGAGGAGCAGCAGCTCTCAGTGCAGGCTGCAGAGGACAGTGGGGCAGTACCTGAGTGGAGGTCAGGGACAGCAGGATGGATCCTGAGCTGCTGCAGACAGGCAGAGATTGTAGGCACAGCTGCTCCAGCTCCCACCTGGCTGGCAGGAGCCTGCATGGGAGTCATGGATGTGGCTCAGGCTCTGAGTGCAGTCACAGAGCTGCCAGCCAGGACTCAGCATGGCTCCATTCCCACAGCGGTGACAGCCAGAACCGTGACACGGTGACAAGTAAGGAACACATGTCTGTGTTCTGATTCTCTGTGCCTCTCCAGGTGGCAGGAGCCTGCAGTGGGGCTGTCTCCACTGCCACCACATGCAATCTAAGGTGAAGAGAGGGCTAAACTGCCTCCTGCAGGGCCCAGTTATGTGCTCCAAGCATCTGTGTCCATGCAGGAGGCCCCGCAGTCCAGAGCCCAGGGCAGAGCCCTCAGATCTCCACGTCGCTCTCTTTGTCATTGTCGTGGTCACCGTCATAGAACTCGTTGGGAGCTTCAGGCCTGGGGGAAGAGAAATCTCTGTCAGGGAGGGCAGAGAGACCTGGAACCCTTGGGACCTGAGGGAATGTCATATTAGAACACAGAAGCTCCTTGGGTAAAACCAGAGACTAAGAAGTGACTGAGAACAAGACGGGCTTTAAGGTCCCTTCCAACCCCAAATCCTGGGATTCTATGACTTGTTCTAGGACTTGGATGGATTCCATTGTATCCCTCCCAGGGACAGAAAGGGAAGCCCACTGCTCCAGGACAAGCTCTGGTACCTGGTGTAGTTTTCCTCGGAGCCCCTCTCCTCGGGGTCGGGCTCATCTGTGCGGTCATAGCTGAGCAGGTCGGAGGGGACGTCGTGGATCTGCACGCTGGGAGCATGGTTCAGCATTTTCAGGTTCTCAAATATCGTCTGCCTGATCTGGTCCAGATACTGCAGGGACAAAACACAGGGATCACCACACTGGGATATGTCACAGCTCTGTCACCTGCCTGCACCACCTCTGTGGTGGCCAAGAGCAACAAATTTGTCAGAGCAGAGGGGATGGGAAAAGTCAATTATTGACACTCAAGCACACAAGAAACACAAAGGCAACCCAGCTGTTGTTTTTCATTGTTGTTTTGCCCTGGGCTCCAGCTGGTTTCACAGAACAGAACATCAACCATGGGGTTTTGGAAGTTCAAAGCTGATATTGCAGCACGGCCGTGAGCACTCACCTGCCTGGAGTTCTGATTCTCAATCCTCGTGCTGACATCAGGGTGAAGGGTGAAGTCTGGAGCGAAGTATTCAAAGTACTCTGAGATGGAAGGAGGCAGAATTAGAGCACAGAGGGCACAGAAGCTGTGCAGAGAGCAGAGCTCACCCTCCCACCTGCCTAGGAGAGAGCAGAGCTTAAAAAGCACAGTGATATCCAACTCTGAGTGCAAGGCATTGGACAAAACAACAGGGCAAACAACAGCAAATGGTGCAGACTAAATCACACTGGACACACAAGGCTGTGCCTGCCCAGTAAAGCGGGTGGTGAGAGATCACAGAATGGTTTGGGTTGGAAAGAACCTTAAATCTCATCTCATTCCAACCCCCTGCCACAGGCAGGGACACCTTCCACTATACCAAACCCTACCCACCCTGGCCTTGGACACTTCCAGGCCATCTCCAGGGTTAGGAAGTGCTAACACTTTGGCCCTGATCAATGCAGAACAGAACATCCCAGGAATTTCAGCTGAGCTAATCAGGGAAAAAAGGCAACTCCAACTCACCACTGTATGGGAGCTCATCACTAATTGGTTCATCCACAAGCAAGGATGTTTCATAAGTCCTGAAATCATGGAAAAAGAGGAGATCAGTTCACTGAAAGAGAGATGGGAAATTCAGGGACAAAGCCCACAGCAGTGCCACAGCAGTGCCACAGCAGTGCCCCTCACCAGGCAGAGGGGACTCACCAGCACCGAGCCACGTTCCGGACCGTGTAACCTCCTCCTCCCAGCACCAGCAGGGGGATGTTGAAGCTCTTCACGTACTCCACGCACTCCCTACAAACCCCAAACAGGAAAATGCCAAAGCTGCAAACTGCAGCACAGGTTCAGGTGTCAGAAGTGTCCGCCTGAACTCCAACACCACCATGGCTGGTGGGATACACCTGGAGCTTCCACCCAGGAATCACCATTGCAGGGGTGGGGTTGGAAAGGACCTCACGGTTCAGCTCATTCCCATCCCTGCCATGGGCAGGGACACCTCCCATTGTCCCAGGCTGCTCCAAGCCCCAATGTCCAACCTGGCCTTGAGCACTACCAGGCATCCAAGGACAGCCACAGCTGCTCTGAGCACCCTGTGCCAGGGCCTGCCCACCCTGCCAGGGAACAATTCCTGCCCAATCTCCCATCCAGCCCTGCCCTCTGGCAGTGGGAAGCCATTCCCTGTGTCCTGTCCCTCTATCTCTTGTCTTCAATCCTTCTCCAGCTCTCCTGGAGCCCCTTTAGGCTCTGAGGTCCCTCTGGAACCTTCTCCTCTTCAGGTGAGCATCCCCAGCCCTCCCAGCCTGGCTCCAGCCCTCAGAACATCTCCATGGCCTCCTGCCCCTTCACCACCCCCCTGCAGCACCTTCTACAAAGCCTCATTCTCAGCCCCCCCACCCTCCAGTCACACAAATGTTTAAAAAAAACCCCAAAAAAACCTCTGCCTGATGGCAGGCCAAAGCCAATGCTCCAGCCTCACAGCAGAGACTCCTGAGAGCCCTTCAGGTGGTTTTTCTGTGCCCAGCCTTGCTGTACTTACCCATGGCCTCTTATACTGAGGTTAAAACATCCCAACCGGTCACAGCCCAGAGAATCAGCACCACACTGGGGAACAGAAAAACAAGGGAATTTTGGCATTGCCCTCCAGATCCACACCAGAGGACAGAAGGTAACACAGACACAGCCCTCTGGGCCCTCTGCAGCCTCTGAAGGCATGGATGTGTGCACAGAGGTTTGCTTCCTTACCTGCAGGACTATGCAGGTGGGCTGATAGTAATCTACCACCTGGTTAATGACTGGCTGGAAGAGGTGCTTATAACCTTTGGAGAGAGAGGTGGATTTGTCATGGCTCTGGAGCACAAGGACCAGGAAGGTCAAGCACAAGGGGCAAGGGGAAAGGGTGGGGAGCACCTACTTTGGTCATCGATGCCATCTCGGAGGGGCACGTTGAGACAATAGTAACGGCCACTCTCTGCACCAACCTCATACATGTCACCTGCAAAACAGGACAGTCATAACAGCCCTGAGACTGCAGAGCTGTGCCAAGGTCAGATCTGAGCTGGGCTGAGCCTTTCCACCTAATCAGGACCCCTTTCTTATAAGCAGCTACAGTTCTATTCCTCTCTAATCACCTTCTCCCACCATTTCCCCCCTGCAACTCCAATTTTGTGATTTACTCTTTTCTACTCCAGCAGAGCTTCCAAGGGATTCTGAAGCAGGTTCCCTCTAGAAATGAAACACCTACCTGTGCCAGGGAAGAAATAGTTGCCATATTTGTGAAATGACACTGTCATGACACGGTCTGTCAGGTAGAAAGCCTCCTGCACCCCGTCCCCGTGGTGGATATCGATGTCGATGTACAGCACACGGGGGTGATACCTGTGGGATACAGCAAATGTGGGTTCCAGGCATTTGTATACACTCAGCCATCTTCTTTTGATGTGCTTGGAAATTGATATTTAATACATTTGCTTCTGAGGTGGTTGGAAATGGATATTAGAACAAAAAGGTTTTTAGATGGGGCCAGAAATGTCTTGGAAAAGAACTTGTTTAAGCAGCGGCGTGTTTAAAAATTGCAGATTCTTGTTTCCAATGTGCTCATAGTTAATCTTTAAGAGCTCCAGTGATTTTAATCATATCAGGAAATGAAAGGCAAGCTGGCATGGAGGAGGTGGGAACTAGAGCACTGTGTCCCAGCTGGTGAACACCAAAAATTCCAGGCTGGGCTAAATTTACTGGAGAAGCAGCCAGACACAGAGACAGAACCAAACTCAAAATGCAATCACCTGCTGCAGAAATGGCTCCTGGAAACAGGCAACAAAAACATAGGGACATAAATAATCTCCCATGAGGGGGAACTGGGCTGTATTTGAGGCCTCTGGTGGATGGGATTAGGAAATGGGAGTGCAGGGATAGCCTGGGAAATCCTGGGCTCCAAACAGAGCAGGGAAGGGGGAACAAGAAATCCCAATACATCCCGTAAGTCTGACTTTGAGAGCAAGAAAACTTGCCAGCAACCATGTAACTACTGCTTGATAACTCCAAATCCTTTTTAATTCCATGATAACTTGTCTGAGGTTCAGTGACAAGGAGAGCACTTTGCAGTACAAAAAACAAATTAAAAAAAAAAAAATCTCAGATCAATTTAAGAAACTAAGGGTATTTCTGTAACTTCCTCTCATTCTAAATTTATTTTTCATTTTCTAAAATGAAAAATAACTTGACTCTTTTCTATGGACACCAAGTGTCCTTTGATCATCCAAAGGATCAACTTGTGCAGCCCAAGTCCTGTTCTTAAGGTGCTCAAACAACTCCAGAAAGTTTAGAGTCATTTTTATGTCTCCAGTGAACCAAAACTTGCATTTACCTACAAAAGGGTCACTGTGGCAAAAAGACTGAGACTCAGGACCCTTGAAACGGGATTGAAAGACTCTTCTGTATCCCCCAAGCTCCCTGCAACAAAACTGGAGTTGGATGTTCCAATGCTCAAAGCCTTTCTTGTGTCTTAATGATAAAGCCAGGACAAAAAATGACATTTTTGGGCTTCTTGGATTCCAGAAAGGCAAAAGAGGCAGGAAAACATAAAAAAAGCAGAGGGAAAGCACAAAGCAGCCAGCAGAGTTCAGCCCTTGCCCCTATCCTTACTTGAGCAGCTCCAGGATGCCAATCACGATGTCATTGACATAACAAAAGCCTGAAGCCTGGAAGAGAGAGAAACCCCAACAGCTTTAGAATGAGATCGACACAGAGCCTAGTGCCCAAAGACAAGAGGAATCCACAGATCTGCCTCATTACCTCAAACTTTTTGGCATGATGGAGGCCCCCTGCCCAGTTTATGGCAATGTCACAGATCTATGAGAGGAAAGAAGTGAGGTGTAAGTGACAACACGGTGACAACAAACAACCCTGTACCCTCTTTCCCATCCCAGGGGTCCACAACACCCTCCTGGCTTTTCCTCCTCCTGAAAACTCCAGCTGGGTTCCAAAAGATCAGCACCTCAGCCCCTTACCTTGTTGTTGAGCTGTGTTGCTCCCTGCAGGGAGGCCCCAGTGTAACGAGAGCAAAATTCAAAGAGGCCTGGAAACACTGGGCTGAAAAAGAAACCACATTCAAACCCAGAACACCTCATTCCTCCCCTTTTCCAGAGCACAGCCAGGAATCAAACTGGCCAGGGCAAACACCTGAGCAAGAATAAAGCTCAGCTCTCTGTGAAAGAGTTAATTTGGGATCAGAATCACTCTGACCCTGCTTGTAACTCACTGAGCCCCAGCAGAGGAGTGAGCTGGCTGCAAATACAGTGGGAAACACAGGGAATTTGATAATGATTCCCAAAGCTTCCAAATCAGCCTTGAAAAGTTTCCAAAACCTTTCTGAGGTTCTGTTTCAAAATTGTTCCCAAAACCTGTCAGAGTCTGTCCTGTCCACAGTTGGGACATGATGCCTCAGGAGAGGAGGGGACTGTGACAGCTCCCAATCCCAGAATGGTCTGGGTTGGAAGGGAACTTAAAATTCATCCTGTTCCATCCCCTGCCATGGGCAGGGACACCTCCCACTGTCCCAGGCTGCTCCAAGCCCCAGTGTCCAACCTGGCCTTGGGCACTGCCAGGGATCCAGGGGCAGCCACAGCTGCTCTGGGTACCCTGTGCCAGGGCCTGCCCACTCTGCCAGGGAACAATTCCTGCCCAATCTCCCATCCAGCCCTGCCCTCTGGCAGTGGGAAGCCATTCCCTGTGTCCCGTCCCTTCACCCCTTGTCCCAAGTCCCTCTCCAGCTCTCTTGTCAGTTCCTTCAGGTACTGGAAGGCCACAATTAAGTCACTCTTTCCCTTCTCCAGCTTTCCCAGCAGAGCTGCTTCATCCCCTGATCATCCTGGTGCCTCCTCTGGATTTGCTCCACCAGGCTGATGTTCTTTGTCCCCCCAGAGCTGGATGCAGCACTCAAATTTTAACAAAGACAGCTGCCACATTCCAGAAGAATTGGAAGCTCTCCCACAACAAGCAGACAACCCAACAACCCCAAGGCCTGGAGCCAAAAAGCAGCATTGCAACATCTCCAGAAAAGGGAAAGCAATCAGGGAGGCTCCACATCCTTATCCACATGGGAGGGACACTCTCCTCCCCCTGCTGAAAGCCAAGGCAGGAATGGGGCACTCACCAGTCATCACCCACATTGAAGGCGTTGAGGCTCTTGGTGAAGCCCTGCATGTTGTTGGGGCTCACCCTCTGCAGGAAGTCGATGTAATCCTCCGAGTGGAAGCGGCACATGTCGTGCTGGGATGCCTGGTAGGGCTTGAACACCTTCCAGACACAAAAGCAGAAGTTATTCCCCATCCAAGCTCCATTTCCTTGGGCTGGGAGGAAATCTCAAGCTAACTGACAAGTGGCCTGCACGAGTTATGTGCTGACACTGGCACTGGTGCTCAATTCAACAGCTGCTCCAGGAAACCTGCTCTCCTTTAATTTTCCCCTTTCATTTATCCATCTCCTGCCTCCAGCTCTTGCCATAAAATCTCTTCCCACCCCATGGCACATTCCCCTGCTTGGGCAGCAAAATAAACCCCAGCTTTTCCTTCCCTGGGGGATCAATCCCTCCTCAGTCACCAATTTTCCACAATTTTTATACCTTGATCTAGGGGTGGTTCTGGTCCCTCTTTAAGATTCACTGACAGGTTCTAAATTATTTGGGGAAATCTCCCAGAGAGATGCCTAAGTTTTGTTTCCTTTGGAAAGGAAAATGGTGGGGAAAGACCAGGGAGATGGATGGATCCAAACCCAGGATCTGGTGACAGCACAGGTTTGGCACTCAGGGCACGTACCTCAGCAGAGGGGAAGTTAAAAATTAACAGCACAGGGAAAGGGAATTCAATTGATAAGAGATCTTTTCTGTGATTCCAAATTTCTCTTATTTAAAGAGACCACTTTATAGAAAAAGTGGAACATGAACATCACAGGAAGATGCACGAGCTGGTCTCTAAAGGGATATTCCTCAGGACAACTGCACCATGTCCCTGTTTTCTGTGCTCAGCAGGAAACCTGTTCATTTCCAGAGCCACAATGAACCAAAACAAGCCCATCTCCTCCTATCCTGGTGTTTTCCACGTGGATTTGTGCAATTCGGTGTTTCTGAGAGGCTGCTGGCTCTGACAGCCCCAACAGGGGATGAGGCAACTCCATGGAGCAGCTGCTGAGGGGGAGGGCAGGAGCTATTCCCAGGGATCTGATGGCTCATTAAACCAAACCAGACCAAAAGTGATGGCAAAGAGAGAAGAAATGGCTCCCACTGGACAGCCAGAGGCTCTCCAAGTAGGGATGTGGGAATCAAACAGAAAGGGAGGGAAAAAGCAGACTGAAATCTCCACTCAGCTGCTGGCAGGACAAACCTGGCTCCTTCCACCCTCCCCAGCAATTCCACCCACTCAGTCCCTGAGCTGAGAGAGGTGGGAAGAGGCAAACCCAGCCCAGCAGGACCACAGCCTTTTATTTTAGGGAGGCAGAAACAATGCAACCACAACTCAGCATCAGCAGGACTTTCTGCAGTCCCAGCTGCTCCAAATCCCGGGTTTTATTTGCTCCTAACTCTGCCACTCCCTGACTGTTTGGGGATGAAGTTGTCTCTGAGGTTTTCAGCTTCCCAGTGCCATCCTGTGGAAAATATGAGCCCCGAAAAATAATTTCTGGACTAAGAATGTAGAGCTCTGCCCAGTGCCTCCTTCAGGCAGTGATTTGCCATTTAGATGTGTTAGGTCAGAACATGTTTTTTGGTTGGTCCTGCAAGGAAATGCCAAACTCCGGGGAAGTTACTTGTGGAAATCCACCCAGTGACAGAAAAAATCTGGAAGAGAAACTTTGCAAAGACTTCCCACAGCCTCCCCAATTGCTGCATTTCCACACAGTCACTGCACTAGATGCGGTGTTATTTGGGAATTATATTAATTAAGGAAACTTGTCTCATGCCTAAACATCTAAAATTTTTTTCATAAGTTGCCTGACCTCAGCGGCTCCTTGGAATCCTCTATAGCTACCAAGAGCCCGGGACTGAGCGCTACAAGCACCACTGAGCGCTGTCACCCACCAGGGCGGCCCCTAAACCAGCCCGGGAGCTCAGTCTGGAACCTGCCACACTCCGAGCCCTCTGTGTGTCCTCCTGTCCCCCTCCCCGGCCCGGCCGGGGACACGCGTGGCTTACGATCATTTTCTTGTAGAGGCCGTAGTGCAGCACCAGGCTGTGCGTGAGCGCCAGGCGATGCGGCTTCATGGGGTGCCCCGCGCCTGGAACGGAACCGCGCGGGGATTAACGGGGCCGCGGCGGCACAACGGCCGCTCCCGCCGCCCGCCGGGCACCAGCTCCGCTGCAGCTCCGAGCGCGGCCGGGGGTGAGGAGGGGACCGGGGAACGGGGGGAGCCGGGAGGGGGCTGGGAGCGGGCACGGGGCAGGACGGACCGGGACACACCCCCGCCTCCGGCCGGCGCGGCCCCAGCCCCACGGCGGCCGCTCCGCCGCCCAGCCCCAGTGCCGGCCCGGCCCCGCCCGGCCCCTCTCGCACCGTAGTGGAAGTTCCCCACGTCCGGGTCGTAGAAATAGGCCACGGTCTTCGCCATGGCGGACAGGCCGCGCCGCGCGCCGCGCTCCCGCTTACGTCATCGCGCCGCGACACCCGCCCGGGGCTGGGACGGGGCTGGGGGCGTGGCCACAGTGGAGGGAGTGGCCAACGGCGTGGCGTGGCTCTGGGCAGTGGGCGTGGCTTCGGGTAGTGGGCGTGGCCACCTGCCCCCGGTCCCAGTGTACCCCCGGCACCCCCCAGTTCCTCCAGACTGGTCCCAGTTGCCAGCAGCGCCTCACGGCTGCGCCCAGCTGCTCCCTGGTGCCCACACATCACTCCGCCTGCCTCCAGCTGCCTACAGTTACCGCAGGCACAACGAGTTGCGCCACAGTCTCACCTGCCTGCCCTGTACCCGCCCCCGGCTGCACCCACTTACTCCCAGCTGCCGGCTGGACTCTCTCCCATAACCCTGTGTCGTCTCCCCAGTCATCCTCAGCTCTGCTCGTTATCCCTCACTGCTCCTCCTCTACTCCCAGTTACCCCCAGCTGCCCCTAGTTACTGCCAGGTGCTCCCAGTGACACCCAGCAGGTCCCAGTTGCCCACTGGACTCTCTCCTGTAGGCCTGCAGCTGCCTCCCAGTCATGCCCAGTTACTTCCAGATGCCTGCTGGACTCTTTCACATAATTCTACATCTGCTCCCTCAGCTGCCACCAGTCACTCCTCCCTCCTCCTCACCTACTCCCAGTCACTCCCAGCTGCTCCAGTAACTCCCAGTGAGCCCAGTCGGCCACTGGATTGTCTTCCTTAGGCCCACAGCTGTCCCCCAGTTACTTCCACTTGTCTCCCAGTCACTCCCAGCCTCCCCGTGTTACCCCCGGGGCATAGGGGATGAGGTTTCCATGGGACACCCACACCTTGATGGGCTCATTCATTCTGGGGCAGCCAGATCCAATCCCTGGGGGAAGGGCATCTGTCACCACCACCTGTCACCTGTCAGGTCCCACCCTGGGAGGGTGCAGGTGCTCCAGACCTTTGGAAAGAACCCTTTGGAGGCAGTGCCAGCCAGGAGGGGGATGAAAGTTGGGTGGAAAATTGCAGGGTGTGAGGAGGCAGCAGAATAGGGGAAAACCTGGAGCTGACTAGAGATGGAAACAGGGCCATGTTGTGAGCAGTGCTGGCTGGGAATGGCAGCAAAAACCTGCTCCTGTGGGCTGGAGAGAAGGAAGGATGAACAAAGCAGGAAGCCTTGTCCAAAGGCTTGGAAAACCAAGCCAAAATCAATGCTTGGTCCTGCCAGTCTCCTGCTGGATGGCTTCCCACAGACAGAAGTTTGGGATGAAGGACGAGACTGGAGACAGGCTGCTGCACCCAGTGGGGTCTCAGAGTGGGGCAGGACCCCCAAGAGCTGCCTGAGGATGGGGACCAGGGCAGACGGGCACTGGGATGTTCCTTGGCATCGCAGTGGGTGCCAGGCTGGGATTTCCAGGGGATGGAAACCCCTTGAAAGCAGCAAGAGAAGCTTCCCACCTGAAGAGGATGGAGAATGGTGGGATGGCAGGGAGTTCTGGGTGCTGTGCTGGCTGCAGGTGGAAGGGACAATGTGTCAAGGTGTGATTATACCGTGGGGTCATTGAATGATGTTTCTGGCTGTCTCTGTGCCCTCCTGCGGGGATGCTGCCCCTTCCATACTGCTCCTTTTGTGGGTATCCTTTTAGGATCCCAGCTCCAGCCTGGGACAAGGATCATGCTTTAGGGGATAGGATTGGCAGGGACCTTAAAGAGCATTTCATTGCAATCCCCTGCCAGGGGCAGGAACATTTTCAGAGGAGACCCAGGCCCCTCTCACCGTGACCCCGCAGGGCACAGCTGTGGCTGGGGACACTCAGAGAGGGCACCTGTCACCGAGCCCAGCACCCACCGTGGGAAACAACTGGGGTTTAAACGTGCTGAACACCACGGCTGCACTGGGAACTCTCGGAGCAGTGACGTCTCAGGGTGGGGGCTCCCGATGACGACTGTCCTGTCCCTGCTCCACCAGCTGCTGCCACCAGATAACGCCCGGCTGGGGACATGGAGCCGCTCGGGCAGCACATCCCAGTGCCCGGCTGGGGGGATGAGGAGAGGAGAGCCCCGTCCCTGCTTCCAGCTGGGATCACTTTGCTGGCTGAGCTGTCTTTCTGGGAGCCAGCTGCTGCTCCGGGCATCTTCACGGGTGTTGGAGCAGAGCAAGGGAAGCGTCGGAGAGGGATATTTTTAGATGCTCTTTGTGCTCAGAGAGCAAAACCAGGCTGTGGTTTAACGGCCATTAGCGGCTTTTAGGGCACGTTTGAAAGGCTGAAGGAGGGCTGAGGATTCGGGGACACATTTGGCACAATGGGATGGAGCAGCTTTCTGGCCTGAGCATCGAAGATCCCAAGAGGAGCCTGGATCTGGACAGTCCAGCCCGTTCAGCTGCCATGTGGGGCCAGGGCGGCTGATCCCCCAAAAGGACGTGATCACATTGTTTGTGGGGTGACATTTGCTCCAGTGGCTGCAGAAGAAGTGCAGAAAAAGAGCAGACAAGAGGTAATGTGCAATTCTGCTGTGACTGGAGCCAGCCGGGGGACAGGGTGACAGGTGACAGTTCTGTCCCACCAGCCTCTCCTTGGCTGCTCTGTCCACTCCCTCCCAAGCCACCTTTTGACATGGAAGCATAAAATGTCAGTGTTTCCAGGCAATGCTCAGAGAGGGACTGAAGCCTCCAAGGCTGTCCAGGATTCAGGGAAGCCCCAAGGGGGTGGTCTGGGAATAAAGGACAGGGAATGGTGGTGCTGGATGAGGTGGGCAGGCAGAAAAAAGGCAGCTGTCTATCCCAGAGCTCCAGCCAGATTGTCCTGTGTCTCAGATCCCACTGCCTTGGCTGGTGGGGTCACACAGGACAGGGCAGGAGCTGGGATGGGGTCAGGAGCGACGGAGGATGCAGAGCTCAGACTGTGAACGTGCCATGAGCATCCAGCCCACAGCCATGGCTACATCTCCCCCCCCTGGTGTGGGGCTTTACCCCATGGGGGTTCTGTCCCCACTGGCCAGGATGGACACAGCCAGCCTGCTTGGAAGGGAGAGCTCCGTTGTGTGGGTTCATTCCTCAAGTGCTGGCTGCTCTTGGGACAGAGAGGAGCCAGGGTGTTGTTTCTGGGTCACCTGCCAGGTGCTGAGTGGGACCATTAAAATGCTAACAGGGTCCTGCAATGGGACAAGGACTGAGCCCCTGGAGGGACACTGAAGCTGAGGTGGTGGAAGCAGGATGGAGACTGGGAGCAAGAGATCCCTGGTTGGGAGAATTAGGAAGAGAAACACAATCAGCTGGGATAAACCATCTGCAAAGCCAAGAAGAAGCAGCCTGACAACAACAGAACCCCCTCCTCATCCTGGTTCACCCCACAAAGGCCAGGATTTGTCCTTGGGCAGGGCCAGGCTGCTGTGTCACCCTGTGTCCCCCAGCCTGTGGAAATGTCTTGACAGCAGAGGCTGTGGGAAAATCTCTGGGAATCTCCCCTCGAAGTGAGGAGTCCTGATCAGCCTGGCATGGCTGGAGTCAGGAACGGGGGTGGGATGCTGGGAAGGGGTGGGGAGCTGGAAGGGGGTGGGGAGCTGGAAGGGGGTAGGGTGCAGCAATGCACTGGGTGGGCGGGAATGCCCAGGAGGAGAAAGAGCGATTTATTGTGCAGGACAGCGTGCGTGGGCATGAGGAAAACGGGAATATGCTCACCATGACTGCGTCCCCTCAGGGCCCTGCAGAAACCCAGACCTGCCAGTTCCCCCTCTGCTCGGAAACAAGGGCAAGGAGCAGACTGCTTTTGAGGTTTTACTTTGTGAGGTCTTCCTTAGCAGAGACCTGCATGGTGTAGCAGCTTGTTGGTCCAGGGTGTGGAGACCTCTCCCCTCCTGTGGCCCAGCAATTCATAGCAGGAGGAAAAGTCTTGTTCTTGCCACAGATATTCTATCCTAGGGCCTGTCTCCCTGTCAGGACAGCAGACAGATGTGGTGACCTCCTGAAGTCACACTGATAACTTGGTCACCTGTGCAGAGGGACAGGAGCCCCCAGCAAGGCACAGCTGAGAGCTGGGGGAGTTACAGGTTGTGTCACAGCAAGACAGACTCCAGGGGGATAATTCCCAGGGAGGAATGTGTGCACGGATTGGTGCTCAGTTCAGTGGAGATGGGGTGGGAGGGATTTCAGGGGTTGCGTTCCTCAAAGCTTGGGTAGAGAAATGGCAGGTGGGTGAAGGATGGAGAGGAGCAGGTCTCATTTCCAGTAGCAAAGGAGTGGTGGGTGAAGTCTCCCAGAGTGAGGATGATGTGGTGGAGATGGAGGTTGTGGGACCACCACACCTTGAGATTTCAAATGGCTTAGCCACTCCCTTTTTTGGAAGGAGGGAGACACAGGAGTCTCCAGAGGCTCATTTCCCACCATCTCCCCGGTGCTGGGATCCCAGTGTGGGTGTCTGCACCCTCTACCCCCAGTGATCAGTCCTGACCTCACTGAGCCCCACTTCCACCCTTCTCCCTCCCATCAGGGCTCAGTGCCCTAAAAATCAAGGGAAGGCGAGTGCCAGGGGAGCTCGGGCTGGCACGCGTGCGGGTGAGGTTATTCACCCCGGGGCGGGCGGCAGGCAGGCAGCTTCCCCGAGCAGTGCTCCTGCGTGTCCTGCTGCAGCCGCCGGCATCTCCCTGAGCTCCGCTCTGCACCTCACCTTCCTCCGCCGAAACAGCTCCGGAGAGTTTTTTTTTTTTTTTTTTTTCTGGGATCGGGACAGGCGGGTGCTCTTGTGGCGGAGAGCGGCAGAGAGCGGCAGGCAGAAGCCGCTGGCTCCTTCCCGGGGAAGGCAGGCGGGGAACGGGCCCGGGGGCCGGAGGATGCTCGCCGCGGTGCCCAGCCGCGGGGATGCGGGGTTGCTAGGAGGCAGGTGAAGGTGAAGGTGAAGGTGAAGAGGAGAGCGCTGCGGAGGACCGCAGGCCCAGGTACCGCCGCAGCGGGGCCGGGGGACAGGCGAGGGGACCTTCTCCGTGCCGGGAAGCGGAGCCGGCGAGTGGGAATGCGGGCGCCGAGCCCCTGGGGAAGGAGCCGGGAGCGCACGGGGGAGCCGGGGCGGAGGGAGCCGGCTCGGTTTTGCGGGAGGACGATGCGGGAGCAGCCGGCGGCTCGGCCCTCCGCCAGCCCGGCTGCCGCGGCTCCCCGCCTGCCGCTGCCGGTGCCGGTGCCGGAGGAGGGCCTCGGTACCGAGGGCTGCGGGGGAGCGGCGCGGCGCGGGAGGATGCTCAGCCATCCTCCGGCAAGGGCGAGCCGGGAGACGCCGCCCGCCGCAGAGCCCCGGGCAGGCCGGGAAGCAGTGCCCTTGGGAAGCCGCCTGCAAGGGACGGGGGAGCGCCGCAGCCCGGGGCCGGCGGGCCTTGCGGGGACGCTGCCGCCGCCGCTGCCCTTGGGATGCCTCTTGCCGGGGGCGTGCGGGGCAGCAGTGTCCTTGGGAGACCGCCAGGAGCCACCTCCGGCCGGGGCTGTCCTCCGGGCGGCCCCGCACCGCGCCGGACCTTGCGGGGCGAGGGCTGAGCCCCGGGCTGGGCGGCTGGGAGCTGCCTCTTGCCCGGCAGGAGGAAGGGCAGGATGGGCACAGGGCGGCGGCGAGCGCCGGGGCTCTGACCTGCCTTCCCCCTTCTCCTAGATCCGCATGCCAGACCATCACCACCCCAGCGATGAGGAGGGAGAGCACCAGCACGGCATTACTGTGGTCTTCCTCCTCGTCCTTGTCTTCTTCGTCATGGGGCTGGTGGGGTTCCTGATCTGCCATGTCCTGAAGAAGAAGGGTTACCGGTGCCGGACTTTCCGGGACGAGCTCGACCCAGATGACAAAGACGAGGCGGAGGAGCTCCAGGATGGTGAGTGCCGGGGCCACGGGGGCTCGGTGGGGGCTCGGCCTTTTGCCGGTGTGGGCTGGTGCTCCTCGTGCACCCTTCTGGCATGTGGGATGGGGCTGGGAGGGTTACCTGTCACGTGTGCCTGGGTTGGGACAAAGGGCTGGGGCGGTGAGAGCAGGACCGTGTTCCCTGGGGATTGGGAGTGTGAGGGCCAGGGTTCCCTCTGATCCACGAGCTGACAACGCCTGGAGGTGACAGGGAGGTGGGAACCAGTGCCTGGCCCTTCCCAAAGGAGCTTTATCACCAAAAGGGAATTCTGATGAACATCCAGGACTTGCTGAATCCCCAGCACCTCAATCATAATCTCTGTTTTCTGGAGGAAAACCTCTCCCAGCTGGAGCACAAGCTGTCCCTCTGCCCCTCTGGCATGAAGATGTCTGGCTGGGAGCCAGCTGGTGTTTGCTGTTGGTCATGTCTTCTAGTTCCTGCTGTGTTCATGCAGACCACAGAAATAGAGGTGTTGCTAGAAGGGGAAGGGACCTGTGAGGAATTTTTTCCATCACTTCAGGCCACTGCAGGTCCTTCTGGGGTGGTTGGATTGGGAAGTCGCTGCCGCAGTGAGCGTGGGTGCCTGGCCCAAGCGAGCTCTGTCGTTCTCTGGTTTCCTGAGTCTCTGCTGAATGGGAGAACACACATTCCCCCGGCTGCTTCCCAGGCTGAGAACAGCCACATGGTGCCATAGAACTCCTCCAGCTCCCATGTGCTGCCGGCAGTGCTGGGGAGGATCAGCACCTCCTGCTGCCATTGCCTCTGCTCAGGAGGGACACGTGGTTCCCCGGCTCACCCATGGATGCAGCCAGAGCTTCCAGGTGTCCATGGATGTGCTCCTCTTTAGTCTTGGCAGTACATGACACGGAGATGGTGTCTGAACTTTTCAGGATGGGCTTTGCCCTCTGGAGACTCCAGAGTTCAGGTGGGAAACATCTCCATGGGCTTCCAAGATCATGGTAGCAGCCCTTGAGCCTTTGGGGCAGCTGCCTGCCAGACCACAGCTCCAACCTGCTCACAGGAACATCTCACACTGCTGACCAGGCTGGAGGTCCATCCATCCAGGCCTCCTTCCTCCAACAGTGCCTGGAAGCAGGTTGAGGTGAACGCTGTGGATGAATTCCACAGCAGAGCAGGCACCAGCCAAGTTTCCTCTGAAGAGTGTTTTAAAGTTTTAATAGTGTGCAGCTCTGGGGCTTTCTGTCATTGTGTGTTCCCCATTTCTGTGTTTAGTGGGTGCCAGTGGGTTTATTTTCTATGGACATGTCCTGTTTACCCTTGGAGCCCTGAGCACTTGCAGCATGCTGCAGCCAGGGGCTCCAGGGCTGGACAAGGACCCTCCTCTTTTTGACTTTTTGGAACCTGCTTCCCGCTCATTTCTCCAGATGCTCCCCTGTTCTGAAGGAGCAACACCACCCCCTCTCCCTGCACACACAGCTGCTGGCTCAGCTGTTTCTTTTCTAGGATCAGGGATCTGGTGTTCCCCAGTGGCTTCCCAGTGTGACAGGGGACACGAGGCTTCTCCAACAGCTCTGCTGATGCAGCTGCTCCTTGGAAGGAATGAGTGAGCGGAGTCCCCAAATTCCAGCCCTCAGTGCCACGTTGTCTCTTTTCAGATGAGGACGAGAAGAATGATGACACCGTGGAGAAGATCGTGAGGTGCATCATCCAAAATGAAGGTGAGCACCTCCATGGGCTGGCCCACAGCCGTGCTGACCACTTTGGCTGACACATTCCCTTTTCTCTCTCTCTCTTCAGCAAATGTGGAGGCCCTCAAGGAGATGTTGGGGGAAAATGAAGTGGATGTGCCAGTGCCAGTGCCCAGGTGAGGGAAGCTCATAGCAGCTTGTGACTGCTGCAGAGTGAGGGACAAGCAGCCCCTTTCCAGCTGCTACAAAGCACCTTCCCAGTGGGGAGTCCTGCTCTCCCGAAGGTTTTGAGGAGTGCCTCACCCCACTGTCAGGTGGAACAGCCCTTCCTCATTTCTGTCCCCAGCAGAGGTCCCTCCCGGAGCTGCTGCTCCCAGGGCTTGCTGCAGTGGGGCTGCACCAGGGTTGGGACATGTCCCCGAGGTGACACAACCTGTCATGTCCTTCTGTTGCAGCCTCTGTCCCCACAGCAGCAGCCAGGACGGGGGCCCACCACACCACCACACTGTGCACCTGGGCTCCACACAGGCCCCCTGCATCCACTGCAGCCGCAGGAAGAGGCACCCGCTGCAGCGCCAGGGCCGCTCCAAGGAGGGCAAGAGCAGGATGCATCCCGGAGAGACCACCGTCTTCTCAGTGGGCAGGTACCCAAAGGAGATTTGCCAGACATTTCCCTGCTGGAATGAGCACCGCGGGCTCTCCTCAGCCCTCCTGTTCCTTCCCCCTTCCCCACTTGCCCAAGGTTCCCTCTTTCTGTTCCGCATCAAGATGTCCCAGCAGCAGCTCTGAAGCTGGAGCTCCTGAGGATCCAGGTGCTTCCTGCACCTGGAAATGCCTGTGGGATGTGGCAGGCTGTGATGCACCGGTGGCTTCCCTCCTTCTCTGGGAAGGTGACTCAGGCTGGGTTTTCCTGCTGAGTCAGGGCTGGGCACAGCCCCAGCTCCGTGTCCTTTCAGAGCCCGCTGTCCCAGCTCGGTGCAAGCAGGGCCCTTGCTGCCCACCTAGGGGCTTTAGGGACCTCATTGTGGGGGCAGAGCGGACAGCATGTCCCAGGTGCAAGGCACCACCCACTCAGAATGAAAGAGTGGCTGTGCTGCTCCAGGTTGCTGCCTCCAAAGGTATCTGTAATTAGATGACAGGGCAGCAATGTAAGAATAGGGGAGTGTTCCTGATACTTCCCACAAATGCTTTCCAGTCCCCACCTGGTTTCACCCCAAGGGACTTCCTGAGCTTCCTGTGGTCTCTGTGTAGTCACTAACCTGTAGAACAGTCTGTAGGCTGGCCCAGGCAGAAAGCGTTAGGAAAGTCTTCCTGGGCTTGGCTCCCTTTGGCTGGAGGTGACTGGGGCAGGGTGACAATGAGCTGCTGGCCCCTGGATGGCCACCGTGGTGAGACACCAAACTCTGTCACACTCAGATTGTGCACAAGGTCTTCCTTCAGGGCCTGAGCCTTGATGAAACTTCATGTTGTGGTCCAGAGAGACAATCCTTTCACAGGAATGCTGAGCCAGAGTGGGCATGGAATCATGGAATGGTTTGTGTTGGAAGGGACCACAAAGTTCATCCCATTCCACCCCCTGCAATGGACAGGTACACCTCCCACTGTCCCAAGCTGCTCCAAGCCCCAGTGTCCAGCCTGGCCTTGGGCACTGCCAGGGATCCAGGGGCAGCCACAGCTGCTCTGAGCACCCTGTGTCAGGGCCTGCCCACCCTGCCAGGGAACAATTCCTGCCCAATCTCCCATCCAGCCCTGTCCTCTGGCAGTGGGAAGCCATTCCCTGTGTCCTCTCATGTGGATTTTTCCACCACCACGGGCAGGCCTCTCAGCAGCGAGGTTATCTGGGGCTTTCTGGGGAGCTGGAGGAGCAGGGAGACCTGCTAGACTTCCCCAGGCCGAATTGCAGCTCAGATCACATCTTGTGGGCACTGCCAGCTCCTGGCTCCCTCCGTGCCCATGGCTGTCCTTGGAGGTGGTGCCCAGCAAGCCAGGGCTCTGCACAGTTTTGTACTCACCACTAATTCATTCCCTGGCTGGTGCCCAGCTCCATCCACTACTCCGTGTTCTTTGTCCGTGCTCTTCCCAGTCTCCTCTCACTCACCTTGGAGTGCTGGACAAGATGGTCTCCTCTCCCAAAGGCACCTTCCCTCAATTCCTGTTTTGTTTTCTTAACCCTGTTAATATCCCACACCAGCCTTCTCCACAGGGCAGCCATCCCATTTCTCCAAGGCTTTATTTTCAATCCTGAATCTCTTTAGTACAAGGTCCAGCTGCTAAGGGACCTATGTGCCCATGGAGTACAATCCCATCTCCAAATTCTGCTTCTTATTTCCAAGCTGGCCCCTTTTGTCCTCCAGATCCTGGATGACTTTTCCAGGATTGCCCTTCCTGTGTGTTATTTATGATAAATATCTTGAAGTACTTTGACTCAGCATTGACCCTACAATACACGGCTACTTTAACCCACCTCTAGACTTAAAGACACACCCTCAGGTCTTGTTCTCTTTATTTTGGTATTGTTTTTGCCTTGGACACAGTGGTTGAGAGTCCAGCCCCCTCGTACATGGAATGAGCCCTGGTCCTGGTAGGCACAGGTTCATCCCTGAGGAGTGGAAAGGATGGGAGCTGTGGATGTCCACCAAGATCACCCAGGGCTGATGGGGCATCTGGGGAGGCTTCTTTAGGCTGGAGAATTAGAAAGGAATGATCTAATTGTCCTCTAACACTTCCCAAAGGATGGGTGGAGTTTAAATGAAGATGGAACAAGACCGTCCTTGCCTGGGAAGGGCAAGAGGCAATGGCCATGAGTCACAACAAGAGAAATCCAGAAAAAATGCAAGGATAAACTGTTCTGCCATGAGAATGGTGCAGCCTTCAACAGGGCCCTGAAGAGTGGAGGAATCTCCACCCTGAAGATTTCCAAAACCTGACTGGACACGACTCTGGGCAAAGTTCTTGAGGGTGGGAGGGGGCCCAGACATGAGCAGGGGTCTGGACTGGAGACCTCCTGAGGGCTTTTTGCACCTACGTTGTTCTAAACTTCTGTGACAATCAGGGTTATGTGTGGTATAGGATGATTAGCACTTAGCTCAGCACCTTCCCTCAACCAGTCCTAGTCAGTGGCAGAGCTTGTCCATAAAACATCTGTGTCTGACCCTCTGTCCTCAGCCCCTCAGCCAGAGTGTGTCACATCCCACTGAACCCAAAGCTGATGCTGATGAAGCAGCCAGCCAGAGGTTGGCTACGTTACCTCTTGTGCCCTCTCCAGTCCAAACCCTTCCTGCTCTCGGAATCCACTCCCAGCTGACATTGCTCAATGGCATTGCGAAGAAATGATCGTGTCTCCTTCCTGTCCCTCTTCAGCACCAGAACATTCTTTGGTCTCCCCAAATCGCAGTGCTGGTGTCTTATCTCCAAATATCTGGATGGACCTGAAAGGTCACATTTGCTGCTGCCTGGCCTGACCTGAGCAGTTCTCTGGAGCATTTCTATTCTCAATCCTCTCAATCCTGAGCAGCTTTCTGACCCTGCTGAGGGGTTGGTGCTGTCCACAGGCTGGGCTCCAACCTGAAAGTGGTCTTCTTCATCTCTTCTAACTCCCCTGGACTCTGTTCTTATCTTTTGGACCTCTCTGCTTTTTCCTTTGGAACAGCAGAACTGCCATGTGCTTGACCTTTGCGTCTTGTCTTGCTCTTCTTTCCACACCAGCAGCACTTGAATTTCTGAAATTGTGCTTTTCCCTGGCACTGACTGGCAGTTGAACACCAGCAGAGTCAGGTCCATTGGCTTTTCCATGTGTGATCCACAGTGAGAGCAGGGGTGGGTGAGCCATGGGCTGCATGAGGTCCCATGGTGGGATTGGAGTGCTCTGGCTGGTGGCAGTGCTGGTGAGGAGGAGTCAGAGTTTGTCACAATCAGCACAGTCACAATTCAGACTTTCAGGCTTTGCTGACATCTTACCCCTCCCAGGCTGAGGCTCCTGGGAGAGGAGAAAGCTCTAAGGACACTTTTAGAGCCCCTTCCAGTGCCTTCCAGAGGGTTTCCAAGGGAGCTGGAGAGGGACTTGGGACAAGAGCACAGAGTGACAGGACAAGGGGGAATGGCTTCCTGCTGCTAGTGGGCAGGGTTAGAAGGGATATTGGAAAGAAATTGGTGATGAGGCCTTAGCACAGGGGCACAGAGAAGCTGGGGCTGCCCCTCAATCCCTGGAAGTGTCCAAGGCCAGGCTGGATGGGGCTTGGACCAACCAGGTTGAGGGGAAGTTGTCCTTACCCATGGCAGGGGCTGGGACTGGATGATCTTTTAGGACCTTCTTCCAACCCAAGCCATTCCATGAGTCTATGATCCCTAACTCTTCTCACCTCCCCACGTGCAATGTTTCATCACCTCTGATTAGGAACCCACCCTTTGAGGGTGTCAGACCCATTTCTGCAGCTTTTCTCTTGCCCACCCAGGAGCTCTGAACTGTCACCTGCTCATGGTGGAACCCTGGTGAACCGCTCAGGTACCATCCGCCCCTCCAGGTGCAAAATGTGGCAGATTTTGGCCAAACAATTCCTTCAGCCTTGGATCCCTGTGTCCAAATCCCTGCCAAAACCTGTCACTGCCCTCACTTAGGGCACACTCTCATCCAGGTTGTCTCAGAGCATTTCCAAGAACTGTGATCCATCTTGCTGCTGGGAGGGCAAACTCTGCCCCAGCCAAGATCTGGATTGAGCTTTCCATCTTTCTCTTTCTGTTTGTTTTGCTCAAAAATGAAGGGGAAAATGAGTTTGGGTGCATGGCTTGTGTGGGTGTGAAAGGGTCTGAAAGGTTGGGGATGACGGGAAAGAGGAGATCCGGGGCTGGAGGTGCAGGCGAGCTGGGAATCCAGCTGTGGGACAGCACGGAAAAGACCACCCTGTCCTGCCCCCGTTCCAGGTTCCGTGTCACACACATCGGGAAGAAGCCGCCCGTCCAGGACGGGCCCCTGCCCGCCGGCAGCCGGCAGCCAAGCACGGAGGAGCTGGAGCGCAGCAGCGAGAGGCTCCAGCGGGAGCTGGCTCTCAACGGGACTGTCCCCACGGGTGGCCTGCAGAACGGGGCCATCCAGACGGGCACCCAGAGCGGCAAAAGCGCGGAGCAAAGCCTGTCCGCCAGCCCAGCCGCGAACACAGCAGCCAGCTCCGGCACCCGTGAGAGCCGGCGGGCGGGCCTGGGGACCGGCCCGGTGGGGTCCAGCCCAGCGGGGTCCCTGCGGGATGCTGGCTCTGCTCCCGGGAGCTCGAGCCGCCAGCGGAGGCTGATGAGCCTGCCGGCGCTGGGAGCGTCGAGTCCCAACATCCCAGGACAGCTGGCAAGGGAAGGAGCCGGCATCTGCCTGGAGGAGATCGGACTGGAGTCGGCAGATGAAGTGTCGGATATTCACGGGAGCCTGAGTCTGCAGGAACAAGCCGATGAGCTGGGGAGAGACGACAGCAGCAGGAACCAGCCCGGAGGGGAGGACAAGAGGCAGCAGGTATGTTCCTCCTCCTCCTGGTCCCCATGTGGTCCCCTGGCCTGGAGGGGGATTGCTTTTTCCCACCCATTTTCCAGTGCCTGAGGAGGTGGAGTGACTGTGACAGGTCCCACCCTGCTTCAGGGGCAGTGGGAGGTGCTGCAGACCTGCTGCCACCGGTTCCCCTTGGCAAGGGACTCTTTTTCCTTTGTGTTTGAGCTCTTTGGGGACATCCACTGGGATTCTGACCTGGGAGAGCTCCACTGCTGCACGTGGTGTCCCCAAAACCATAGCCTCAATGGGGTCCAATGTGGCCAGTAAGGAACAGGCAGGGACAGATTTCTCCAGAAGCCTTTTTTACCTTGAAGGCCAGGAAATGGTGAAGCCAACTGGTCGTTTTTTGGCTGTTTTTCCCTGCTCCTGAGGAGCTGTGCTCAGAGAGGAGGAAAGACCACCCTGCCTGGAGCTCCCAGTACCCTGGTACTTCCAATATCCACCCAACCACCTTGCTGCAGGGGTTAGAAAGCTCCAGGGGATTTTCTCCCTGGAATTGCCTCTGTGCTGTTACCAGTGAGCAAACGAGGCTGCTGGTGGTGGTGCAGACACCCAGCATTTCACTCAAGGCCTCACACACTCGTTCATGGTTCTGCAGCTGGGAAAAGGTGATTTTCATGGAAGGGGGCAGGGAGACACCCCCTGTGTAATGTCAGGAGCTCCAAGAGCTGGCCTTGACTTGCCTCACAAAACCAGCACCAGGGCACATGTGGCAAAGCCCTTGGAAGAAAAAGGAAGCCAAATGCCTGGGTAAAATTCCTGGCATGCTTCAAAGCCATGGAGATCCCCTGGGGCTGGTTCTGCAGGAGCTCCACGGGCTGGGCACTGGGCACGGCCCAGGCACATGCCAGCAGCCCTTGGCAGGGGGTGGGATGGGGCAGGACTGGGTCAGCACGGGAGAGGACTGGGAAAGGTGCCTGGCTGGATGCTGGATAAGGACAAAGCAGGATCCCACTGGTTCCCTCTTTGCTTTCTGGTCACCTGGCTGGAAGGTTTGAGCTGTTCCATGGAGAAGGGCAGCCCAGGATAGAGCTGATGGGCTGCAGCCCTTCCCCAAAGACCTGGGCAGGTGGTGACAGGGCCTCTTGTGTCCCACTGAACCTTGGGTGATCCCTCTGATCCCTGGAGAAGCAGTTCTGTACAGGCCAAGCCCAGGCACATGGTGACTGATGTCTGTTCCCTCTGCAGTGCCAGGCTCTTGCCCTGGATGCTGCACGTGGTGCTGGGGGCTCCAGGACTTGGAGTCCCAGGACTTGGGGTCCCAGGAGAACCGTGATGGAACCCCCGGGGATGTTTGTCACCAAGCCCCGGTGCCACTCGAACCCTCCCCCATCCCCTCAGTCGCAGTCAGAGCCAGCGCGAGGGTTTTTGGGTGCTGCTCATCCCTCCTGCAGGGGTGGGGAAGGGCAGAGGTGGTGTAGTGTCTCCTGGACACTCAGCGGGGTTCTGCCCACTGGTCCTCGGGTCACTGCTGTGGCCAAGGGAGACCCCCAGCCCAGCACCCCGCTCCCATGGGAGCACTGACATCCCTCCTCCATCCCACAGGAGCGCAGCGCCGCAGAGAAGGACCGCGTGTGACGTGAGTGCTTGTCCCCTGCCCCTGGGACAATGTCTGGGGGGGGGGGGGGGGGGGGGGCAGTGTCAGTGTTCCTGCCCCTGGTGGGAGATGGAGAGAGGGTGAACTGTTTCTCCAGGGGTCGGGAAGTGCCCAGCCACAGGCAGTGACCCCGGGAAATGCCATTAGCGGGTGGTGGGAGGTGCCACGGCTGTGGGGACAACCCTATCCTGCCTCTCTCCCCACAGCTCCTCTCCGCTCCCGGCTGGAGCGTGGACGGGAGGCGCGCAGCCCTCGGACCCCTCGGGGCTGGGGGCTCTGCCGTGGGGCGGCCGCGGGGCCGCCGTCCCCGGGTGGGCAGCTACGCGCTTGGCATGGCCGGAGCGACGCGCCGGCGGCACCGACAACCGCGCTCGGCGCCAGCCTTCATCCCATTGGCAATAGGTACCCGAGTCCCACCCACCGACCCTCCCCGGAGAGCCCCCCGAGCGACCCTCGGGCCTGGCAGGGGCAGCACAGCGCCCAGAGCCCGCCGCCCCCCCCGGCCCCCCAGCTCCGGGGGAAGCAAGAGGGACCGCGGCGAGGGGCAGGGATGGAGGCAGCGGCTTGAGCCCCCCCCGGGACGGTGGGGAGCACCCCCCACCCACCCGGCACGTTCACCACAGAGCACAGCCCCCCACCCCGGGCACCCCTGCCACGCAGAGTGGGCACAGGCACAAATCCTGCACCGGCAGGTCCTTGGGAGATGCTGGCGGAGAGAGAGGAGCTTCCAGCCCCATCCCGGCACAGGCGGGGCCGGAGCCTGGCCCTGGGGGGAGGATGGCTCCCGGCCAGGCCAGCGGGCAGCCCCGGGCCCGCGCCAGCTTCGGTGTGTAACGCCCTGTACATAGACGAGCTACAACCATTAAAGCTGCTGAACCCCTCGCCAGGGCCAGCGGGATTTATTGGGAACAGAACCCCCACCCCACTCCTGCCTGTGGGGGCTGGCAGGGTCCAGAGGTGAGTCCCCCAGGAACCAGGGCTGTGCTGGAAGTGCACGGGTCAAGCCAGGCAGGAAGGGCAGAGGCAAGGGGTGGTGAGATGGGGCCTGGCTGTGGCACTGGGCACCCCAAAAAAGGGGTTCTAGGTGCTGTACTGGGATGCAGGACCACTCTGCAAGCAGCACTGGGCAGGATGCAGCCCCTGGAGAGACCAGCTCAGGACATGGGGCAGCACCAGCCCCTGTGCTGGGGCAGCAGCCTGTGGTGGTTTGCTTGGGCAAAGCTTTTAGGGGAACAGAGGGCTGGGGGGACCCACAGGGTCAGCTGAAGTGAAGCTCGGGGTCGGGCTCGTGGGCTCTGCCGGGCGGCGGGGGCGGTGCACGGAGCTGCAGAGAGGGAGAGGAGAGGGAAAAGGAGAGGGAGAGAAGTGGTGCCAACATGCTGAGGCTACTTATCCACCTTCAGACTCCCCAAAACACAGGGCTGGGGCAGCTTTTGGGCTCACAGCACTCCTGTGAAGGGACTTACCGGACGCAGGCGTGTGGCTGCCAGGTCTGGAGAGCTCTGCCCGCTGCCCGTGCCATCCTGCCGGCAACCTGGGAGGGCCCAGCAGCTCAGCCTGGCCCTCGGGGCTCCCCCAGCCCCTCCCAGTTTCCCCAGCACTCACCTCCCAGCGCTGTCTCAGGAGCAGGGCTGGGCACCAGGCTGGCCCCGGGTGCCAGGCCAGGAGGGGAGAAGGGCGGAGGGGATGGTGATGGCAGCTCCTGGGAAGACACAGCCAAGAGGGATGGGAATGGTGGGAAGGGGGTCTTCACCTCAGCAGTCATGAAAGATGGGGGGTTGGTTGGCCATGCCAGGGTGACCCTCCTGCCACCAACCTGCCCGGCTGCCTCCTGGGCCCCGGTGAGCTCCTCCACCACCAGGGAGGGGAAGACGCCGATGCGGCCGTCGAAGTCGCCGGTCCAGAAGCCGTCGTCCACCTCGCCAGCGGCGCGGGGCAGCACCCGAATGATGGCCCCCTCGGGGAAACTCAGCTCCTCGGGGCTCTGCCCCTCGTAGTCATACAGGGCTCGCACGAGCCAGGCTGTGGGGAGGGTGAGGAGGGGGCTCAGCACCCTCTGGATCCCGTCCCCCTCTCTGGGGTGGGGGTGATGCCCAGCACCCACCTCCAGGCTCCAGCACCAGTTCTGCAGCCATGATGCTGGAGAGCTGGCGGTGCAGGGCAGAGGGTCCTGGGGGGCCGAGCCCAGCCCCCGAGTCACACCCCAGGGACAGCAGGTACTTTTCAGGGACATAGCCAACCTGCCCTGCCTTGTTCCGAGCCTGAGGAGGCAGAAACCATGTGAACATCCCAGGCTCCAGAGTGGGGCCAGCCTGGGCACCTCCAAAAGGTGCCTCCCAGTATGGAGGGGGGCTCAGCCTACTCCCACCTTCACCCACTCCTCTGCATCCCCATCCTCGATGATCTCCAGCTCCTCGCCCTGGCTGATGGACAGCTCGTCCGCCTGGCAGCCCTGCAGGAGATGGGGACAAAGTGACAGGCTGAGGTGCCATCCCTGGGCAGGCAGGGTGAGGACCAGGCAGGCAGGGCCATACCTGGTAGCCAAAGATCACCCGGCAGGTGTAGGGGTAGGTGCGAGCAGGAGGCCCAGGCTCATCGTCCTCATCCGGCTCATCACTGTCCTCGTAGTCATCAAACTCAGCTGGGTCCAGCCCCGTGGGGGTCTCCTCACCTGTCCCCACCGTGGCCCCGGCCAGCCAGGTATCCACATCCAGCCCTGCTGCCCGCAGCAGGGCCAGCCGTGCCTCGGCCTTCACTCTGCTCACCTGGGGACACCACACATTGTCACAGCCCCCAGGACACCTGTGGTGGTGTCCCAACCCCATTGCACCCATCCCTAGGTCTGGTGGCATCCTCAGCACACCCCAAGTGCAGCATCCCAGCCACAACCCCTCCCTGTCCCTACACCCCCACCCTGAGGTGACAGACCTCGAAGCCACCCCAAGCTCCCTGACTGGGGGACCCACCTCTGCCTTCCGGATGTTTTCCCTCGCTTCTTCCATCTGCCGCTCCACGGCCGCCGCTTCTGCCTCTGGCCCCTGCTGCCGCCTGCCCTCCAGCCGCTGCAGCACCTGGGCGGGCACCCACAGCTCAGAGGGTGGGGCAGCAGGGGAGGGGCTGGCTGGAAAAGCCCCTCCCTGAGCCCCCTGGTGCTCCGTGGGGCAGGACAACACCCACCTCCTCGCTGTGTGCCCTGTTCTTGTGGTCCCGGGCCACCCTCGTGGCCCAGCGCCGTGCCTCCTTCTCCAGGCTGGCCCCGTCATCTGATGGTGGCAGCAGGCACACCTGGGCAAGGACACGGGGGTGACCAGGGGGTGGCTGTGCAGACCCAACCTTGCTGCAACGATCCTCTCCACTTACCTTCTCCATCCCGGTGAGCTGGAAGCGCTGCTCAGGCGCCAGGGAGAAGGCGGGGTGGTCCTGCAGGAAGAGGAGGAGGTCCTGCTCCCGGCACACCTGCAGCAGGAGAGCAGCGTGGGGCCGAGGGCTCACCTGTGCCCTCCTGTCTCACCCAGCTCCTGGGACAGTGCCATTACCCTCATGGATGCCTCCACAACGCCCTGGAACCAGTCCCGGGTGGCCCGGCAGGTCTCCACCTCCGTCCGGCTGGCGGCCGACAAGTGCTCCCGGAGCCGCTCGTAGAGGTCCCCGTCCAGTGCCTGGGGAAAAGTGGGTGGGAAACCCCCCAGCACTGCCACATCCCCACACTGGAGCATCTCTGAACCCCCAGGGCAGCCAACCCTGACTCCGTCCCTGCTGGCAGTAGGGAGATGGTCCTTGTGGGACCCTGGGGATGGGGCACGGGGGGTCTGGGTATCTGCTACCTGCATGGCCGCAGGCAGCTCCACACGCTGGTAATGCTCCAGGTGGGCAGAGGTAGATACCAGGGCAAAGCTGTACTCATTCTGCACCCCTGCCAGCTGCCTTGAGTGCTCGGCCAGTCGTGCTGAGAACTGTGGGGACGTGGACAGTGAGGCTTGGTGGTCGCATCCCATGTTGCCCTGCATCTACCCACCTGGGTACCCTGCCAGGCCCTGCACCACTGACCTTGGCACTGAGCTTTTGCAGACTGGCCTTGGTATGAAATATCCGCCGGTCGCTCTTCCGAAGGCTGGGGGAGGATGGAGGGGGGTGTGAGACCACCCTGCAGCCACGGCAGCCCCCCGGCCCCAGGGCAGCCCCCCACTCACCGCGCCTCCACATCGGCCGCCTTGTCCTTGGCCACCTCGCTGCTGCGCTGGAGGTGGCTGAACTGCTTCTTTGCCTTGTCCAGCTCTTTCACGGTCTCCAGCAGCTCCGCCTGCGCCTTCTGCAGCCTTTCGATACCCTGTGGGGAGCGTCAGCTGCGGGGGACAGCTGTCCCCACCGCCTGGGCACAGGGGACATGTCCTTGTCCCAGTACCTTCTTGAGGGTCCTCTCCTTGGAGAGGCGGGCGCTGCGGGCGGCCTCAGCAGCCAGGGCGCGGTAGCTCTCGGAGGCGGTGACACGGACCTGCCCAGCGTGCGCTGTGCCCTCGATGATGCCTCTCCAGACAGCAGCCACGCTCCTGTGGGCACAGGATTAATACGGGGCTGGGTGCTCCCTGCCCTTTGACAGCTTTTGGGGATGCCCAGCAGGACCGCCAGGACCCCCGGTCCCAGCATGGCCCTGGAGCTGGGGATATCCCACACACAGCTGCATCCCGGTGACACCCAAATCCTAGTTGGCATTAAGCATGTCCAAGCTGGGAGGGCCATGGGCAGGCATTGCCAGCCCCAGCTGCTTGTCCCCAGCTCACCTGGAGTCGCCGGCCTCGCCACGGCCCCGCTGCCAATCTCTCTTCACGAACTGGCTCGCCAGCCTCTGCAGCGCCTGCGGACAGACCCGGCATCACTGGCACCCCACGACCCTGCCGAGCACCCCAGTACCCACCACCCCCCTCTGGGCCCAAAACTGGGCTCCCCAACCCGGCTGCCTACCCCATGGACACGTGTTCCCCCAGAGCACAGACACACACATCCCCATGGCTCAGTGTCAGCAGGAATCCCATCGTGCTCCCCATGAGAAAACCTTTTGGGGGGGCAGCCACCACAGTGAAAGGACCCCCCCGCTGGGGCTTTTGGGACGGAGTACCCGCAAGGGGACATCAGCGAGGGACACTGGACACAGGGACAGAGTAGAGGAGCCCCAGCAAAGCCAAGCACAGCAAGACCTCAACCCCAGGGGGATGGTTGTCCCCAGCCTGGGGGGTTTGAGGGAGGGGAGTGACATGATGACCGGCTGCAGAAAGAGGGGGGACACAATTCTGCTGCAGTATGTCCCCAAGGGACGCTGCAGGGACATCTCACATCAAAACCAAACTGACATTTCAGAGCAGCGCCCTGCAATGACCCAGCAGACAGCAGAGCCCAGCAGTTTCCTCCTCCTGCAAGGTTTTCCCTCCAGGCTTCCAAAACATGCAAGGTTTGGGCCATGCCGTGCTCAGCAGAGCCCCCAGCACGTGCTGAACGTGGTCAGGGTCCTCCTGGCAGGATGAGCCATCTGCCACCACCCTCCAGGGCCAGCACGGAGCAGCCACGCTCAGATAATTTCTGTGGCTGCCCATTGCCTGCACGGAGCCGTGCCCAGTTCCTGCCCCAGGCAGGCAGGACGGGGCCTGGGCCTCCCCAGGACTCTGATCCTGAATCCCGTGGCATCTCCTTACCTGCCCATATTCCCTGTCAATGGTGGCCCTCTGCTTGCTGTAGGACCTGGGGGGAGAGGGGACACAGAGAGAACACACAAGAGAGGGCCAGGGATGGGCCATCCCTCCCATCACCTCCTGCCACCGTCCCCCTGCCGTCACCCCCTTACCATCTCCCCCTGCCACCATCCTGTCCCCATCAGGCCACCCCAGTGGGTGATGGAGCCCATGACCTCGAGGTGACAGGCTCAAGGTGAGCCGTGCCCGGTCCCTGGCCCACCCGTGTAGTGAGTGCCTGCTCTCAGCTTGGGGACACACACACACACACACGGGCCAAGCTGTTTCATCTCAGCTTGGGGACACACACACTGGTGGGATAAGCTGCCTGGTGTCAGCCTGGGGACACACACACATGGGATGAGCTGCCTGGCCTCAGCTCGACCTGGGTGTCACAAGTGTGGGCCCTACCTGATGTCCTCCAGCAGCTCGGCGTCCCGCTGCTGTTTGCTCTGCAGGCCCGACAGCTGCTCCAGGAGATGGACCCGCAGCTCTTGGGTGAGCTTCACCTGCCGGACGGTCGCGCTCAGCCCCGCGGCCCCGGCGGGGATGGGGTGCGGGGATGGGGTGCGGGGATGCGCTGCCCCCCCTGCCCGGGTACCGGTGCCCACCGGCCCCCACTCCTGAGTGTCACCAAACGCGGCGTCGCCTCCCCAGCCCCGTGAGGCTCCGCCGAGGGCGAGTCTCGGTCACGGCTGCAGGACACGGCAGAGAGGGAGGACCCGGCCCCGGTGACCCGCCCCGTGGTCCGGCCCGGCCCGGAGCTCACCTTGCGCGGCGGCGGCTGCATCGCTGCGCTGCCCTGGTGCCGGTGCCGGTGCCGATCCCAGCCCCGGTGCCGGTCCCCGGCCGCCGCCGCCCCGACCCGCGTGTGCGGAGTCCGGAACTGCCGGGCCGGCCTCGCCCCGCCTCCAGACCACGCCCCCAATCACCACGCCCCGAAACAGACCACGCCCCAAGGCCAGCCCTGCCCCCGGTCAGGCCCCGCCCGACCCTCACCAGACGGTCACGCCCCCAGACCACGCTCCTCAATCGGCCCCGCCTCCAGCCCCACCCCCTCCCCGCGCGGGCGTGGAGGCCCCACCCATCGCCCACCAAGCCCCGCCCCTCGGGGCTGCAGCGCCGCCTGGTGGTAGGTGCTGCACATGCGGGCGGGGCGATGGGACACGGGGACAGGGGAGACAGGGACACAGGGACACAGGGACATGGGACTACAGGGACATGGGGACACGGTGACATGAGAGGGAGGGACATGCGGACATGGGGATGTGGGAGGACAGGGACATGTGACAGGGATATGTGACAGATATGTGACATAGAGACATGGGGACATGTAGATGGGGAGACAGAAACGTGGGAACGCAGTGATAGGAGAGACAGGGACATGCGGACATGGGGACATGGGAGACAGGCAGATGGGGACATGAGAAGACAGGAACATGGGGACATTGGGAAATGTGACACAGGGACACGGGGATGTGTAGATGGAGAGGCAGGGACATTGGGAACACAGGGATATGTGACACAGGAACATAGGGACATGTGGACACAAGGAGACAGGAGGACAGGGACATACATGGGTAACACAGGGTCACAGGGATATGACAGATGGGGATCTGGGGCACAGGACCACAGGGACATGAGGTGATGGGGAGTACTGTCCTTGGGCAGGGGGACATGGGGACGTGGGGAGTGCTGGGGCACACAGCACTGTTATCACTGGGACCCAGTCCTTGTGCATGAGGACACACAAGACACTGGTCCTGGGATGTTGGGACATGTGGGACACTGAGGGGAATATGTGGGGTCTCACATCACATGGAGGACACAGAGCCATGGCTTGGCAGGACCCTGCTGTGGGGGCATGGCCATAGAGCTGAGCAGTGGCATTCAGTGAGGGCTACTTGGAATCATGAGGGGACCCCACTCAGTTCCAGTATGTCCCGCTGTCCCTCTGTCCCCCTCCCAACCCTTCCCATCACCTTCATCTCTCACTTCTCTTTCTGTACAGATTTTTCTCTGTGGTTCCTGCACAGCTTGTGACTCTCCCCACTGTCCCATTCATCCCCTTCTTTCTCTCCCCATGACATTTCTGGGGTTGGCTGCACATGTCCTGGTCCCCTCGGTGCGTGACAATGCACAAGGCTGGGCTGGGGATGTGTCACTGCCTCTGTTATTCCCCTTCTTACCCGGGAAAATGGTCATCCATCCACCCACATTGGTGACATAAGGGAACAAAGCAGAGTGGCCCCATCTACACCAAACTGTGACAGAAGCTTGTCAGCCTGACCCCAGTGATGAATCCTGGGGATGTCTGGTCCTGGGTAGGCAGGGTGCCCGGTGCCCTGGAGTGCTGCAGTGGGGCAGGGTCACAAGCCACTAGGCTGGGAACCAGCCGTCACCTTCCTGTCGCACAGACGGGGCACAAACAGCCCCATCTCCCAGCTGTGGTTCACCTCTCTGCTTCCAGCTGCCTCTTGCCCACTTCCTCCTCCCCACGATGTGCAGCTGTGACAGCAGGTGGAAATCTCTTCCCCCAGATACTCGGCGGTGGGACAGGCAGTCCCCCCACACTTCAGTCTGGCTGCGCACACCGCAGGATTGTGGGCAGGATGTCGGCGTGACGTGGTGGAGACAAAGGGAGGCTGTCCCTCCGTGTCACCAGCCCTGTGCCATTTGTGCAGACCTGGCTGGCACAGCGGCCACTCCGCAGAGATGTCCTGGCTGGTGCTGTCACCTGGTTCTTCTGCTGCTGCCTGTGTCACCCTCCTGCTCGGCTGTGCCTGGCTTGGCTCTGCCACCCAACCTGCCTCAGGTAAGTGCCTTGGTGGGTCTGGGGGTGGTGGGGTAGGGCTGGGACACCCCACTATCACATCCCATGACTCTTGGAGATGATGGCTGGGTGTCATGGGGAGAGTTTGGAGCCCTGCTCTGTTGCCTTCCCTCAGTGTCTACACTGAGAATCTGAGTGAAGACTGGAATTTCCCCAGCATTTCCCCTTTTGGCAGCAAAATTCAGATTACTGCTCTCATAACCTGAATTTTCCATCCCCTGGATGTGGAGAGAGGGCAGAGGCTGTGGGAGACCTATTGGATGTAACCAAAGCCCCCTGGGGTAGGGTGTTCTGGGAACCATCAGGACAGAAATTCTGGAGCTGACGTGCAGAGCCTGTCTGGGTATTTTTAGAGCAAGCCAGAAAAAGGATTTGATCCTGAGATGTTTCTCTGGTGTCCCAGGGCCTTCCTGTTCTTCACTTTTGTTCTTTGCACGCAGTGAAAAATCCCCCAACCACAGGAAAATGAGGAGATGTCTCTGGCTGTGGTGGGGAGCTGAGCTGGAGAGATGGCTGGGACTATCCCAACCCCGTGCTGCTGTGGGGTTGGGATAGTCCCATCTGCCCTCCTGATTCCGTTGTGCTGGGCTGGGTAGGACAAGGGACATCAGCAGCACCAGGGGTGTGGGAGCAGGGCCTGTCTGGGCTCAGAGCAGGGCACCCAGCTGGTGGTAGCTGGCACAGAACGTGGCACAGCTCTGCAGGAGAGGGCAGCAGGATGCTGGGGGCTCCCCTGCCATGGGACAGGGAGATGCTATCTCCTGTGTTTGGTGGTGGCTCCGCAGGGAGGGGTGACAGCTCCTGCTCTCAGCTCAGCCTTGTGTCCCTGCAGGGCCAGTCAGAGGGCGATCCCTGCTCCGCCTCACTCCCCAGGAGAAGAACGTGTGCTCCGAGGCCTCTGAGGAATATTTTCTCAACAGCACCCTCAGCACTCGCCTCCTGCCTGCCCTCTACTCCATGGTCCTGCTGGTGGGGCTGCCAGCCAACGCTCTGGCCTGCTGGGTCCTGGCCACCAACTTCAGGAGATGCTCCAGCACCATCTTCCTGCTCAACCTGGCTGGGGCCGACCTGCTCTTTGTCCTCCTGCTGCCCTTCAAGATCTCCTACCACCTCCTGGGCAACCACTGGCTCTTTGGGGACTACCCATGCCGCACCATGGTGGCCTTCTTCTACGGGAACATGTACAGCTCCATCCTCTTCCTCACCTGCATCGGCCTGGAGCGCTACATCTCCATAGCCCACCCGTTCCTGTGGAAGGGCTCCTCTTGCATGAGGGGTAAAGTGGGCATCTGTGTGGGCATCTGGCTGATGGTGGGGCTGGGCATGAGCCCTCTGCTTTTGCACTCCCACACACACAATATCTCCAGCCTGAACATCACGACATGCCACGATGTGCTAGAAAAGGAAACTCAAAGGTTCTTTGGCTACTATTTCCTGTCCCTGGTGGGGCTGGGCTTTGGCCTGCCCTTTGTGCTCATGATCATCTCCTACAGCCTCATCCTGGCACGGCTGCTGGCCAAAGGAGGGAGCTATGGGCAGGTGGCACGTGTCCTGGCCCTGGTCCTCCTGGTCTTCATCCTCTGCTTCACGCCCAGCAACGTGATGCTCTTCATCCACTACCTGCTGGAGCCCACAGGGTGCAACAACAGCACCTACGTCTCCTACGCCCTGGCCCTGGTGCTTAGTGCCTGCAACAACTGCTTTGATCCCTTCATCTACTTCTACGTGTCCCAGGATTTTCGGGGCTGGGTGCGGGATGCAGGAGGCCGCTGCCTGCAGGGGCTGGAGGCCTCATCAGGGAGGTCCACAGAGAAGACAGCACTGCCCCTGAGGTCC